>NW_027211893.1:12528482-13160603 GCF_036971445.1 Narcine bancroftii | reverse complement strand
TATCTGATTCCCCGCCTCTGTTTCGCCGCCTCTGATTCCCTGCCTCTGATTCCCAACCTCTGATTCCACACCTCTGATTCCCCATCTCAGATTCACCGCCTCTGATTCCCCACCTCTGATTCCCCATCTCTGATTCCCCAACTCTAATTCCCTGCCTCTGATTCCCCAGCTCTGATTCCCCGTGTTTGATTCCCTGCCTCTGATTCCCTGCCCTGATTCCCCATCTCTGTTTCACCGCCTTTGATTCGCCATCTCTGATTCCCCATATCTGATTCCCCGCCTCTGATTCCCCATCTCAGATTCACCGCCTCTGATTCCCCACCTCTGATTCCCCATCTCTGATTCCCCAACTCTAATTCCCCGCCTCTGATTCCCCAGCTCTGATTACCCGTGTTTGATTCCCTGCCTCTGATTCCCTGCCCTGATTCCCCATCTCTGTTTCACCGCCTTTGATTCGCCATCTCTGATTCCGCACATCTGATTCCCTGCCTCTGATTCCCCATCTCTGATTCCCCATATCTGATTCCCCGCCTCTGTTTCCCCGCCTCTGATTCCACGCCTCTGTTTCCCAACATCTAAGTCCCCGCCTCTGATTCCCCAACTCTGATTCCCCACCTCTGATTCCCCAGCTCTGATTCCCCGCCTCTGATTCCCCGCATCTGATTCCCTGCATCTGATTCCAAGCCTCTGATTCCCTGCCTCTGATTCCCAACCTCTGATTCCCCACCTCTGATTCCCCATATCTGATTCCCAGCCTCTGTTTCCCCGCCTCTGATTCCCCGCCTCTGTTTCCCCATATCTGATTCCCCGCCTCTGAATCCCCAACTCTGATTCCCTGCCTCTGATTCCCCAGCTTCATTCCCTGCCTTTGATTCCCCCCGTCTGATTCCCAGCCTCTGAATCCCCGTGTCTGATAACCTGCCTCTGATTCCCCGCCTCTGATTCCCCATCTCAGATTCACCGCCTCTGATTCCCCACCTCTGATTCCCCTCCTCTGATTCCCCAACTCTAATTCCCCGCCTCTGATTCCCCAGCTCTGATTCCCCGTGTTTGATTCCCTGCCTCTGATTCCCTGCCCTGATTCCCCATCTCTGTTTCACCGCCTTTGATTCGCCATCTCTGATTCCCCATATCTGATTCCCCGCCTCTGTTTCGCCGCCTCTGATTCCCTGCCTCTGATTCCCAACCTCTGATTCCACACCTCTGATTCCCCATATCTGATTCCCCGCCTCTGTTTCCCCGCCTCTGATTCCCTGCCCTTGTTTCCCCATATCTGATTCCCCGCCTCTGATTCCCCGCCTCTGTTTCCCCATATCTAATTCCCAACCTCTGATGCCCCAACTCTGATTCCCTGCCTCTGATTCCCCGCGTTCTATTCCCTGCCTCTGATTCCCCGCCTGTGATTCCCCATCTCTGATTCACCACCTCTGATTCCCCACCTCTGATTCCCCATATCTAATTCCCCGCCTCTGTTTGCCCGCCTCTGATTCCCCGCCTCTGTTTCCCCATATCTGATTCCCCGCCTCTGAATCCCCAACTCTGATTCCCTGCCTCTGATTCCCCAGCTCTGATTCCCCGCCTTTGATTTCCCCCGTCTGATTCCCAGCCTCTGAATCCCCGTGTCTGATTTCCTGCCTCTGATTCCCCGCCTCTGATTCCCCATCTCTGATTCACAGCCTCTGATTCCCCACCTCTGATTCCCCATCTCGGATTCCGCTCATCTGATTCCCTGCCTCTGATTCCCTGACTCTGATCCCCACCTCTGATTCCCAAGCTCTGATTCCCCGCCTCTGATTCCCCAACTCTGATTCCCCGCACCTGATTCCCCAGCTCTGATTCCCCGCCTCTGATTCCCCGTGTTTGATTCCCTGCCTCTGATTCCCCGCCTCTGATTCCCCATCTCTGATTCACCGCCTTTGATTCGCCACCTCTGATTCCCCATATCTGATTCCTCGCCTCTGTTTCCCCGCCTCGGATTCCCCGCCTCTGATTCCCCATATCTCATTCCCCGCCTCTGATTCCCCATCTCTGATTCCCGGACTCTGATTCCCCACCTCTGATTCCCAGCCTCTTATTCCCGGCATCTGATTCCGGCCTCTGATTCCCGGCCTCTGATTCCCTGCTTCTGATTCTGATTCCCTGCCTTTGATTCCCCATCTCTGATTCCGAACATCTGATTCCCTGCCTCTGATTCCCCATCTCTGATTCCCCATATCTGATTCCCCGCCTCTGTTTCCCCGCCTCTGATTCCCCGCCTCTGTTTCCCAAAATCTAAGTCCCCGCCTCTGATTCCCCAACTCTGATTCCCCACCTCTGATTCCCCAGCTCTGATTCCCCGCCTCTGATTCCCTGCATCTGATTCCCTGCATCTGATTCCAAGCCTCTGATTCCCTGCCTCTGATTCCCAACCTCTGATTCCCCACCTCTGATTCCCCATATCTGATTCCCAGCCTCTGTTTCCCCGCCACTGATTCCCCGCCTCTGTTTCCCCATATCTGATTCCCGGACTCTGATTCTCCGCCTCTGATTCCCTGCCTCTGATTCCCCATCTCCGATTCCGCACATCTGATTCCCTGCCTCTGATTCCCCGCCTCTGATTCCCCGCCTCTGATTCCCTGCCTCTGATTCCCAACCTCTGATTCCCCACCTCTGATTCCCCGTGTTTGATTCCCCGCCTCTGTTTCCCCGCCTCTGTTTCCCCGCCTCTGATTCCCCAACTCTAATTCCCCGCCTCTGATTCCCCAGCTCTGATTCCACGCCTCTGATACCCCGTGTTTGATTCCCTGCCTCTGATTCCCGGCCTCTGATTCCCCATCTCTGATTCACCGCCTTTGATTCGCCACCTCTGATTCCCCATATCAGATTCCCCGCCTCTGTTTCCCCGCCTCTGATTCCCCGCCTCTGATTCCCCATATCTCATTCCCCGCCTCTGAATCCCCATCTCTGATTCCCGGACTCTGATTCCCCACCTCTGATTCCCGGCCTCTTATTCCCGGCATCTGATTCCGGCCTCTGATTCCCGGCCTCTGATTCCCTGCTTCTGATTCTGATTCCCTGCCTTTGATTCCCCATCTCTGATTCCGCACATCTGATTCCCTGCCTCTGATTCCCCATCTCTGATTCCCCATATCTGATTCCCCGCCTCTGTTTCCCCGCCTCTGATTCCACGCCTCTGTTTCCCAACATCTAAGTCCCCGCCTCTGATTCCCCAACTCTGATTCCCCACCTCTGATTCCCCAGCTCTGATTCCCCGCCTCTGATTCCCCGCATCTGATTCCCTGCATCTGATTCCAAGCCTCTGATTCCCTGCCTCTGATTCCCAACCTCTGATTCCCCACCTCTGATTCCCCATATCTGATTCCCAGCCTCTGTTTCCCCGCCTCTGATTCCCCGCCTCTGTTTCCCCATATCTGATTCCCCGCCTCTGAATCCCCAACTCTGATTCCCTGCCTCTGATTCCCCAGCTTCATTCCCCGCCTTTGATTCCCCCCGTCTGATTCCCAGCCTCTGAATCCCCGTGTCTGATAACCTGCCTCTGATTCCCCGCCTCTGATTCCCCATCTCAGATTCACCGCCTCTGATTCCCCACCTCTGATTCCCCATCTCTGATTCCGCACATCCGATTCCCTGCCTCTGATTCCCCGACTCTGATTCCCCACCTCTGATTCCCCAGCTCTGATTCCCCGCCTCTGATTCCCCAACTCTGATTCCCCGCCTCTGATTCCCCAGCTCTGATTCCCCGCCTCTGATTCCCCGTGTTTCATCCCCTGCCTCTGATTCCCCAGCTCTGATTCCCCATCTCTGATTCACCGCCTTTGATTCGCCACCTCTGATTCCCCATATCTGATTCCTCGCCACTGTTTCCCCGCCTCTGATTCCCCGCCTCTGATTCCCCATATCTCATTCCCCGCCTCTGATTCCCCATCTCTGATTCCCGGACTCTGATTCCCCACCTCTGATTCCCGACCTCTTATTCCCGGCATCTGATTCCGGCCTCTGATTCCCGGCCTCTGATTCCCTGCTTCTGATTCTGATTCCCTGCCTCTGATTCCCCATTTCTGATTCCGCACATCTAATTCCCTGCCTCTGATTCCCCACCTCTGATTCCCCATATCTGAATCCCCGCCTCTGTTTCCCCGTCTCTGATTCCCCGCCTCTGTTTCCCCATATCTAAGTCCCCGCCTCTGATTCCCCAACTTTGATTCCCCACCTCTGATTCCCCAGCTCTGATTCCCCGCCTCTGATTCCCCACATCTGATTCCCCATACCTGATTCCCAGCCTCTGTTTCCGCGCCTCTGATTCCCCGCTTCTGTTTCCCCATATCTGATTCCCGGCCTCTGATTCCCCGCCTCTGATTCCCCGCCTCTGATTCCCTGCCTCTGATTCCCCATCTCCGATTCCGCACATCTGATTCCCTGCCTCTCATTCCCCGCCTCTGATTCCCCGCCTCTGATTCCCTGCCTCTGATTCCCAACCTCTGATTCCCCACCTCTGATTCCCCGTGTTTGATTCCCCGCCTCTGTTTCCCCGCCTCTGATTCCCCGCCTCTGATTCCCCAACTCTAATTCCCCGCCTCTGATTCCCCATATCTGATTCCCCGCCTCTGTTTCCCCGCCTCTGATTCCCCGCCCCTGTTTCCCCATATCTGATTCCCTGCCTCTGATTCCCCAACTTTGATTCCCAGACTCTGATTCCCCAGCTCTGATTCCCTGCCTCTGATTCCCCGCATCTGATTCCCTGCATCTGATTCCAAGCCTTTGATCCCCTGCCTCTGATTCCCAACCTCTGATTCCCCACCTCTGATTCCCCATATCTGATTCCCAGCCTCTGTTTCCCCGCCTCTGATTCCCCGCCTCTGTTTCCCCATATCTGATTCCCGGCCTCTGATTCCCCGCCTCTGATTCCCTGCCTCTGATTCCCCATCACCGATTCCGCACATCTGATTCCCTGCCTCTGATTCCCCGCCTCTGATTCCCCGCCGCTGATTCCCTGCCTCTGATTTCCAACCTCTGATTCCCCACCTCTGATTCCCCGTGTTTGATTCCCCGCCTCTGATTCCCCACCACTGATTCCCCGCCTCTGATTCCCCAACTCTAATTCCCCGCCTCTGATTCCCCATATCTGATTCCCCGCCTCTGTTTCCCCGCCTCTGATTCCCCGCCCCTGTTTCCCCATATCTGATTCCCTGACTCTGATTCCCCAACTTTGATTCCCAGCCTCTGATTCCCCCCGTCTGATTCCCAGCCTCTGAATCCCCGTGTCTGATAACCTGCCTCTGATTCCCCGCCTCTGATTCCCCATCTCAGATTCACCGCCTCTGATTCCCCACCTCTGATTCCCCATCTCTGATTCCGCACATCCGATTCCCTGCCTCTGATTCCCCGACTCTGATTCCCCACCTCTGATTCCCCAGCTCTGATTCCCCGCCTCTGATTCCCCAACTCTGATTCCCCGCCTCTGATTCCCCAGCTCTGATTCCCCGCCTCTGATTCCCCGTGTTTGATCCCCTGCCTCTGATTCCCCAGCTCTGATTCCCCATCTCTGATTCACCGCCTTTGATTCGCCACCTCTGATTCCCCATATCTGATTCCTCGCCACTGTTTCCCCGCCTCTGATTCCCCGCCTCTGATTCCCCATATCTCATTCCCCGCCTCTGATTCCCCATCTCTGATTCCCGGACTCTGATTCCCCACCTCTGATTCCCGACCTCTTATTCCCGGCATCTGATTCCGGCCTCTGATTCCCGGCCTCTGATTCCCTGCTTCTGATTCTGATTCCCTGCCTCTGATTCCCCATTTCTGATTCCGCACATCTAATTCCCTGCCTCTGATTCCCCACCTCTGATTCCCCATATCTGAATCCCCGCCTCTGTTTCCCCGTCTCTGATTCCCCGCCTCTGTTTCCCCATATCTAAGTCCCCGCCTCTGATTCCCCAACTTTGATTCCCCACCTCTGATTCCCCAGCTCTGATTCCCCGCCTCTGATTCCCCACATCTGATTCCCCATACCTGATTCCCAGCCTCTGTTTCCCCGCCTCTGATTCCCCGCTTCTGTTTCCCCATAACTGATTCCCGGCCTCTGATTCCCCGCCTCTGATTCCCCGCCTCTGATTCCCTGCCTCTGATTCCCCATCTCCGATTCCGCACATCTGATTCCCTGCCTCTCATTCCCCGCCTCTGATTCCCCGCCTCTGATTCCCTGCCTCTGATTCCCAACCTCTGATTCCCCACCTCTGATTCCCCGTGTTTGATTCCCCGCCTCTGTTTCCCCGCCTCTGATTCCCCGCCTCTGATTCCCCAACTCTAATTCCCCGCCTCTGATTCCCCATATCTGATTCCCCGCCTCTGTTTCCCCGCCTCTGATTCCCCGCCCCTGTTTCCCCATATCTGATTCCCTGCCTCTGATTCCCCAACTTTGATTCCCAGACTCTGATTCCCCAGCTCTGATTCCCCGCCTCTGATTCCCCGCATCTGATTCCCTGCATCTGATTCCAAGCCTTTGATCCCCTGCCTCTGATTCCCAACCTCTGATTCCCCACCTCTGATTCCCCATATCTGATTCCCAGCCTCTGTTTCCCCGCCTCTGATTCCCCGCCTCTGTTTCCCCATATCTGATTCCCGGCCTCTGATTCCCCGCCTCTGATTCCCTGCCTCTGATTCCCCATCACCGATTCCGCACATCTGATTCCCTGCCTCTGATTCCCCGCCTCTGATTCCCCGCCGCTGATTCCCTGCCTCTGATTTCCAACCTCTGATTCCCCACCTCTGATTCCCCGTGTTTGATTCCCCGCCTCTGATTCCCCACCACTGATTCCCCGCCTCTGATTCCCCAACTCTAATTCCCCGCCTCTGATTCCCCATATCTGATTCCCCGCCTCTGTTTCCCCGCCTCTGATTCCCCGCCCCTGTTTCCCCATATCTGATTCCCTGACTCTGATTCCCCAACTTTGATTCCCAGCCTCTGATTCCCCAGCTCTGATTCCCCGCCTCTGATTCCCCGTGTTTGATTCCCTGCCTCTGATTCCCCGCCTCTGATTCCCCATCTCTGATTCACCGCCTTTGATTCGCCACCTCTGATTCCCCATATCTGATTCCCCACCTCTGTTTCCCCGCCTCTGATTCCCCGCCTCTGATTCTCCATATCTCATTCCCCGCCTCTGACTCCCCATCTCTGATTCCCTGACTCTGATTCCCCACCTCTGATTCCCGGCCTCTTATTCCCAGCATCTGATTCCAGGCCTCTGATTCCCGGCCTCTGACTCCCCGCTTCTGATTCTGATTCCCTGCCTCTGATTCCCCATCTCTGATTCCGCACATCTGATTACCTGCCTCTGATTCCCCACCTCTGATTCCCGGCCTCTTATTCCCGGCATCTGATTCCGGCCTCTGATTCCCGGCCTCTGATTCCCTGCTTCTGATTCTGATTCCCTGCCTTTGATTCCCCATCTCTGATTCCGCACATCTGATTCCCTGCCTCTGATTCCCCATCTCTGATTCCCCATATCTGATTCCCCGCCTCTGTTTCCCCGCCTCTGATTCCACGCCTCTGTTTCCCAACATCTAAGTCCTCGCCTCTGATTCCCCAACTCTGATTCCCCACCTCTGATTCCCCAGCTCTGATTCCCCGCCTCTGATTCCCCGCATCTGATTCCCTGCATCTGATTCCAAGCCTCTGATTCCCTGCCTCTGATTCCCAACCTCTGATTCCCCACCTCTGATTCCCCATATCTGATTCCCAGCCTCTGTTTCCCCGCCTCTGATTCCCCGCCTCTGTTTCCCCATATCTGATTCCCCGCCTCTGAATCCCCAACTCTGATTCCCTGCCTCTGATTCCCCAGCTTCATTCCCCGCCTTTGATTCCCCCCGTCTGATTCCCAGCCTCTGTTTCCCCGCCTCTGATTCCCCGCCTCTGTTTCCCCATATCTGATTCCCCGCCTCTGAATCCCCAACTCTGATTCCCCACCTCTGATTCCCCAGCTCTGATTCCCCGCCTCTGATTCCCCAACTCTGATTCCCCGCCTCTGATTCCCCAGCTCTGATTCCCCGCCTCTGATTCCCCGTGTTTCATCCCCTGCCTCTGATTCCCCAGCTCTGATTCCCCATCTCTGATTCACCGCCTTTGATTCGCCACCTCTGATTCCCCATATCTGATTCCTCGCCACTGTTTCCCCGCCTCTGATTCCCCGCCTCTGATTCCCCATATCTCATTCCCCGCCTCTGATTCCCCATCTCTGATTCCCGGACTCTGATTCCCCACCTCTGATTCCCGACCTCTTATTCCCGGCATCTGATTCCGGCCTCTGATTCCCGGCCTCTGATTCCCTGCTTCTGATTCTGATTCCCTGCCTCTGATTCCCCATTTCTGATTCCGCACATCTAATTCCCTGCCTCTGATTCCCCACCTCTGATTCCCCATATCTGAATCCCCGCCTCTGTTTCCCCGTCTCTGATTCCCCGCCTCTGTTTCCCCATATCTAAGTCCCCGCCTCTGATTCCCCAACTTTGATTCCCCACCTCTGATTCCCCAGCTCTGATTCCCCGCCTCTGATTCCCCACATCTGATTCCCCATACCTGATTCCCAGCCTCTGTTTCCGCGCCTCTGATTCCCCGCTTCTGTTTCCCCATATCTGATTCCCGGCCTCTGATTCCCCGCCTCTGATTCCCCGCCTCTGATTCCCTGCCTCTGATTCCCCATCTCCGATTCCGCACATCTGATTCCCTGCCTCTCATTCCCCGCCTCTGATTCCCCGCCTCTGATTCCCTGCCTCTGATTCCCAACCTCTGATTCCCCACCTCTGATTCCCCGTGTTTGATTCCCCGCCTCTGTTTCCCCGCCTCTGATTCCCCGCCTCTGATTCCCCAACTCTAATTCCCCGCCTCTGATTCCCCATATCTGATTCCCCGCCTCTGTTTCCCCGCCTCTGATTCCCCGCCCCTGTTTCCCCATATCTGATTCCCTGCCTCTGATTCCCCAACTTTGATTCCCAGACTCTGATTCCCCAGCTCTGATTCCCCGCCTCTGATTCCCCGCATCTGATTCCCTGCATCTGATTCCAAGCCTTTGATCCCCTGCCTCTGATTCCCAACCTCTGATTCCCCACCTCTGATTCCCCATATCTGATTCCCAGCCTCTGTTTCCCCGCCTCTGATTCCCCGCCTCTGTTTCCCCATATCTGATTCCCGGCCTCTGATTCCCCGCCTCTGATTCCCTGCCTCTGATTCCCCATCACCGATTCCGCACATCTGATTCCCTGCCTCTGATTCCCCGCCTCTGATTCCCCGCCGCTGATTCCCTGCCTCTGATTCCCAACCTCTGATTCCACACCTCTGATTCCCCATCTCAGATTCACCGCCTCTGATTCCCCACCTCTGATTCCCCATCTCTGATTCCCCAACTCTAATTCCCCGCCTCTGATTCCCCAGCTCTGATTCCCCGTGTTTGATTCCCTGCCTCTGATTCCCTGCCCTGATTCCCCATCTCTGTTTCACCGCCTTTGATTCGCCATCTCTGATTCCCCATATCTGATTCCCCGCCTCTGATTCCCCATCTCAGATTCACCGCCTCTGATTCCCCACCTCTGATTCCCCATCTCTGATTCCCCAACTCTAATTCCCCGCCTCTGATTCCCCAGCTCTGATTCCCCGTGTTTGATTCCCTGCCTCTGATTCCCTGCCCTGATTCCCCATCTCTGTTTCACCGCCTTTGATTCGCCATCTCTGATTCCGCACATCTGATTCCCTGCCTCTGATTCCCCATCTCTGATTCCCCATATCTGATTCCCCGCCTCTGTTTCCCCGCCTCTGATTCCACGCCTCTGTTTCCCAACATCTAAGTCCCCGCCTCTGATTCCCCAACTCTGATTCCCCACCTCTGATTCCCCAGCTCTGATTCCCCGCCTCTGATTCCCCGCATCTGATTCCCTGCATCTGATTCCAAGCCTCTGATTCCCTGCCTCTGATTCCCAACCTCTGATTCCCCACCTCTGATTCCCCATATCTGATTCCCAGCCTCTGTTTCCCCGCCTCTGATTCCCCGCCTCTGTTTCCCCATATCTGATTCCCCGCCTCTGAATCCCCAACTCTGATTCCCTGCCTCTGATTCCCCAGCTTCATTCCCCGCCTTTGATTCCCCCCGTCTGATTCCCAGCCTCTGAATCCCCGTGTCTGATAACCTGCCTCTGATTCCCCGCCTCTGATTCCCCATCTCAGATTCACCGCCTCTGATTCCCCACCTCTGATTCCCCTCCTCTGATTCCCCAACTCTAATTCCCCGCCTCTGATTCCCCAGCTCTGATTCCCCGTGTTTGATTCCCTGCCTCTGATTCCCTGCCCTGATTCCCCATCTCTGTTTCACCGCCTTTGATTCGCCATCTCTGATTCCCCATATCTGATTCCCCGCCTCTGTTTCGCCGCCTCTGATTCCCTGCCTCTGATTCCCAACCTCTGATTCCACACCTCTGATTCCCCATATCTGATTCCCCGCCTCTGTTTCCCCGCCTCTGATTCCCTGCCCTTGTTTCCCCATATCTGATTCCCCGCCTCTGATTCCCCGCCTCTGTTTCCCCATATCTAATTCCCAACCTCTGATGCCCCAACTCTGATTCCCTGCCTCTGATTCCCCGCGTTCTATTCCCTGCCTCTGATTCCCCGCCTGTGATTCCCCATCTCTGATTCACCACCTCTGATTCCCCACCTCTGATTCCCCATATCTAATTCCCCGCCTCTGTTTGCCCGCCTCTGATTCCCCGCCTCTGTTTCCCCATATCTGATTCCCCGCCTCTGAATCCCCAACTCTGATTCCCTGCCTCTGATTCCCCAGCTCTGATTCCCCGCCTTTGATTTCCCCCGTCTGATTCCCAGCCTCTGAATCCCCGTGTCTGATTTCCTGCCTCTGATTCCCCGCCTCTGATTCCCCATATCTGATTCACAGCCTCTGATTCCCCACCTCTGATTCCCCATCTCGGATTCCGCTCATCTGATTCCCTGCCTCTGATTCCCTGACTCTGATCCCCACCTCTGATTCCCAAGCTCTGATTCCCCGCCTCTGATTCCCCAACTCTGATTCCCCGCACCTGATTCCCCAGCTCTGATTCCCCGCCTCTGATTCCCCGTGTTTGATTCCCTGCCTCTGATTCCCCGCCTCTGATTCCCCATCTCTGATTCACCGCCTTTGATTCGCCACCTCTGATTCCCCATATCTGATTCCTCGCCTCTGTTTCCCCGCCTCGGATTCCCCGCCTCTGATTCCCCATATCTCATTCCCCGCCTCTGATTCCCCATCTCTGATTCCCGGACTCTGATTCCCCACCTCTGATTCCCAGCCTCTTATTCCCGGCATCTGATTCCGGCCTCTGATTCCCGGCCTCTGATTCCCTGCTTCTGATTCTGATTCCCTGCCTTTGATTCCCCATCTCTGATTCCGAACATCTGATTCCCTGCCTCTGATTCCCCATCTCTGATTCCCCATATCTGATTCCCCGCCTCTGTTTCCCCGCCTCTGATTCCCCGCCTCTGTTTCCCAAAATCTAAGTCCCCGCCTCTGATTCCCCAACTCTGATTCCCCACCTCTGATTCCCCAGCTCTGATTCCCCGCCTCTGATTCCCTGCATCTGATTCCCTGCATCTGATTCCAAGCCTCTGATTCCCTGCCTCTGATTCCCAACCTCTGATTCCCCACCTCTGATTCCCCATATCTGATTCCCAGCCTCTGTTTCCCCGCCTCTGATTCCCCGCCTCTGTTTCCCCATATCTGATTCCCGGACTCTGATTCCCCGCCTCTGATTCCCTGCCTCTGATTCCCCATCTCCGATTCCGCACATCTGATTCCCTGCCTCTGATTCCCCGCCTCTGATTCCCCGCCTCTGATTCCCTGCCTCTGATTCCCAACCTCTGATTCCCCACCTCTGATTCCCCGTGTTTGATTCCCCGCCTCTGTTTCCCCGCCTCTGTTTCCCCGCCTCTGATTCCCCAACTCTAATTCCCCGCCTCTGATTCCCCAGCTCTGATTCCACGCCTCTGATACCCCGTGTTTGATTCCCTGCCTCTGATTCCCGGCCTCTGATTCCCCATCTCTGATTCACCGCCTTTGATTCGCCACCTCTGATTCCCCATATCAGATTCCCCGCCTCTGTTTCCCCGCCTCTGATTCCCCGCCTCTGATTCCCCATATCTCATTCCCCGCCTCTGAATCCCCATCTCTGATTCCCGGACTCTGATTCCCCACCTCTGATTCCCGGCCTCTTATTCCCGGCATCTGATTCCGGCCTCTGATTCCCGGCCTCTGATTCCCTGCTTCTGATTCTGATTCCCTGCCTTTGATTCCCCATCTCTGATTCCGCACATCTGATTCCCTGCCTCTGATTCCCCATCTCTGATTCCCCATATCTGATTCCCCGCCTCTGTTTCCCCGCCTCTGATTCCACGCCTCTGTTTCCCAACATCTAAGTCCCCGCCTCTGATTCCCCAACTCTGATTCCCCACCTCTGATTCCCCAGCTCTGATTCCCCGCCTCTGATTCCCCGCATCTGATTCCCTGCATCTGATTCCAAGCCTCTGATTCCCTGCCTCTGATTCCCAACCTCTGATTCCCCACCTCTGATTCCCCATATCTGATTCCCAGCCTCTGTTTCCCCGCCTCTGATTCCCCGCCTCTGTTTCCCCATATCTGATTCCCCGCCTCTGAATCCCCAACTCTGATTCCCTGCCTCTGATTCCCCAGCTTCATTCCCCGCCTTTGATTCCCCCCGTCTGATTCCCAGCCTCTGAATCCCCGTGTCTGATAACCTGCCTCTGATTCCCCGCCTCTGATTCCCCATCTCAGATTCACCGCCTCTGATTCCCCACCTCTGATTCCCCATCTCTGATTCCGCACATCCGATTCCCTGCCTCTGATTCCCCGACTCTGATTCCCCACCTCTGATTCCCCAGCTCTGATTCCCCGCCTCTGATTCCCCAACTCTGATTCCCCGCCTCTGATTCCCCAGCTCTGATTCCCCGCCTCTGATTCCCCGTGTTTCATCCCCTGCCTCTGATTCCCCAGCTCTGATTCCCCATCTCTGATTCACCGCCTTTGATTCGCCACCTCTGATTCCCCATATCTGATTCCTCGCCACTGTTTCCCCGCCTCTGATTCCCCGCCTCTGATTCCCCATATCTCATTCCCCGCCTCTGATTCCCCATCTCTGATTCCCGGACTCTGATTCCCCACCTCTGATTCCCGACCTCTTATTCCCGGCATCTGATTCCGGCCTCTGATTCCCGGCCTCTGATTCCCTGCTTCTGATTCTGATTCCCTGCCTCTGATTCCCCATTTCTGATTCCGCACATCTAATTCCCTGCCTCTGATTCCCCACCTCTGATTCCCCATATCTGAATCCCCGCCTCTGTTTCCCCGTCTCTGATTCCCCGCCTCTGTTTCCCCATATCTAAGTCCCCGCCTCTGATTCCCCAACTTTGATTCCCCACCTCTGATTCCCCAGCTCTGATTCCCCGCCTCTGATTCCCCACATCTGATTCCCCATACCTGATTCCCAGCCTCTGTTTCCGCGCCTCTGATTCCCCGCTTCTGTTTCCCCATATCTGATTCCCGGCCTCTGATTCCCCGCCTCTGATTCCCCGCCTCTGATTCCCTGCCTCTGATTCCCCATCTCCGATTCCGCACATCTGATTCCCTGCCTCTCATTCCCCGCCTCTGATTCCCCGCCTCTGATTCCCTGCCTCTGATTCCCAACCTCTGATTCCCCACCTCTGATTCCCCGTGTTTGATTCCCCGCCTCTGTTTCCCCGCCTCTGATTCCCCGCCTCTGATTCCCCAACTCTAATTCCCCGCCTCTGATTCCCCATATCTGATTCCCCGCCTCTGTTTCCCCGCTTCTGATTCCCCGCCCCTGTTTCCCCATATCTGATTCCCTGCCTCTGATTCCCCAACTTTGATTCCCAGACTCTGATTCCCCAGCTCTGATTCCCCGCCTCTGATTCCCCGCATCTGATTCCCTGCATCTGATTCCAAGCCTTTGATCCCCTGCCTCTGATTCCCAACCTCTGATTCCCCACCTCTGATTCCCCATATCTGATTCCCAGCCTCTGTTTCCCCGCCTCTGATTCCCCGCCTCTGTTTCCCCATATCTGATTCCCGGCCTCTGATTCCCCGCCTCTGATTCCCTGCCTCTGATTCCCCATCACCGATTCCGCACATCTGATTCCCTGCCTCTGATTCCCCGCCTCTGATTCCCCGCCGCTGATTCCCTGCCTCTGATTTCCAACCTCTGATTCCCCACCTCTGATTCCCCGTGTTTGATTCCCCGCCTCTGATTCCCCACCACTGATTCCCCGCCTCTGATTCCCCAACTCTAATTCCCCGCCTCTGATTCCCCATATCTGATTCCCCGCCTCTCTTTCCCCGCCTCTGATTCCCCGCCCCTGTTTCCCCATATCTGAATCCCTGACTCTGATTCCCCAACTTTGATTCCCAGCCTCTGATTCCCCCCGTCTGATTCCCAGCCTCTGAATCCCCGTGTCTGATAACCTGCCTCTGATTCCCCGCCTCTGATTCCCCATCTCAGATTCACCGCCTCTGATTCCCCACCTCTGATTCCCCATCTCTGATTCCGCACATCCGATTCCCTGCCTCTGATTCCCCGACTCTGATTCCCCACCTCTGATTCCCCAGCTCTGATTCCCCGCCTCTGATTCCCCAACTCTGATTCCCCGCCTCTGATTCCCCAGCTCTGATTCCCCGCCTCTGATTCCCCGTGTTTGATCCCCTGCCTCTGATTCCCCAGCTCTGATTCCCCATCTCTGATTCACCGCCTTTGATTCGCCACCTCTGATTCCCCATATCTGATTCCTCGCCACTGTTTCCCCGCCTCTGATTCCCCGCCTCTGATTCCCCATATCTCATTCCCCGCCTCTGATTCCCCATCTCTGATTCCCGGACTCTGATTCCCCACCTCTGATTCCCGACCTCTTATTCCCGGCATCTGATTCCGGCCTCTGATTCCCGGCCTCTGATTCCCTGCTTCTGATTCTGATTCCCTGCCTCTGATTCCCCATTTCTGATTCCGCACATCTAATTCCCTGCCTCTGATTCCCCACCTCTGATTCCCCATATCTGAATCCCCGCCTCTGTTTCCCCGTCTCTGATTCCCCGCCTCTGTTTCCCCATATCTAAGTCCCCGCCTCTGATTCCCCAACTTTGATTCCCCACCTCTGATTCCCCAGCTCTGATTCCCCGCCTCTGATTCCCCACATCTGATTCCCCATACCTGATTCCCAGCCTCTGTTTCCCCGCCTCTGATTCCCCGCTTCTGTTTCCCCATATCTGATTCCCGGCCTCTGATTCCCCGCCTCTGATTCCCCGCCTCTGATTCCCTGCCTCTGATTCCCCATCTCCGATTCCGCACATCTGATTCCCTGCCTCTCATTCCCCGACTCTGATTCCCCGCCTCTGATTCCCTGCCTCTGATTCCCAACCTCTGATTCCCCACCTCTGATTCCCCGTGTTTGATTCCCCGCCTCTGTTTCCCCGCCTCTGATTCCCCGCCTCTGATTCCCCAACTCTAATTCCCCGCCTCTGATTCCCCATATCTGATTCCCCGCCTCTGTTTCCCCGCCTCTGATTCCCCGCCCCTGTTTCCCCATATCTGATTCCCTGCCTCTGATTCCCCAACTTTGATTCCCAGACTCTGATTCCCCAGCTCTGATTCCCCGCCTCTGATTCCCCGCATCTGATTCCCTGCATCTGATTCCAAGCCTTTGATCCCCTGCCTCTGATTCCCAACCTCTGATTCCCCACCTCTGATTCCCCATATCTGATTCCCAGCCTCTGTTTCCCCGCCTCTGATTCCCCGCCTCTGTTTCCCCATATCTGATTCCCGGCCTCTGATTCCCCGCCTCTGATTCCCTGCCTCTGATTCCCCATCACCGATTCCGCACATCTGATTCCCTGCCTCTGATTCCCCGCCTCTGATTCCCCGCCGCTGATTCCCTGCCTCTGATTTCCAACCTCTGATTCCCCACCTCTGATTCCCCGTGTTTGATTCCCCGCCTCTGATTCCCCACCACTGATTCCCCGCCTCTGATTCCCCAACTCTAATTCCCCGCCTCTGATTCCCCATATCTGATTCCCCGCCTCTGTTTCCCCGCCTCTGATTCCCCGCCCCTGTTTCCCCATATCTGATTCCCTGACTCTGATTCCCCAACTTTGATTCCCAGCCTCTGATTCCCCAGCTCTGATTCCCCGCCTCTGATTCCCCGTGTTTGATTCCCTGCCTCTGATTCCCCGCCTCTGATTCCCCATCTCTGATTCACCGCCTTTGATTCGCCACCTCTGATTCCCCATATCTGATTCCCCACCTCTGTTTCCCCGCCTCTGATTCCCCGCCTCTGATTCTCCATATCTCATTCCCCGCCTCTGACTCCCCATCTCTGATTCCCTGACTCTGATTCCCCACCTCTGATTCCCGGCCTCTTATTCCCAGCATCTGATTCCAGGCCTCTGATTCCCGGCCTCTGACTCCCCGCTTCTGATTCTGATTCCCTGCCTCTGATTCCCCATCTCTGATTCCGCACATCTGATTACCTGCCTCTGATTCCCCACCTCTGATTACCGGCCTCTTATTCCCGGCATCTGATTCCGGCCTCTGATTCCCGGCCTCTGATTCCCTGCTTCTGATTCTGATTCCCTGCCTTTGATTCCCCATCTCTGATTCCGCACATCTGATTCCCTGCCTCTGATTCCCCATCTCTGATTCCCCATATCTGATTCCCCGCCTCTGTTTCCCCGCCTCTGATTCCACGCCTCTGTTTCCCAACATCTAAGTCCCCGCCTCTGATTCCCCAACTCTGATTCCCCACCTCTGATTCCCCAGCTCTGATTCCCCGCCTCTGATTCCCCGCATCTGATTCCCTGCATCTGATTCCAAGCCTCTGATTCCCTGCCTCTGATTCCCAACCTCTGATTCCCCACCTCTGATTCCCCATATCTGATTCCCAGCCTCTGTTTCCCCGCCTCTGATTCCCCGCCTCTGTTTCCCCATATCTGATTCCCCGCCTCTGAATCCCCAACTCTGATTCCCTGCCTCTGATTCCCCAGCTTCATTCCCCGCCTTTGATTCCCCCCGTCTGATTCCCAGCCTCTGTTTCCCCGCCTCTGATTCCCCGCCTCTGTTTCCCCATATCTGATTCCCCGCCTCTGAATCCCCAACTCTGATTCCCCACCTCTGATTCCCCAGCTCTGATTCCCCGCCTCTGATTCCCCAACTCTGATTCCCCGCCTCTGATTCCCCAGCTCTGATTCCCCGCCTCTGATTCCCCGTGTTTCATCCCCTGCCTCTGATTCCCCAGCTCTGATTCCCCATCTCTGATTCACCGCCTTTGATTCGCCACCTCTGATTCCCCATATCTGATTCCTCGCCACTGTTTCCCCGCCTCTGATTCCCCGCCTCTGATTCCCCATATCTCATTCCCCGCCTCTGATTCCCCATCTCTGATTCCCGGACTCTGATTCCCCACCTCTGATTCCCGACCTCTTATTCCCGGCATCTGATTCCGGCCTCTGATTCCCGGCCTCTGATTCCCAGCCTCTGTTTCCCCGCCTCTGATTCCCCGCCTCTGTTTCCCCATATCTGATTCCCCGCCTCTGAATCCCCAACTCTGATTCCCCACCTCTGATTCCCCGCCTCTGTTTCCCCGCCTCTGATTCCACGCCTCTGTTTCCCAACATCTAAGTCCCCGCCTCTGATTCCCCAACTCTGATTCCCCACCTCTGATTCCCCAGCTCTGATTCCCCGCCTCTGATTCCCCGCATCTGATTCCCTGCATCTGATTCCAAGCCTCTGATTCCCTGCCTCTGATTCCCAACCTCTGATTCCCCACCTCTGATTCCCCAGCTCTGATTCCCCGCCTCTGATTCCCCGCATCTGATTCCCTGCATCTGATTCCAAGCCTCTGATTCCCTGCCTCTGATTCCCAACCTCTGATTCCCCACCTCTGATTCCCCATATCTGATTCCCAGCCTCTGTTTCCCCGCCTCTGATTCCCCGCCTCTGTTTCCCCATATCTGATTCCCCGCCTCTGAATCCCCAACTCTGATTCCCTGCCTCTGATTCCCCAGCTTCATTCCCCGCCTTTGATTCCCCCCGTCTGATTCCCAGCCTCTGTTTCCCCGCCTCTGATTCCCCGCCTCTGTTTCCCCATATCTGATTCCCCGCCTCTGAATCCCCAACTCTGATTCCCCACCTCTGATTCCCCGCCTCTGTTTCCCCGCCTCTGATTCCACGCCTCTGTTTCCCAACATCTAAGTCCCCGCCTCTGATTCCCCAACTCTGATTCCCCACCTCTGATTCCCCAGCTCTGATTCCCCGCCTCTGATTCCCCGCATCTGATTCCCTGCATCTGATTCCAAGCCTCTGATTCCCTGCCTCTGATTCCCAACCTCTGATTCCCCACCTCTGATTCCCCATATCTGATTCCCAGCCTCTGTTTCCCCGCCTCTGATTCCCCGCCTCTGTTTCCCCATATCTGATTCCCCGCCTCTGAATCCCCAACTCTGATTCCCTGCCTCTGATTCCCCAGCTTCATTCCCCGCCTTTGATTCCCCCCGTCTGATTCCCAGCCTCTGTTTCCCCGCCTCTGATTCCCCGCCTCTGTTTCCCCATATCTGATTCCCCGCCTCTGAATCCCCAACTCTGATTCCCCACCTCTGATTCCCCAGCTCTGATTCCCCGCCTCTGATTCCCCAACTCTGATTCCCCGCCTCTGATTCCCCAGCTCTGATTCCCCGCCTCTGATTCCCCGTGTTTCATCCCCTGCCTCTGATTCCCCAGCTCCGATTCCCCATCTCTGATTCACCGCCTTTGATTCGCCACCTCTGATTCCCCATATCTGATTCCTCGCCACTGTTTCCCCGCCTCTGATTCCCCGCCTCTGATTCCCCATATCTCATTCCCCGCCTCTGATTCCCCATCTCTGATTCCCGGACTCTGATTCCCCACCTCTGATTCCCGACCTCTTATTCCCGGCATCTGATTCCGGCCTCTGATTCCCGGCCTCTGATTCCCTGCTTCTGATTCTGATTCCCTGCCTCTGATTCCCCATTTCTGATTCCGCACATCTAATTCCCTGCCTCTGATTCCCCACCTCTGATTCCCCATATCTGAATCCCCGCCTCTGTTTCCCCGTCTCTGATTCCCCGCCTCTGTTTCCCCATATCTAACTCCCCGCCTCTGATTCCCCAACTTTGATTCCCCACCTCTGATTCCCCAGCTCTGATTCCCCGCCTCTGATTCCCCACATCTGATTCCCCATACCTGATTCCCAGCCTCTGTTTCCGCGCCTCTGATTCCCCGCTTCTGTTTCCCCATATCTGATTCCCGGCCTCTGATTCCCCGCCTCTGATTCCCCGCCTCTGATTCCCTGCCTCTGATTCCCCATCTCCGATTCCGCACATCTGATTCCCTGCCTCTCATTCCCCGCCTCTGATTCCCCGCCTCTGATTCCCTGCCTCTGATTCCCAACCTCTGATTCCCCACCTCTGATTCCCCGTGTTTGATTCCCCGCCTCTGTTTCCCCGCCTCTGATTCCCCGCCTCTGATTCCCCAACTCTAATTCCCCGCCTCTGATTCCCCATATCTGATTCCCCGCCTCTGTTTCCCCGCCTCTGATTCCCCGCCCCTGTTTCCCCATATCTGATTCCCTGCCTCTGATTCCCCAACTTTGATTCCCAGACTCTGATTCCCCAGCTCTGATTCCCCGCCTCTGATTCCCCGCATCTGATTCCCTGCATCTGATTCCAAGCCTTTGATCCCCTGCCTCTGATTCCCAACCTCTGATTCCCCACCTCTGATTCCCCATATCTGATTCCCAGCCTCTGTTTCCCCGCCTCTGATTCCCCGCCTCTGTTTCCCCATATCTGATTCCCGGCCTCTGATTCCCCGCCTCTGATTCCCCGCCGCTGATTCCCTGCCTCTGATTTCCAACCTCTGATTCCCCACCTCTGATTCCCCGTGTTTGATTCCCCGCCTCTGATTCCCCACCACTGATTCCCCGCCTCTGATTCCCCAACTCTAATTCCCCGCCTCTGATTCCCCATATCTGATTCCCCGCCTCTGTTTCCCCGCCTCTGATTCCCCGCCCCTGTTTCCCCATATCTGATTCCCTGACTCTGATTCCCCAACTTTGATTCCCAGCCTCTGATTCCCCAGCTCTGATTCCCCGCCTCTGATTCCCCGTGTTTGATTCCCTGCCTCTGATTTCCCGCCTCTGATTCCCCATCTCTGATTCACCGCCTTTGATTCGCCTCCTCTGATTCCCCATATCTGATTCCCCACCTCTGTTTCCCCGCCTCTGATTCCCCGCCTCTGATTCTCCATATCTCATTCCCCGCCTCTGACTCCCCATCTCTGATTCCCTGACTCTGATTCCCCACCTCTGATTCCAACCTCTTATTCCCAGCATCTGATTCCAGGCCTCTGATTCCCGGCCTCTGACTCCCCGCTTCTGATTCTGATTCCCTGCCTCTGATTCCCCATCTCTGATTCCGCACATCTGATTACCTGCCTCTGATTCCCCACGTCTGATTCCCCATATCTGATTCCCCGCCTCTGTTTCCACGCCTCTGATTCCCCGCCTCTGTTTCCCCATATCTAATTCCCCACCTCTGATGCCCCAACTCTGATTCCCCGCCTCTGATTCCACAGCTCTGATTCCCCGCCTCTGATTCCCCGCATCCGATTCCCCATATCTGATTCCCCGCCTCTGTTTCCCCGCCCCTGATTCCCCGCCTCTGTTTCCCCATATCTGATTATCCGCCTCTGATTCCCAACTATGATTCCCCGCCTCTGAATCCCCGCGTCTGATTCCCTGCCTCTGCTTCCCCGCCTCTGATTCCCCAACTCTGATTCCCCGCCTCTGATTCCCCGTGTTTGATTCCCTGCCTCTGATTCCCGGCCTCTGATTCCGCATCTCTGATTCACCGCCTTTGATTCGCCACCTCTGATTCCCCATATCTGATTCCCCGCATCTGTTTCCCCGCCTCTGATTCCCCGCCTCTGATTCCCCGCCTCTGATTCCCCATATCTCATTCCCCGCCTCTGAATCCCCATCTCTGATTCCCGGCCTCTTATTCCCGGCATCTGATTCCGGCCTCTGATTCCCGGCCTCTGAATCCCTGCTTCTGATTCTGATTCCCTGCCTCTGATTCCCCATCTCTGATTCCGCACATCTGATTCCCTGCCTCTGATTCCCCACCTCTGATTTCCCGCCTCTGTTTCCCAATATCTAAGTCCCCGCCTCTGATTCCCCAACTCTGATTCCCCACCTCTGATTCCCCAGCTCTGATTCCCCGCCTCTGATTCCCCGCATCTGATTCCCTGCATCTGATTCCAAGCCTCTGATTCCCTTCCTCTGATTCCCAACCTCTGATTCCCCACCTCTGATTCCCCATATCTGATTCCCCGCCTCTGTTTCCCCGCCTCTGATTCCCCACCTCTGTTTCCCCATATCTGATTCCCGGCCTCTTATTCCCCGCCTCTGATTCCCCACCTCTGATTCCCTACCTCTGATTCCCCATCTCCGATTCCGCACATCTGATTCCCTGCCTCTGATTCCCCGCCTCTGATTCCCTGCCTCTGATTCCGAACCTCTGATTCCCCACCTCTGATTCCCCATATCTGATTCCCCGCCTCTGTTTCCCCGCCTCTGATTCCCCTCCTCTGATTCCCCAACTCTAATTCCCCGCCTCTGATTCCCCAGCTCTGATTCCCCGTGTTTGATTCCCTGCCTCTGATTTCCTGCCCTGATTCCCCATCTCTGTTTCACCGCCTTTGATTCGCCACCTCTGATTCCCCATATCTGATTCCCCGCCTCTGTTTCGCCGCCTCTGATTCCCTGCCTCTGATTCCCAACCTCTGATTCCACACCTCTGATTCCCCATATCTGATTCCCCGCCTCTGTTTCCCCGCCTCTGATTCCCTGCCCTTGTTTCCCCATATCTGATTCCCTGCCTCTGATTCACCAACTCTGATTCCCCGCCTCTGATTCCCCAGCTCTGATTCCCCGCCCCTGATTTCCCGTGTTTGATTCCCTGCCTCTGATTCCCCGCCTCTGATTCCCCATCTCTGATTCACCGCCTTTGATTCGCCACCTCTGATTCCACATATCTGATTCCCCACCTCTGTTTCCCCGCCTCTGATTCCCCGCCTCTGATTCTACATATCTCATTTTCCGCCTCTGAATCCCCATCTCTGATTCCCGGACTCTGATTCCCCACCTCTGATTCCCGGCCTCTTATTCCCAGCATCTGATTCCCGGCCTCTGATTCCCGGCCTCTGATTCCCCGCTTCTGATTCTGATTCGCTGCCTCTGATTCCCCATCTCTGATTCCGCACATCTGATTCCCTGCCTCTGATTCCCCACCTCTGATTCCCCATATCTGATTTCCCGCCTCTGTTTCCCCGCCTCTGATTCCCCGCGTCTGTTTCCCCATATCTAATTCCCAACCTCTGATGCCCCAACTCTGATTCCCTGCCTCTGATTCCACGCGTTCTATTCCCTGCCTCTGATTCCCCGCCTGTGATTCCCCATCTCTGATTCACCACCTCTGATTCCCCACCTCTGATTCCCCATATCTAATTCCCCGCCTCTGTTTGCCCGCCTCTGATTCCCCGCCTCTGTTTCCCCATATCTGATTCCCCGCCTCTGAATCCCCAACTCTGATTCCCTGCCTCTGATTCCCCAGCTCTGATTCCCCGCCTTTGATTCCCCCCGTCTGATTCCCAGCCTCTGAATCCCCGTGTCTGATTTCCTGCCTCTGATTCCCCACCTCTGATTCCCCATCTCTGATTCACAGCCTCTGATTCCCCACCTCTGATTCCCCATCTCGGATTCCGCACATCTGATTCCCTGCCTCTGATTCCCTGACTCTGATCCCCACCTCTGATTCCCAAGCTCTGATTCCCCGCCTCTGATTCCCCAACTCTGATTCCCCGCCTCTGATTCCCCAGCTCTGATTCCCCGCCTCTGATTCCCCGTGTTTGATTCCCTGCCTCTGATTCCCCGCCTCTGATTCCCCATCTCTGATTCACCGCCTTTGATTCGCCACCTCTGATTCCCCATATCTGATTCCTCGCCTCTGTTTCCCCGCCTCTGATTCCCCGCCTCTGATTCCCCATATCTCATTCCCCGCCTCTGATTCCCCATCTCTGATTCCCGGACTCTGATTCCCCACCTCTGATTCCCAGCCTCTTATTCCCGGCATCTGATTCCGGCCTCTGATTCCCGGCCTCTGATTCCCTGCTTCTGATTCTGATTCCCTGCCTTTGATTCCCCATCTCTGATTCCGAACATCTGATTTCCTGCCTCTGATTCCCCATCTCTGATTCCCCATATCTGATTCCCCGCCTCTGTTTCCCCGCCTCTGATTCCCCGCCTCTGTTTCCCAATATCTAAGTCCCCGCCTCTGATTCCCCAACTCTGATTCCCCACCTCTGATTCCCCAGCTCTGATTCCCCGCCTCTGATTCCCTGCATCTGATTCCCTGCATCTGATTCCAAGCCTCTGATTCCCTGCCTCTGATTCACAACCTCTGATTCCCCACCTCTGATTCCCCATATCTGATTCCCAGCCTCTGATTCCCTGCCTCTGATTCACAACCTCTGATTCCCCACCTCTGATTCCCCATATCTGATTCCCAGCCTCTGTTTCCCTGCCTCTGATTCCCCATCTCCGATTCCGCACATCTGATTCCCTGCCTCTGATTCCCCGCCTCTGATTCCCCGCCTCTGATTCCCTGCCTCTGATTCCCAACCTCTGATTCCCCACCTCTGATTCCCCGTGTTTGATTCCCCGCCTCTGTTTCCCCGCCTCTGATTCCCCGCCTCTGATTCCCCAACTCTAATTCCCCGCCTCTGATTCCCCATATCTGATTCCCCGCCTCTGTTTCCCCGCCTCTGATTCCCCGCCCCTGTTTCCCCATATCTGATTCCCTGCCTCTGATTCCCCAACTTTGATTCCCAGCCTCTGATTCCCCAGCTCTGATTCCCCGCCTCTGATTCCCCGTGTTTGATTCCCTGCCTCTGATTCCCGGCCTCTGATTCCCCATCTCTGATTCACCGCCTTTGATTCGCCACCTCTGATTCCCCATATCTGATTCCCCGCCTCTGTTTCCCCGCCTCTGATTCCCCGCCTCTGATTCCCCATATCTCATTCCCCGCCTCTGAATCCCCATCTCTGATTCCCGGACTCTGATTCCCCACCTCTGATTCCCGGCCTCTTATTCCCGGCATCTGATTCCGGCCTCTGATTCCCGGCCTCTGATTCCCTGCTTCTGATTCTGATTCCCTGCCTTTGATTCCCCATCTCTGATTCCGCACATCTGATTCCCTGCCTCTGATTCCCCATCTCTGATTCCCCATATCTGATTCCCCGCCTCTGTTTCCCCGCCTCTGATTCCACGCCTCTGTTTCCCAACATCTAAGTCCCCGCCTCTGATTCCCCAACTCTGATTCCCCACCTCTGATTCCCCAGCTCTGATTCCCCGCCTCTGATTCCCCGCATCTGATTCCCTGCATCTGATTCCAAGCCTCTGATTACCTGCCTCTGATTCCCAACCTCTGATTCCCCACATCTGATTCCCCATATCTGATTCCCAGCCTCTGTTTCCCCGCCTCTGATTCCCCGCCTCTGTTTCCCCATATCTGATTCCCCGCCTCTGAATCCCCAACTCTGATTCCCTGCCTCTGATTCCCCAGCTTCATTCCCCGCCTTTGATTCCCCCCGTCTGATTCCCAGCCTCTGAATCCCCGTGTCTGATAACCTGCCTCTGATTCCCCGCCTCTGATTCCCCATCTCAGATTCACCGCCTCTGATTCCCCACCTCTGATTCCCCATCTCTGATTCCGCACATCCGATTCCCTGCCTCTGATTCCCCGACTCTGATTCCCCACCTCTGATTCCCCAGCTCTGATTCCCCGCCTCTGATTCCCCAACTCTGATTCCCCGCCTCTGATTCCCCAGCTCTGATTCCCCGCCTCTGATTCCCCGTGTTTGATCCCCTGCCTCTGATTCCCCAGCTCTGATTCCCCATCTCTGATTCACCGCCTTTGATTCGCCACCTCTCATTCCCCATATCTGATTCCTCGCCACTGTTTCCCCGCCTCTGATTCCCCGCCTCTGATTCCCCATATCTCATTCCCCGCCTCTGATTCCCCATCTCTGATTCCCGGACTCTGATTCCCCACCTCTGATTCCCGACCTCTTATTCCCGGCATCTGATTCCGGCCTCTGATTCCCGGCCTCTGATTCCCTGCTTCTGATTCTGATTCCCTGCCTCTGATACCCCATTTCTGATTCCGCACATCTAATTCCCTGCCTCTGATTCCCCACCTCTGATTCCCCATATCTGAATCCCCGTCTCTGATTCCCCGCCTCTGTTTCCCCATATCTAAGTCCCCGCCTCTGATTCCCCAACTTTGATTCCCCACCTCTGATTCCCCAGCTCTGATTCCCCGCCTCTGATTCCCCACATCTGATTCCCCATACCTGATTCCCAGCCTCTGTTTCCCCACCTCTGATTCCCCGCTTCTGTTTCCCCATATCTGATTCCCGGCCTCTGATTCCCCACCTCTGATTCCCCGCCTCTGATTCCCTGCCTCTGATTCCCCATCTCCGATTCCGCACATCTGATTCCCTGCCTCTCATTCCCCGCCTCTGATTCCCCGCCTCTGATTCCCTGCCTCTGATTCCCAACCTCTGATTCCCCACCTCTGATTCCCCGTGTTTGATTCCCCGCCTCTGTTTCCCCGCCTCTGATTCGCCGCCTCTGATTCCACAACTCTAATTCCCCGCCTCTGATTACCCATATCTGATTCCCCGCCTCTGTTTCCCCGCCTCTGATTCCCCGCCCCTGTTTCCCCATATCTGATTCCCTGCCTCTGATTCCCCAACTTTGATTCCCAGACTATGATTCCCCAGCTCTGATTCCCCGCCTCTGATTCCCGGCATCTGATTCCCTGCATCTGATTCCAAGCCTCTGATCCCCTGCCTCTGATTCCCAACCTCTGATTCCCCACCTCTGATTCCCCATATCTGATTCCCAGCCTCTGTTTCCCCGCCTCTGATTCCCCGCCTCTGTTTCCCCATATCTGATTCCCGGCCTCTGATTCCCCGCCTCTGATTCCCTGCCTCTGATTCCCCATCACCGATTCCGCACATCTGATTCCCTGCCTCTGATTCCCCGCCTCTGATTCCCCGCCGCTGATTCCCTGCCTCTGATTTCCAACCTCTGATTCCCCACCTCTGATTCCCCGTGTTTGATTCCCCGCCTCTGTTTCCCCACCACTGATTCCCTGCATCTGATTCCCCAACTCTAATTCCCCGCCTCTGATTCCCCATATCTGATTCCCCGCCTCTGTTTCCCCGCCTCTGATTCCCCGCCCCTGTTTCCCCATATCTGATTCCCTGACTCTGATTCCCCAACTTTGATTCCCAGCCTCTGATTCCCCAGCTCTGATTCCCCGCCTCTGATTCCCCGTGTTTGATTCCCTGCCTCTGATTCCCCGCCTCTGATTCCCCATCTCTGATTCACCGCCTTTGATTCGCCACCTCTGATTCCGCACATCTGATTACCTGCCTCTGATTCCCCACGTCTGATTCCCCATATCTGATTCCCCGCCTCTGTTTCCACGCCTCTGATTCCCCGCCTCTGTTTCCCCATATCTAATTCCCCACCTCTGATGCCCCAACTCTGATTCCCCGCCTCTGATTCCACAGCTCTGATTCCCCGCCTCTGATTCCCCGCATCCGATTCGCCATATCTGATTCCCCGCCTCTGTTTCCCCGCCCCTGATTCCCCGCCTCTGTTTCCCCATATCTGATTATCCGCCTCTGATTCCCAACTATGATTCCCCGCCTCTGAATCCCCGCGTCTGATTCCCTGCCTCTGCTTCCCCGCCTCTGATTCCCCAACTCTGATTCCCCGCCTCTGATTCCCCAGCTCTGATTCCCCGCCTCTGGTTCCCCGTGTTTGATTCCCTGCCTCTGATTCCCGGCCTCTGATTCCGCATCTCTGATTCACCGCCTTTGATTCGCCACCTCTGATTCCCCATATCTGATTCCCCGCATCTGTTTCCCCGCCTCTGATTCCCCGCCTCTGATTCCCCATATCTCATTCCCCGCCACTGAATCCCCATCTCTGATTCCCGGACTCTGATTCCCCACCTCTGATTCCCGGCTTCTT
Organism: Narcine bancroftii; assembly: GCF_036971445.1. Lineage (NCBI taxonomy): Eukaryota > Metazoa > Chordata > Chondrichthyes > Torpediniformes > Narcinidae > Narcine > Narcine bancroftii. The sequence goes on along the minus strand of NW_027211893.1, from coordinate 13,133,370 downwards.
ATTCCCGGCATCTGATTCCGGCCTCTGATTCCCGGCCTCTGATTCCCTGCTTCTGATTCTGATTCCCTGCCTCTGATTCCCCATCTCTGATTCCGCACATCTGATTCCCTGCCTCTGATTCCCCACCTCTGATCCCCCATATCTGATTCCCCGCCTCTGTCTCCCCGCCTCTGATTCCCCGCCTCTGTTTCCCAATATCTAAGTCCCCGCCTCTGATTCTCCAACTCTGATTCCCCACCTCTGATTCCCCAGCTCTGATTCCCCGCCTCTGATTCCCCGCATTGGTTCCCTGCATCTGATTCCAAGCCTCTGATTCCCTGCCTCTGATTCCCAACCTCTGATTCCCCACCTCTGATTCCCCATATCTGATTCCCCGCCTCTGTTTCCCCGCCTCTGATTCCCCACCTCTGTTTCCCCATATCTGATTCCCGGCCTCTTATTCCCCGCCTCTGATTCCCCACCTTTGATTCCCTACCTCTGATTCCCCATCTCCGATTCCGCACATCTGATTCCCTGCCTCTGATTCCCCGCCTCTGATTCCCTGCCTCTGATTCCGAACCTCTGATTCCCCACCTCTGATTCCCCATATCTGATTCCCCGCCTCTGTTTCCCCGCCTCTGATTCCCCTCCTCTGATTCCCCAACTCTAATTCCCCGCCTCTGATTCCCCATATCTAATTCCCCGCCTCTGTTTGCCCGCCTCTGATTCCCCGCCTCTGTTTCCCCATATCTGATTCCCCGCCTCTGAATCCCCAACTCAGATTCCCTGCCTCTGATTCCCCAGCTCTGATTCCCCGCCTTTGATTCCCCCCGTCTGATTCCCAGCCTCTGAATCCCCGTGTCTGATTTCCTGCCTCTGATTCCCCGCCTCTGATTCCCAATCTCTGATTCACAGCCTCTGATTCCCCACCTCTGATTCCCCATCTCGGATTCCGCACATCTGATTCCCTGCCTCTGATTCCCTGACTCTGATCCCCACCTCTGATTCCCAAGCTCTGATTCCCCGCCTCTGATTCCCCAACTCTGATTCCCCGCCTCTGATTCCCCAGCTCTGATTCCCCGCCTCTGATTCCCCGTGTTTGATTCCCTGCCTCTGATTCCCCGCCTCTGATTCCCCATCTCTGATTCACCGCCTTTGATTCGCCACCTCTGATTCCCCATATCTGATTCCTCGCCTCTGTTTCCCCGCCTCTGATACCCCGCCTCTGATTCCCCATATCTCATTCCCCGCCTCTGATTCCCCATCTCTGATTCCCGGACTCTGATTCCCCACCTCTGATTCCCAGCCTCTTATTCCCGGCATCTGATTCCGGCCTCTGATTCCCGGCCTCTGATTCCCTGCTTCTGATTCTGATTCCCTGCCTTTGATTCCCCATCTCTGATTCCGAACATCTGATTCCCTGCCTCTGATTCCCCATCTCTGATTCCCCATATCTGATTCCCCGCCTCTGTTTCCCCGCCTCTGATTCCCCGCCTCTGTTTCCCAATATCTAAGTCCCCGCCTCTGATTCCCCAACTCTGATTCCCCACATCTGATTCCCCAGCTCTGATTCCCCGCCTCTGATTCCCAACCTCTGATTCCCCACCTCTGAATCCCCATATCTGATTCCCAGCCTCTGTTTCCCCGCCTCTGATTCCCCGCCTCTGTTTCCCCATATCTGATTCCCGGACTCTGATTCCCCGCCTCTGATTCCCTGCCTCTGATTCCCCATCTCCGATTCCGCACATCTGATTCCCTGCCTCTGATTCCCCGCCTCTGATTCCCCGCCTCTGATTCCCTGCCTCTGATTCCCAACCTCTGATTCCCCACCTCTGATTCCCCGTGTTTGATTCCCCGTCTCTGTTTCCCCGCCTCTGATTCCCCGCCTCTGATTCCCCAGCTCTAATTCCCCGCCTCTGATTCCCCATATCTGATTCCCTGCCTCTGATTCCCCAACTTTGATTCCCAGCCTCTGATTCCCCAGCTCTGATTCCCCGCCTCTGATTCCCCGTGTTTGATTCCCTGCCTCTGATTCCCGGCCTCTGATTCCCCATCTCTGAATCACCGCCTTTGATTCGCCACCTCTGATTCCCCATATCTGATTCCCCGCCTCTGTTTCCCCGCCTCTGATTCCCCGCCTCTGATTCCCCATATCTCATTCCCCGCCTCTGAATCCCCACCTCTGATTCCCGGCCTCTTATTCCCGGCATCTGATTCCTGCCTCTGATTCCCGGCCTCTGATTCCCTGCTTCTGATTCTGATTCCCTGCCTTTGATTCCCCATCTCTGATTCCGCACATCTGATTCCCTGCCTCTGATTCCCCATCTCTGATTCCCCATATCTGATTCCCCGCATCTGTTTCCCCGCCTCTGATTCCACGCCTCTGTTTCCCAATATCTAAGTCCCCGCCTCTGATTCCCCAACTCTGATTCCCCACCTCTGATTCCCCAGCTCTGATTCCCCGCCTCTGATTCCCCGCATCTGATTCCCTGCATCTGATTCCAAGCCTCTGATTCCCTGCCTCTGATTCCCAACCTCTGATTCCCCACCTCTGATTCCCCATATCTGATTCCCAGCCTCTGTTTCCCCGCCTCTGATTCCCCGCCTCTGTTTTCCCATATCTGATTCCCGGCCTCTGATTCCCCGCGTCTGATTCCCCGACTCTGATTCCCTGCCTCTGATTCCCCATCTCCGATTCCGCACATCTGATTCCCTGCCTCTCATTCCCCGCCTCTGATTCCCCGCCTCTGATTCCCTGCCTCTGATTCCCAACCTCTGATTCCCCACCTCTGATTCCCCGTGTTTGATTCCCCGCCTCTGTTTCCCCACCTCTGATTCCCCGCCTCTGATTCCCCAACTCTAATTCCCCGCCTCTGATTCCTCATATCTGATTCCCCGCCTCTGTTTCCCCGCCTCTGATTCCCCGCCCCTGTTTCCCCATATCTGATTCCCTGCCTCTGATTCCACAACTTTGATTCCCAGCCTCTGATTCCCCCAGCTCTGATTCCCCGCCTCTGATTCCCCGTGTTTGATTCCCTGCCTCTGATTCCCCGCCTCTGATTCCCCATCTCTGATTCACCGCCTTTGATTCCCCGCCTCTGATTCCCCACCTCTGATTCTCCATATCTCATTCCCCGCCTCTGATGCCCCAACTCTGATTCCCCGCCTCTGATTCCCCAGCTCTGATTCCCCGCCTCTGATTCCCCGCATTCGATTCCCCATATCTGATTCCCCGACTCTGTTTCCCCGCCCCTGATTCCCCGCCTCTGTTTCGCCATATCTGATTCCCCGCCACTGATTCCCAACTATGATTCCCCGCCTCTGATTCCCCAGCTCTGATTCCCTGCCTCTGATTCCCCGCGTTCTATTCCCTGCCTCTGATTCCCCGCCTGTGATTCCCCATCTCTGATTCACAACCTCTGATTCCCCACCACTGATTCCCCATATCTAATTCCCCGCCTCTGTTTGCCCGCCTCTGATTCCCCGCCTCTGTTTCCCCATATCTGATTCCCCGCCTCTGAATCCCCAACTCTGATTCCCTGCCTCTGAATCCCCAGCTTCATTCCTCGCCTTTGATTCCCCCCGTCTGATTCCCAGCCTCTGAATCCCCGTGTCTGATAACCTGCCTCTGATTCCCCACCTCTGATTCCCCATCTCTGATTCCGCACATCCGATTCCCTGCCTCTGATTCCCCGACTCTGATTCCCCACCTCTGATTCCCCAGCTCTGATTCCCCGCCTCTGATTCCCCAACTCTGATACCCTGCCTCTGATTCCCCAGCTCTGATTTACCGCCTCTGATTCCCCGTGTTTGATCCCCTGCCTCTGATTCCCCGCCTCTGATTCCCCATCTCTGATTCACAGCCTTTGATTCGCCACCTCTGATTCCCCTTATCTGATTCCTCGCCACTGTTTCCCCGCCTCTGATTCCCCGCCTCTGATTCCCCATATCTCATTCCCCGCCTCTGATTCGCCAGCTATGATTCCCCGCCTCTGATTCCCCGCGTCTGATTCCCTGCCTCTGATTCCCCGCCTCTGATTCCACATCTCTGATTCACCACCTCTGTTTCCCCGCGTCTGATTCCCCGCCTCTGATTCCCCATCTCTGATTCCCCATCTCTGATTCCCCAATTCTGATTCCCCGCCTCTGATTCCCCAGCTCTGATTCCTCGCCTCTGATTCCCTTCCTCTGATTCCCAACCACTCATTCCCCACCTCTGATTTCCCATATTGATTCCCTGCGTCTGATTCCCCGCCTCTGATTCCCCAACTCTGATTCCCCGCCTCTGATTCCCCAGCTCTGATTCCCCTCCTCTGATTCCCCGTGTTTGATTCCCTTCCTCTGATTCCCGGCCTCTGATTCCCCATCTCTGATTCACCGCCTTTGATTCGCCACCTCTGATTCCCCATATCTGATTCCCCGCCTCTGTTTCCCCGCCTCTGATTCCCGGACTCTGATTCCCCACCTCTGATTCCCGGCCTCTTATTCCCGGCATCTGATTCAGGCCTCTGATTCCCGGCCTCTGATTCCCTGCTTCTGATTCTGATTCCCTGCCTCTGATTCCCCATCTCTGATTCCGCACATCTGATTCCCTGCCTCTGATTCCCCACCTCTGATTCCCCATATCTGACTCCCCGCCTCTGTTTCCCCGCCTCTGATTCCCCGCCTCTGTTTCCCAATATCTAAGTCCCCGCCTCTGATTCCCCAACTCTGATTCCCCACCTCTGTTTCCCCAGCTCTGATTCCCCGCCCCTGATTCCCCGCATCTGATTCCCTGCATCTGATTCCAAGCCTCTGATTCCCTGCCTCTGATTCCCAACCTCTGATTCACCACCTCTGATTCCCCATATCTGAATCCCCGCCTCTGTTTCCCCGCCTCTGATTCCCCACCTCTGTTTCCCCATATCTGATTCCCGGCCTCTGATTCCCCGCCTCTGATTCCCCGCCTCTGATTCCCTGCCTCTGATTCCCCATCTCCGATTCCGCACATCTGATTCCCTGCCTCTGATTCCCCGCCTCTGATTCCCCGCCTCTGATTCCCCGCCTCTGTTTCCCCGCCTCTGATTCCCCTCCTCTGATTCCCCAACTCTAATTCCCCGCCTCTGATTCCCCAGCTCTGATTCCCCGTGTTTGATTCCCTGCCTCTGATTCCCTGCCCTGATTCCCCATCTCTTTTTCACCGCCTTTGATTCGCCACCTCTGATTCCCCATATCTGATTCCCCGCCTCTGTTTCCCCGCCTCTGATTCCCTGCCTCTGATTCCCAACCTCTGATTCCACACCTCTGATTCCCCATATCTGATTCCCCGCCTCTGTTTCCCCGCCTCTGATTCCCTGCCCCAGTTTCCCCATATCTGATTCCCTGCCTCTGATTCCCCAACTCTGATTCCCCGCCTCTGATTCCCCAGCTCTGAATCCCCGCCTCTGATTTCCCGTGTTTGATTCCCTGCCTCTGATTCCCGGCCTCTGATTCCCCATCTCTGATTCACCGCCTTTGATTCGCCACCTCTGATTCCACATATCTGATTCCCCACCTCTGTTTCCCCGCCTCTGATTCCCCGCCTCTGATTCTGATTCCCTGCCTCTGATTCCCCATCTCTGATTCCGCACATCTGATTCCCTGCCTCTGATTCCCCACCTCTGATTCCCCATATCTGATATCCCGCCTCTGTTTCCCCGCCTCTGATTCCCCGCTTGTGATTCTGATTCCCTGCCTCTGATTCCCCATCTCTGATTCCGCACATCTGATTCCCTGCCTCTGATTCCCCACCTCTGATTCCCCATATCTGATATCCCGCCTCTGTTTCCCCGCCTCTGATTCCCCGCCTCTGTTTCCCCATATCTAATTCCCAACCTCTGATGCCCCAACTCTGATTCCCTGCCTCTGATTCCCCGCGTTCTATTCCCTGCCTCTGATTGGCCAGTGATTCCCCATCTCTGATTCACCACCTCTGATTCCCCACCTCTGATTCCCCATATCTAATTCCCCGCCTCTGTTTGCCCGCCTCTGATTCCCCGCCTCTGTTTCCCCATATCTGATTCCCCGCCTCTGAATCCCCAACTCTGATTCCCTGCCTCTGATTCCCCAGCTCTGATTCCCCGCCTTTGATTCCCCCGTCTGATTCCCAGCCTCTGAAACCCCGTGTCTGATTTCTTGCCTCTGATTCCCCGCCTCTGATTCCCCATCTCTGATTCACAGCCTCTGATTCCCCACCTCTGATTCGCCATCTCTGATTCCGCACATCTGATTCCCTGCCTCTGATTCCCCGACTCTGATCCCCACCTCTGATTCCCCAGCTCTGATTCCCCGCCTCTGATTCCCCAACTCTGATTCCCCGCCTCTGATTCCCCAGCTCTGATTCCCCGCCTCTGATTCCCCGTGTTTGATTCCCTGCCTCTGATACCCCGCCTCTGATTCCCCATCTCTGATTCACCGCCTTTGATTCGCCACCTCTGATTCCCCATATCTGATTCCTCGCCTCTGTTTCCCCGCCTCTGATTCCCCGCCTCTGATTCCCCATATCTCATTCCCCGCCTCTGATTCCCCATCTCTGATTCCCGGACTCTGATTCCCCACCTCTGATTCCCGGCCTCTTATTCCCGGCATCTGATTCCGGCCTCTGATTCCCGGTCTCTGATTCCCTGCTTCTGATTCCCCATCTCTGATTCCGCAAATCTAATTCCCTGCCTCTGATTCCCCGCCTCTGATTCCCCGCCTCTGTTTCCCCATATCTAAGTCCCGGCCTCTGATTCCCCAACTTTGATTCCCCACCTCTGATTCCCCAGCTCTGATTCCCCGCCTCTGATTCCCCGCATCTGATTCCATGCATCTGATTCCCAGCCTCTGATTCCCAGCCTCTCATTCCCAACCTCTGATTCCCCACCTCTGATTCCCCATATCTGATTCCTCGCCTCTGTTTCCCAGCCTCTGATTCCCCGCCTCTGATTCCCCATATCTGAATCCCCGCCTCTGTTTCCCCGTCTCTGATTCCCCGCCTCTGTTTCCCCATATCTAAGTCCCCGCCTCTGATTCCCCAACTTTGATTCCCCACCTCTGATTCCCCAGCTCTGATTCCCCGCCTCTGATTCCCCGCATCTGATTCCCCATATCTGATTCCCCGCCTCTGTTTCCCCGCCCCTGATTCCCCGCCTATGTTTCCCCATATCTGATTATCCGCCTCTGATTCCCAACTATGATTCCCCGCCTCTGAATCCCCGCGTCTGATTCCCTGCCTCTGCTTCCCCGCCTCTGATTCCCCAACTCTGATTCCCCGCCTCTGATTCCCCAGCTCTGATTCCCCGCCTCTGATTCCCCGTGTTTGATTCCCTGCCTCTGATTCCCGGCCTCTGATTCCGCATCTCTGATTCACCGCCTTTGATTCGCCACCTCTGATTCCCCATATCTGATTCCCCGCATCTGTTTCCCCGCCTCTGATTCCCCGCCTCTGATTCCCCATATCTCATTCCCCGCCTCTGAATCCCCATCTCTGATTCCCCGACTCTGAATCCCCACCTCTGATTCCCGGCCTCTTATTCCCGGCATCTGATTCCGGCCTCTGATTCCCGGCCTCTGATTCCCTGCTTCTGATTCTGATTCCCTGCCTCTGATTCCCCATCTCTGATTCCGCACATCTGATTCCCTGCCTCTGATTCCCCACCTCTGATTCCCCATATCTGACTCCCCGCCTCTGTTTCCCCGCCTCTGATTCCCCGCCTCTTTTTCCCAATATCTAAGTCCCCTCCTCTGATTCCCCAAGTCTGATTCCCCACCTCTGATTCCCCAGCTCTGATTCCCCGCCTCTGATTCCCCGCATCTGATTCCCTGCATCTGATTCCAAGCCTCTGATTCCCTGCCTCTGATTCCCAACCTCTGATTCCCCACCTCTGATTCTCCATATCTGATTCCCCGCCTCTGTTTCCCCGCCTCTGATTCCCCACCTCTGTTTCCCCATATCTGATTCCCGGCCTCTTATTCCCCGCCTCTGATTCCCCACCTCTGATTCCCTACCTCTGATTCCCCATCTCCGATTCCGCACATCTGATTCCCTGCCTCTGATTCCCCACCTCTGATTCCCTGCCTCTGATTCCGAACCTCTGATTCCCCACCTCTGATTCCCCATATCTGATTCCCCGCCTCTGTTTCCCCGCCTCTGATTCCCCTCCTCTGATTCCACAACTCTAATTCCCCGCCTCTGATTCCCCAGCTCTGATTCCCCGTGTTTGATTCCCTGCCTCTGATTCCCTGCCCTGATTCCCCATCTCTGTTTCACCGCCTTTGATTCGCCACCTCTGATTCCCCATATCTGATTCCCCGCCTCTGTTTCGCCGCCTCTGATTCGCTGCCTCTGATTCCCAACCTCTTATTCCACACCTCTGATTCCCCATATCTGATTCCCCGCCTCTGTTTCCCCGCCTCTGATTCCCTGCCCTTGTTTACCCATATCTGATTCCCTGCCTCTGATTCCCTAACTCTGATTCCCCGCCTCTGATTCCCCAGCTCTGATTCCCCGCCCCTGATTTCCCGTGTTTGATTCCCTGCCTCTGATTCCCCGCCTCTGATTCCCCATCTCTGATTCACCGCCTTTGATTCGCCACCTCTGATTCCACATATCTGATTCCCCACCTCTGTTTCCCCGCCTCTGATTCCCCGCCTCTGATTCTCCATATCTCATTTTCCGCCTCTGAATCCCCATCTCTGATTCCCGGACTCTGATTCCCCACCTCTGATTCCCGGCCTCTTATTCCCAGCATCTGATTCCCGGCCTCTGATTCCCGGCCTCTGATTCCCCGCTTCTGATTCTGATTCGCTGCCTCTGATTCCCCATCTCTGATTCCGCACATCTGATTCCCTGCCTCTGATTCCCCACCTCTGATTCCCCATATCTGATTTCCCGCCTCTGTTTCCCCGCCTCTGATTCCCCGCCTCTGTTTCCCCATATCTAATTCCCAACCTCTGATGCCCCAACTCTGATTCCCTGCCTCTGATTCCCCGCGTTCTATTCCCTGCCTCTGATTCCCCGCCTGTGATTCCCCATCTCTGATTCACCACCTCTGATTCCCCACCTCTGATTCCACAGCTCTGATTCCCCGCATCCGATTCCCCATATCTGATTCCCCGCCTCTGTTTCCCCGCCCCTGATTCCCCGCCTCTGTTTCCCCATATCTGATTATCCGCCTCTGATTCCCAACTATGATTCCCCGCCTCTGAATCCCCGCGTCTGATTCCCTGCCTCTGCTTCCCCGCCTCTGATTCCCCAACTCTGATTCCCCGCCTCTGATTCCCCAGCTCTGATTCCCCGCCTCTGATTCCCCGTGTTTGATTCCCTGCCTCTGATTCCCGGCCTCTGATTCCCTGCTTCTGATTCTGATTCCCTGCCTTTGATTCCCCATCTCTGATTCCGCACATCTGATTCCCTGCCTCTGATTCCCCATCTCTGATTCCCCATATCTGATTCCCCGCATCTGTTTCACCGCCTCTGATTCCACGCCTCTGTTTCCCAATATCTAAGTCCCCGCCTCTGATTCCCCAACTCTGATTCCCCACCTCTGATTCCCCAGCTCTGATTCCCCGCCTCTGATTCCCCGCATCTGATTCCCTGCATCTGATTCCAAGCCTCTGATTCCCTGCCTCTGATTCCCAACCTCTGATTCCCCACCTCTGATTCCCCATATCTGATTCCCAGCCTCTGTTTCCCCGCCTCTGATTCCCCGCCTCTGTTTCCCCATATCTGATTCCCGGCCTCTGATTCCCCGCCTCTGATTCCCCGCCTCTGATTCCCTGCCTCTGATTCCCCATCTCCGATTCCGCACATCTGATTCCCTGCCTCTGATTCCCCGCCTCTGATTCCCCGCCTCTGATTCCCTGCCTCTGATTCCCAACCTCTGATTCCCCACCTCTGATTCCCCGTGTTTGATTCCCCGCCTCTGTTTCCCCACCTCTGATTCCTCGCCTCTGATTCCCCAACTCTAATTCCCCGCCTCTGATTCCCCATATCTGATTCCCCGCCTCTGTTTCCCCGCCTCTGATTCCCCGCCCCTGTTTCCCCATATCTGATTCCCTGCCTCTGATTCCACAACTTTGATTCCCAGCCTCTGATTCCCCCAGCTCTGATTCCCCGCCTCTGATTCCCCGTGTTTGATTCCCTGCCTCTGATTCCCCGCCTCTGATTCCCCATCTCTGATTCACCGCCTTTGATTCGCCACCTCTGATTCCCCATATCTGATTCCCCACCTCTGTTTCCCCGCCTCTGATTCCCCGCCTCTGATTCTCCATATCTCATTCCCCGCCTCTGAATCCCCATCTCTGACTCCCGGACTCGATTCCCCACCTCTGATTCCCGGCCTCTTATTCCCAGCATCTGATTCCAGGCCTCTGATTCCCGGCCTCTGACTCCCCGCTTCTGATTCTGATTCCCTGCCTCTGATTCCCCATCTCTGATTCCGCACATCTGATTACCTGCCTCTGATTCCCCACCTCTGATTCCCCATATCTGATTCCCCGCCTCTGTTTCCTCGCCTCTGATTCCCCGCCTCTGTTTCCCCATATCTAATTCCCCACCTCTGATGCCCCAACTCTGATTCCCCGCCTCTGATTCCCCAGCTCTGATTCCCCGCCTCTGATTCCCCGCATTCGATTCCCCATATCTGATTCCCCGCCTCTGTTTCCCCGCCCCTGATTCCCCGCCTCTGATTCCCAACTATGATTCCCCGCCTCTGATTCCCCAGCTCTGATTCCCAGCCTCTGATTCCCCGCGTTCTATTCCCTGCCTCTGATTCCCCGCCTGTGATTCCCCATCTCTGATTCACCACCTCTGATTCCCCACCACTGATTCCCCATATCTAATTCCCCGCCTCTGTTTGCCCGCCTCTGATTCCCCGCCTCTGTTTCCCCATATCTGATTCCCCGCCTCTGAATCCCCAACTCTGATTCCCTGCCTCTGAATCCCCAGCTTCATTCCCCGCCTTTGATTCCCCCCGTCTGATTCCCAGCCTCTGAATCCCCGTGTCCGATAACCTGCCTCTGATTCCCCACTTCTGATTCCCCATATCTGATTCCGCACATCCGATTCCCTGCCTCTGATTCCCCGACTCTGATTCCCCACCTCTGATTCCCCAGCTCTGATTCCCCGCCTCTGATTCCCCAACTCTGATTCCCCGCCTCTGATTCCCCAGCTCTGATTCCCCGCCTCTGATTCCCCGTGTTTGATCCCCTGCCTCTGATTCCCCGCCTCTGATTCCCCATCTCTGATTCACCGCCTTTGATTCGCCACCTCTGATTCCCCTTATCTGATTCCTCGCCACTGTTTCCCCGCCTCTGATTCCCCGCCTCTGATTCCCCATATCTCATTCCCCGCCTCTGATTCGCCAGCTATGATTCCCCGCGTCTGATTCCCCGCCTCTGATTCCACATCTCTGATTCACCACCTCTGTTTCCCCGCGTCTGATTCCCCGCCTCTGATTCCCCATTTCTGATTCCCCATCTCTGATTCGCCTATTCTGATTCCCCACCTCTGATTCCCCAGCTCTGATTCCTCGCCTCTGATTCCCTTCCTCTGATTCCCAACCACTCATTCCCCACCTCTGATTTCCCATATTGATTCCCTGCGTCTGATTCCCCGCCTCTGATTCCCCAACTCTGATTCCCCGCCTCTGATTCCCCAGCTCTGATTCCCCTCCTCTGATTCCCCGTGTTTGATTCCCTGCCTCTGATTCCCGGCCTCTGATTCCCCATCTCTGCTTCACCGCCTTTGATTCGCCACCTCTGTTTCCCCATATCTAATTCCCAACCTCTGATGCCCCAACTCTGATTCCCTGCCTCTGATTCCCCGCGTTCTATTCCCTGCCTCTGATTGGCCAGTGATTCCCCATCTCTGATTCACCACCTCTGATTCCCCACCTCTGATTCCCCATATCTAATTCCCCGCCTCTGTTTGCCCGCCTCTGATTCCCCGCCTCTGTTTCCCCATATCTGATTCCCCGCCTCTGAATCCCCAACTCTGATTCCCTGCCTCTGATTCCCCAGCTCTGATTCCCCGCCTTTGATTCCCCCGTCTGATTCCCAGCCTCTGAAACCCCGTGTCTGATTTCTTGCCTCTGATTCCCCGCCTCTGATTCCCCATCTCTGATTCACAGCCTCTGATTCCCCACCTCTGATTCGCCATCTCTGATTCCGCACATCTGATTCCCTGCCTCTGATTCCCCGACTCTGATCCCCACCTCTGATTCCCCAGCTCTGATTCCCCGCCTCTGATTCCCCAACTCTGATTCCCCGCCTCTGATTCCCCAGCTCTGATTCCCCGCCTCTGATTCCCCGTGTTTGATTCCCTGCCTCTGATACCCCGCCTCTGATTCCCCATCTCTGATTCACCGCCTTTGATTCGCCACCTCTGATTCCCCATATCTGATTCCTCGCCTCTGTTTCCCCGCCTCTGATTCCCCGCCTCTGATTCCCCATATCTCATTCCCCGCCTCTGATTCCCCATCTCTGATTCCCGGACTCTGATTCCCCACCTCTGATTCCCGGCCTCTTATTCCCGGCATCTGATTCCGGCCTCTGATTCCCGGTCTCTGATTCCCTGCTTCTGATTCCCCATCTCTGATTCCGCAAATCTAATTCCCTGCCTCTGATTCCCCGCCTCTGATTCCCCGCCTCTGTTTCCCCATATCTAAGTCCCGGCCTCTGATTCCCCAACTTTGATTCCCCACCTCTGATTCCCCAGCTCTGATTCCCCGCCTCTGATTCCCCGCATCTGATTCCATGCATCTGATTCCCAGCCTCTGATTCCCAGCCTCTCATTCCCAACCTCTGATTCCCCACCTCTGATTCCCCATATCTGATTCCTCGCCTCTGTTTCCCAGCCTCTGATTCCCCGCCTCTGATTCCCCATATCTGAATCCCCGCCTCTGTTTCCCCGTCTCTGATTCCCCGCCTCTGTTTCCCCATATCTAAGTCCCCGCCTCTGATTCCCCAACTTTGATTCCCCACCTCTGATTCCCCAGCTCTGATTCCCCGCCTCTGATTCCCCGCATCTGATTCCCCATATCTGATTCCCCGCCTCTGTTTCCCCGCCCCTGATTCCCCGCCTATGTTTCCCCATATCTGATTATCCGCCTCTGATTCCCAACTATGATTCCCCGCCTCTGAATCCCCGCGTCTGATTCCCTGCCTCTGCTTCCCCGCCTCTGATTCCCCAACTCTGATTCCCCGCCTCTGATTCCCCAGCTCTGATTCCCCGCCTCTGATTCCCCGTGTTTGATTCCCTGCCTCTGATTCCCGGCCTCTGATTCCGCATCTCTGATTCACCGCCTTTGATTCGCCACCTCTGATTCCCCATATCTGATTCCCCGCATCTGTTTCCCCGCCTCTGATTCCCCGCCTCTGATTCCCCATATCTCATTCCCCGCCTCTGAATCCCCATCTCTGATTCCCCGACTCTGAATCCCCACCTCTGATTCCCGGCCTCTTATTCCCGGCATCTGATTCCGGCCTCTGATTCCCGGCCTCTGATTCCCTGCTTCTGATTCTGATTCCCTGCCTCTGATTCCCCATCTCTGATTCCGCACATCTGATTCCCTGCCTCTGATTCCCCACCTCTGATTCCCCATATCTGACTCCCCGCCTCTGTTTCCCCGCCTCTGATTCCCCGCCTCTTTTTCCCAATATCTAAGTCCCCTCCTCTGATTCCCCAAGTCTGATTCCCCACCTCTGATTCCCCAGCTCTGATTCCCCGCCTCTGATTCCCCGCATCTGATTCCCTGCATCTGATTCCAAGCCTCTGATTCCCTGCCTCTGATTCCCAACCTCTGATTCCCCACCTCTGATTCTCCATATCTGATTCCCCGCCTCTGTTTCCCCGCCTCTGATTCCCCACCTCTGTTTCCCCATATCTGATTCCCGGCCTCTTATTCCCCGCCTCTGATTCCCCACCTCTGATTCCCTACCTCTGATTCCCCATCTCCGATTCCGCACATCTGATTCCCTGCCTCTGATTCCCCACCTCTGATTCCCTGCCTCTGATTCCCAACCTCTGATTCCCCACCTCTGATTCCCCGTGTTTGATTCCCCGCCTCTGTTTCGCCGCCTCTGATTCGCTGCCTCTGATTCCCAACCTCTTATTCCACACCTCTGATTCCCCATATCTGATTCCCCGCCTCTGTTTCCCCGCCTCTGATTCCCTGCCCTTGTTTACCCATATCTGATTCCCTGCCTCTGATTCCCTAACTCTGATTCCCCGCCTCTGATTCCCCAGCTCTGATTCCCCGCCCCTGATTTCCCGTGTTTGATTCCCTGCCTCTGATTCCCCGCCTCTGATTCCCCATCTCTGATTCACCGCCTTTGATTCGCCACCTCTGATTCCACATATCTGATTCCCCACCTCTGTTTCCCCGCCTCTGATTCCCCGCCTCTGATTCTCCATATCTCATTTTCCGCCTCTGAATCCCCATCTCTGATTCCCGGACTCTGATTCCCCACCTCTGATTCCCGGCCTCTTATTCCCAGCATCTGATTCCCGGCCTCTGATTCCCGGCCTCTGATTCCCCGCTTCTGATTCTGATTCGCTGCCTCTGATTCCCCATCTCTGATTCCGCACATCTGATTCCCTGCCTCTGATTCCCCACCTCTGATTCCCCATATCTGATTTCCCGCCTCTGTTTCCCCGCCTCTGATTCCCCGCCTCTGTTTCCCCATATCTAATTCCCAACCTCTGATGCCCCAACTCTGATTCCCTGCCTCTGATTCCCCGCGTTCTATTCCCTGCCTCTGATTCCCCGCCTGTGATTCCCCATCTCTGATTCACCACCTCTGATTCCCCACCTCTGATTCCACAGCTCTGATTCCCCGCATCCGATTCCCCATATCTGATTCCCCGCCTCTGTTTCCCCGCCCCTGATTCCCCGCCTCTGTTTCCCCATATCTGATTATCCGCCTCTGATTCCCAACTATGATTCCCCGCCTCTGAATCCCCGCGTCTGATTCCCTGCCTCTGCTTCCCCGCCTCTGATTCCCCAACTCTGATTCCCCGCCTCTGATTCCCCAGCTCTGATTCCCCGCCTCTGATTCCCCGTGTTTGATTCCCTGCCTCTGATTCCCGGCCTCTGATTCCCTGCTTCTGATTCTGATTCCCTGCCTTTGATTCCCCATCTCTGATTCCGCACATCTGATTCCCTGCCTCTGATTCCCCATCGCTGATTCCCCATATCTGATTCCCCGCATCTGTTTCACCGCCTCTGATTCCACGCCTCTGTTTCCCAATATCTAAGTCCCCGCCTCTGATTCCCCAACTCTGATTCCCCACCTCTGATTCCCCAGCTCTGATTCCCCGCCTCTGATTCCCCGCATCTGATTCCCAGCATCTGATTCCAAGCCTCTGATTCCCTGCCTCTGATTCCCAACCTCTGATTCCCCACCTCTGATTCCCCATATCTGATTCCCAGCCTCTGTTTCCCCGCCTCTGATTCCCCGCCTCTGTTTCCCCATATCTGATTCCCGGCCTCTGATTCCCCGCCTCTGATTCCCCGCCTCTGATTCCCTGCCTCTGATTCCCCATCTCCGATTCCGCACATCTGATTCCCTGCCTCTGATTCCCCGCCTCTGATTCCCCGCCTCTGATTCCCTGCCTCTGATTCCCAACCTCTGATTCCCCACCTCTGATTCCCCGTGTTTGATTCCCCGCCTCTGTTTCCCCACCTCTGATTCCTCGCCTCTGATTCCCCAACTCTAATTCCCCGCCTCTGATTCCCCATATCTGATTTCCCGCCTCTGTTTCCCCGCCTCTGATTCCCCGCCCCTGTTTCCCCATATCTGATTCCCTGCCTCTGATTCCACAACTTTGATTCCCAGCCTCTGATTCCCCCAGCTCTGATTCCCCGCCTCTGATTCCCCGTGTTTGATTCCCTGCCTCTGATTCCCCGCCTCTGATTCCCCATCTCTGATTCACCGCCTTTGATTCGCCACCTCTGATTCCCCATATCTGATTCCCCACCTCTGTTTCCCCGCCTCTGATTCCCCGCCTCTGATTCTCCATATCTCATTCCCCGCCTCTGAATCCCCATCTCTGACTCCCGGACTCTGATTCCCCACCTCTGATTCCCGGCCTCTTATTCCCAGCATCTGATTCCAGGCCTCTGATTCCCGGCCTCTGACTCCCCGCTTCTGATTCTGATTCCCTGCCTCTGATTCCCCATCTCTGATTCCGCACATCTGATTACCTGCCTCTGATTCCCCACCTCTGATTCCCCATATCTGATTCCCCGCCTCTGTTTCCTCGCCTCTGATTCCCCGCCTCTGTTTCCCCATATCTAATTCCCCACCTCTGATGCCCCAACTCTGATTCCCCGCCTCTGATTCCCCAGCTCTGATTCCCCGCCTCTGATTCCCCGCATTCGATTCCCCATATCTGATTCCCCGCCTCTGTTTCCCCGCCCCTGATTCCCCGCCTCTGATTCCCAACTATGATTCCCCGCCTCTGATTCCCCAGCTCTGATTCCCAGCCTCTGATTCCCCGCGTTCTATTCCCTGCCTCTGATTCCCCGCCTGTGATTCCCCATCTCTGATTCACCACCTCTGATTCCCCACCACTGATTCCCCATATCTAATTCCCCGCCTCTGTTTGCCCGCCTCTGATTCCCCGCCTCTGTTTCCCCATATCTGATTCCCCGCCTCTGAATCCCCAACTCTGATTCCCTGCCTCTGAATCCCCAGCTTCATTCCCCGCCTTTGATTCCCCCCGTCTGATTCCCAGCCTCTGAATCCCCGTGTCCGATAACCTGCCTCTGATTCCCCACTTCTGATTCCCCATATCTGATTCCGCACATCCGATTCCCTGCCTCTGATTCCCCGACTCTGATTCCCCACCTCTGATTCCCCAGCTCTGATTCCCCGCCTCTGATTCCCCAACTCTGATTCCCCGCCTCTGATTCCCCAGCTCTGATTCCCCGCCTCTGATTCCCCGTGTTTGATCCCCTGCCTCTGATTCCCCGCCTCTGATTCCCCATCTCTGATTCACCGCCTTTGATTCGCCACCTCTGATTCCCCTTATCTGATTCCTCGCCACTGTTTCCCCGCCTCTGATTCCCCGCCTCTGATTCCCCATATCTCATTCCCCGCCTCTGATTCGCCAGCTATGATTCCCCGCGTCTGATTCCCCGCCTCTGATTCCACATCTCTGATTCACCACCTCTGTTTCCCCGCGTCTGATTCCCCGCCTCTGATTCCCCATTTCTGATTCCCCATCTCTGATTCGCCAATTCTGATTCCCCACCTCTGATTCCCCAGCTCTGATTCCTCGCCTCTGATTCCCTTCCTCTGATTCCCAACCACTCATTCCCCACCTCTGATTTCCCATATTGATTCCCTGCGTCTGATTCCCCGCCTCTGATTCCCCAACTCTGATTCCCCGCCTCTGATTCCCCAGCTCTGATTCCCCTCCTCTGATTCCCCGTGTTTGATTCCCTGCCTCTGATTCCCGGCCTCTGATTCCCCATCTCTGCTTCACCGCCTTTGATTCGCCACCTCTGATTCCCCATATCTGATTCCCCGCCTCTGTTTCCCCGCCTCTGATTCCCGGACTCTGATTCCCCACCTCTGATTCCCGGCCTCTTATTCCCGGCATCTGATTCAGGCCTCTGATTCCCCACCTCTGATTCCCCGTGTTTGATTCCCCGCCTCTGTTTCCCCGCCTCTGATTCGCCGCCTCTGATTCCCCAACTCTAATTCCCCGCCTCTGATTACCCATATTTGATTCCCCGCCTCTGTTTCCCCGCCTCTGATTCCCCGCCCCTGTTTCCCCATATCTGATTCCCTGCCTCTGATTCCCCAACTTTGATTCCCAGACTATGATTCCCCAGCTCTGATTCCCCGCCTCTGATTCCCGGCATCTGATTCCCTGCATCTGATTCCAAGCCTCTGATCCCCTGCCTCTGATTCCCAACCTCTGATTCCCCACCTCTGATTCCCCATATCTGATTCCCAGCCTCTGATGCCCCAACTCTGATTCCCCGCCTCTGATTCCACAGCTCTGATTCCCCGCCTCTGATTCCCCGCATCCGATTCGCCATATCTGATTCCCCGCCTCTGTTTCCCCGCCCCTGATTCCCCGCCTCTGTTTCCCCATATCTGATTATCCGCCTCTGATTCCCAACTATGATTCCCCGCCTCTGAATCCCCGCGTCTGATTCCCTGCCTCTGCTTCCCCGCCTCTGATTCCCCAACTCTGATTCCCCGCCTCTGATTCCCCAGCTCTGATTCCCCGCCTCTGGTTCCCCGTGTTTGATTCCCTGCCTCTGATTCCCGGCCTCTGATTCCGCATCTCTGATTCACCGCCTTTGATTCGCCACCTCTGATTCCCCATATCTGATTCCCCGCATCTGTTTCCCCGCCTCTGATTCCCCGCCTCTGATTCCCCATATCTCATTCCCCGCCACTGAATCCCCATCTCTGATTCCCGGACTCTGATTCCCCACCTCTGATTCCCGGCTTCTTATTCCCGGCATCTGATTCCGGCCTCTGATTCCCGGCCTCTGATTCCCTGCTTCTGATTCTGATTCCCTGCCTCTGATTCCCCATCTCTGATTCCGCACATCTGATTCCCTGCCTCTGATTCCCCACCTCTGATTCCCCATATCTGATTCCCCGCCTCTGTCTCCCCGCCTCTGATTCCCCGCCTCTGTTTCCCAATATCTAAGTCCCCGCCTCTGATTCCCCAACTCTGATTCCCCACCTCTGATTCCCCAGCTCTGATTCCCCGCCTCTGATTCCCCGCATCTGATTCCCTGCATCTGATTCCAAGCCTCTGATTCCCTGCCTCTGATTCCCAACCTCTGATTCCCCACCTCTGATTCCCCATATCTGATTCCCCGCCTCTGTTTCCCCGCCTCTGATTCCCCACCTCTGTTTCCCCATATCTGATTCCCGGCCTCTTATTCCCCGCCTCTGATTCCCCACCTTTGATTCCCTACCTCTGATTCCCCATCTCCGATTCCGCACATCTGATTCCCTGCCTCTGATTCCCCGCCTCTGATTCCCTGCCTCTGATTCCGTACCTCTGATTCCCCACCTCTGATTCCCCATATCTGATTCCCCGCCTCTGTTTCCCCGCCGCTGATTCCCCTCCTCTGATTCCCCAACTCTAATTCCCCGCCTCTGATTCCCCATATCTAATTCCCCGCCTCTGTTTGCCCGCCTCTGATTCCCCGCCTCTGTTTCCCCATATCTGATTCCCCGCCTCTGAATCCCCAACTCAGATTCCCTGCCTCTGATTCCCCAGCTCTGATTCCCCGCCTTTGATTCCCCCCCGTCTGATTCCCAGCCTCTGAATCCCCGTGTCAGATTTCCTGCCTCTGATTCCCCGCCTCTGATTCCCAATCTCTGATTCACAGCCTCTGATTCCCCACCTCTGATTCCCCATCTCGGATTCCGCACATCTGATTCCCTGCCTCTGATTCCCTGACTCTGATCCCCACCTCTGATTCCCAAGCTCTGATTCCCCGCCTCTGATTCCCCAACTCTGATTCCCCGCCTCTGATTCCCCAGCTGATTCCCCGCCTCTGATTCCCCGTGTTTGATTCCCTGCCTCTGATTCCCCGCCTCTGATTCCCCATCTCTGATTCACCGCCTTTGATTCGCCACCTCTGATTCCCCATATCTGATTCCTCGCCTCTGTTTCCCCGCCTCTGATACCCCGCCTCTGATTCCCCATATCTCATTCCCCGCCTCTGATTCCCCATCTCTGATTCCCGGACTCTGATTCCCCACCTCTGATTCCCAGCCTCTTATTCCCGGCCTCTGATTCCCTGCTTCTGATTCTGATTCCCTGCCTTTGATTCCCCATCTCTGATTCCGAACATCTGATTCCCTGCCTCTGATTCCCCATCTCTGATTCCCCATATCTGATTCCCCGCCTCTGTTTCCCCGCCTCTGATTCCCCGCCTCTGTTTCCCAATATCTAAGTCCCCGCCTCTGATTCCCCAACTCTGATTCCCCACCTCTGATTCCCCAGCTCTGATTCCCCGCCTCTGATTCCCAACCTCTGATTCCCCACCTCTGAATCCCCATATCTGATTCCCAGCCTCTGTTTCCCCGCCTCTGATTCCCCGCCTCTGTTTCCCCATATCTGATTCCCGGACTCTGATTCCCCGCCTCTGATTCCCTGCCTCTGATTCCCCATCTCCGATTCCGCACATCTGATTCCCTGCCTCTGATTCCCCGCCTCTGATTCCCCGCCTCTGATTCCCTGCCTCTGATTCCCAACCTCTGATTCCCCACCTCTGATTCCCCGTGTTTGATTCCCCGTCTCTGTTTCCCCGCCTCTGATTCCCCGCCTCTGATTCCCCAGCTCTAATTCCCCGCCTCTGATTCCCCATATCTGATTCCCTGCCTCTGATTCCCCAACTTTGATTCCCAGCCTCTGATTCCCCAGCTCTGATTCCCCGCCTCTGATTCCCCGTGTTTGATTCCCTGCCTCTGATTCCCGGCCTCTGATTCCCCATCTCTGAATCACCGCCTTTGATTCGCCACCTCTGATTCCCCATATCTGATTCCCCGCCTCTGTTTCCCCGCCTCTGATTCCCCGCCTCTGATTCCCCATATCTCATTCCCCGCCTCTGAATCCCCACCTCTGATTCCCGGCCTCTTATTCCCGGCATCTGATTCCTGCCTCTGATTCCCGGCCTCTGATTCCCTGCTTCTGATTCTGATTCCCTGCCTTTGATTCCCCATCTCTGATTCCGCACATCTGATTCCCTGCCTCTGATTCCCCATCTCTGATTCCCCATATCTGATTCCCCGCATCTGTTTCCCCGCCTCTGATTCCACGCCTCTGTTTCCCAATATCTAAGTCCCCGCCTCTGATTCCCCAACTCTGATTCCCCACCTCTGATTCCCCAGCTCTGATTCCCCGCCTCTGATTCCCCGCATCTGATTCCCTGCATCTGATTCCAAGCCTCTGATTCCCTGCCTCTGATTCCCAACCTCTGATTCCCCACCTCTGATTCCCCATATCTGATTCCCAGCCTCTGTTTCCCCGCCTCTGATTCCCCGCCTCTGTTTCCCCATATCTGATTCCCGGCCTCTGATTCCCCGCCTCTGATTCCCCGACTCTGATTCCCTGCCTCTGATTCCCCATCTCCGATTCCGCACATCTGATTCCCTGCCTCTCATTCCCCGCCTCTGATTCCCCGCCTCTGATTCCATGCCTCTGATTCCCAACCTCTGATTCCCCACCTCTGATTCCCCGTGTTTGATTCCCCGCCTCTGTTTCCCCACCTCTGATTCCCCGCCTCTGATTCCCCAACTCTAATTCCCCGCCTCTGATTCCCCATATCTGATTCCCCGCCTCTGTTTCCCCGCCTCTGATTCCCCGCCCCTGTTTCCCCATATCTGATTCCCTGCCTCTGATTCCACAACTTTGATTCCCAGCCTCTGATTCCCCCAGCTCTGATTCCCCGCCTCTGATTCCCCGTGTTTGATTCCCTGCCTCTGATTCCCCGCCTCTGATTCCCCATCTCTGATTCACCGCCTTTGATTCCCCGCCTCTGATTCCCCGCCTCTGATTCTCCATATCTCATTCCCCGCCTCTGATGCCCCAACTCTGATTCCCCGCCTCTGATTCCCCAGCTCTGATTCCCCGCCTCTGATTCCCCGCATTCGATTCCCCATATCTGATTCCCCGACTCTGTTTCCCCGCCCCTGATTCCCCGCCTCTGTTTCGCCATATCTGATTCCCCGCCACTGATTCCCAACTATGATTCCCCGCCTCTGATTCCCCAGCTCTGATTCCCTGCCTCTGATTCCCCGCGTTCTATTCCCTGCCTCTGATTCCCCGCCTGTGATTCCCCATCTCTGATTCACAACCTCTGATTCCCCACCACTGATTCCCCATATCTAATTCCCCGCCTCTGTTTGCCCGCCTCTGATTCCCCGCCTCTGTTTCCCCATATCTGATTCCCCGCCTCTGAATCCCCAACTCTGATTCCCTGCCTCTGAATCCCCAGCTTCATTCCTCGCCTTTGATTCCCCCCGTCTGATTCCCAGCCTCTGAATCCCCGTGTCTGATAACCTGCCTCTGATTCCCCACCTCTGATTCCCCATCTCTGATTCCGCACATCCGATTCCCTGCCTCTGATTCCCCGACTCTGATTCCCCACCTCTGATTCCCCAGCTCTGATTCCCCGCCTCTGATTCCCCAACTCTGATACCCCGCCTCTGATTCCCCAGCTCTGATTTCCCGCCTCTGATTCCCCGTGTTTGATCCCCTGCCTCTGATTCCCCGCCTCTGATTCCCCATCTCTGATTCACAGCCTTTGATTCGCCACCTCTGATTCCCCTTATCTGATTCCTCGCCACTGTTTCCCCGCCTCTGATTCCCCGCCTCTGATTCCCCATATCTCATTCCCCGCCTCTGATTCGCCAGCTATGATTCCCCGCCTCTGATTCCCCGCGTCTGATTCCCTGCCTCTGATTCCCCGCCTCTGATTCCACATCTCTGATTCACCACCTCTGTTTCCCCGCGTCTGATTCCCCGCCTCTGATTCCACATCTCTGATTCACCACCTCTGTTTCCCCGCGTCTGATTCCCCGCCTCTGATTCCCCAGCTCTGATTCCCCGCCTCTGATTCCCCGCATTCGATTCCCCATATCTGATTCCCCGACTCTGTTTCCCCGCCCCTGATTCCCCGCCTCTGTTTCGCCATATCTGATTCCCCGCCACTGATTCCCAACTATGATTCCCCGCCTCTGATTCCCCAGCTCTGATTCCCTGCCTCTGATTCCCCGCGTTCTATTCCCTGCCTCTGATTCCCCGCCTGTGATTCCCCATCTCTGATTCACAACCTCTGATTCCCCACCACTGATTCCCCATATCTAATTCCCCGCCTCTGTTTGCCCGCCTCTGATTCCCCGCCTCTGTTTCCCCATATCTGATTCCCCGCCTCTGAATCCCCAACTCTGATTCCCTGCCTCTGAATCCCCAGCTTCATTCCTCGCCTTTGATTCCCCCCGTCTGATTCCCAGCCTCTGAATCCCCGTGTCTGATAACCTGCCTCTGATTCCCCACCTCTGATTCCCCATCTCTGATTCCGCACATCCGATTCCCTGCCTCTGATTCCCCGACTCTGATTCCCCACCTCTGATTCCCCAGCTCTGATTCCCCACCTCTGATTCCCCAACTCTGATACCCCGCCTCTGATTCCCCAGCTCTGATTTCCCGCCTCTGATTCCCCGTGTTTGATCCCCTGCCTCTGATTCCCCGCCTCTGATTCCCCATCTCTGATTCACAGCCTTTGATTCGCCACCTCTGATTCCCCTTATCTGATTCCTCGCCACTGTTTCCCCGCCTCTGATTCCCCGCCTCTGATTCCCCATATCTCATTCCCCGCCTCTGATTCGCCAGCTATGATTCCCCGCCTCTGATTCCCCGCGTCTGATTCCCTGCCTCTGATTCCCCGCCTCTGATTCCACATCTCTGATTCACCACCTCTGTTTCCCCGCGTCTGATTCCCCGCCTCTGATTCCCCATCTCCGATTCCCCATCTCTGATTCCCCAATTCTGATTCCCCGCCTCTGATTCCCCAGCTCTGATTCCTCGCCTCTGATTCCCTTCCTCTGATTCCCAACCACTCATTCCCCACCTCTGATTTCCCATATTGATTCCCTGCGTCTGATTCCCCGCCTCTGATTCCCCAACTCTGATTCCCCGCCTCTGATTCCCCAGCTCTGATTCCCCTCCTCTGATTCCCCGTGTTTGATTCCCTGCCTCTGATTCCCGGCCTCTGATTCCCCATCTCTGATTCACCGCCTTTGATTCGCCACCTCTGATTCCCCATATCTGATTCCCCGCCTCTGTTTCCCCGCCTCTGATTCCCGGACTCTGATTCCCCACCTCTGATTCCCGGCCTCTTATTCCCGGCATCTGATTCAGGCCTCTGATTCCCGGCCTCTGATTCCCTGCTTCTGATTCTGATTCCCTGCCTCTGATTCCCCATCTCTGATTCCGCACATCTGATTCCCTGCCTCTGATTCCCCACCTCTGATTCCCCATATCTGACTCCCCGCCTCTGTTTCCCCGCCTCTGATTCCCCGCCTCTGTTTCCCAATATCTAAGTCCCCGCCTCTGATTCCCCAACTCTGATTCCCCACCTCTGTTTCCCCAGCTCTGATTCCCCGCTCCTGATTCCCCGCATCTGATTCCCTGCATCTGATTCCAAGCCTCTGATTCCCTGCCTCTGATTCCCAACCTCTGATTCACCACCTCTGATTCCCCATATCTGAATCCCCGCCTCTGTTTCCCCGCCTCTGATTCCCCACCTCTGTTTCCCCATATCTGATTCCCGGCCTCTGATTCCCCGCCTCTGATTCCCCGCCTCTGATTCCGTGCCTCTGATTCCCCATCTCCGATTCCGCACATCTGATTCCCTGCCTCTGATTCCCCGCCTCTGATTCCCCGCCTCTGATTCCCTGCCTCTGATTCCCAACCTCTGATTCCCCACCTCTGATTCCCCATATCTGATTCCCCGCCTCTGTTTCCCCGCCTCTGATTCCCCTCCTCTGATTCCCCAACTCTAATTCCCCGCCTCTGATTCCCCAGCTCTGATTCCCCGTGTTTGATTCCCTGCCTCTGATTCCCTGCCCTGATTCCCCATCTCTTTTTCACCGCCTTTGATTCGCCACCTCTGATTCCCCATATCTGATTCCCCGCCTCTGTTTCCCCGCCTCTGATTCCCTGCCTCTGATTCCCAACCTCTGATTCCACACCTCTGATTCCCCATATCTGATTCCCCGCCTCTGTTTCCCCGCCTCTGATTCCCTGCCCCAGTTTCCCCATATCTGATTCCCTGCCTCTGATTCCCCAACTCTGATGCCCGCCTCTGATTCCCCAGCTCTGAATCCCCGCCTCTGATTTCCCGTGTTTGATTCCCTGCCTCTGATTCCCGGCCTCTGATTCCCCATCTCTGATTCACCGCCTTTGATTCGCCACCTCTGATTCCACATATCTGATTCCCCACCTCTGTTTCCCCGCCTCTGATTCCCCGCCTCTGATTCTGATTCCCTGCCTCTGATTCCCCATCTCTGATTCCGCACATCTGATTCCCTGCCTCTGATTCCCCACCTCTGATTCCCCATATCTGATATCCCGCCTCTGTTTCCCCGCCTCTGATTCCCCGCTTCTGATTCTGATTCCCTGCCTCTGATTCCCCATCTCTGATTCCGCACATCTGATTCCCTGCCTCTGATTCCCCACCTCTGATTCCCCATATCTGATATCCCGCCTCTGTTTCCCCGCCTCTGATTCCCCGCCTCTGTTTCCCCATATCTAATTCCCAACCTCTGATGCCCCAACTCTGATTCCCTGCCTCTGATTCCCCGCGTTCTATTCCCTGCCTCTGATTGGCCAGTGATTCCCCATCTCTGATTCACCACCTCTGATTCCCCACCTCTGATTCCCCATATCTAATTCCCCGCCTCTGTTTGCCCGCCTCTGATTCCCCGCCTCTGTTTCCCCATATCTGATTCCCCGCCTCTGAATCCCCAACTCTGATTCCCTGCCTCTGATTCCCCAGCTCTGATTCCCCGCCTTTCATTCCCCCGTCTGATTCCCAGCCTCTGAAACCCCGTGTCTGATTTCTTGCCTCTGATTCCCCGCCTCTGATTCCCCATCTCTGATTCACAGCCTCTGATTCCCCACCTCTGATTCGCCATCTCTGATTCCGCACATCTGATTCCCTGCCTCTGATTCCCCGACTCTGATCCCCACCTCTGATTCCCCAGCTCTGATTCCCCGCCTCTGATTCCCCAACTCTGATTCCCCGCCTCTGATTCCCCAGCTCTGATTCCCCGCCTCTGATTCCCCGTGTTTGATTCCCTGCCTCTGATTCCCCGCCTCTGATTCCCGGTCTCTGATTCCCTGCTTCTGATTCCCCATCTCTGATTCCGCAAATCTAATTCCCTGCCTCTGATTCCCCGCCTCTGATTCCCCGCCTCTGTTTCCCCATATCTAAGTCCCGGCCTCTGATTCCCCAACTTTGATTCCCCACCTCTGATTCCCCAGCTCTGATTCCCCGCCTCTGATTCCCCGCATCTGATTCCATGCATCTGATTCCCAGCCTCTGATTCCCAGCCTCTCATTCCCAACCTCTGATTCCCCACCTCTGATTCCCCATATCTGATTCCTCGCCTCTGTTTCCCCGCCTCTGATTCCCCGCCTCTGATTCCCCATATCTGAATCCCCGCCTCTGTTTCCCCGTCTCTGATTCCCCGCCTCTGTTTCCCCATATCTAAGTCCCCGCCTCTGATTCCCCAACTTTGATTCCCCACCTCTGATTCCCCAGCTCTGATTCCCCGCCTCTGATTCCCCGCATCTGATTCCCCATATCTGATTCCCCGCCTCTGTTTCCCCGCCCCTGATTCCCCGCCTATGTTTCCCCATATCTGATTATCCGCCTCTGATTCCCAACTATGATTCCCCGCCTCTGAATCCCCGCGTCTGATTCCCTGCCTCTGCTTCCCCGCCTCTGATTCCCCAACTCTGATTCCCCGCCTCTGATTCCCCAGCTCTGATTCCCCGCCTCTGATTCCCCGTGTTTGATTCCCTGCCTCTGATTCCCGGCCTCTGATTCCGCATCTCTGATTCACCGCCTTTGATTCGCCACCTCTGATTCCCCATATCTGATTCCCCGCATCTGTTTCCCCGCCTCTGATTCCCCGCCTCTGATTCCCCATATCTCATTCCCCGCCTCTGAATCCCCATCTCTGATTCCCCGACTCTGAATCCCCACCTCTGATTCCCGGCCTCTTATTCCCGGCATCTGATTCCGGCCTCTGATTCCCGGCCTCTGATTCCCTGCTTCTGATTCTGATTCCCTGCCTCTGATTCCCCATCTCTGATTCCGCACATCTGATTCCCTGCCTCTGATTCCCCACCTCTGATTCCCCATATCTGACTCCCCGCCTCTGTTTCCCCGCCTCTGATTCCCCGCCTCTTTTTCCCAATATCTAAGTCCCCTCCTCTGATTCCCCAAGTCTGATTCCCCACCTCTGATTCCCCAGCTCTGATTCCCCGCCTCTGATTCCCCGCATCTGATTCCCTGCATCTGATTCCAAGCCTCTGATTCCCTGCCTCTGATTCCCAACCTCTGATTCCCCACCTCTGATTCTCCATATCTGATTCCCCGCCTCTGTTTCCCCGCCTCTGATTCCCCACCTCTGTTTCCCCATATCTGATTCCCGGCCTCTTATTCCCCGCCTCTGATTCCCCACCTCTGATTCCCTACCTCTGATTCCCCATCTCCGATTCCGCACATCTGATTCCCTGCCTCTGATTCCCCACCTCTGATTCCCTGCCTCTGATTCCGAACCTCTGATTCCCCACCTCTGATTCCCCATATCTGATTCCCCGCCTCTGTTTCCCCGCCTCTGATTCCCCTCCTCTGATTCCACAACTCTAATTCCCCGCCTCTGATTCCCCAGCTCTGATTCCCCGTGTTTGATTCCCTGCCTCTGATTCCCTGCCCTGATTCCCCATCTCTGTTTCACCGCCTTTGATTCGCCACCTCTGATTCCCCATATCTGATTCCCCGCCTCTGTTTCGCCGCCTCTGATTCGCTGCCTCTGATTCCCAACCTCTTATTCCACACCTCTGATTCCCCATATCTGATTCCCCGCCTCTGTTTCCCCGCCTCTGATTCCCTGCCCTTGTTTACCCATATCTGATTCCCTGCCTCTGATTCCCTAACTCTGATTCCCCGCCTCTGATTCCCCAGCTCTGATTCCCCGCCCCTGATTTCCCGTGTTTGATTCCCTGCCTCTGATTCCCCGCCTCTGATTCCCCATCTCTGATTCACCGCCTTTGATTCGCCACCTCTGATTCCACATATCTGATTCCCCACCTCTGTTTCCCCGCCTCTGATTCCCCGCCTCTGATTCTCCATATCTCATTTTCCGCCTCTGAATCCCCATCTCTGATTCCCGGACTCTGATTCCCCACCTCTGATTCCCGGCCTCTTATTCCCAGCATCTGATTCCCGGCCTCTGATTCCCGGCCTCTGATTCCCCGCTTCTGATTCTGATTCGCTGCCTCTGATTCCCCATCTCTGATTCCGCACATCTGATTCCCTGCCTCTGATTCCCCACCTCTGATTCCCCATATCTGATTTCCCGCCTCTGTTTCCCCGCCTCTGATTCCCCGCCTCTGTTTCCCCATATCTAATTCCCAACCTCTGATGCCCCAACTCTGATTCCCTGCCTCTGATTCCCCGCGTTCTATTCCCTGCCTCTGATTCCCCGCCTGTGATTCCCCATCTCTGATTCACCACCTCTGATTCCCCACCTCTGATTCCACAGCTCTGATTCCCCGCATCCGATTCCCCATATCTGATTCCCCGCCTCTGTTTCCCCGCCCCTGATTCCCCGCCTCTGTTTCCCCATATCTGATTATCCGCCTCTGATTCCCAACTATGATTCCCCGCCTCTGAATCCCCGCGTCTGATTCCCTGCCTCTGCTTCCCCGCCTCTGATTCCCCAACTCTGATTCCCCGCCTCTGATTCCCCAGCTCTGATTCCCCGCCTCTGATTCCCCGTGTTTGATTCCCTGCCTCTGATTCCCGGCCTCTGATTCCCTGCTTCTGATTCTGATTCCCTGCCTTTGATTCCCCATCTCTGATTCCGCACATCTGATTCCCTGCCTCTGATTCCCCATCTCTGATTCCCCATATCTGATTCCCCGCATCTGTTTCCCCGCCTCTGATTCCACGCCTCTGTTTCCCAATATCTAAGTCCCCGCCTCTGATTCCCCAACTCTGATTCCCCACCTCTGATTCCCCAGCTCTGATTCCCCGCCTCTGATTCCCCGCATCTGATTCCCTGCATCTGATTCCAAGCCTCTGATTCCCTGCCTCTGATTCCCAACCTCTGATTCCCCACCTCTGATTCCCCATATCTGATTCCCAGCCTCTGTTTCCCCGCCTCTGATTCCCCGCCTCTGTTTCCCCATATCTGATTCCCGGCCTCTGATTCCCCGCCTCTGATTCCCCGCCTCTGATTCCCTGCCTCTGATTCCCCATCTCCGATTCCGCACATCTGATTCCCTGCCTCTGATTCCCCGCCTCTGATTCCCCGCCTCTGATTCCCTGCCTCTGATTCCCAACCTCTGATTCCCCACCTCTGATTCCCCGTGTTTGATTCCCCGCCTCTGTTTCCCCACCTCTGATTCCTCGCCTCTGATTCCCCAACTCTAATTCCCCGCCTCTGATTCCCCATATCTGATTCCCCGCCTCTGTTTCCCCGCCTCTGATTCCCCGCCCCTGTTTCCCCATATCTGATTCCCTGCCTCTGATTCCACAACTTTGATTCCCAGCCTCTGATTCCCCCAGCTCTGATTCCCCGCCTCTGATTCCCCGTGTTTGATTCCCTGCCTCTGATTCCCCGCCTCTGATTCCCCATCTCTGATTCACCGCCTTTGATTCGCCACCTCTGATTCCCCATATCTGATTCCCCACCTCTGTTTCCCCGCCTCTGATTCCCCGCCTCTGATTCTCTATATCTCATTCCCCGCCTCTGAATCCCCATCTCTGACTCCCGGACTCTGATTCCCCACCTCTGATTCCCGGCCTCTTATTCCCAGCATCTGATTCCAGGCCTCTGATTCCCGGCCTCTGACTCCCCGCTTCTGATTCTGATTCCCTGCCTCTGATTCCCCATCTCTGATTCCGCACATCTGATTCCCTGCCTCTGATTCCCCACCTCTGATTCCCCATATCTGACTCCCCGCCTCTGTTTCCCCGCCTCTGATTCCCCGCCTCTTTTTCCCAATATCTAAGTCCCCTCCTCTGATTCCCCAAGTCTGATTCCCCACCTCTGATTCCCCAGCTCTGATTCCCCGCCTCTGATTCCCCGCATCTGATTCCCTGCATCTGATTCCAAGCCTCTGATTCCCTGCCTCTGATTCCCAACCTCTGATTCCCCACCTCTGATTCTCCATATCTGATTCCCCGCCTCTGTTTCCCCGCCTCTGATTCCCCACCTCTGTTTCGCCATATCTGATTCCCGGCCTCTTATTCCCCGCCTCTGATTCCCCACCTCTGATTCCCTACCTCTGATTCCCCATCTCCGATTCCGCACATCTGATTCCCTGCCTCTGATTCCCCACCTCTGATTCCCTGCCTCTGATTCCGAACCTCTGATTCCCCACCTCTGATTCCCCATATCTGATTCCCCGCCTCTGTTTCCCCGCCTCTGATTCCCCTCCTCTGATTCCACAACTCTAATTCCCCGCCTCTGATTCCCCAGCTCTGATTCCCCGTGTTTGATTCCCTGCCTCTGATTCCCTGCCCTGATTCCCCATCTCTGTTTCACCGCCTTTGATTCGCCACCTCTGATTCCCCATATCTGATTCCCCGCCTCTGTTTCGCCGCCTCTGATTCGCTGCCTCTGATTCCCAACCTCTTATTCCACACCTCTGATTCCCCATATCTGATTCCCCGCCTCTGTTTCCCCGCCTCTGATTCCCTGCCCTTGTTTACCCATATCTGATTCCCTGCCTCTGATTCCCTAACTCTGATTCCCCGCCTCTGATTCCCCAGCTCTGATTCCCCGCCCCTGATTTCCCGTGTTTGATTCCCTGCCTCTGATTCCCCGCCTCTGATTCCCCATCTCTGATTCACCGCCTTTGATTCGCCACCTCTGATTCCACATATCTGATTCCCCACCTCTGTTTCCCCGCCTCTGATTCCCCGCCTCTGATTCTCCATATCTCATTTTCCGCCTCTGAATCCCCATCTCTGATTCCCGGACTCTGATTCCCCACCTCTGATTCCCGGCCTCTTATTCCCAGCATCTGATTCCCGGCCTCTGATTCCCGGCCTCTGATTCCCCGCTTCTGATTCTGATTCGCTGCCTCTGATTCCCCATCTCTGATTCCGCACATCTGATTCCCTGCCTCTGATTCCCCACCTCTGATTCCCCATATCTGATTTCCCGCCTCTGTTTCCCCGCCTCTGATTCCCCGCCTCTGTTTCCCCATATCTAATTCCCAACCTCTGATGCCCCAACTCTGATTCCCTGCCTCTGATTCCCCGCGTTCTATTCCCTGCCTCTGATTCCCCGCCTGTGATTCCCCATCTCTGATTCACCACCTCTGATTCCCCACCTCTGATTCCACAGCTCTGATTCCCCGCATCCGATTCCCCATATCTGATTCCCCGCCTCTGTTTCCCCGCCCCTGATTCCCCGCCTCTGTTTCCCCATATCTGATTATCCGCCTCTGATTCCCAACTATGATTCCCCGCCTCTGAATCCCCGCGTCTGATTCCCTGCCTCTGCTTCCCCGCCTCTGATTCCCCAGCTCTGATTCCCCGCCTCTGATTCCCCGTGTTTGATTTCCTGCCTCTGATTCCCGGCCTCTGATTCCCTGCTTCTGATTCTGATTCCCTGCCTTTGATTCCCCATCTCTGATTCCGCACATCTGATTCCCTGCCTCTGATTCCCCATCTCTGATTCCCCATATCTGATTCCCCGCATCTGTTTCCCCGCCTCTGATTCCACGCCTCTGTTTCCCAATATCTAAGTCCCCGCCTCTGATTCCCCAACTCTGATTCCCCACCTCTGATTCCCCAGCTCTGATTCCCCGCCTCTGATTCCCCGCATCTGATTCCCTGCATCTGATTCCAAGCCTCTGATTCCCTGCCTCTGATTCCCAACCTCTGATTCCCCACCTCTGATTCCCCATATCTGATTCCCAGCCTCTGTTTCCCCGCCTCTGATTCCCCGCCTCTGTTTCCCCATATCTGATTCCCGGCCTCTGATTCCCCGCCTCTGATTCCCCGCCTCTGATTCCCTGCCTCTGATTCCCCATCTCCGATTCCGCACATCTGATTCCCTGCCTCTGATTCCCCGCCTCTGATTCCCCGCCTCTGATTCCCTGCCTCTGATTCCCAACCTCTGATTCCCCACCTCTGATTCCCCGTGTTTGATTCCCCGCCTCTGTTTCCCCACCTCTGATTCCTCGCCTCTGATTCCCCAACTCTAATTCCCCGCCTCTGATTCCCCATATCTGATTCCCCGCCTCTGTTTCCCCGCCTCTGATTCCCCGCCCCTGTTTCCCCATATCTGATTCCCTGCCTCTGATTCCACAACTTTGATTCCCAGCCTCTGATTCCCCCAGCTCTGATTCCCCGCCTCTGATTCCCCGTGTTTGATTCCCTGCCTCTGATTCCCCGCCTCTGATTCCCCATCTCTGATTCACCGCCTTTGATTCGCCACCTCTGATTCCCCATATCTGATTCCCCACCTCTGTTTCCCCGCCTCTGATTCCCCGCCTCTGATTCTCTATATCTCATTCCCCGCCTCTGAATCCCCATCTCTGACTCCCGGACTCTGATTCCCCACCTCTGATTCCCGGCCTCTTATTCCCAGCATCTGATTCCAGGCCTCTGATTCCCGGCCTCTGACTCCCCGCTTCTGATTCTGATTCCCTGCCTCTGATTCCCCATCTCTGATTCCGCACATCTGATTACCTGCCTCTGATTCCCCACCTCTGATTCCCCATATCTGATTCCCCGCCTCTGTTTCCTCGCCTCTGATTCCCCGCCTCTGTTTCCCCATATCTAATTCCCCACCTCTGATGCCCCAACTCTGATTCCCCGCCTCTGATTCCCCAGCTCTGATTCCCCGCCTCTGATTCCCCGCATTCGATTCCCCATATCTGATTCCCCGCCTCTGTTTCCCCGCCCCTGATTCCCCGCCTCTGATTCCCAACTATGATTCCCCGCCTCTGATTCCCCAGCTCTGATTCCCAGCCTCTGATTCCCCGCGTTCTATTCCCTGCCTCTGATTCCCCGCCTGTGATTCCCCATCTCTGATTCACCACCTCTGATTCCCCACCACTGATTCCCCATATCTAATTCCCCGCCTCTGTTTGCCCGCCTCTGATTCCCCGCCTCTGTTTCCCCATATCTGATTCCCCGCCTCTGAATCCCCAACTCTGATTCCCTGCCTCTGAATCCCCAGCTTCATTCCCCGCCTTTGATTCCCCCCGTCTGATTCCCAGCCTCTGAATCCCCGTGTCCGATAACCTGCCTCTGATTCCCCACTTCTGATTCCCCATATCTGATTCCGCACATCCGATTCCCTGCCTCTGATTCCCCGACTCTGATTCCCCACCTCTGATTCCCCAGCTCTGATTCCCCGCCTCTGATTCCCCAACTCCGATTCCCCGCCTCTGATTCCCCAGCTCTGATTGCCCGCCTCTGATTCCCCGTGTTTGATCCCCTGCCTCTGATTCCCCGCCTCTGATTCCCCATCTCTGATTCACCGCCTTTGATTCGCCACCTCTGATTCCCCTTATCTGATTCCTCGCCACTGTTTCCCCGCCTCTGATTCCCCGCCTCTGATTCCCCATATCTCATTCCCCGCCTCTGATTCGCCAGCTATGATTCCCCGCCTCTGATTCCCCGCGTCTGATTCCCTGCCTCTGATTCCCCGCCTCTGATTCCACATCTCTGATTCACCACCTCTGTTTCCCCGCGTCTGATTCCCCGCCTCTGATTCCCCATTTCTGATTCCCCATCTCTGATTCGCCAATTCTGATTCCCCGCCTCTGATTCCCCAGCTCTGATTCCTCGCCTCTGATTCCCTTCCTCTGATTCCCAACCACTCATTCCCCACCTCTGATTTCCCATATTGATTCCCTGCGTCTGATTCCCCGCCTCTGATTCCCCAACTCTGATTCCCCGCCTCTGATTCCCCAGCTCTGATTCCCCTCCTCTGATTCCCCGTGTTTGATTCCCTGCCTCTGATTCCCGGCCTCTGATTCCCCATCTCTGATTCACCGCCTTTGATTCGCCACCTCTGATTCCCCATATCTGATTCCCCGCCTCTGTTTCCCCGCCTCTGATTCCCGGACTCTGATTCCCCACCTCTGATTCCCGGCCTCTTATTCCCGGCATCTGATTCAGGCCTCTGATTCCCGGCCTCTGATTCCCTGCTTCTGATTCTGATTCCCTGCCTCTGATTCCCCATCTCTGATTCCGCACATCTGATTCCCTGCCTCTGATTCCCCACCTCTGATTCCCCATATCTGACTCCCCGCCTCTGTTTCCCCGCCTCTGATTCCCCGCCTCTGTTTCCCAATATCTAAGTCCCCACCTCTGATTCCCCAACTCTGATTCCCCACCTCTGTTTCCCCAGCTCTGATTCCCCGCCCCTGATTCCCCGCATCTGATTCCCTGCATCTGATTCCAAGCCTCTGATTCCCTGCCTCTGATTCCCAACCTCTGATTCACCACCTCTGATTCCCCATATCTGAATCCCCGCCTCTGTTTCCCCGCCTCTGATTCCCCACCTCTGTTTCCCCATATCTGATTCCCGGCCTCTGATTCCCCGCCTCTGATTCCCCGCCTCTGATTCCCTGCCTCTGATTCCCCATCTCCGATTCCGCACATCTGATTCCCTGCCTCTGATTCCCCGCCTCTGATTCCCCGCCTCTGATTCCCTGCCTCTGATTCCCAACCTCTGATTCCCCACCTCTGATTCACGATATCTGATTCCCCGCCTCTGTTTCCCCGCCTCTGATTCCCCTCCTCTGATTCCCCGTGTTTGATTCCCTGCCTCTGATTCCCTGCCCTGATTCCCCATCTCTTTTTCACCGCCTTTGATTCGCCACCTCTGATTCCCCATATCTGATTCCCCGCCTCTGTTTCCCCGCCTCTGATTCCCTGCCCCAGTTTCCCCATATCTGATTCCCTGCTTCTGATTCCCCAACTCTGATTCCCCGCCTCTGATTCCCCAGCTCTGATTCCCCGCCTCTGATTTCCCGTATTTGATTCCCTGCCTCTGATTCCCGGCCTCTGATTCCCCATCTCTGATTCACCGCCTTTGATTCGCCACCTCTGATTCCACATATCTGATTCCCCACCTCTGTTTCCCCGCCTCTGATTCCCCGCTTCTGATTCTGATTCCCTGCCTCTGATTCCCCATCTCTGATTCCGCACATCTGATTCCCTGCCTCTGATTCCCCACCTCTGATTCCCCATATCTGATATCCCACCTCTGTTTCCCCGCCTCTGATTCCCCGCCTCTGTTTCCCCATATATAATTCCCAACCTCTGATGCCCCAACTCTGATTCCCTGCCTCTGATTCCCCGCGTTCTATTCCCTGCCTCTGATTGGCCTGTGATTCCCCATCTCTGATTCACCACCTCTGATTCCCCACCTCTGATTCCCCATATCTAATTCCCCGCCTCTGTTTGCCCGCCTCTGATTCCCCGCCTCTGTTTCCCCATATCTGATTCCCCGCCTCTGAATCCCCAACTCTGATTCCCTGCCTCTGATTCCCCAGCTCTGATTCCCCGCCTTTGATTCCCCCGTCTGATTCCCAGCCTCTGAAACCCCGTGTCTGATTTCTTGCCTCTGATTCCCCGCCTCTGATTCCCCATCTCTGATTCACAGCCTCTGATTCCCCACCTCTGATTCGCCATCTCTGATTCCGCACATCTGATTCCCTGCCTCTGATTCCCCGACTCTGATCCCCACCTCTGATTCCCCAGCTCTGATTCCCCGCCTCTGATTCCCCAACTCTGATTCCCCGCCTCTGTTTCCCCATATCTAATTCCCCACCTCTGATTCCCCAACTCTGATTCCCCGCCTCTGATTCCCCAGCTCTGATTCCCCGCCTCTGATTCCCCGCATTCGATTCCCCATATCTGATTCCCCGCCTCTGTTTCCCCGCCCCTGATTCCCCGCCTCTGATTCCCAACTATGATTCCCCGCCTCTGATTCCCCAGCTCTGATTCCCAGCCTCTGATTCCCCGCGTTCTATTCCCTGCCTCTGATTCCCCGCCTGTGATTCCCCATCTCTGATTCACCACCTCTGATTCCCCACCACTGATTCCCCATATCTAATTCCCCGCCTCTGTTTGCCCGCCTCTGATTCCCCGCCTCTGTTTCCCCATATCTGATTCCGCGCCTCTGAATCCCCAACTCTGATTCCCTGCCTCTGAATCCCCAGCTTCATTCCCCGCCTTTGATTCCCCCCGTCTGATTCCCAGCCTCTGAATCCCCGTGTCCGATAACCTGCCTCTGATTCCCCACCTCTGATTCCCCATCTCTGATTCCGCACATCCGATTCCCTGCCTCTGATTCCCCGACTCTGATTCCCCACCTCTGATTCCCCAGCTCTGATTCCCCGCCTCTGATTCCCCAACTCTGATTCCCCGCCTCTGATTCCCCACCTCTGATTCCCCGCCTCTGATTCCCCGTGTTTGATCCCCTGCCTCTGATTCCCCGCCTCTGATTCCCCATCTCTGATTCACCGCCTTTGATTCGCCACCTCTGATTCCCCTTATCTGATTCCTCGCCACTGTTTCCCCGCCTCTGATTCCCCGCCTCTGATTCCCCATATCTCATTCCCCGCCTCTGATTCGCCAGCTATGATTCCCCGCCTCTGATTCCCCGCGTCTGATTCCCTGCCTCTGATTCCCCGCCTCTGATTCCACATCTCTGATTCACCACCTCTGTTTCCCCGCGTCTGATTCCCCGCCTCTGATTCCCCATTTCTGATTCCCCATCTCTGATTCCCCAATTCTGATTCCCCGCCTCTGATTCCCCAGCTCTGATTCCTCGCCTCTGATTCCCTTCCTCTGATTCCCAACCACTCATTCCCCACCTCTGATTTCCCATATTGATTCCCTGCGTCTGATTCCCCGCCTCTGATTCCCCAACTCTGATTCCCCGCCTCTGATTCCCCAGCTCTGATTCCCCTCCTCTGATTCCCCGTGTTTGATTCCCTGCCTCTGATTCCCGGCCTCTGATTCCCCATCTCTGATTCACCGCCTTTGATTCGCCACCTCTGATTCCCCATATCTGATTCCCCGCCTCTGTTTCCCCGCCTCTGATTCCCGGACTCTGATTCCCCACCTCTGATTCCCGGCCTCTTATTCCCGGCATCTGATTCAGGCCTCTGATTCCCGGCCTCTGATTCCCTGCTTCTGATTCTGATTCCCTGCCTCTGATTCCCCATCTCTGATTCCGCACATCTGATTCCCTGCCTCTGATTCCCCACCTCTGATTCCCCATATCTGACTCCCCGCCTCTGTTTCCCCGCCTCAGATTCCCCTCCTCTGTTTCCCAATATCTAAGTCCCCACCTCTGATTCCCCAACTCTGATTCCCCACCTCTGTTTCCCCAGCTCTGATTCCCCGCCCCTGATTCCTCGCATCTGATTCCCTGCATCTGATTCCAAGCCTCTGATTCCCTGCCTCTGATTCCCAACCTCTGATTCACCACCTTTGATTCCCCATATCTGAATCCCCGCCTCTGTTTCCCCGCCTCTGATTCCCCACCTCTGTTTCCCCATATCTGATTCCCGGCCTCTGATTCCCCGCCTCTGATTCCCCGCCTCTGATTCCCTGCCTCTGATTCCCCATCTCCGATTCCGCACATCTGATTCCCTGCCTCTGATTCCCCGCCTCTGATTCCCCGCCTCTGATTCCCTGCCTCTGATTCCCAACCTCTGATTCCCCACCTCTGATTCACGATATCTGATTCCCCGCCTCTGTTTCCCCGCCTCTGATTCCCCTCCTCTGATTCCCCAACTCTAATTCCCCGCCTCTGATTCCCCAGCTCTGATTCCCCGTGTTTGATTCCCTGCCTCTGATTCCCTGCCCTGATTCCCCATCTCTTTTTCACCGCCTTTGATTCGCCACCTCTGATTCCCCATATCTGATTCCCCGCCTCTGTTTCCCCACCTCTGATTCCCGGCCTCTTATTCCCGGCATCTGATTCAGGCCTCTGATTCCCGGCCTCTGATTCCCTGCTTCTGATTATGATTCCCTGCCTCTGATTCCCCATCTCTGATTCCGCACATCTGATTCCCTGCCTCTGATTCCCCACCTCTGATTCCCCATATCTGACTCCCCGCCTCTGTTTCCCCGCCTCTGATTCCCCGCCTCTGTTTCCCAATATCTAAGTCCCCACCTCTGATTCCCCAACTCTGATTCCCCACCTCTGATTCCCCAGCTCTGATTCCCCGCCCCTGATTCCCCGCATCTGATTCCCTGCATCTGATTCCAAGCCTCTGATTCCCTGCCTCTGATTCCCAACCTCTGATTCACCACCTCTGATTCCCCATATCTGAATCCCCGCCTCTGTTTCCCCGCCTCTGATTCCCCACCTCTGTTTCCCCATATCTGATTCCCGGCCTCTGATTCCCCGCCTCTGATTCCCCGCCTCTGATTCCCTGCCTCTGATTCCCCATCTCCGATTCCGCACATCTGATTCCCTGCCTCTGATTCCCCGCCTCTGATTCCCCGCCTCTGATTCCCTGCCTCTGATTCCCAACCTCTGATTCCCCACCTCTGATTCACGATATCTGATTCCCCGCCTCTGTTTCCCCGCCTCTGATTCCCCTCCTCTGATTCCCCAACTCTAATTCCCCGCCTCTGATTCCCCAGCTCTGATTCCCCGTGTTTGATTCCCTGCCTCTGATTCCCTGCCCTGATTCCCCATCTCTTTTTCACCGCCTTTGATTCGCCACCTCTGATTCCCCATATCTGATTCCCCGCCTCTGTTTCCCCGCCTCTGA
This sequence comes from Narcine bancroftii, assembly GCF_036971445.1. Classification (NCBI taxonomy): domain Eukaryota; kingdom Metazoa; phylum Chordata; class Chondrichthyes; order Torpediniformes; family Narcinidae; genus Narcine; species Narcine bancroftii. Next base: position 13,094,825 of record NW_027211893.1, on the reverse strand, counting down.
TTCCCTGCCCCAGTTTCCCCATATCTGATTCCCTGCCTCTGATTCCCCAACTCTGATTCCCCGCCTCTGATTCCCCAGCTCTGATTCCCCGCCTCTGATTTCCCGTATTTGATTCCCTGCCTCTGATTCCCGGCCTCTGATTCCCCATCTCTGATTCACCGCCTTTGATTCGCCACCTCTGATTCCACATATCTGATTCCCCACCTCTGTTTCCCCGCCTCTGATTCCCCGCCTCTGATTCTGATTCCCTGCCTCTGATTCCCCATCTCTGATTCCGCACATCTGATTCCCTGCCTCTGATTCCCCACCTCTGATTCCGCATATCTGATATCCCGCCTCTGTTTCCCCGCCTCTGATTCCCCGCTTCTGATTCTGATTCCCTGCCTCCGATTCCCCATCTCTGATTCCGCACATCTGATTCCCTGCCTCTGATTCCCCACCTCTGATTCCCCATATCTGATATCCCACCTCTGTTTCCCCGCCTCTGATTCCCCGCCTCTGTTTCCCCATATCTAATTCCCAACCTCTGATGCCCCAACTCTGATTCCCTGCCTCTGATTCCCCGCGTTCTATTCCCTGCCTCTGATTGGCCTGTGATTCCCCATCTCTGATTCACCACCTCTGATTCCCCACCTCTGATTCCCCATATCTAATTCCCCGCCTCTGTTTGCCCGCCTCTGATTCCCCGCCTCTGTTTCCCCATATCTGATTCCCCGCCTCTGAATCCCCAACTCTGATTCCCTGCCTCTGATTCCCCAGCTCTGATTCCCCGCCTTTGATTCCCCCGTCTGATTCCCAGCCTCTGAAACCCCGTGTCTAATTTCTTGCCTCTGATTCCCCGCCTCTGATTCCCCATCTCTGATTCACAGCCTCTGATTCCCCACCTCTGATTCGCCATCTCTGATTCCGCACATCTGATTCCCTGCCTCTGATTCCCCGACTCTGATCCCCACCTCTGATTCCCCAGCTCTGATTCCCCGCCTCTGATTCCCCAACTCTGATTCCCCGCCTCTGATTCCCCAGCTCTGATTCCCCGCCTCTGATTCCCCGTGTTTGATTCCCTGCCTCTGATTCCCCACCTCTGATTCCCCATCTCTGATTCACCGCCTTTGATTCGCCACCTCTGATTCCCCATATCTGATTCCTCGCCTCTGTTTCCCCGCCTCTGATTCCCCGCCTCTGATACCCCATATCTCATTCCCCGCCTCTGATTCCCCATCTCTGATTCCCGGACTCTGATTCCCCACCTCTGATTCCCGGCCTCTTATTCCCGGCATCTGATTCCGGCCTCTGATTCCCGGTCTCTGATTCCCTGCTTCTGATTCCCCATCTCTGATTCCGCAAATCTAATTCCCTGCCTCTGATTCCCCACCTCTGATTCCCCATATCTGATTCCCCACCTCTGTTTCCCCGCCTCTGATTCCCCGCCTCTGTTTCCCCATATCTAAGTCCCGGCTTCTGATTCCCCAACTTTGATTCCCCACCTCTGATACCCCAGCTCTGATTCCCCGCCTCTGATTCCCCAGCTCTGATTCCCCGCCTCTGATTCCCCGTGTTTGATTCCCTGCCTCTGATTCCCCACCTCTGTTTCCCCGCCTCTGATTCCCCGCCTCTGTTTCCCCATATCTGAATCCCCGCCTCTGTTTCCCCGTCTCTGATTCCCCGCCTCTGTTTCCCCATATCTAAGTACCCGCCTCTGATTCCCCAACTTTGATTCCCCACCTCTGATTCCCCAGCTCTGATTCCCCGCCTCTGATTCCCCACATCTGATTCCCCATACCTTATTCCCAGCCTCTGTTTCCCCGCCTCTGATTCCCCGCTTCTGTTTCCCCATATCTGATTCCCGGCCTCTGAATCCCAGCCTCTGATTCCCCGCCTCTGATTCCCTGCCTCTGATTCCCCATCTCCGATTCCGCACATCTGATTCCCTGCCTCTCATTCCCAGCCTCTGATTCCCCGCCTCTGATTCCAAGCCTCTGATCCCCTGCCTCTGATTCCCAACCTCTGATTCCCCACCTCTGATTCCCCATATCTGATTCCCAGCCTCTGTTTCCCCGCCTCTGATTCCCCGCCTCTGTTTCCCCATATCTGATTCCCGGCCTCTGATTCCCCGCCTCTGATTCCCTGCCTCTGATTCCCCATCACCGATTCCGCACATCTGATTCCCTGCCTCTGATTCCCCGCCTCTGATTCCCCGCCGCTGATTCCCTGCCTCTGATTTCCAACCTCTGATTCCCCACCTCTGATTCCCCGTGTTTGATTCCCCGCCTCTGTTTCCCCACCACTGATTCCCCGCCTCTGATTCCCCAACTCTAATTCCCCGCCTCCGATTCCCCATATCTGATTCCCCGCCTCTGTTTCCCCGCCTCTGATTCCCCGCCCCTGTTTCCCCATATCTGATTCCCTGACTCTGATTCCCCAACTTTGATTCCCAGCCTCTGATTCCCCAGCTCTGATTCCCCGCCTCTGATTCCCCGTGTTTGATTCCCTGCCTCTGATTCCCCGCCTCTGATTCCCCATCTCTGATTCACCGCCTTTGATTCGCCACCTCTGATTCCCCATATCTGATTCCCCACCTCTGTTTCCCCGCCTCTGATTCCCCACCTCTGATTCTCCATATCTCATTCCCCGCCTCTGACTCCCCATCTCTGATTCCCGGACTCTGATTCCCCACCTCTGATTCCCGGCCTCTTATTCCCAGCATCTGATTCCAGGACTCTGATTCCCGGCCTCTGACTCCCCGCTTCTGATTCTGATTCCCTGCCTCTGATTCCCCATCTCTGATTCCGCACATCTGATTACCTGCCTCTGATTCCCCATGTCTGATTCCCCAAATCTGATTCCCCGCCTCTGTTTCCACGCCTCTGATTCCCCGCCTCTGTTTCCCCATATCTAATTCCTCACCTCTGATGCCCCAACTCTGATTCCCCGCCTCTGATTCCACAGCTCTGATTCCCCGCCTCTGATTCCCCGCATCCGATTCCCCATATCTGATTCCCCGCCTCTGTTTCCCCACCCCTGATTCCCCGCCTCTGTTTCCCCATATCTGATTATCCGCCTCTGATTCCCAACTATGATTCCCCGCCTCTGAATCCCCGCGTCTGATTCCCTGCCTCTGCTTCCCCGCCTCTGATTCCCCAACTCTGATTCCCCGCCTCTGATTCCCCAGCTCTGATTCCCCGCCTCTGAATCCCAACCTCTGATTCCCCACCTCTGATTCCCGATATCTGATTCCCCGCCTCTGTTTCCCCGCCTCTGATTCCCCGCCTCTGATTCCCTGCCTCTGATTCCCAACCTCTGATTCCCCACCTCTGATTCCCGATATCTGATTCCCCGCCTCTGTTTCCCCGCCTCTGATTCCCCTCCTCTGATTCCCCAACTCTAATTCCCCGCCTCTGATTCACCAGCTCTGATTCCCCGTGTTTGATTCCCTGCCTCTGATTCCCTGCCCTGATTCCCCATCTCTTTTTCACCGCCTTTGATTCGCCACCTCTGATTCCCCATATCTGATTCCCCGCCTCTGTTTCCCCGCCTCTGATTCCCTGCCCCAGTTTCCCCATATCTGATTCCCTGCCTCTGATTCCCCAACTCTGATTCCCCGCCTCTGATTCCCCAGCTCTGATTCCCCGCCTCTGATTTCCCGTATTTGATTCCCTGCCTCTGATTCCCGGCCTCTGATTCCCCATCTCTGATTCACCGCCTTTGATTCGCCACCTCTGATTCCACATCTGATTCCCCACCTCTGTTTCCCCACCTCTGATTCCCCGCCTCTGATTCTGATTCCCTGCCTCTGATTCCCCATCTCTGATTCCGCACATCTGATTCCCTGCCTCTGATTCCCCACCTCTGATTCCGCATATCTGATATCCCACCTCTGTTTCCCCGCCTCTGATTCCCCGCTTCTGATTCTGATTCCCTGCCTCTGATTCCCCATCTCTGAATCCGCACATCTGATTCCCTGCCTCTGATTCCCCACCTCTGATTCCCCATATCTGATATCCCGCCTCTGTTTCCCCGCCTCTGATTCCCCGCCTCTGTTTCCCCATATCTAATTCCCAACCTCTGATGCCCCAACTCTGATTCCCTGCCTCTGATTCCCCGCGTTCTATTCCCTGCCTCTGATTGGCCTGTGATTCCCCATCTCTGATTCACCGCCTTTGATTCGCCACCTCTGATTCGCCATCTCTGATTCCGCACATCTGATTCCCTGCCTCTGATTCCCCGACTCTGATCCCCACCTCTGATTCCCCAGCTCTGATTCCCCGCCTCTGATTCCCCAACTCTGATTCCCTGCCTCTGATTCCCCAGCTCTGATTCCCCGCCTTTGATTCCCCCGTCTGATTCACAGCCTCTGAAACCCCGTGTCTGATTTCTTGCCTCTGATTCCCCGCCTCTGATTCCCCATCTCTGATTCACAGCCTCTGATTCCCCACCTCTGATTCGCCATCTCTGATTCCGCACATCTGATTCCCTGCCTCTGATTCCCCGACTCTGATCCCCACCTCTGATTCCCCAGCTCTGATTCCCCGCCTCTGATTCCCCAACTCTGATTCCCCGCCTCTGATTCCCCAGCTCTGATTCCCCGCCTCTGATTCCCCGTGTTTGATTCCCTGCCTCTGATTCCCCGCCTCTGATTCCCCATCTCTGATTCACCGCCTTTGATTCGCCACCTCTGATTCCCCATATCTGATTCCTCGCCTCTGTTTCCCCGCCTCTGATTCCCCGCCTCTGATACCCCATATCTCATTCCCCGCCTCTGATTCCCCATCTCTGATTCCCGGACTCTGATTCCCCACCTCTGATTCCCGGCCTCTTATTCCCGGCATCTGATTCCGGCCTCTGATTCCCGGTCTCTGATTCCCTGCTTCTGATTCCCCATCTCTGATTCCGCAAATCTAATTCCCTGCCTCTGATTCCCCACCTCTGATTCCCCATATCTGATTCCCCGCCTCTGTTTCCCCGCCTCTGATTCCCCGCCTCTGTTTCCCCATATCTAAGTCCCGGCCTCTGATTCCCCAACTTTGATTCCCCACCTCTGATTCCCCAGCTCTGATTCCCCGCCTCTTATTCCCCGCATCTGATTCAATGCATCTGATTCCCAGCCTCTGATTCCCAGCATCTGATTCCCAACCTCTGATTCCCCACCTCTGATTCCCCATATCTGATTCCTCGCCTCTGTTTCCCCGCCTCTGATTCCCCGCCTCTGATTCCCCATATCTGAATCCCCGCCTCTGTTTCCCCGTCTCTGATTCCCCGCCTCTGTTTCCCCATATCTAAGTCCCCGCCTCTGATTCCCCAACTTTGATTCCCCACCTCTGATTCCCCAGCTCTGATTCCCCGCCTCTGATTCCCCACATCTGATTCCCCATACCTTATTCCCAGCCTCTGTTTCCCCGCCTCTGATTCCCCGCTTCTGTTTCCCCATATCTGACTCCCGGCCTCTAATTCCCCACCTCTGATTCCCCGCCTCTGATTCCCTGCCTCTGATTCCCCATCTCCGATTCCGCACATCTGATTCCCTGCCTCTCATTCCCCGCCTCTGATTCCCCGCCTCTGATTCCAAGCCTCTGATCCCCTGCCTCTGATTCCCAACCTCTGATTCCCCACCTCTGATTCCCCATATCTGATTCCCAGCCTCTGTTTCCCCGCCTCTGATTCCCCGCCTCTGTTTCCCCATATCTGATTCCCGGCCTCTGATTCCCCGCCTCTGATTCCCTGCCTCTGATTCCCCATCACCGATTCCGCACATCTGATTCCCTGCCTCTGATTCGCCGCCTCTGATTCCCCGCCGCTGATTCCCTGCCTCTGATTTCCAACCTCTGATTCCCCACCTCTGATTCCCCGTGTTTGATTCCCCGCCTCTGTTTCCCCACCACTGATTCCCCGCCTCTGATTCCCCAACTCTAATTCCCCGCCTCCGATTCCCCATATCTGATTCCCCGCCTCTGTTTCCCCGCCTCTGATTCCCCGCCCCTGTTTCCCCATATCTGATTCCCTGACTCTGATTCCCCAACTTTGATTCCCAGCCTCTGATTCCCCAGCTCTGATTCCCCGCCTCTGATTCCCCGTGTTTGATTCCCTGCCTCTGATTCCCCGCCTCTGATTCCCCATCTCTGATTCACCGCCTTTGATTCGCCACCTCTGATTCCCCATATCTGATTCCCCACCTCTGTTTCCCCGCCTCTGATTCCCCGCCTCTGATTCTCCATATCTCATTCCCCGCCTCTGACTCCCCATCTCTGATTCCCGGACTCTGATTCCCCACCTCTGATTCCCGGCCTCTTATTCCCAGCATCTGATTCCAGGCCTCTGATTCCCGGCCTCTGACTCCCCGCTTCTGATTCTGATTCCCTGCCTCTGATTCCCCATCTCTGATTCCGCACATCTGATTACCTGCCTCTGATTCCCCATGTCTGATTCCCCAAATCTGATTCCCCGCCTCTGTTTCCACGCCTCTGATTCCCCGCCTCTGTTTCCCCATATCTAATTCCTCACCTCTGATGCCCCAACTCTGATTCCCCGCCTCTGATTCCACAGCTCTGATTCCCCGCCTCTGATTCCCCGCATCCGATTCCCCATATCTGATTCCCCGCCTCTGTTTCCCCGCCCCTGATTCCCCGCCTCTGTTTCCCCATATCTGATTATCCTCCTCTGATTCCCAACTATGATTCCCCGCCTCTGAATCCCCGCGTCTGATTCCCTGCCTCTGCTTCCCCGCCTCTGATTCCCCAACTCTGATTCCCCGCCTCTGATTCCCCAGCTCTGATTCACCACCTCTGATTCCCCACCTCTGATTCCCCATATCTAATTCCCCGCCTCTGTTTGCCCGCCTCTGATTCCCCGCCTCTGTTTCCCCATATCTGATTCCCCGCCTCTGAATCCCCAACTCTGATTCCCTGCCTCTGATTCCCCAGCTCTGATTCCCCGCCTTTGATTCCCCCGTCTGATTCCCAGCCTCTGAAACCCCGTGTCTGATTTCTTGCCTCTGATTCCCCGCCTCTGATTCCCCATCTCTGATTCACAGCCTCTGATTCCCCACCTCTGATTCGCCATCTCTGATTCCGCACATCTGATTCCCTGCCTCTGATTCCCCGACTCTGATCCCCACCTCTGATTCCCCAGCTCTGATTCCCCGCCTCTGATTCCCCAACTCTGATTCCCCGCCTCTGATTCCCCAGCTCTGATTCCCCGCCTCTGATTCCCCGTGTTTGATTCCCTGCCTCTGATTCCCCGCCTCTGATTCCCCATCTCTGATTCACCGCCTTTGATTCGCCACCTCTGATTCCCCATATCTGATTCCTCGCCTCTGTTTCCCCGCCTCTGATTCCCCGCCTCTGATACCCCATATCTCATTCCCCGCCTCTGATTCCCCATCTCTGATTCCCGGACTCTGATTCCCCACCTCTGATTCCCGGCCTCTTATTCCCGGCATCTGATTCCGGCCTCTGATTCCCGGTCTCTGATTCCCTGCTTCTGATTCCCCATCTCTGATTCCGCAAATCTAATTCCCTGCCTCTGATTCCCCACCTCTGATTCCCCATATCTGATTCCCCGCCTCTGTTTCCCCGCCTCTGATTCCCCGCCTCTGTTTCCCCATATCTAAGTCCCGGCCTCTGATTCCCAAACTTTGATTCCCCACCTCTGATTCCCCAGCTCTGATTCCCCGCCTCTTATTCCCCGCATCTGATTCAATGCATCTGATTCCCAGCCTCTGATTCCCAGCATCTGATTCCCAACCTCTGATTCCCCACCTCTGATTCCCCATATCTGATTCCTCGCCTCTGTTTCCCCGCCTCTGATTCCCCGCCTCTGATTCCCCATATCTGAATCCCCGCCTCTGTTTCCCCGTCTCTGATTCCCCGCCTCTGTTTCCCCATATCTAAGTCCCCGCCTCTGATTCCCCAACTTTGATTCCCCACCTCTGATTCCCCAGCTCTGATTCCCCGCCTCTGATTCCCCACATCTGATTCCCCATACCTTATTCCCAGCCTCTGTTTCCCCGCCTCTGATTCCCCGCTTCTGTTTCCCCATATCTGATTCCCGGCCTCTGATTCCCCGCCTCTGATTCCCCGCCTCTGATTCCCTGCCTCTGATTCCCCATCTCCGATTCCGCACATCTGATTCCCTGCCTCTCATTCCCCGCCTCTGATTCCCCGCCTCTGATTCCAAGCCTCTGATCCCCTGCCTCTGATTCCCAACCTCTGATTCCCCACCTCTGATTCCCCATATCTGATTCCCAGCTTCTGTTTCCCCGCCTCTGATTCCCCGCCTCTGTTTCCCCATATCTGATTCCCGGCCTCTGATTCCCCGCCTCTGATTCCCTGCCTCTGATTCCCCATCACCGATTCCGCACATCTGATTCCCTGCCTCTGATTCCCCGCCTCTGATTCCCCGCCGCTGATTCCCTGCCTCTGATTTCCAACCTCTGATTCCCCACCTCTGATTCCCCGTGTTTGATTCCCCGCCTCTGTTTCCCCACCACTGATTCCCCGCCTCTGATTCCCCAACTCTAATTCCCCGCCTCCGATTCCCCATATCTGATTCCCCGCCTCTGTTTCCCCGCCTCTGATTCCCCGCCCCTGTTTCCCCATATCTGATTCCCTGACTCTGATTCCCCAACTTTGATTCCCAGCCTCTGATTCCCCAGCTCTGATTCCCCGCCTCTGATTCCCCGTGTTTGATTCCCTGCCTCTGATTCCCCGCCTCTGATTCCCCATCTCTGATTCACCGCCTTTGATTCGCCACCTCTGATTCCCCATATCTGATTCCCCACCTCTGTTTCCCCGCCTCTGATTCCCCGCCTCTGATTCTCCATATCTCATTCCCCGCCTCTGACTCCCCATCTCTGATTCCCGGACTCTGATTCCCCACCTCTGATTCCCGGCCTCTTATTCCCAGCATCTGATTCCAGGCCTCTGATTCCCGGCCTCTGACTCCCCGCTTCTGATTCTGATTCCCTGCCTCTGTTTCCCCATCTCTGATTCCGCACATCTGATTACCTGCCTCTGATTCCCCATGTCTGATTCCCCAAATCTGATTCCCCGCCTCTGTTTCCACGCCTCTGATTCCCCGCCTCTGTTTCCCCATATCTAATTCCTCACCTCTGATGCCCCAACTCTGATTCCCCGCCTCTGATTCCACAGCTCTGATTCCCCGCCTCTGATTCCCCGCATCCGATTCCCCATATCTGATTCCCCGCCTCTGTTTCCCCGCCCCTGATTCCCCGCCTCTGTTTCCCCATATCTGATTATCCGCCTCTGATTCCCAACTATGATTCCCCGCCTCTGAATCCCCGCGTCTGATTCCCTGCCTCTGCTTCCCCGCCTCTGATTCCCCAACTCTGATTCCCCGCCTCTGATTCCCCAGCTCTGATTCCCCGCCTCTGATTCCCCGTGTTTGATTCCCTGCCTCTGATTCCCGGCCTCTGATTCCCCATCTCTGATTCACCGCCTTTGATTCGCCACCTCTGATTCCCCATATCTGATTCCCCGCATCTGTTTCCCCGCCTCTGATTCCCCGCCTCTGATTCCCCATATCTCATTCCCCGCCTCTGAATCCCCATCTCTGATTCCCCGACTCTGATTCCCCACCTCTGATTCCCGGCCTCTTATTCCCGGCATCTGATTCCGGCCTCTGATTCCCGGCCTCTGATTCCCCATATCTGATTCCCCACCTCTGAATCCCCAACTCTGATTCCCTGCCTCTGATTCCCCAGCTCTGATTCCCCATATCTGATTCCCCACCTCTGAATCCCCAACTCTGATTCCCTGCCTCTGATTCCCCAGCTCTGATTCCCCGCCTTTGATTCCCCCCGTCTGATTCCCAGCCTCTGAATCCCCGTGTCTGATTTCCTGCCTCTGATTCCCCGCCTCTGATTCCCCATCTCTGATTCACAGCCTCTGATTCCCCACCTCTGATTCCCCATCTCGGATTCCGCACATCTGATTCCCTGCCTCTGATTCCCCGACTCTGATCCCCACCTCTGATTCCCAAGCTCTGATTCCCCGCCTCTGATTCCCCAACTCTGATTCCCCGCCTCTGATTCCCCAGCTCTGATTCCCCGCCTCTGATTCCCCGTGTTTGATTCCCTGCCTCTGATTCCCCGCCTCTGATTCCCCATCTCTGATTCACCGCCTTTGATTCGCCACCTCTGATTCCCCATATCTGATTCCTCGCCTCTGTTTCCCCGCCTCTGATTCCCCGCCTCTGATTCCCCATATCTCATTCCCCGCCTCTGATTCCCCATCTCTGATTCCCGGACTCTGATTCCCCACCTCTGATTCCCAGCCTCTTATTCCCGGCATCTGATTCCGGCCTCTGATTCCCGGCCTCTGATTCCCTGCTTCTAATTCTGATTCCCTGCCTTTGATTCCCCATCTCTGATTCCGAACATCTGATTCCCCGCCTCTGATTCCCCATCTCTGATTCACAACCTCTGATTCCCCACCTCTGATACCGCATATCTGATTCCCCACCTCTGTTTCCCCGCCTCTGATTCCCCACCTCTGATTCCCAATATCTGATTCCCCGCCTCTGATTCCCCACCTCTGATTCCCCGCCTCTGATTCCCCGCCTCTGATTCGCCAGCTATGATTCCCCGCCTCTTATTCCCCGCGTCTGATTCCCTGCCTCTGATTCCCCGCCTCTGATTCCACATCTCTGATTCACCACCTCTGATTCCCCGCGTCTGATTCCCCGCCTCTGATTCCCCATCTCTGATTCCCCATCTCTGATTCCCCAATTCTGATTCCCCGCCTCTGATTCCCCGTGTTTGATTCCCTGCCTCTGATTCCCGGCCACTGATTCCCCATCTCTGATTCACCGCCTTTGATTCGCCACTTCTGATTCCCCATATCTGATTCCCCGCCTCTGTTTCCCCGCCTCTGATTCCCCGCCTCTGATTCCCCATTTCTCATTCCCCGCCTCTGAATCCCCATCTCTGATTCCCGGACTCTGATTCCCCACCTCTGATTCCCGGCCTCTTATTCCCGGCATCTGATTCCGGCCTCTGATTCCCGGCCTCTGATTCCCTGCTTCTGATTCTGATTCCCTGCCTTTGATTCCCCATCTCTGATTCCGAACATCTGATTCCCTGCCTCTGAATCCCCATCTCTGATTCCCCATATCTGATTCCCCGCCTCTGTTTCCCCGCCTCTGATTCCCCGCCTCTGTTTCCCAATATCTAAGTCCCCGCCTCTGATTCCCCAACTCTGATTCCCCACCTCTGATTCCCCAGCTCTGATTCCCCGCCTCTGATTCCCTGCATCTAATTCCCTGCATCTGATTCCAAGCCTCTGATTCCCTGCCTCTGATTCCCAACCTCTGATTCCCCACCTCTGATTCCCCATATCTGATTCCCAGCCTCTGTTTCCCCGCCTCTGATTCCCCGCCACTGTTTCCCCATATCTGATTCCTGGACTCTGATTCCCCGCCTCTGATTCCCTGCCTCTGATTCCCCATCTCCGATTCCGCACATCTGATTCCCTGCCTCTGATTCCCCGCCTCTGATTCCCCGCCTCTGATTCCCTGCCTCTGATTCCCAACCTCTGATTCCCCACCTCTGATTCCCCGTGTTTGATTCCCCGCCTCTGTTTCCCCGCCTCTGATTCCCCGCCTCTGATTCCCCAACTCTAATTCCCCGCCTCTGATTCCCCATATCTGATTCCCCGCCTCTGTTTCCCCGCCTCTGATTCCCCGCCCCTGTTTCCCCATATCTGATTCCCTGCCTCTGATTCCCCAACTTTGATTCCCAGCCTCTGATTCCCCAGCTCTGATTCCCCGCCTCTGATTCCCCGTGTTTGATTCCCTGCCTCTGATTCCCGGCCTCTGATTCCCCATCTCTGATTCACCGCCTTTGATTCGCCACATCTGATTCCCCATATCTGATTCCCCGCCTCTGTTTCCCCGCCTCTGATTCCCCGCCTCTGATTCCCCATATCTCATTCCCCGCCTCTGAATCCCCATCTCTGATTCCCAGACTCTGATTCCCCACCTCTGATTCCCGGCCTCTTATTCCCGGCATCTGATTCCGGCCTCTGATTCCCGGCCTCTGATTCCCTGCTTCTGATTCTGATTCCCTGCCTTTGATTCCCCATCTCTGATTCCGCACATCTGATTCCCTGCCTCTGATTCCCCATCTCTGATTCCCCATATCTGATTCCCCGCCTCTGTTTCCCCGCCTCTGATTAAACGCCTCTGTTTCCCAATATCTAAGTCCCCGCATCTGATTCCCCAACTCTGATTCCCCACTTCTGATTCCCCACCTCTGATTCCCCGCCTCTGATTCCCCGCATCTGATTCCCTGCATCTGATTCCAAGCCTCTGATTCCCTGCCTCTGATTCCCAACCTCTGATTCCCCACCTCTGATTCCCCATATCTGATTCCCAGCCTCTGTTTCCCCGCCTCTGATTCCCCGCCTCTGTTTCCCCATATCTGATTCCCGGCCTCTGATTCCCCGCCTCTGATTCCCCACCTCTGATTCCCTGCCTCTGATTCCCCAACTCCGATTCCGCACATCTGATTCCCTGCCTCTGATTCCCCGCCTCTGATTCCCCGCCTCTGATTCCCTGCCTCTGAATCCCAACCTCTGATTCCCCACCTCTGATTCCCCGTGTTTGATTCCCCGCCTCTGTTTCCCCACCTCTGATTCCCCGCCTCTAATTCCCCAACTCTAATTCCCCGTCTCTGATTCCCCATATCTGATTCCCCGCCTCTGTTTCCCCGCCTCTGATTCCCCGCCCCTGTTTCCCCATATCTGATTCCCTGCCTCTGATTCCACAACTTTGATTCCCAGCCTCTGATTCCCCCAGCTCTGATTCCCCGCCTCTGATTCCCCGTGTTTGATTCCCTGCCTCTGATTCCCCGCCTCTGATTCCCCATCTCTGATTCACCGCCTTTGATTCGCCACCTCTGATTCCCCATATCTAATTCCCCACCTCTGTTTCCCCGCCTCTGATTCCCCGCCTCTGATTCTCCATATCTCATTCCCCGCCTCTGAATCCCCATCTCTGATTCCCGGACTCTGATTCCCCACCTCTGATTCCCGGCCTCTTATTCCCAGCATCTGATTCCAGGCCTCTGATTCCCGGCCTCTGACTCCCCGTTTCTGATTCTGATTCCCTGCCTCTGATTCCCCATCTCTGATTCCGCACATCTGATTACCTGCCTCTGATTCCCCACCTCTGATTCCCCATATCTGATTCCCCGCCTCTGTTTCCACGCCTCTGATTCCCCGCCTCTGTTACCCCATATCTAATTCCCATCCTCTGATGCCCCAACTCTGATTCCCCGCCTCTGATTCCCCAGCTCTGATTCCCCGCCTCTGATTCCCCGCATTCGATTCCCCATATCTGATTCCCCGCCTCTGTTTCCCCGCCCCTGATTCCCCGCCTCTGTTTCCCCATATCTGATTCCCCGCCTCTGATTCCCAACTATGATTCCCCGCCTCTGATTCCCCAGCTCTGATTCCCTGCCTCTGATTCCCCGCGTTCTATTCCCTGCCTCTGATTCCCCGCCTGTGATTCCCCATCTCTGATTCACCACCTCTGATTCCCCACCACTGATTCCCCATATCTAATTCCCCGCCTCTGTTTGCCCGCCTCTGATTCCCCGCCTCTGTTTCCCCATATCTGATTCCCCGCCTCTGAATCCCCAACTCAGATTCCCTGCCTCTGAATCCCCAGCTTCATTCCCCGCCTTTGATTCCCCCCGTCTGATTCCCAGCCTCTGAATCCCCGTGTCTGATAACCCGCCTCTGATTCCCCACCTCTGATTCCCCATCTCTGATTCCGCACATCCGATTCCCTGCCTCTGATTCCCCGACTCTGATTCCCCACCTCTGATTCCCCAGCTCTGATTCCCCGCCTCTGATTCCCCAACTCTGATTCCCCGCCTCTGATTCCCCAGCTCTGATTCCCCGCCTCTGATTCCCGTGTTTGATCCCCTGCCTCTGATTCCCCGCCTCTGATTCCCCATCTCTGATTCACCGCCTTTGATTCGCCACCTCTGATTCCCCTTATCTGATTCCTCGCCACAGTTTCCCCGCCTCTGATTCCCCGCCTCTGATTCCACATATCTCATTCCTCGCCTCTGATTCGCCAGCTATGATTCCCCGCCTCTGATTCCCCGCGTCTGATTCCCTGCCTCTGATTCCCCGCCTCTGATTCCACATCTCTGATTCACCACCTCTGTTTCCCCGCGTCTGATTCCCCGCCTCTGATTCCACATCTCTGATTCGCCACCTCTGATTCCCCATATCTGATTCCCCGCCTCTGTTTCCCCGCCTCTGATTCCCCGCCTCTGATTCCCCATATCTCATTCCCCGCCTCTGAATCCCCATCTCTGATTCCCGGACTCTGATTCCCCACCTCTGATTCCCGGCCTCTTATTCCCGGCATCTGATTCCGGCCTCTGATTCCCGGCCTCTGATTCCCTGCTTCTGATTCTGATTCCCTGCCTTTGATTCCCCATCTCTGATTCCGCACATCTGATTCCCTGCCTCTGATTCCCCATCTCTGATTCCCCATATCTGATTCCCCGCCTCTGTTTCCCCGCCTCTGATTAAACGCCTCTGTTTCCCAATATCTAAGTCCCCGCATCTGATTCCCCAACTCTGATTCCCCACCTCTGATTCCCCAGCTCTGATTCCCCGCCTCTGATTCCCCGCATCTGATTCCCTGCATCTGATTCCAAGCCTCTGATTCCCTGCCTCTGATTCCCAACCTCTGATTCCCCACCTCTGATTCCCCATATCTGATTCCCAGCCTCTGTTACCCCGCCTCTGATTCCCCGCCTCTGTTTCCCCATATCTGATTCCCGGCCTCTGATTCCCCGCCTCTGATTCCCCGCCTCTGATTCCCTGCCTCTGATTCCCCATCTCCGATTCCGCACATCTGATTCCCTGCCTCTGATTCCCCGCCTCTGATTCCCCGCCTCTGATTCCCTGCCTCTGAATCCCAACCTCTGATTCCCCACCTCTGATTCCCCGTGTTTGATTCCCCGCCTCTGTTTCCCCACCTCTGATTCCCCGCCTCTGATTCCCCAACTCTAATTCCCCGCCTCTGATTCCCCATATCTGATTCCCCGCCTCTCTTTCCCCGCCTCTGATTCCACGCCCCTGTTTCCCCATATCTGATTCCCTGCCTCTGATTCCACAACTTTGATTCCCAGCCTCTGATTCCCCCAGCTCTGATTCCCCGCCTCTGATTCCCCGTGTTTGATTCCCTGCCTCTGATTCCCCGCCTCTGATTCCCCATCTCTGATTCACCGCCTTTGATTCGCCACCTCTGATTCCCCATATCTAATTCCCCACCTCTGTTTCCCCGCCTCTGATTCCCCGCCTCTGATTCTCCATATCTCATTCCCCGCCTCTGAATCCCCATCTCTGATTCCCGGTCTCTGATTCCCCACCTCTGATTCCCGGCCTCTTATTCCCAGCATCTGATTCCAGGCCTCTGATTCCCGGCCTCTGACTCCCCGCTTCTGATTCTGATTCCCTGCCTCTGATTCCCCATCTCTGATTCCGCACATCTGATTACCTGCCTCTGATTCCCCACCTCTGATTCCCCATATCTGATTCCCCGCCTCTGATTCCCCGCCTCTGATTCCCCAGCTCTGATTCCCCGCCTCTGATTCCCCGCATTCGATTCCCCATATCTGATTCCCCGCCTCTGTTTCCCCGCCCCTGATTCCCCGCCTCTGTTTCCCCATATCTGATTCCCCGCCTCTGATTCCCAACTATGATTCCCCGCCTCTGATTCCCCAGCTCTGATTCCCTGCCTCTGATTCCCCGCGTTCTATTCCCTGCCTCTGATTCCCCGCCTGTGATTCCCCATCTCTGATTCACCACCTCTGATTCCCCACCACTGATTCCCCATATCTAATTCCCCGCCTCTGTTTGCCCGCCTCTGATTCCCCGCCTCTGTTTCCCCATATCTGATTCCCTGCCTCTGAATCCCCAGCTTCATTCCCCGCCTTTGATTCCCCCCGTCTGATTCCCAGCCTCTGAATCCCCGTGTCTGATAACCTGCCTCTGATTCCCCACCTCTGATTCCCCATCTCTGATTCCGCACATCCGATTCCCTGCCTCTGATTCCCCGACTCTGATTCCCCAACTCTGATTCCCCAGCTCTGATTCCCCGCCTCTGATTCCCCAACTCTGATTCCCCGCCTCTGATTCCCCAGCTCTGATTCCCCGCCTCTGATTCCCCGTGTTTGATTCCCTGGCTCTGATTCCCCGCCTCTGATTCCCCATCTCTGATTCACCGCCTTTGATTCGCCACCTCTGATTCCCCATATCTGATTCCTCGCCTCTGTTTCCCCGCCTCTGATTCCCCACCTCTGATTCCCCATATCTCATTCCCCGCCTCTGATTCCCCATCTCTGATTCCCGGACTCTGATTCCCCACCTCTGATTCCCGGCCTCTTATTCCCGGCATCTGATTCCGGCCTCTGATTCCCGGTCTCTGATTCCCTGCTTCTGATTCCCCATCTCTGATTCGGCAAATCTCATTCCCTGCCTCTGATTCCCCACCTCTGATTCCCCATATCTGATTCCCCGCCTCTGTTTCCCCGCCTCTGATTCCCCGCCTCTGTTTCCCCATATCTAAGTCCCGGCCTCTGATTCCCCAACTTTGATTCCCCACCTCTGATTCCCCAGCTCTGATTCCCCGCCTCTGATTCCCCGCATCTGATTCCATGCATCTGATTCCCAGCCTCTGATTCCCAGCCTCTGATTCCCAACCTCTGATTCCCCACCTCTGATTCCCCATATCTGATTCCTCGCCTCTGTTTCCCCGCCTCTGATTCCGCGCCTCTGTTTCCCCATATCTGATCCCCGCCTCTATTTGCCCGCCTCTGATTCCCCGCCTCTGTTTCCCCATATCTGATTCCCCGCCTCTGAATCCCCAACTCTGATTCCCTGCCTCTAATTTCCAAGCTCTGATTCCCCGCCTCTGATTCCCCGCGTCTGATTACCGGCCTCTGATTCCCCGCCTCTGATTCCCCATCTCTGATTCACAACCTCTGATTCCCCACCTCTGATACCGCATATCTGATTCCCCACCTCTGTTTCCCCGCCTCTGATTCCCCACCTCTGATTCCCAATATCTGATTCCCCGCCTCTGATTCCCCACCTCTGATTCCCCGCCTCTGATTCCCCGCCTCTGATTCGCCAGCTATGATTCCCCGCCTCTTATTCCCCGCGTCTGATTCCCTGCCTCTGATTCCCCGCCTCTGATTCCACATCTCTGATTCACCACCTCTGATTCCCCGCGTCTGATTCCCCGCCTCTGATTCCCCATCTCTGATTCCCCATCTCTGATTCCCCAATTCTGATTCCCCGCCTCTGATTCCCCGTGTTTGATTCCCTGCCTCTGATTCCCGGCCACTGATTCCCCATCTCTGATTCACCGCCTTTGATTCGCCACTTCTGATTCCCCATATCTGATTCCCCGCCTCTGTTTCCCCGCCTCTGATTCCCCGCCTCTGATTCCCCATTTCTCATTCCCCGCCTCTGAATCCCCATCTCTGATTCCCGGACTCTGATTCCCCACCTCTGATTCCCGGCCTCTTATTCCCGGCATCTGATTCCGGCCTCTGATTCCCGGCCTCTGATTCCCTGCTTCTAATTCTGATTCCCTGCCTTTGATTCCCCATCTCTTATTCCGCACATCTGATTCCCTGCCTCTGATTCCCCATCTCTGATTCCCCATATCTGATTCCCCGCCTCTGTTTCCCCGCCTCTGATTCCCAACCTCTGCTTCCCCACCTCTGATTCCCCGCCTCTGTTTCCCTGCCTCTGATTCCCTGCCTCTGATTCCCCATCTCCGATTCCGCACATCTGATTCCCCGCCTCTGATTCCCTGCCTCTGATTCCCAACCTCTGATTCGCCACCTCTGATTCCCCATATCTGATTCCCCGCCTCTGTTTCCCCGCCTCTGATTCCCCTCCTCTGATTCCCCAACTCTAATTCCCCGCCTCTGATTCCCCAGCTCTGATTCCCCGTGTTTGATTCCCTGCCTCTTATTCCCTGCCCTGATTCCCCATCTCTGTTTCACCGCCTTTGATTCGCCACCTCTGATTCCCCATATCTGATTCCCCGCCTCTGTTTCCCCGCCTCTGATTCCCTGCCTCTGATTCCCAACCACTGATTCCACACCTCTGATTCCCCATATCTGAATCCCCGCCTCTGTTTCCCCGCCTCTGATTCCCTGCCCCTGTTTCCCCATATCTGATTCCCTGCCTCTGATTCCCCAACTCTGATTCCCCGCCTCTGATTCCCCAGCTCTGATTCCCCGCCTCTGATTTCCCGTGTTTGATTCCCTGCCTCTGATTGCCCACCTCTGATTCCCCATCTCTGATTCACCGCCTTTGATTCGCCACCTCTGATTCCACATATCTGATTCCCCACCTCTGTTTCCCCGCCTCTGATTCCCATCCTCTGATTCTCCATATCTCATTCCCCGCCTCTGAATCCCCATCTCTGATTCCCGGACTCTGATTCCCCACCTCTGATTCCCGGCCTCTTATTCCCAGCATCTGATTCCCGGCCTCTGATTCCCGGCCTCTGATTCCCCGCTTCTGATTCTGATTCCCTGCCTCTGATTCCCCATCTCTGATTCCGCACATCTGATTCCCTGCCTCTGATTCCCCACCTCTGATTCCCCATATCTGATTTCCCGCATCTGTTTCCCCGCCTCTGATTCCCCGCCTCTGTTTCCCCATATCTAATTCTCAACCTCTGATGCCCCAACTCTGATTCCCTGCCTCTGATTCCCCGCGTTCTATTCCCTGCCTCTGATTCCCCGCCTGTGATTCCCCATCTCTGATTCGCCACCTCTGATTCCCCACCTCTGATTCCCCACATCTAATTCCCCGCCTCTGTTTGCCTGCCTCTGATTCCCCGCCTCTGTTTCCCCATATCTGATTCCCCGCCTCTGAATCCCCAACTCTGATTCCCTGCCTCTGATTCCCCAGCTCTGATTCCCCGCCTTTGATTCCCCCCGTCTGATTCCCAGCCTCTGAATCCCCGTGTCTGATTTCCTGCCTCTGATTCCCCGCCTCTGATTCCCCATCTCTGATTCACAGCCTCTGATTCCCCACCTCTGATTCCCCATCTCTGATTCCGCACATCTGATTCCCTGCCTCTGATTCCCCAGCTCTGATTCCCCGCCTCTGATTCCCCAACTCTGATTCCCCGCCTCTGATTCCCCAGCTCTGATTCCCCGCCTCTGATTCCCCGTGTTTGATTCCCTGCCTCTGATTCCCCGCCTCTGATTCACCATCTCTGATTCAACGCCTTTGATTCGCCACCTCTGATTCCCCATATCTGATTCCTCGCCTCTGTTTCCCCGCCTCTGATTCCCCTCCTCTGATTCCCCATATCTCATTCCCCGCCTCTGATTCCCCATCTGTGATTCCCGGACTCTGATTCCCCACCTCTGATTCCCGGCCTCTTATTCCCAGCATCTGATTCCGGCCTCTGATTCCCGGCCTCTGATTCCCTGCTTCTGATTCCCCATCTCTGATTCCGCAAATCTAATTCCCTGCCTCTTATTCCCCACTTCTGATTCCCCATATCTGATTCCCCGCCTCTGTTTCCACGCCTCTGATTCCCCGCCTCTGTTACCCCATATCTAATTCCCAACCTCTGATGCCCCAACTCTGATTCCCCGCCTCTGATTCCCCAGCTCTGATTCCCCGCCTCTGATTCCCCGCATTCGATTCCCCATATCTGATTCCCCGCCTCTGTTTCCCCGCCCCTGATTCCCCGCCTCTGTTTCCCCATATCTGATTCCCCGCCTCTGATTCCCAACTATGATTCCCCGCCTCTGATTCCCCAGCTCTGATTCCCTGCCTCTGATTCCCCGCGTTCTATTCCCTGCCTCTGATTCCCCGCCTGTGATTCCCCATCTCTGATTCACCACCTCTGATTCCCCACCACTGATTCCCCAT
This sequence comes from Narcine bancroftii, assembly GCF_036971445.1. Classification (NCBI taxonomy): domain Eukaryota; kingdom Metazoa; phylum Chordata; class Chondrichthyes; order Torpediniformes; family Narcinidae; genus Narcine; species Narcine bancroftii. The sequence continues at coordinate 13,074,870 of NW_027211893.1, read as the reverse complement.
ATCTAATTCCCCGCCTCTGTTTGCCCGCCTCTGATTCCCCGCCTCTGTTTCCCCATATCTGATTCCCCGCCTCTGAATCCCCAACTCTGATTCCCTGCCTCTGAATCCCCAGCTTCATTCCCCGCCTTTGATTCCCCCCGTCTGATTCCCAGCCTCTGAATCCCCGTGTCTGATAACCCGCCTCTGATTCCCCACCTCTGATTCCCCATCTCTGATTCCGCACATCCGATTCCCTGCCTCTGATTCCCCGACTCTGATTCCCCACCTCTGATTCCCCAGCTCTGATTCCCCGCCTCTGATTCCCCAACTCTGATTCCCCGCCTCTGATTCCCCAGCTCTGATTCCCCGCCTCTGATTCCCGTGTTTGATCCCCTGCCTCTGATTCCCCGCCTCTGATTCCCCATCTCTGATTCACCGCCTTTGATTCGCCACCTCTGATTCCCCTTATCTGATTCCTCGCCACAGTTTCCCCGCCTCTGATTCCCCGCCTCTGATTCCACATATCTCATTCCCCGCCTCTGATTCGCCAGCTATGATTCCCCGCCTCTGATTCCCCGCGTCTGATTCCCTGCCTCTGATTCCCCGCCTCTGATTCCACATCTCTGATTCACCACCTCTGTTTCCCCGCGTCTGATTCCCCGCCTCTGATTCCACATCTCTGATTCGCCACCTCTGATTCCCCATATCTGATTCCCCGCCTCTGTTTCCCCGCCTCTGATTCCCCGCCTCTGATTCCCCATATCTCATTCCCCGCCTCTGAATCCCCATCTCTGATTCCCGGACTCTGATTCCCCACCTCTGATTCCCGGCCTCTTATTCCCGGCATCTGATTCCGGCCTCTGATTCCCGGCCTCTGATTCCCTGCTTCTGATTCTGATTCCCTGCCTTTGATTCCCCATCTCTGATTCCGCACATCTGATTCCCTGCCTCTGATTCCCCATCTCTGATTCCCCATATCTGATTCCCCGCCTCTGTTTCCCCGCCTCTGATTAAACGCCTCTGTTTCCCAATATCTAAGTCCCCGCATCTGATTCCCCAACTCTGATTCCCCACCTCTGATTCCCCAGCTCTGATTCCCCGCCTCTGATTCCCCGCATCTGATTCCCTGCATCTGATTCCAAGCCTCTGATTCCCTGCCTCTGATTCCCAACTTCTGATTCCCCACCTCTGATTCCCCATATCTGATTCCCAGCCTCTGTTACCCCGCCTCTGATTCCCCGCCTCTGTTTCCCCATATCTGATTCCCGGCCTCTGATTCCCCGCCTCTGATTCCCCGCCTCTGATTCCCTGCCTCTGATTCCCCATCTCCGATTCCGCACATCTGATTCCCTGCCTCTATTCCCCGCCTCTGATTCCCCGCCTCTGATTCCCTGCCTCTGAATCCCAACCTCTGATTCCCCACCTCTGATTCCCCGTGTTTGATTCCCCGCCTCTGTTTCCCCACCTCTGATTCCCCGCCTCTGATTCCCCAACTCTAATTCCCCGCCTCTGATTCCCCATATCTGATTCCCCGCCTCTGTTTCCCCGCCTCTGATTCCCCGCCCCTGTTTCCCCATATCTGATTCCCTGCCTCTGATTCCACAACTTTGATCCCCAGCCTCTGATTCCCCCAGCTCTGATTCCCCGCCTCTGATTCCCCGTGTTTGATTCCCTGCCTCTGATTCCCCGCCTCTGATTCCCCATCTCTGATTCACCGCCTTTGATTCGCCACCTCTGATTCCCCATATCTACTTCCCCACCTCTGTTTCCCCGCCTCTGATTCCCCGCCTCTGATTCTCCATATCTCATTCCCCGCCTCTGAATCCCCATCTCTGATTCCCGGTCTCTGATTCCCCACCTCTGATTCCCGGCCTCTTATTCCCAGCATCTGATTCCAGGCCTCTGATTCCCGGCCTCTGACTCCCCGCTTCTGATTCTGATTCCCTGCCTCTGATTCCCCATCTCTGATTCCGCACATCTGATTACCTGCCTCTGATTCCCCACCTCTGATTCCCCATATCTGATTCCCCGCCTCTGTTTCCACGCCTCTGATTCCCCGCCTCTGTTACCCCATATCTAATTCCCAACCTCTGATGCCCCAACTCTGATTCCCCGCCTCTGATTCCCCAGCTCTGATTCCCCGCCTCTGATTCCCCGCATTCGATTCCCCATATCTGATTCCCCGCCTCTGTTTCCCCGCCCCTGATTCCCCGCCTCTGTTTCCCCATATCTGATTCCCCGCCTCTGATTCCCAACTATGATTCCCCGCCTCTGATTCCCCAGCTCTGATTCCCTGCCTCTGATTCCCCGCGTTCTATTCCCTGCCTCTGATTCCCCGCCTGTGATTCCCCATCTCTGATTCACCACCTCTGATTCCCCACCACTGATTCCCCATATCTAATTCCCCGCCTCTGTTTGCCCGCCTCTGATTCCCCGCCTCTGTTTCCCCATATCTGATTCCCTGCCTCTGAATCCCCAGCTTCATTCCCCGCCTTTGATTCCCCCCGTCTGATTCCCAGCCTCTGAATCCCCGTGTCTGATAACCTGCCTCTGATTCCCCACCTCTGATTCCCCATCTCTGATTCCGCACATCCGATTCCCTGCCTCTGATTCCCCGACTCTGATTCCCCAACTCTGATTCCCCAGCTCTGATTCCCCGCCTCTGATTCCCCAACTCTGATTCCCCGCCTCTGATTCCCCAGCTCTGATTCCCCGCCTCTGATTCCCCGTGTTTGATTCCCTGGCTCTGATTCCCCGCCTCTGATTCCCCATCTCTGATTCACCGCCTTTGATTCGCCACCTCTGATTCCCCATATCTGATTCCTCGCCTCTGTTTCCCCGCCTCTGATTCCCCACCTCTGATTCCCCATATCTCATTCCCCGCCTCTGATTCCCCATCTCTGATTCTCGGACTCTGATTCCCCACCTCTGATTCCCGGCCTCTTATTCCCGGCATCTGATTCCGGCCTCTGATTCCCGGTCTCTGATTCCCTGCTTCTGATTCCCCACCTCTGATTCCCCATATCTGATTCCCCGCCTCTGTTTCCCCGCCTCTGATTCCCCGCCTCTGTTTCCCCATATCTAAGTCCCGGCCTCTGATTCCCCAACTTTGATTCCCCACCTCTGATTCCCCAGCTCTGATTCCCCATATCTGAATCCCCGCCTCTGTTTCACCGCCTCTGATTCCCTGCCCCTGTTTCCCCATATCTGATTCCCTGCCTCTGATTCCCCAACTCTGATTCCCCGCCTCTGATTCCCCAGCTCTGATTCCCCGCCTCTGATTTCCCGTGTTTGATTCCCTGCCTCTGATTCCCCACCTCTGATTCCCCATCTCTGATTCACCGCCTTTGATTCGCCACCTCTGATTCCACATATCTGATTCCCCACCTCTGTTTCCCCGCCTCTGATTCCCCACCTCTGATTCCCCAGCTCTGATTCCCCGCCTCTGATTCCCCGCATCTGATTCCATGCATCTGATTCCCAGCCTCTGATTCCCAGCCTCTGATTCCCAACCTCTGATTCCCCACCTCTGATTCCCCATATCTGATTCCTCGCCTCTGTTTCCCCGCCTCTGATTCCCCGCCTCTGTTTCCCCATATCTGATCCCCGCCTCTATTTGCCCGCCTCTGATTCCCCGCCTCTGTTTCCCCATATCTGATTCCCCGCCTCTGAATCCCCAACTCTGATTCCCTGCCTCTAATTTCCAAGCTCTGATTCCCCGCCTCTGATTCCCCGCGTCTGATTACCGGCCTCTGATTCCCCGCCTCTGATTCCCCATCTCTGATTCACAACCTCTGATTCCCCACCTCTGATACCGCATATCTGATTCCCCACCTCTGTTTCCCCGCCTCTGATTCCCCACCTCTGATTCCCAATATCTGATTCCCCGCCTCTGATTCCCCACCTCTGATTCCCCGCCTCTGATTCCCCGCCTCTGATTCGCCAGCTATGATTCCCCGCCTCTTATTCCCCGCGTCTGATTCCCTGCCTCTGATTCCCCGCCTCTGATTCCACATCTCTGATTCACCACCTCTGATTCCCCGCGTCTGATTCCCCGCCTCTGATTCCCCATCTCTGATTCCCCATCTCTGATTCCCCAATTCTGATTCCCCGCCTCTGATTCCCCGTGTTTGATTCCCTGCCTCTGATTCCCGGCCACTGATTCCCCATCTCTGATTCACCGCCTTTGATTCGCCACTTCTTATTCCCCATATCTGATTCCCCGCCTCTGTTTCCCTGCCTCTGATTCCCCGCCTCTGATTCCCCATTTCTCATTCCCCGCCTCTGAATCCTCATCTCTGATTCCCGGACTCTGATTCCCCACCTCTGATTCCCGGCCTCTTATTCCCGGCATCTGATTCCGGCCTCTGATTCCCGGCCTCTGATTCCCTGCTTCTAATTCTGATTCCCTGCCTTTGATTCCCCATCTCTTTTCCGCACATCTGATTCCCTGCCTCTGATTCCCCATCTCTGATTCCCCATATCTGATTCCCCGCCTCTGTTTCCCCGCCTCTGATTCCCAACCTCTGCTTCCCCACCTCTGATTCCCCGCCTCTGTTTCCCTGCCTCTGATTCCCTGCCTCTGATTCCCCATCTCCGATTCCGCACATCTGATTCCCCGCCTCTGATTCCCTGCCTCTGATTCCCAACCTCTGATTCCCCACCTCTGATTCCCCATATCTGATTCCCCGCCTCTGTTTCCCCGCCTCTGATTCCCCTCCTCTGATTCCCCAACTCTAATTCCCCGCCTCTGATTCCCCAGCTCTGATTCCCCGTGTTTGATTCCCTGCCTCTTATTCCCTGCCCTGATTCCCCATCTCTGTTTCACCGCCTTTGATTCGCCACCTCTGATTCCCCATATCTGATTCCCCGCCTCTGTTTCCCCGCCTCTGATTCCCTGCCTCTGATTCCCAACCTCTGATTCCACACCTCTGATTCCCCATATCTGAATCCCCGCCTCTGTTTCCCCGCCTCTGATTCCCTGCCCCTGTTTCCCCATATCTGATTCCCTGCCTCTGATTCCCCAACTCTGATTCCCCGCCTCTGATTCCCCAGCTCTGATTCCCCGCCTCTGATTTCCCGTGTTTGATTCCCTGCCTCTGATTCCCCACCTCTGATTCCCCATCTCTGATTCACCGCCTTTGATTCGCCACCTCTGATTCCACATATCTGATTCCCCACCTCTGTTTCCCCGCCTCTGATTCCCCGCCTCTGATTCTCCATATCTCATTCCCCGCCTCTGAATCCCCATCTCTGATTCCCGGACTCTGATTCCCCGCCTCTGATTCCCGGCCTCTTATTCCCAGCATCTGATTCCCGGCCTCTGATTCCCGGCCTCTGATTCCCCGCTTCTGATTCTGATTCCCTGCCTCTGATTCCCCATCTCTGATTCCGCACATCTGATTCCCTGCCTCTGATTCCCCACCTCTGATTCCCCATATCTGATTTCCCGCATCTGTTTCCCCGCCTCTGATTCCCCGCCTCTGTTTCCCCATATCTAATTCTCAACCTCTGATGCCCCAACTCTGATTCCCTGCCTCTGATTCCCCGCGTTCTATTCCCTGCCTCTGATTCCCGGCCTGTGATACCCCATCTCTGATTCACCACCTCTGATTCCCCACCTCTGATTCCCCACATCTAATTCCCCGCCTCTGTTTGCCTGCCTCTGATTCCCCGCCTCTGTTTCCCCATATCTGATTCCCCGCCTCTGAATCCCCAACTCTGATTCCCTGCCTCTGATTCCCCAGCTCTGATTCCCCGCCTTTGATTCCCCCCGTCTGATTCCCAGCCTCTGAATCCCCGTGTCTGATTTCCTGCCTCTGATTCCCCGCCTCTGATTCCCCATCTCTGATTCACAGCCTCTGATTCCCCACCTCTGATTCCCCATCTCTGATTCCGCACATCTGATTCCCTGCCTCTGATTCCCCAGCTCTGATTCCCCGCCTCTGATTCCCCAACTCTGATTCCCCGCCTCTGATTCCCCAGCTCTGATTCCCCGCCTCTGATTCCCCGTGTTTGATTCCCTGCCTCTGATTCCCCGCCTCTGATTCACCATCTCTGATTCAACGCCTTTGATTCGCCACCTCTGATACCCCATATCTGATTCCTCGCCTCTGTTTCCCCGCCTCTGATTCCCCTCCTCTGATTCCCCATATCTCATTCCCCGCCTCTGATTCCCCATCTCTGATTCCCGGACTCTGATTCCCCACCTCTGATTCCCGGCCTCTTATTCCCAGCATCTGATTCCGGCCTCTGATTCCCGGCCTCTGATTCCCTGCTTCTGATTCCCCATCTCTGATTCCGCAAATCTAATTCCCTGCCTCTTATTCCCCACCTCTGATTCCCCATATCTGATTCCCCGCCTCTGTTTCCCCGCCAATGATTCCCCACCTCTGTTTCCCCATATCTAAGTCCCCGCCTCTGATTCGCCAACTTTGATTCCCCACCTCTGATTCCCCAGCTCTGATTACCCGCCTCTGATTCCCGGCATCTGATTCCCCGCCTCTGTTTCCCCATATCTGATCCCCGCCTCTATTTGCCCGCCTCTGATTCCCCGCCTCTGTTTCCCCATATCTGATTCCCCGCCTCTGAATCCCCAACTCTGATTCCCCGCCTCTGTTTCCCCGCCTCTGATTCCCCACCTCTGATTCCCAATATCTGATTCCCCGCCTCTGATTCCCCACCTCTGATTCCCTGCCTCTGATTCCCTGCCCTGATTCCCCATCTCTGTTTCACCGCCTTTGATTCGCCACCTCTGATTCCCCATATCTGATTCCCCGCCTCTGTTTCCCCGCCTCTGATTCCCTGCCTCTGATTCCCAACCTCTGATTCCACACCTCTGATTCCCCATATCTGATTCCCCGCCTCTGTTTCCCCGCCTCTGATTCCCTGCCCCTGTTTCCCCATATCTGATTCCCCACCTCTGATTCCCTGCCTCTGATTCCCTGCCCTGATTCCCCATCTCTGTTTCACCGCCTTTGATTCGCCACCTCTGATTCCCCATATCTGATTCCCCGCCTCTGTTTCCCCGCCTCTGATTCCCTGCCTCTGATTCCCAACCTCTGATTCCACACCTCTGATTCCCAATATCTCATTCCCCGCCTCTGATTCCCCACCTCTGATTCCCTGCCTCTGATTCCCTGCCCTGATTCCCCATCTCTGTTTCACCGCCTTTGATTCGCCACCTCTGATTCCCCAACTCTGATTCCCCGCCTCTGATTCCCCAGCTCTGATTCCCCGCCTCTGATTTCCGGTGTTTGATTCCCTGCCTCTGATTCCCCGCCTCTGATTCCCCATCTCTGATTCACCGCCTTTGATTCGCCACCTCTGATTCCACATATCTGATTCCCCACCTCTGTTTCCCCGCCTCTGATTCCCCGCCTCTGATTCTCCATATCTCATTCCCCGCCTCTGAATCCCCATCTCTGATTCCCGGACTCTGATTCCCCACATCTGATTCCCGGCCTCTTATTCCCAGCATCTGATTCCCGGCCTCTGATTCCCGGCCTCTGATTCCCCGCTTCTGATTCTGATTCCCTGCCTCTGATTCCCCATCTCTGATTCCGCACATCTGATTCCCTGCCTCTGATTCCCCACCTCTGATTCCCCATATCTGATTTCCCGCCTCTGTTTCCCCGCCTCTGATTCCCCGCCTCTGTTTCTCCATATCTATTTCCCAACCTCTGATGCCCCAACTCTGATTCCCTGCCTCTGATTCCCCGCGTTCTATTCCCTACCTCTGATTCCCCGCCTGTGATTCCCCATCTCTGATTCACCACCTCTGATTCCCCACCTCTGATTCCCCATATCTAATTCCCCGCCTCTGTTTGCCCACCTCTGATTCCCCGCCTCTGTTTCCCCATATCTGATTCACCGCCTCTGAATCCCCAACTCTGATTCCCTGCCTCTGATTCCCCAGCTCTGATTCCCCGCCTTTGATTCCCCCCGTCTGATTCCCAGCCGCTGAATCCCCGTGTCTGATTTCCTGCCTCTGATTCCCCGCCTCTGATTCCCCATCTCTGATTCACAGCCTCTGATTCCCCACCTCTGATTCCCCATCTCTGATTCCGCACATCTGATTCCCTGCCTCTGATTCCCCGACTCTGATCCCCACCTCTGATTCCCCAGCTCTGATTCCCCGCCTCTGATTCCCCAACTCTGATTCCCCGCCTCTGATTCCCCAGCTCTGATTCCCCGCCTCTGATTCCCCGTGTTTGATTCCCTGCCTCTGATTCCCTGCCTCTGATTCCCCATCTCTGATTCAACGCCTTTGATTCGCCACCTCTGATTCCCCATATCTGATTCCTCGCCTCTGTTTCCCCGCCTCTGATTCCCCTCCTCTGATTCCCCATATCTCATTCCCCGCCTCTGATTCCCTATCTCTGATTCCCGGACTCTGATTCCCCACCTCTGATTACCGGCCTCTTATTCCCGGCATCTGATTCCGGCCTCTGATTCCCGGCCTCTGATTCCCTGCTTCTGATTCCCCATCTCTGATTCCGCATATCTAATTCCCTGCCTCTGATTCCCCACCTCTGATTCCCCATATCTGATTCCCCGCCTCTGTATCCCCGCCTCTGATTCCCCGCCTCTGCTTCCCCATATCTAAGTCCCCGCCTCTGATTCCCCAACTTTGATTCCCCACCTCTGATTCCCCAGCTCTGATTCCCCGCCTCTGATTCCCCACATCTGATTCCCCGCCTCTGATTCCCCGCATCTGATTCCATGCATCTGATTCCCAGCCTCTGATTCCCAGCCTCTGATTCCCAACCTCTGATTCCCCACCTCTGATCCCCATATCTGATTCCCCGCCTCTATTTGCCCGCCTCTGATTCCCCGCCTCTCTTTCCCCATATCTGATTCCCCGCCTCTGAATCCCCAACTCTGATTCCCTGCCTCTAATTTCCCAGCTCTGATTCCCCGCCTCTGATACCCCGCGTCTGATTACCGGCCTCTGATTCCCCGCCTCTGATTCCCCATCTCTGATTCACAACCTCTGATTCCCCACCTCTGATACCCCATATCTGATTCCCCGCCTCTGTTTCCCCGCCTCTGATTCCCCACCTCTGATTCCCAATATCTGATTCCCCGCCTCTGATTCCCCACCTCTGATTCCCCGCCTCTGATTCGCCAGCTATGATTCCCCGCCTCTTATTCCCCGCGTCTGATTCCCTGCCTCTGATTCCCCGCCTCTGATTCCACATCTCTGATTCACCACCTCTGATTCACCGCGTCTGATTCCCTGCCTCTGATTCCCCATCTCTGATTCCCCATCTCTGATTCCCCAATTCTGATTCCCCTCCTCTGATTCCCCGTGTTTGATTCCCTGCTCTGATTCCCGGCCTCTTATTCCCCATCTCTGTTTCACCGCCTTTGATTCGCCACCTCTGATTCGCCATATCTGATTCCCCGCCTCTGTTTCCCCGCCTCTGATTCCCCGCCTCTGATTCCCCATATCTCATTCCCCGCCTCTGAATCCCCATCTCTGATTCCCGGACTCTGATTCCCCACCTCTGATTTCCGGCCTCTTATTCCCGGCATCTGATTCCGGCCTCTGATTCCCGGCCTCTGATTCCCTGCTTCTGATTCTGATTCCCTGCCTTTGATTCCCCATCTCTGATTCCGCACATCTGATTCCCTGCCTCTGATTCCCCATCTCTGATTCCCCATATCTGATTCCCCGCCTCTGATTCCCCGCCTCTGTTTCCCAATATCTAAGTCCCCGCCTCTGATTCCCCAACTCTAATTCCCCACCTCTGATACCCCAGCTCTGATTCCCCGCCTCTGATTCCACGCATCTGATTCCCTGCATCTGATTCCAAGCCTCTGATTCTTTGCCTCTGATTCCCAACCTCTGATTCCCCACCTCTGATTCCCCATATCTGATTCCCAGCCTCTGTTTCCCCGCCTCTGATTCCCCGCCTCTGATTCCCTGCCTCTGATTCCCCATCTCCGATTCCGCACATCTGATTCCCTGCCTCTGATTCCCCGCCTCTGATTCCCCACCTCTGATTCCCTGCCTCTGATTCCCAACCTCTGATTCCCCACCTCTGATTCCCCGTGTTTGATTCCCCGCCTCTGTTTCCCCGCCTCTGATTCCCCGCCTCTGATTCCCCAACTCTAATTCCCCGCCTCTGATTCCCCATATCTGATTCCCCGCCTCTGTTTCCCCGCCTCTGATTCCCCGCCCCTGTTTCCCCATATCTGATTCCCTGCCTCTGATTCCCCAACTTTGATTCCCAGCCTCTGATTCCCCAGCTCTGATTCCCCGCCACTGATTCCCCGTGTTTGATTCCCTGCCTCTGATTCCCCGCCTCTGATTCCCCATCTCTGATTCACCACCTTTGATTCGCCACCTCTGATTCCCCATATCTGATTCCCCACCTCTGTTTTCCCGCCTCTGATTCCCCGCCTCTGATTCTCCATATCTCATTCCCCGCCTCTGAATCCCCATCTCTGATTCCCGGACTCTGATTCCCCACCTCTGATTCCCGGCCTCTTATTCCCAGCATCTGATTCCAGGCCTCTGATTCCCGGCCTCTGACTCCCCGCTTCTGATTCTGATTCCCTGCCTCTGATTCCCCATCTCTGATTCCGCACATCTGATTACCTGCCTCTGATTCCCCACCTCTGATTCCCCATATCTGATTCCCCGCCTCTGTTTCCACGCCTCTGATTCCCCACCTCTGATTCCCCATATCTGATTCCCCAGCTCTGATTCCCCGCATCTGATTCCCCGCATCCGATTCCCCATATCTGATTCCCCGCCTCTGTTTCCCCGCCCCTGATTCCCCGCCTCTGTTTCCCCATATCTGATTCCCCGCCTCTGTTTCCCCGCCTCTGATTCCCCAGCTCTGATTCCCTGCCTCTGATTCCCCGCGTTCTATTCCCTGCCTCTGATTCCCCGCCTGTGATTCCCCATCTCTGATAAACCACCTCTGATTCCCCACCACTGATTCCCCATATCTAATTCCCCACCTCTGTTTGCCCGCCTCTGATTCCCCGCCTCTGTTTCCCCATATCTGATTCCCCGCCTCTGAATCCCCAACTCTGATTCCCTGCCTCTGATTCCCCAGCTTCATTCCCCGCCTTTGATTCCCCCCGTCTGATTCCCAGCCTCTGAATCCCCGTGTCTGATAACCTGCCTCTGATTCCCCGCCTCTGATTCCCCATCTCAGATTCACCGCCTCTGATTCCCCACCTCTGATTCCCCATCTCTGATTCCGCACATCCGATTCCCAGCCTCTGATTCCCCGACTCTGATACCCCACCTCTGATTCCCCAGCTCTGATTTCCCGCCTCTGATTCCCCAACTCTGATTCCCCGCCTCTGATTCCACAGCTCTGATTCCCCGCCTCTGATTCCCCGTGTTTGATCCCCTGCCTCTGATTCCCCGCCTCTGATTCCCCATCTCTGATTCACCGCCTTTGATTCGCCACCTCTGATTCCCCATATCTGATTCCTCGCCACTGTTTCCCCGCCTCTGATTCCCCGCCTCTGATTCCCCATATCTCATTCCCCGCCTCTGATTCGCCAGCTATGATTCCCCGCATCTGATTCCCCGCGTCTGATTCCCTGCCTCTGATTCCCCGCCTCTGATTCCACATCTCTGATTCACCACCTCTGATTCCACGCGTCTGATTCCCCGCCTCTGATTCCCCATCTCTGATTCCCCATCTCTGATTCCCCAATTCTGATTCCCCGCCTCTGATTCCCCAGCTCTGATTCCTCGCCTCTGATTCCCTTCCTCTGTTTCCCAACCTCTGATTCCCCACCTCTGATTTCCCATATTGATTCCCTGCGTCTGATTCCCCACCTCTGATTTCCCATATTGATTCCCTGCGTCTGATTCCCCGCCTCTGATTCCCCATATCTCATTCCCCGCCTCTAAATTCCCATCTCTGATTCCCGGATTCTGATTCCCCACCTCTGATTCCCGGCCTCTTATTCCCGGAATCTGATTCCGGCCTCTGATTCCCGGCCTCTGATTCCCTGCTTCTGATTATGATTCCCTGCCTCTGATTCCCCACCTCTGATTCCCCATATCTGATTCCACGCCTCTGTTTCCCCGCCTTTGATTTCCCGCCTCTGTTTCCCAATATCTAAGTCCCCGCCTCCGATTCCCCAACTCTGATTCCCCACCTCTGATTCCCCAGCTCTGATTCCCCGCCTCTGATTCCCCGCATCTGATTCCCTGCAACTGATTCCAAGCCTCTGATTCCCGGCCTCTGATTCCCCATCTCTGATTCACCGCCTTTAATTCGCAACCTCTGATTCCCCATATCTGATTCCCCGCTTCTGTTTCCCCGCCTCTGATTCCCCGCCTCTGATTCCCCAAATCTCATTCCCCGCCTCTAAATCCCCATCTCTGATTCCCGGATTCTGATTCCCCACCTCTGATTCCCGTCCTCTTATTCCCGGCATCTGATTATGGCCTCTGATTCCCGGCCTCTGATTCCCTGCTTCTGATTCTGATTCCCTGCCTCTGATTCCCCATCTCTGATTCCGCACATCTGATTCCCTGCCTCTGATTCCCCACCTCTGATTCCCCATATCTGATTCCCCGCCTCTGTTTCCCCGCCTTTGATTCCCCGCCTCTGTTTCGCAATATCTAAGTCCCCGCCTCCGATTCCCCAACTCTGATTCCCCACCTCTGATTCCCCAGCTCTGATTCCCCGCCTCTGATTCCCCGCATCTGATTCCCTGCAACTGATTCCGAGCCTCTGATTCCCTGCCTCTGATTCCCAACCTCTGATTCCCAACCTCTGATTCCACACCTCTGATCCCCATATCTGATTCCCCGCCTCTGTTTCCCCGCCTCTTATTCCCCGCCTCTGATTCCCCATATCTCATTCCACGCCTCTGATTCCGCATCTCAGATTCCCGGACTCTGATTCCCCACCTCTGATTCCCGGCCTCTTATTCCCGGCATCTGATTCCGGCCTCTGATTCCCGGCCTCTGATTCCCTGCTTCTGATTCTGATTCCCTGCCTCTGATTCCCCATCTCTGATTCCGCACATCTAATTCCCTGCCTCTGATTCCCCACCTCTGATTCCCCATATCTGATTCCCCGCCTCTGTTTCCCCGCCTCTGATTCCCCGCCTCTGTTTCCCCATATCTAAGTCCCCGCCTCGGATTCCCCAACTTTGATTCCCCACCTCTGATTCCCCAGCTCTGATTCCCCGCCTCTGATTCCCCGCATATGATTCCATGCATCTGATTCCCAGCCTCTGATTCCCAGCCTCTGATTCCCAACCTCTGATTCCCCACCTCTGATTCCCCATATCTGATTCCCGGCCTCTGTTTCCCCGCCTGTTATTCCCCGCCTCTGTTTCCCCATATCTGAACCCCGCCTCTATTTGCCCGCCTCTGATTCCCCGCCTCTGTTTCCCCATATCTGATTCCCCGCCTCTGAATCCCCAACTCTGATTCCCTGCCTCTAATTTTCCATGTCTGATTACCCGCCTCTGATTCCCCGCGTCTGATTACCGGGCTCTGATTCCCCGCCTCTGATTCCCCATCTCTGATTCACAACCTCTGATTCCCCACCTCTGATTCCCCATATCTGATTCCCCGCCTCTGTTTCCCCGCCTCTGATTCCCCACCTCTGATTCCCAATATCTGATTCCCCGCCTCTGATTCCCCACCTCTGATTCCCCGCCTCTGATTCGCCAGCTATGATTCCCCGCCTCTGATTCCCCGCATCTGATTCCCTGCCTCTGATTCCCCGCCTCTGATTCCACATCTCTGATTCACCATCTCTGATTCCCCAATTCTGATTCCCCGCCTCTGATTCCCCGTGTTTGATTCCCTGCCTCTGATTCCCGGCCTCCGATTCCCCATCTCTTATTCACCGCCTTTGATTCGCCACCTCTGATTCCCCATATCTGATTCCCCGCCTCTGTTTCCCCGCCTCTGATTCCCCGCCTCTGATTCCCCATATCTCATTCCCCGCCTCTGAATCCCCATCTCTGATTACCGGACTCTGATTCCCCACCTCTGATTCCCGGCCTCTTATTCCCGGCATCTGATTCCGGCCTCTGATTCCCGGCCTCTGATTCCCTGCTTCTAATTCTGATACCCTGCCTTTGATTCCCCATCTCTGATTCCGCACATCTGATTCCCTGCCTCTGATTCCCCATCTCTGATTCCCCATATCTGATTCCCCGCCTCTGTTTCCCCGACTCTGATTCCCAACCTCTGATTCCCCACCTCTGATTCCCCGCCTCTGATTCCCTGCCTCTGATTCCCTGCCTCTGATTCCCCATCTCCGATTCCGCACATCTGATTCCCCGCCTCTGATTCCCTGCCTCTGATTCCCAACCTCTGATTCCCCACCTCTGATTCCCCATATCTGATTCCCCGCCTCTGTTTCCCCGCCTCTGATTCCCCTCCTCTGATTCCCCAACTCTAATTCCCCGCCTCTGATTCCCCAGCTCTGATTCCCCGTGTTTGATTCCCTGCCTCTGATTCCCTGCCCTGATTCCCCATCTCTGTTTCACCGCCTTTGATTCGCCACCTCTGTTTCCCCATATCTGATTCCCTGCCTCTGATTCCCCAACTCTGATTCCCCGCCTCTGATTCCCCAGCTCTGATTCCCCGCCTCTGATTTCCCGTGTTTGATTCCCTGCCTCTGATTCCCCGCCTCTGATTCCCCATCTCTGATTCACCGCCTTTGATTCGCCACCTCTGATTCCACATATCTGATTCCCCACCTCTGTTTCCCCGCCTCTGATTCCCCGCCTCTGATTCTCCATATCTCATTCCCCGCCTCTGAATCCCCATCTCTGATTCCCGGACTCTGATTCCCCACCTCTGATTCCCGGCCTCTTATTCCCAGCCTCTGATTCCCGGCCTCTGATTCCCGGCCTCTGATTCCCCGCTTCTGATTCTGATTCCCTGCCTCTGATTCCCCATCTCTGATTCCGCACATCTGATTCCCTGCCTCTGATTCCCCACCTCTGATTCCCCATATCTGATTTCCCGCCTCTGTTTCCCCGCCTCTGATTCCCCGCCTCTGTTTCCCCATATCTAATTCTCAACCTCTGATGCCCCAACTCTGATTCCCTGCCTCTGATTCCCCGCGTTCTATTCCCTGCCTCTGATTCCCCGCCTGTGATTCCCCATCTCTGATTCACCACCTCTGATTCCCCACCTCTGATTCCCCATATCTAATTCCCCGCCTCTCTTTGCCCGCCTCTGATTCCCCGCCTCTGTTTCCCCATATCTGATTCCCCGCCTCTGAATCCCCAACTCTGATTCCCTGCCTCTGATTCCCCAGCTCTGATTCCCCGCCTTTGATTCCCCCCATCTTATTCCCAGCCTCTGAATCCCCGTGTCTGATTTCCTGCCTCTGATTCCCCGCCTCTGATTCCCCATCTCTGATTCACAGCCTCTGATTTCCCACCTCTGATTCCCCATCTCTGATTCCGCACATCTGATCCCCTGCCTCTGATTCCCCAGCTCTGATTCCCCGCCTCTGATTCCCCAACTCTGATTCCCCGCCTCTGATTCCCCAGCTCTGATTCCCCGCCTCTGATTCCCCGTGTTTGATTCCCTGCCTCTGATTCCCCGCCTCTGATTCACCATCTCTGATTCAACGCCTTTGATTCGCCACCTCTGATTCCCCATATCTGATTCCTCGCCTCTGTTTCCCCGCCTCTGATTCCCCTCCTCTGATTCCCCATATCTCATTCCCCGCCTCTGATTCTCCATCTCTGATTCCCGGACTCTGATTCCCCACCTCTGATTCCCGGCCTCTTTTTCCCAGCATCTGATTCCGGACTCTGATTCCCGGCCTCTGATTCCCTGCTTCTGATTCCCCATCTCTGATTCCACAAATCTAATTCCCTGCCTCTGATTCCCCACCTCTGATTCCCCAGATCTGATTCCCCGCCTCTGTTTCCCCGCCTCTGATTCCCCGCCTCTGTTTCCCCATATCTAAGTCCCCGCCTCTGATTCGCCAACTTTGATTCCCCACCTCTGATTCCCCAGCTCTGATTACCCGCCTCTGATTCCCCGCATCTGATTCCATGCATCTGATTCCCAGCCTCTGATTCCCAGCCTCTGATTCCCAACCTCTGATTCCCCACCTCTGATCCCCATATCTGATTCCCCGCCTCTGATTCCCCAACTCTAATTCCCCGCCTCCGATTCCCCATATCTGATTCCCTGCCTCTGTTTCCCCGCCTCTGATTCCCCGCCCCTGTTTCCCCATATCTGATTCCCTGACTCTGATTCCCCAAATTTGATTCCCAGCCTCTGATTCCCCAGCTCTGATTCCCCGCCTCTGATTCCCCGTGTTTGATTCCCTGCCTCTGATTCCCCGCCTCTGATTCCCCATCTCTGATTCACCGCCTTTGATTCGCCACCTCTGATTCCCCATATCTGATTCCCCACCTCTGTTTCCCCGCCTCTGATTCCCCGCCTCTGATTCTCCATATCTCATTCCCCGCCTCTGACTCCCCATCTCTGATTCCCGGACTCTGATTCCCCACCTCTGATTCCCGGCCTCTTATTCCCAGCATCTGATTCCAGGCCTCTGATTCCCGGCCTCTGACTCCCCGCTTCTGATTCTGATTCCCTGCCTCTGATTCCCCATCTCTGATTCCGCACATCTGATTACCTGCCTCTGATTCCCCATGTCTGATTCCCCAAATCTGATTCCCCGCCTCTGTTTCCACGCCTCTGATTCCCCGCCTCTGTTTCCCCATATCTAATTCCTCACCTCTGATGCCCCAACTCTGCTTCCCCGCCTCTGATTCCACAGCTCTGATTCCCCGCCTCTGATTCCCCGCATCCGATTCCCCATATCTGATTCCCCGCCTCTGTTTCCCCGCCCCTGATTCCCCGCCTCTGTTTCCCCATATCTGATTATCCGCCTCTGATTCCCAACTATGATTCCCCGCCTCTGAATCCCCGCGTCTGATTCCCTGCCTCTGCTTCCCCGCCTCTGATTCCCCAACTCTGATTCCCCGCCTCTGATTCCCCAGCTCTGATTCACCACCTCTGATTCCCCACCTCTGATTCCCCATATCTAATTCCCCGCCTCTGTTTGCCCGCCTCTGATTCCCCGCCTCTGTTTCCCCATATCTGATTCCCCGCCTCTGAATCCCCAACTCTGATTCCCTGCCTCTGATTCCCCAGCTCTGATTCCCCGCCTTTGATTCCCCCGTCTGATTCCCAGCCTCTGAAACCCCGTGTCTGATTTCTTGCCTCTGATTCCCCGCCTCTGATTCCCCATCTCTGATTCACAGCCTCTGATTCCCCACCTCTGATTCGCCATCTCTGATTCCGCACATCTGATTCCCTGCCTCTGATTCCCCGACTCTGATCCCCACCTCTGATTCCCCAGCTCTGATTCCCCGCCTCTGATTCCCCAACTCTGATTCCCCGCCTCTGATTCCCCAGCTCTGATTCCCCGCCTCTGATTCCCCGTGTTTGATTCCCTGCCTCTGATTCCCCGCCTCTGATTCCCCATCTCTGATTCACCGCCTTTGATTCGCCACCTCTGATTCCCCATATCTGATTCCTCGCCTCTGTTTCCCCGCCTCTGATTCCCCGCCTCTGATACCCCATATCTCATTCCCCGCCTCTGATTCCCCATCTCTGATTCCCGGACTCTGATTCCCCACCTCTGATTCCCGGCCTCTTATTCCCGGCATCTGATTCCGGCCTCTGATTCCCGGTCTCTGATTCCCTGCTTCTGATTCCCCATCTCTGATTCCGCAAATCTAATTCCCTGCCTCTGATTCCCCACCTCTGATTCCCCATATCTGATTCCCCGCCTCTGTTTCCCCGCCTCTGATTCCCCGCCTCTGTTTCCCCATATCTAAGTCCCGGCCTCTGATTCCCCAACTTTGATTCCCCACCTCTGATTCCCCAGCTCTGATTCCCCGCCTCTTATTCCCCGCATCTGATTCAATGCATCTGATTCCCAGCCTCTGATTCCCAGCATCTGATTCCCAACCTCTGATTCCCCACCTCTGATTCCCCATATCTGATTCCTCGCCTCTGTTTCCCCGCCTCTGATTCCCCGCCTCTGATTCCCCATATCTGAATCCCCGCCTCTGTTTCCCCGTCTCTGATTCCCCGCCTCTGTTTCCCCATATCTAAGTCCCCGCCTCTGATTCCCCAACTTTGATTCCCCACCTCTGATTCCCCAGCTCTGATTCCCCGCCTCTGATTCCCCACATCTGATTCCCCATACCTTATTCCCAGCCTCTGTTTCCCCGCCTCTGATTCCCCGCTTCTGTTTCCCCATATCTGATTCCCGGCCTCTGATTCCCCGCCTCTGATTCCCCGCCTCTGATTCCCTGCCTCTGATTCCCCATCTCCGATTCCGCACATCTGATTCCCTGCCTCTCATTCCCCGCCTCTGATTCCCCGCCTCTGATTCCAAGCCTCTGATCCCCTGCCTCTGATTCCCAACCTCTGATTCCCCACCTCTGATTCCCCATATCTGATTCCCAGCCTCTGTTTCCCCGCCTCTGATTCCCCGCCTCTGTTTCCCCATATCTGATTCCCGGCCTCTGATTCCCGCCTCTGATTCCCTGCCTCTGATTCCCCATCACCGATTCCGCACATCTGATTCCCTGCCTCTGATTCCCCGCCTCTGATTCCCCGCCGCTGATTCCCTGCCTCTGATTTCCAACCTCTGATTCCCCACCTCTGATTCCCCGTATTTGATTCCCCACCTCTGTTTCCCCACCACTGATTCCCCGCCTCTGATTCCCCAACTCTAATTCCCCGCCTCCGATTCGCCATATCTGATTCCCCGCCTCTGTTTCCCCGCCTCTGATTCCCCGCCCCTGTTTCCCCATATCTGATTCCCTGACTCTGATTCCCCAACTTTGATTCCCAGCCTCTGATTCCCCAGCTCTTATTCCCCGCCTCTGATTCCCCGTGTTTGATTCCCTGCCTCTGATTCCCCGCCTCTGATTCCCCATCTCTGATTCACCGCCTTTGATTCGCCACCTCTGATTCCCCATATCTGATTCCCCACCTCTGTTTCCCCGCCTTTGATTCCCCGCCTCTGATCCTCCATATCTCATTCCCCGCCTCTGACTCCCCATCTCTGATTCCCGGACTCTGATTCCCCACCTCTGATTCCCGGCCTCTTATTCCCAGCATCTGATTCCAGGCCTCTGATTCCCGGCCTCTGACTCCCCGCTTCTGATTCTGATTCCCTGCCTCTGATTCCCCATCTCTGATTCCGCACATCTGATTACCTGCCTCTGATTCCCCATGTCTGATTCCCCAAATCTGATTCCCCGCCTCTGTTTCCACGCCTCTGATTCCCCGCCTCTGTTTCCCCATATCTAATTCCTCACCTCTGATGCCCCAACTCTGATTCCCCGCCTCTGATTCCACAGCTCTGATTCCCCGCCTCTGATTCCCCGCATCCGATTCCCCATATCTGATTCCCCGCCTCTGTTTCCCCGCCCCTGATTCCCCGCCTCTGTTTCCCCATATCTGATTATCCGCCTCTGATTCCCAACTATGATTCCCCGCCTCTGAATCCCCGCGTCTGATTCCCTGCCTCTGCTTCCCCGCCTCTGATTCCCCAACTCTGATTCCCCGCCTCTGATTCCCCAGCTCTGATTCCCCGCCTCTGATTCCCCGTGTTTGATTCCCTGCCTCTGATTCCCGGCCTCTGATTCCCCATCTCTGATTCACCGCCTTTGATTCGCCACCTCTGATTCCCCATATCAGATTCCCCGCATCTGTTTCCCCGCCTCTGATTCCCCGCCTCTGATTCCCCATATCTCATTCCCCGCCTCTGAATCCCCATCTCTGATTCCCCGACTCTGATTCCCTACCTCTGATTCCCGGCCTCTTATTCCCGGCATCTGATTCCGGCCTCTGATTCCCGGCCTCTGATTCCCTGCTTCTGATTCTGATTCCCTGCCTCTGATTCCCCATCTCTGATTCCGCACATCTGATTCCCTGCCTCTGATTCCCCACCTCTGATTCCCCATATCTGACTCCCCGCCTCTGTTTCCCCGCCTCTGATTCCCCGCCTCTGTTTCCCAATATCTAAGTCCCCTCCTCTGATTCCCCAACTCTGATTCCCCAACTCTGATTCCCCACCTCTGATTCCCCAGCTCTGATTCCCCGCCTCTGATTCCCCGCATCTGATTCCCTGCATCTGATTCCAAGCCTCTGATTCCCTGCCTCTGATTCCCAACCTCTGATTCCCCACCTCTGATTCTCCATATCTGATTCCCCGCCTCTGTTTCCCCGCCTCTGATTCCCCACCTCTGTTTCCCCATATCTGATTCCCGGCCTCTTATTCCCCGCCTCTGATTCCCCACCTCTGATTCCCTACCTCTGATTCCCCATCTCCGATTCCGCACATCTGATTCCCTGCCTCTGATTCCCCACCTCTGATTCCCTGCCTCTGATTCCCCACCTCTGATTCCCCATATCTTATTCCCCGCCTCTGTTTCCCCGCCTCTGATTCCCCTCCTCTGATTCCCCAACTCTAATTCCCCGCCTCTGATTCCCCAGCTCTGATTCCCCGTGTTTGATTCCCTGCCTCTGATTCCCTGCCCTGATTCCCCATCTCTGTTTCACCGCCTTTGATTCGCCACCTCTGATTCCCCATATCTGATTCCCCGCCTCTGTTTTGCCGCCTCTGATTCGCTGCCTCTGATTCCCAACCTCTGATTCCACACCTCTGATTCCCCATATCTGATTCCCCGCCTCTGTTTCCCCGCCTCTGATTCCCTGCCCTTGTTTCCCCATATCTGATTCCCTGCCTCTGATTCCCCAACTCTGATTCCCCGCCTCTGATTCCCCAGCTCTGATTCCCCGCCCCTGATTTCCCGTGTTTGATTCCCTGCCTCTGATTCCCCGCCTCTGATTCCCCATCTCTGATTCACCACCTTTGATTCGCCACCTCTGATTCCACATATCTGATTCCCCACCTCTCTTTCCCCGCCTCTGATTCCCCGCCTCTGATTCTCCATATCTCATTTTCCGCCTCTGAATCCCCATCTCTGATTCCCGGACTCTGATTCCCCACCTCTGATTCCCGGCCTCATATTCCCAGCATCTGATTCCCGGCCTCTGATTCCCGGCCTCTGATTCCCCGCTTCTGATTCTGATTCGCTGCCTCTGATTCCCCATCTCTAATTCCGCACATCTGATTCCCTGCCTCTGATTCCCCACCTCTGATTCCCCATATCTGATTTCCCGCCTCTGTTTCCCCGCCTCTGATTCCCCGCCTCTGTTTCCCCATATCTAATTCCCAACCTCTGATGCCCCAACTCTGATTCCCTGCCTCTGATTCCCCGCGTTCTATTCCCTGCCTCTGATTCCCCGCCTGTGATTCCCCATCTCTGATTCACCACCTCTGATTCCCCACCTCTGATTCCCCATATCTAATTCCCCGCCTCTGTTTGCCCACCTCTGATTCCCCGCCTCTGTTTCCCCATATCTGATTCCCCACCTCTGAATCCCCAACTCTGATTCCCTGCCTCTGATTCCCCAGCTCTGATTCCCCGCCTTTGACTCCCCCCGTCTGATTCCCAGCCTCTGAATCCCCGTGTCTGATTTCCTGCCTCTGATTCCCCGCCTCTGATTCCCCATCTCTGATTCACAGCCTCTGATTCCCCACCTCTGATTCCCCATCTCGGATTCCGCACATCTGATTCCCTGCCTCTGATTCCCCGACTCTGATCCCCACCTCTGATTCCCAAGCTCTGATTCCCCGCCTCTGATTCCCCAACTCTGATTCCCCGCCTCTGATTACCCAGCTCTGATTCCCCGCCTCTGATTCCCCGTGTTTGATTCCCTGCCTCTGATTCCCCGCCTCTGATTCCCCATCTCTGATTCACCGCCTTTGATTCGCCACCTCTGATTCCCCATATCTGATTCCTCGCCTCTGTTTCCCCGCCTCTGATTCCCCACCTCTGATTCCCCATATCTCATTCCCCGCCTCTGATTCCCCATCTCTGATTCCCGGACTCTGATTCCCCACCTCTGATTCCCAGCCTCTTATTCCCGGCATCTGATTCCGGCCTCTGATTCCCGGCCTCTGATTCCCTGCTTCTGATTCTGATTCCCTGCCTTTGATTCCCCATCTCTGATTCCGAACATCTGATTCCCTGCCTCTGAATCCCCATCTCTGATTCCCCATATCTGATTCCCCGCCTCTGTTTCCCCGCCTCTGATTCCCCGCCTCTGTTTCCCAATATCTAAGTCCCCGCCTCTGATTCCCCAACTCTGATTCCCCACCTCTGATTCCCCAGCTCTGATTCCCCGCCTCTGATTCCCTGCATCTGATTCCCTGCATCTGATTCCAAGCCTCTGATTCCCTGCCTCTGATTCCCAACCTCTGATTCCCCACCTCTGATTCCCCATATCTGATTCCCAGCCTCTGTTTCCCCGCCTCTGATTCCCCGCCTCTGTTTCCCCATATCTGATTCCTGGACTCTGATTCCCCGCCTCTGATTCCCTGCCTCTGATTCCCCATCTCCGATTCCGCACATCTGATTCCCTGCCTCTGATTCCCCGCCTCTGATTCCCCGCCTCTGATTCCCTGCCTCTGATTCCCAACCTCTGATTCCCCACCTCTGATTCCCCGTGTTTGATTCCCCGCCTCTGTTTCCCCGCCTCTGATTCCCCGCCTCTGATTCCCCAACTCTAATTCCCCGCCTCTGATTCCCCATATCTGATTCCCCGCCTCTGTTTCCCCGCCTCTGATTCCCCGCCCCTGTTTCCCCATATCTGATTCCCTGCCTCTGATTCCCCAACTTTGATTCCCAGCCTCTGATTCCCCAGCTCTGATTCCCCGCCTCTGATTCCCCGTGTTTGATTCCCTGCCTCTGATTCCCGGCCTCTGATTCCCCATCTCTGATTCACCGCCTTTGATTCGCCACATCTGATTCCCCATATCTGATTCCCCGCCTCTGTTTCCCCGCCTCTGATTCCCCGCCTCTGATTCCCCATATCTCATTCCCCGCCTCTGAATCCCCATCTCTGATTCCCAGACTCTGATTCCCCACCTCTGATTCCCGGCCTCTTATTCCCGGCATCTGATTCCGGCCTCTGATTCCCGGCCTCTGATTCCCTGCTTCTGATTCTGATTCCCTGCCTTTGATTCCCCATCTCTGATTCCGCACATCTGATTCCCTGCCTCTGATTCCCCATCTCTGATTCCCCATATCTGATTCCCCGCCTCTGTTTCCCCGCCTCTGATTAAACGCCTCTGTTTCCCAATATCTAAGTCCCCGCATCTGATTCCCCAACTCAGATTCCCCACCTCTGATTCCCCAGCTCTGATTCCCCGCCTCTGATTCCCCGCATCTGATTCCCTGCATCTGATTCCAAGCCTCTTATTCCCTGCCTCTGATTCCCAACCTCTGATTCCCCACCTCTGATTCCCCATATCTGATTCCCAGCCTCTGTTTCCCCGCCTCTGATTCCCCGCCTCTGTTTCCCCATATCTGATTCCCGGCCTCTGATTCCCCGCCTCTGATTCCCCGCCTCTGATTCCCTGCCTCTGATTCCCAAACTCCGATTCCGCACATCTGATTCCCTGCCTCTGATTCCCCGCCTCTGATTCCCCGCCTCTGATTCCCTGCCTCTGAATCCCAACCTCTGATTCCCCACCTCTGATTCCCCGTGTTTGATTCCCCGCCTCTGTTTCCCCACCTCTGATTCCCTGCCCTTGTTTCCCCATATCTGATTCCCTGCCTCTGATTCCCCATCTCTGATTCCCCATATCTGATTCCCCGCCTCTGTTTCCCCGCCTCTGATTAAACGCCTCTGTTTCCCAATATCTAAGTCCCCGCATCTGATTCCCCATATCTGATTCCCTGCCTCTGATTCCACAACTTTGATTCCCAGCCTCTGATTCCCCCAGCTCTAATTCCCCGCCTCTGATTCCCCGTGTTTGATTCCCTGCCTCTGATTCCCCGCCTCTGATTCCCCATCTCTGATTCACTGCCTTTGATTCGCCACCTCTGATTCCCCATATCTAATTCCCCACCTCTGTTTCCCCGCCTCTGATTCCCCGCCTCTGATTCTCCATATCTCATTCCCCGCCTCTGAATCCCCATCTCTGATTCCCGGACTCTGATTCCCCACCTCTGATTCCCGGCCTCTTATTCCCAGCATCTGATTCCAGGCCTCTGATTCCCGGCCTCTGACTCCCCGTTTCTGATTCTGATTCCCTGCCTCTGATTCCCCATCTCTGATTCCGCACATCTGATTACCTGCCTCTGATTCCCCACCTCTGATTCCCCATATCTGATTCCCCGCCTCTGTTTCCACGCCTCTGATTCCCCGCCTCTGTTACCCCATATCTAATTCCCAACCTCTGATGCCCCAACTCTGATTCCCCGCCTCTGATTCCCCAGCTCTGATTCCCCGCCTCTGATTCCCCGCATTCGATTCCCCATATCTGATTCCCCGCCTCTGTTTCCCCGCCCCTGATTCCCCGCCTCTGTTTCCCCATATCTGATTCCCCGCCTCTGATTCCCAACTATGATACCCCGCCTCTGATTCCCCAGCTCTGATTCCCTGCCTCTGATTCCCCGCGTTCTATTCCCTGCCTCTGATTCCCCGCCTGTGATTCCCCATCTCTGATTCACCACCTCTGATTCCCCACCACTGATTCCCCATATCTAATTCCCCGCCTCTGATTGCCCGCCTCTGATTCCCCGCCTCTGTTTCCCCATATCTGATTCCCCGCCTCTGAATCCCCAACTCTGATTCCCTGCCTCTGAATCCCCAGCTTCATTCCCCGCCTTTGATTCCCCCCGTCTGATTCCCAGCCTCTGAATCCCCGTGTCTGATAACCCGCCTCTGATTCCCCACCTCTGATTCCCCATCTCTGATTCCGCACATACGATTCCCTGCCTCTGATTCCCCGACTCTGATTCCCCACCTCTGATTCCCCAGCTCTGATTCCCCGCCTCTGATTCCCCAACTCTGATTCCCCGCCTCTGATTCCCCAGCTCTGATTCCCCGCCTCTGATTCCCGTGTTTGATCCCCTGCCTCTGATTCCCCGCCTCTGATTCCCCATCTCTGATTCCACATCTCTGATTCGCCACCTCTGATTCCCCATATCTGATTCCCCGCCTCTGTTTCCCCGCCTCTGATTCCCCGCCTCTGATTCCCCATATCTCATTCCCCGCCTCTGAATCCCCATCTCTGATTCCCGGACTCTGATTCACCACCTCTGATTCCCGGCCTCTTATTCCCGGCATCTGATTCCGGCCTCTGATTCCCGGCCTCTGATTCCCTGCTTCTGATTCTGATTCCCTGCCTTTGATTCCCCATCTCTGATTCCGCACATCTGATTCCCTGCCTCTGATTCCCCATCTCTGATTCCCCATATCTGATTCCCCGCCTCTGTTTCCCCGCCTCTGATTAAACGCCTCTGTTTCCCAATATCTAAGTCCCCGCATCTGATTCCCCAACTCTGATTCCCCACCTCTGATTCCCTGCCTCTGATTCCCTGCCCTGATTCCCCATCTCTGTTTCACCGCCTTTGATTCGCCACCTCTGATTCCCCATATCTGATTCCCCGCCTCTGTTTCCCCGCCTCTGATTCCCTGCCTCTGATTCCCAACCTCTGATTCCACACCTCTGATTCCCAATATCTCATTCCCCGCCTCTGATTCCCCACCTCTGATTCCCTGCCTCTGATTCCCTGCCCTGATTCCCCATCTCTGTTTCACCGCCTTTGATTCGCCACCTCTGATTCCCCACCTCTGATTCCCCAGCTCTGATTCCCCGCCTCTTATTCCCCGCATCTGATTCAATGCATCTGATTCCCAGCCTCTGATTCCCAGCATCTGATTCCCAACCTCTGATTCCCCACCTCTGATTCCCCATATCTGATTCCTCGCCTCTGTTTCCCCGCCTCTGATTCCCCGCCTCTGTTTCCCCGTCTCTGATTCCCCGCCTCTGTTTCCCCGCCTCTGTTTCCCCATATCTAAGTCCCCGCCTCTGATTCCCCAACTTTGATTCCCCACCTCTGATTCCCCAGCTCTGATTCCCCACATCTGATTCCCCACATCTGATTCCCCATACCTTATTCCCAGCCTCTGTTTCCCCGCCTCTGATTCCCCGCTTCTGTTTCCCCATATCTGATTCCCGGCCTCTGATTCCCCGCCTCTGATTCCCCGCCTCTGATTCCCTGCCTCTGATTCCCCATCTCCGATTCCGCACATCTGATTCCCTGCCTCTCATTCCCCGCCTCTGATTCCCCGCCTCTGATTCCAAGCCTCTGATCCCCTGCCTCTGATTCCCAACCTCTGATTCCCCACCTCTGATTCCCCATATCTGATTCCCAGCCTCTGTTTCCCCGCCTCTGATTCCCCGCCTCTGTTTCCCCATATCTGATTCCCGGCCTCTGATTCCCGCCTCTGATTCCCTGCCTCTGATTCCCCATCACCGATTCCGCACATCTGATTCCCTGCCTCTGATTCCCCGCCTCTGATTCCCCGCCGCTGATTCCCTGCCTCTGATTTCCAACCTCTGATTCCCCACCTCTGATTCCCCGTATTTGATTCCCCACCTCTGTTTCCCCACCACTGATTCCCCGCCTCTGATTCCCCAACTCTAATTCCCCGCCTCCGATTCCCCATATCTGATTCCCCGCCTCTGTTTCCCCGCCTCTGATTCCCCGCCCCTGTTTCCCCATATCTGATTCCCTGACTCTGATTCCCCAACTTTGATTCCCAGCCTCTGATTCCCCAGCTCTTATTCCCCGCCTCTGATTCCCCGTGTTTGATTCCCTGCCTCTGATTCCCCGCCTCTGATTCCCCATCTCTGATTCACCGCCTTTGATTCGCCACCTCTGATTCCCCATATCTGATTCCCCACCTCTGTTTCCCCGCCTTTGATTCCCCGCCTCTGATCCTCCATATCTCATTCCCCGCCTCTGACTCCCCATCTCTGATTCCCGGACTCTGATTCCCCACCTCTGATTCCCGGCCTCTTATTCCCAGCATCTGATTCCAGGCCTCTGATTCCCGGCCTCTGACTCCCCGCTTCTGATTCTGATTCCCTGCCTCTGATTCCCCATCTCTGATTCCGCACATCTGATTACCTGCCTCTGATTCCCCATGTCTGATTCCCCAAATCTGATTCCCCGCCTCTGTTTCCACGCCTCTGATTCCCCGCCTCTGTTTCCCCATATCTAATTCCTCACCTCTGATGCCCCAACTCTGATTCCCCGCCTCTGATTCCACAGCTCTGATTCCCCGCCTCTGATTCCCCGCATCCGATTCCCCATATCTGATTCCCCGCCTCTGTTTCCCCGCCCCTGATTCCCCGCCTCTGTTTCCCCATATCTGATTATCCGCCTCTGATTCCCAACTATGATTCCCCGCCTCTGAATCCCCGCGTCTGATTCCCTGCCTCTGCTTCCCCGCCTCTGATTCCCCAACTCTGATTCCCCGCCTCTGATTCCCCAGCTCTGATTCCCCGCCTCTGATTCCCCGTGTTTGATTCCCTGCCTCTGATTCCCGGCCTCTGATTCCCCATCTCTGATTCACCGCCTTTGATTCGCCACCTCTGATTCCCCATATCAGATTCCCCGCATCTGTTTCCCCGCCTCTGATTCCCCGCCTCTGATTCCCCATATCTCATTCCCCGCCTCTGAATCCCCATCTCTGATTCCCCGACTCTGATTCCCTACCTCTGATTCCCGGCCTCTTATTCCCGGCATCTGATTCCGGCCTCTGATTCCCGGCCTCTGATTCCCTGCTTCTGATTCTGATTCCCTGCCTCTGATTCCCCATCTCTGATTCCGCACATCTGATTCCCTGCCTCTGATTCCCCACCTCTGATTCCCCATATCTGACTCCCCGCCTCTGTTTCCCCGCCTCTGATTCCCCGCCTCTGTTTCCCAATATCTAAGTCCCCTCCTCTGATTCCCCAACTCTGATTCCCCAACTCTGATTCCCCACCTCTGATTCCCCAGCTCTGATTCCCCGCCTCTGATTCCCCGCATCTGATTCCCTGCATCTGATTCCAAGCCTCTGATTCCCTGCCTCTGATTCCCAACCTCTGATTCCCCACCTCTGATTCTCCATATCTGATTCCCCGCCTCTGTTTCCCCGCCTCTGATTCCCCACCTCTGTTTCCCCATATCTGATTCCCGGCCTCTTATTCCCCGCCTCTGATTCCCCACCTCTGATTCCCTACCTCTGATTCCCCATCTCCGATTCCGCACATCTGATTCCCTGCCTCTGATTCCCCACCTCTGATTCCCTGCCTCTGATTCCGAACCTCTGATTCCCCACCTCTGATTCCCCATATCTTATTCCCCGCCTCTGTTTCCCCGCCTCTGATTCCCCTCCTCTGATTCCCCAACTCTAATTCCCCGCCTCTGATTCCCCAGCTCTGATTCCCCGTGTTTGATTCCCTGCCTCTGATTCCCTGCCCTGATTCCCCATCTCTGTTTCACCGCCTTTGATTCGCCACCTCTGATTCCCCATATCTGATTCCCCGCCTCTGTTTTGCCGCCTCTGATTCGCTGCCTCTGATTCCCAACCTCTGATTCCACACCTCTGATTCCCCATATCTGATTCCCCGCCTCTGTTTCCCCGCCTCTGATTCCCTGCCCTTGTTTCCCCATATCTGATTCCCTGCCTCTGATTCCCCAACTCTGATTCCCCGCCTCTGATTCCCCAGCTCTGATTCCCCGCCCCTGATTTCCCGTGTTTGATTCCCTGCCTCTGATTCCCCGCCTCTGATTCCCCATCTCTGATTCACCACCTTTGATTCGCCACCTCTGATTCCACATATCTGATTCCCCACCTCTCTTTCCCCGCCTCTGATTCCCCGCCTCTGATTCTCCATATCTCATTTTCCGCCTCTGAATCCCCATCTCTGATTCCCGGACTCTGATTCCCCACCTCTGATTCCCGGCCTCATATTCCCAGCATCTGATTCCCGGCCTCTGATTCCCGGCCTCTGATTCCCCGCTTCTGATTCTGATTCGCTGCCTCTGATTCCCCATCTCTAATTCCGCACATCTGATTCCCTGCCTCTGATTCCCCACCTCTGATTCCCCATATCTGATTTCCCGCCTCTGTTTCCCCGCCTCTGATTCCCCGCCTCTGTTTCCCCATATCTAATTCCCAACCTCTGATGCCCCAACTCTGATTCCCTGCCTCTGATTCCCCGCGTTCTATTCCCTGCCTCTGATTCCCCGCCTGTGATTCCCCATCTCTGATTCACCACCTCTGATTCCCCACCTCTGATTCCCCATATCTAATTCCCCGCCTCTGTTTGCCCACCTCTGATTCCCCGCCTCTGTTTCCCCATATCTGATTCCCCACCTCTGAATCCCCAACTCTGATTCCCTGCCTCTGATTCCCCAGCTCTGATTCCCCGCCTTTGACTCCCCCCGTCTGATTCCCAGCCTCTGAATCCCCGTGTCTGATTTCCTGCCTCTGATTCCCCGCCTCTGATTCCCCATCTCTGATTCACAGCCTCTGATTCCCCACCTCTGATTCCCCATCTCGGATTCCGCACATCTGATTCCCTGCCTCTGATTCCCCGACTCTGATCCCCACCTCTGATTCCCAAGCTCTGATTCCCCGCCTCTGATTCCCCAACTCTGATTCCCCGCCTCTGATTACCCAGCTCTGATTCCCCGCCTCTGATTCCCCGTGTTTGATTCCCTGCCTCTGATTCCCCGCCTCTGATTCCCCATCTCTGATTCACCGCCTTTGATTCGCCACCTCTGATTCCCCATATCTGATTCCTCGCCTCTGTTTCCCCGCCTCTGATTCCCCGCCTCTGATTCCCCATATCTCATTCCCCGCCTCTGATTCCCCATCTCTGATTCCCGGACTCTGATTCCCCACCTCTGATTCCCAGCCTCTTATTCCCGGCATCTGATTCCGGCCTCTGATTCCCGGCCTCTGATTCCCTGCTTCTGATTCTGATTCCCTGCCTTTGATTCCCCATCTCTGATTCCGAACATCTGATTCCCTGCCTCTGAATCCCCATCTCTGATTCCCCATATCTGATTCCCCGCCTCTGTTTCCCCGCCTCTGATTCCCCGCCTCTGTTTCCCAATATCTAAGTCCCCGCCTCTGATTCCCCAACTCTGATTCCCCACCTCTGATTCCCCAGCTCTGATTCCCCGCCTCTGATTCCCTGCATCTGATTCCCTGCATCTGATTCCAAGCCTCTGATTCCCTGCCTCTGATTCCCAACCTCTGATTCCCCACCTCTGATTCCCCATATCTGATTCCCAGCCTCTGTTTCCCCGCCTCTGATTCCCCGCCTCTGTTTCCCCATATCTGATTCCTGGACTCTGATTCCCCGCCTCTGATTCCCTGCCTCTGATTCCCCATCTCCGATTCCGCACATCTGATTCCCTGCCTCTGATTCCCCGCCTCTGATTCCCCGCCTCTGATTCCCTGCCTCTGATTCCCAACCTCTGATTCCCCACCTCTGATTCCCCGTGTTTGATTCCCCGCCTCTGTTTCCCCGCCTCTGATTCCCCGCCTCTGATTCCCCAACTCTAATTCCCCGCCTCTGATTCCCCATATCTGATTCCCCGCCTCTGTTTCCCCGCCTCTGATTCCCCGCCCCTGTTTCCCCATATCTGATTCCCTGCCTCTGATTCCCCAACTTTGATTCCCAGCCTCTGATTCCCCAGCTCTGATTCCCCGCCTCTGATTCCCCGTGTTTGATTCCCTGCCTCTGATTCCCGGCCTCTGATTCCCCATCTCTGATTCACCGCCTTTGATTCGCCACATCTGATTCCCCATATCTGATTCCCCGCCTCTGTTTCCCCGCCTCTGATTCCCCGCCTCTGATTCCCCATATCTCATTCCCCGCCTCTGAATCCCCATCTCTGATTCCCAGACTCTGATTCCCCACCTCTGATTCCCGGCCTCTTATTCCCGGCATCTGATTCCGGCCTCTGATTCCCGGCCTCTGATTCCCTGCTTCTGATTCTGATTCCCTGCCTTTGATTCCCCATCTCTGATTCCGCACATCTGATTCCCTGCCTCTGATTCCCCATCTCTGATTCCCCATATCTGATTCCCCGCCTCTGTTTCCCCGCCTCTGATTAAACGCCTCTGTTTCCCAATATCTAAGTCCCCGCATCTGATTCCCCAACTCAGATTCCCCACCTCTGATTCCCCAGCTCTGATTCCCCGCCTCTGATTCCCCGCATCTGATTCCCTGCATCTGATTCCAAGCCTCTTATTCCCTGCCTCTGATTCCCAACCTCTGATTCCCCACCTCTGATTCCCCATATCTGATTCCCAGCCTCTGTTTCCCCGCCTCTGATTCCCCGCCTCTGTTTCCCCATATCTGATTCCCGGCCTCTGATTCCCCGCCTCTGATTCCCCGCCTCTGATTCCCTGCCTCTGATTCCCAAACTCCGATTCCGCACATCTGATTCCCTGCCTCTGATTCCCCGCCTCTGATTCCCCGCCTCTGATTCCCTGCCTCTGAATCCCAACCTCTGATTCCCCACCTCTGATTCCCCGTGTTTGATTCCCCGCCTCTGTTTCCCCACCTCTGATTCCCTGCCCTTGTTTCCCCATATCTGATTCCCTGCCTCTGATTCCCCATCTCTGATTCCCCATATCTGATTCCCCGCCTCTGTTTCCCCGCCTCTGATTAAACGCCTCTGTTTCCCAATATCTAAGTCCCCGCATCTGATTCCCCATATCTGATTCCCTGCCTCTGATTCCACAACTTTGATTCCCAGCCTCTGATTCCCCCAGCTCTGATTCCCCGCCTCTGATTCCCCGTGTTTGATTCCCTGCCTCTGATTCCCCGCCTCTGATTCCCCATCTCTGATTCACTGCCTTTGATTCGCCACCTCTGATTCCCCATATCTAATTCCCCACCTCTGTTTCCCCGCCTCTGATTCCCCGCCTCTGATTCTCCATATCTCATTCCCCGCCTCTGAATCCCCATCTCTGATTCCCGGACTCTGATTCCCCACCTCTGATTCCCGGCCTCTTATTCCCAGCATCTGATTCCAGGCCTCTGATTCCCGGCCTCTGACTCCCCGTTTCTGATTCTGATTCCCTGCCTCTGATTCCCCATCTCTGATTCCGCACATCTGATTACCTGCCTCTGATTCCCCACCTCTGATTCCCCATATCTGATTCCCCGCCTCTGTTTCCACGCCTCTGATTCCCCGCCTCTGTTACCCCATATCTAATTCCCAACCTCTGATGCCCCAACTCTGATTCCCCGCCTCTGATTCCCCAGCTCTGATTCCCCGCCTCTGATTCCCCGCATTCGATTCCCCATATCTGATTCCCCGCCTCTGTTTCCCCGCCCCTGATTCCCCGCCTCTGTTTCCCCATATCTGATTCCCCGCCTCTGATTCCCAACTATGATACCCCGCCTCTGATTCCCCAGCTCTGATTCCCTGCCTCTGATTCCCCGCGTTCTATTCCCTGCCTCTGATTCCCCGCCTGTGATTCCCCATCTCTGATTCACCACCTCTGATTCCCCACCACTGATTCCCCATATCTAATTCCCCGCCTCTGTTTGCCCGCCTCTGATTCCCCGCCTCTGTTTCCCCATATCTGATTCCCCGCCTCTGAATCCCCAACTCTGATTCCCTGCCTCTGAATCCCCAGCTTCATTCCCCGCCTTTGATTCCCCCCGTCTGATTCCCAGCCTCTGAATCCCCGTGTCTGATAACCCGCCTCTGATTCCCCACCTCTGATTCCCCATCTCTGATTCCGCACATACGATTCCCTGCCTCTGATTCCCCGACTCTGATTCCCCACCTCTGATTCCCCAGCTCTGATTCCCCGCCTCTGATTCCCCAACTCTGATTCCCCGCCTCTGATTCCCCAGCTCTGATTCCCCGCCTCTGATTCCCGTGTTTGATCCCCTGCCTCTGATTCCCCGCCTCTGATTCCCCATCTCTGATTCCACATCTCTGATTCGCCACCTCTGATTCCCCATATCTGATTCCCCGCCTCTGTTTCCCCGCCTCTGATTCCCCGCCTCTGATTCCCCATATCTCATTCCCCGCCTCTGAATCCCCATCTCTGATTCCCGGACTCTGATTCACCACCTCTGATTCCCGGCCTCTTATTCCCGGCATCTGATTCCGGCCTCTGATTCCCGGCCTCTGATTCCCTTCTTCTGATTCTGATTCCCTGCCTTTGATTCCCCATCTCTGATTCCGCACATCTGATTCCCTGCCTCTGATTCCCCATCTCTGATTCCCCATATCTGATTCCCCGCCTCTGTTTCCCCGCCTCTGATTAAACGCCTCTGTTTCCCAATATCTAAGTCCCCGCATCTGATTCCCCAACTCTGATTCCCCACCTCTGATTCCCTGCCTCTGATTCCCTGCCCTGATTCCCCATCTCTGTTTCACCGCCTTTGATTCGCCACCTCTGATTCCCCATATCTGATTCCCCGCCTCTGTTTCCCCGCCTCTGATTCCCTGCCTCTGATTCCCAACCTCTGATTCCACACCTCTGATTCCCAATATCTCATTCCCCGCCTCTGATTCCCCACCTCTGATTCCCTGCCTCTGATTCCCTGCCCTGATTCCCCATCTCTGTTTCACCGCCTTTGATTCGCCACCTCTGATTCCCCAACTCTGATTCCCCGCCTCTGATTCCCCAGCTCTGATTCCCCGCCTCTGATTTCCGGTGTTTGATTCCCTGCCTCTGATTCCCCGCCTCTGATTCCCCATCTCTGATTCACCGCCTTTGATTCGCCACCTCTGATTCCACATATCTGATTCCCCACCTCTGTTTCCCCGCCTCTGATTCCCCGCCTCTGATTCTCCATATCTCATTCCCCGCCTCTGAATCCCCATCTCTGATTCCCGGACTCTGATTCCCCACATCTGATTCCCGGCCTCATATTCCCAGCATCTGATTCCCGGCCTCTGATTCCCGGCCTCTGATTCCCCGCTTCTGATTCTGATTCCCTGCCTCTGATTCCCCATCTCTGATTCCGCACATCTGATTCCCTGCCTCTGATTCCCCACCTCTGATTCCCCATATCTGATTTCCCGCCTCTGTTTCCCCGCCTCTGATTCCCCGCCTCTGTTTCTCCATATCTAATTCCCAACCTCTGATGCCCCAACTCTGATTCCCTGCCTCTGATTCCCCGCGTTCTATTCCCTACCTCTGATTCCCCGCCTGTGATTCCCCATCTCTGATTCACCACCTCTGATTCCCCACCTCTGATTCCCCATATCTAATTCCCCGCCTCTGTTTGCCCGCCTCTGATTCCCCGCCTCTGTTTCCCCATATCTGATTCCCCGCCTCTGAATCCCCAACTCTGATTCCCTGCCTCTGATTCCCCAGCTCTGATTCCCCGCCTTTCATTCCCGCCGTCTGATTCCCAGCCGCTGAATCCCCGTGTCTGATTTCCTGCCTCTGATTCCCCGCCTCTGATTCCCCATCTCTGATTCACAGCCTCTGATTCCCCACCTCTGATTCCCCATCTCTGATTCCGCACATCTGATTCCCTGCCTCTGATTCCCCGACTCTGATCCCCACCTCTGATTCCCCAGCTCTGATTCCCCGCCTCTGATTCCCCAACTCTGATTCCCCACCTCTGATTCCCCAGCTCTGATTCCCCGCCTCTGATTCCCCGTGTTTGATTCCCTGCCTCTGATTCCCCGCCTCTGATTCCCCATCTCTGATTCAACGCCTTTGATTCGCCACCTCTGATTCCCCATATCTGATTCCTCGCCTCTGTTTCCCCGCCGCTGATTCCCCTCCTCTGATTCCCCATATCTCATTCCCCGCCTCTGATTCCCTATCTCTGATTCCCGGACTCTGATTCCCCACCTCTGATTACCGGCCTCTTATTCCCGGCATCTGATTCCGGCCTCTGATTCCCGGCCTTTGATTCCTGATTCCCTGCTTCTGATTCCCCATCTCTGATTCCGCAAATCTAATTCCCTGCCTCTGATTCCCCACCTCTGATTCCCCATATCTGATTCCCCGCCTCTGTATCCCCGCCTCTGATTCCCCGCCTCTGCTTCCCCATATCTAAGTCCCCGCCTCTGATTCCCCAACTTTGATTCCCCACCTCTGATTCCCCAGCTCTGATTCCCCGCCTCTGATTCCCCGCATCTGATTCCATGCATCTGATTCCCAGCCTCTGATTCCCAGCCTCTGATTCCCAACCTCTGATTCCCCACCTCTGATCCCCATATCTGATTCCCCGCCTCTGTTTCCCCGCCTCTGATTCCCCACCTCTGTTTCCCCATATCTGATCCCCGCCTCTATTTGCCCGCCTCTGATTCCCCGCCTCTCTTTCCCCATATCTGATTCCCCGCCTCTGAATCCCCAACTCTGATTCCCTGCCTCTAATTTCCCAGCTCTGATTCCCCGCCTCTGATACCCCGCGTCTGATTACCGGCCTCTGATTCCCCGCCTCTGATTCCCCATCTCTGATTCACAACCTCTGATTCCCCACCTCTGATACCCCATATCTGATTCCCCGCCTCTGTTTCCCCGCCTCTGATTCCCCACCTCTGATTCCCAATATCTGATTCCCCGCCTCTGATTCCCCACCTCTGATTCCCCGCCTCTGATTCGCCAGCTATGATTCCCCGCCTCTTATTCCCCGCGTCTGATTCCCTGCCTCTGATTCCCCGCCTCTGATTCCACAGCTCTGATTCCCCGCCTCTGATTCCCCGTGTTTGATCCCCTGCCTCTGATTCCCCGCCTCTGATTCCCCATCTCTGATTCACCGCCTTTGATTCGCCACCTCTGATTCCCCATATCTGATTCCTCGCCACTGTTTCCCCGCCTCTGATTCCCCGCCTCTGATTCCCCATATCTCATTCCCCGCCTCTGATTCGCCAGCTATGATTCCCCGCCTCTGATTCCCCGCCTCTGATTCGCCAGCTATGATTCCCCGCCTCTTATTCCCCGCGTCTGATTCCCTGCCTCTGATTCCCCGCCTCTGATTCCACATCTCTGATTCACCACCTCTGATTCACCGCGTCTGATTCCCTGCCTCTGATTCCCCATCTCTGATTCCCCATCTCTGATTCCCCAATTCTGATTCCCCTCCTCTGATTCCCCGTGTTTGATTCCCTGCTCTGATTCCCGGCCTCTTATTCCCCATCTCTGTTTCACCGCCTTTGATTCGCCACCTCTGATTCGCCATATCTGATTCCCCGCCTCTGTTTCCCCGCCTCTGATTCCCCGCCTCTGATTCCCCATATCTCATTCCCCGCCTCTGAATCCCCATCTCTGATTCCCGGACTCTGATTCCCCACCTCTGATTTCCGGCCTCTTATTCCCGGCATCTGATTCCGGCCTCTGATTCCCGGCCTCTGATTCCCTGCTTCTGATTCTGATTCCCTGCCTTTGATTCCCCATCTCTGATTCCGCACATCTGATTCCCTGCCTCTGATTCCCCATCTCTGATTCCCCATATCTGATTCCCCGCCTCTGATTCCCCGCCTCTGTTTCCCAATATCTAAGTCCCCGCCTCTGATTCCCCAACTCTAATTCCCCACCTCTGATACCCCAGCTCTGATTCCCCGCCTCTGATTCCACGCATCTGATTCCCTGCATCTGATTCCAAGCCTCTGATTCTTTGCCTCTGATTCCCAACCTCTGATTCCCCACCTCTGATTCCCCATATCTGATTCCCAGCCTCTGTTTCCCCGCCTCTGATTCCCCGCCTCTGTTTCCCCATATCTGATCCCCGGCCTCTGATTCCCCGCCTCTGATTCCCCGCCTCTGATTCCCTGCCTCTGATTCCCCATCTCCGATTCCGCACATCTGATTCCCTGCCTCTGATTCCCCGCCTCTGATTCCCCACCTCTGATTCCCTGCCTCTGATTCCCAACCTCTGATTCCCCACCTCTGATTCCCCGTGTTTGATTCCCCGCCTCTGTTTCCCCGCCTCTGATTCCCCGCCTCTGATTCCCCAACTCTAATTCCCCGCCTCTGATTCCCCATATCTGATTCCCCGCCTCTGTTTCCCCGCCTCTGATTCCCCGCCCCTGTTTCCCCATATCTGATTCCCTGCCTCTGATTCCCCAACTTTGATTCCCAGCCTCTGATTCCCCAGCTCTGATTCCCCGCCTCTGATTCCCCGTGTTTGATTCCCTGCCTCTGATTCCCCGCCTCTGATTCCCCATCTCTGATTCACCACCTTTGATTCGCCACCTGATTCCCCATATCTGATTCCCCACCTCTGTTTTCCCGCCTCTGATTCCCCGCCTCTGATTCTCCATATCTCATTCCCCGCCTCTGAATCCCCATCTCTGATTCCCGGACTCTGATTCCCCACCTCTGATTCCCGGCCTCTTATTCCCAGCATCTGATTCCAGGCCTCTGATTCCCGGCCTCTGACTCCCCGCTTCTGATTCTGATTCCCTGCCTCTGATTCCCCATCTCTGATTCCGCACATCTGATTACCTGCCTCTGATTCCCCACCTCTGATTCCCCATATCTGATTCCCCGCCTCTGTTTCCACGCCTCTGATTCCCCACCTCTGATTCCCCATATCTGATTCCCCAGCTCTGATTCCCCGCATCTGATTCCCCGCATCCGATTCCCCATATCTGATTCCCCGCCTCTGTTTCCCCGCCCCTGATTCCCCGCCTCTGTTTCCCCATATCTGATTCCCCGCCTCTGTTTCCCCGCCTCTGATTCCCCAGCTCTGATTCCCTGCCTCTGATTCCCCGCGTTCTATTCCCTGCCTCTGATTCCCCGCCTGTGATTCCCCATCTCTGATAAACCACCTCTGATTCCCCACCACTGATTCCCCATATCTAATTCCCCACCTCTGTTTGCCCGCCTCTGATTCCCCGCCTCTGTTTCCCCATATCTGATTCCCCGCCTCTGAATCCCCAACTCTGATTCCCTGCCTCTGATTCCCCAGCTTCATTCCCCGCCTTTGATTCCCCCCGTCTGATTCCCAGCCTCTGAATCCCCGTGTCTGATAACCTGCCTCTGATTCCCCGCCTCTGATTCCCCATCTCAGATTCACCGCCTCTGATTCCCCACCTCTGATTCCCCATCTCTGATTCCGCACATCCGATTCCCAGCCTCTGATTCCCCGACTCTGATACCCCACCTCTGATTCCCCAGCTCTGATTTCCCGCCTCTGATTCCCCAACTCTGATTCCCCGCCTCTGATTCCACAGCTCTGATTCCCCGCCTCTGATTCCCCGTGTTTGATCCCCTGCCTCTGATTCCCCGCCTCTGATTCCCCATCTCTGATTCACCGCCTTTGATTCGCCACCTCTGATTCCCCATATCTGATTCCTCGCCACTGTTTCCCCGCCTCTGATTCCCCGCCTCTGATTCCCCATATCTCATTCCCCGCCTCTGATTCGCCAGCTATGATTCCCCGCCTCTGATTCCCCGCGTCTGATTCCCTGCCTCTGATTCCCCGCCTCTGATTCCACATCTCTGATTCACCACCTCTGATTCCACGCGTCTGATTCCCCGCCTCTGATTCCCCATCTCTGATTCCCCATCTCTGATTCCCCAATTCTGATTCCCCGCCTCTGATTCCCCAGCTCTGATTCCTCGCCTCTGATTCCCTTCCTCTGTTTCCCAACCTCTGATTCCCCACCTCTGATTTCCCATATTGATTCCCTGCGTCTGATTCCCCACCTCTGATTTCCCATATTGATTCCCTGCGTCTGATTCCCCGCCTCTGATTCCCCATATCTCATTCCCCGCC
The DNA here is from genome assembly GCF_036971445.1 of Narcine bancroftii. Classification (NCBI taxonomy): domain Eukaryota; kingdom Metazoa; phylum Chordata; class Chondrichthyes; order Torpediniformes; family Narcinidae; genus Narcine; species Narcine bancroftii. The sequence continues at coordinate 13,036,225 of NW_027211893.1, read as the reverse complement.
TCTAAATTCCCATCTCTGATTCCCGGATTCTGATTCCCCACCTCTGATTCCCGGCCTCTTATTCCCGGAATCTGATTCCGGCCTCTGATTCCCGGCCTCTGATTCCCTGCTTCTGATTCTGATTCCCTGCCTCTGATTCCCCACCTCTGATTCCCCATATCTGATTCCACGCCTCTGTTTCCCCGCCTTTGATTTCCCGCCTCTGTTTCCCAATATCTAAGTCCCCGCCTCCGATTCCCCAACTCTGATTCCCCACCTCTGATTCCCCAGCTCTGATTCCCCGCCTCTGATTCCCCGCATCTGATTCCCTGCAACTGATTCCAAGCCTCTGATTCCCGGCCTCTGATTCCCCATCTCTGATTCACCGCCTTTAATTCGCAACCTCTGATTCCCCATATCTGATTCCCCGCTTCTGTTTCCCCGCCTCTGATTCCCCGCCTCTGATTCCCCAAATCTCATTCCCCGCCTCTAAATCCCCATCTCTGATTCCCGGATTCTGATTCCCCACCTCTAATTCCCGGCCTCTTATTCCCGGCATCTGATTACGGCCTCTGATTCCCGGCCTCTGATTCCCTGCTTCTGATTCTGATTCCCTGCCTCTGATTCCCCATCTCTGATTCCGCACATCTGATTCCCTGCCTCTGATTCCCCACCTCTGATTCCCCATATCTGATTCCCCGCCTCTGTTTCCCCGCCTCTGATTCCCCGCCTCTGTTTCCCAATATCTAAGTCCCCGCCTCCGATTCCCCAACTCTGATTCCCAACCTCTGATTCCACACCTCTGATCCCCATATCTGATTCCCCGCCTCTGTTTCCCCGCCTCTTATTCCCCGCCTCTGATTCCACATATCTCATTCCCCGCCTCTGATTCCGCATCTCAGATTCCCGGACTCTGATTCCCCACCTCTGATTCCCGGCCTCTTATTCCCGGCATCTGATTCCGGCCTCTGATTCCTGGCCTCTGATTCCCTGCTTCTGATTCTGATTCCCTGCCTCTGATTCCCCATCTCTGATTCCGCACATCTAATTCCCTGCCTCTGATTCCCCACCTCTGATTCCCCATATCTGATTCCCCGCCTCTGTTTCCCCGCCTCTGATTCCCCGCCTCTGTTTCCCCATATCTAAGTCCCCGCCTCGGATTCCCCAACTTTGATTCCCCACCTCTGATTCCCCAGCTCTGATTCCCCGCCTCTGATTCCCCGCATATGATTCCATGCATCTGATTCCCAGCCTCTGATTCCCAGCCTCTGATTCCCAACCTCTGATTCCCCACCTCTGATTCCCCATATCTGATTCCCCGCCTCTGTTTCCCCGCCTGTTATTCCCCGCCTCTGTTTCCCCATATCTGAACCCCGCCTCTATTTGCCCGCCTCTGATTGCCCGCCTCTGTTTCCCCATATCTGATTCCCCGCCTCTGAATCCCCAACTCTGATTCCCTGCCTCTAATTTTCCATGTCTGATTACCCGCCTCTGATTCCCCGCGTCTGATTACCGGCCTCTGATTCCCCGCCTCTGATTCCCCATCTCTGATTCACAACCTCTGATTCCCCACCTCTGATTCCCCATATCTGATTCCCCGCCTCTGTTTCCCCGCCTCTGATTCCCCACCTCTGATTCCCAATATCTGATTCCCCGCCTCTGATTCCCCACCTCTGATTCCCCGCCTCTGATTCGCCAGCTATGATTCCCCGCCTCTGATTCCCCGCGTCTGATTCCCTGCCTCTGATTCCCCGCCTCTGATTCCACATCTCTGATTCACCATCTCTGATTCCCCAATTCTGATTCCCCGCCTCTGATTCCCCGTGTTTGATTCCCTGCCTCTGATTCCCGGCCTCCGATTCCCCATCTCTTATTCACCGCCTTTGATTCGCCACCTCTGATTCCCCATATCTGATTCCCCGCCTCTGTTTCCCCGCCTCTGATTCCCCGCCTCTGATTCCCCATATCTCATTCCCCGCCTCTGAATCCCCATCTCTGATTACCGGACTCTGATTCCCCACCTCTGATTCCCGGCCTCTTATTCCCGGCATCTGATTCCGGCCTCTGATTCCCGGCCTCTGATTCCCTGCTTCTAATTCTGATTCCCTGCCTTTGATTCCCCATCTCTGATTCCGCACATCTGATTCCCTGCCTCTGATTCCCCATCTCTGATTCCCCATATCTGATTCCCCGCCTCTGTTTCCCCGACTCTGATTCCCAACCTCTGATTCCCCACCTCTGATTCCCCGCCTCTGATTCCCTGCCTCTGATTCCCTGCCTCTGATTCCCCATCTCCGATTCCGCACATCTGATTCCCCGCCTCTGATTCCCTGCCTCTGATTCCCAACCTCTGATTCCCCAACTCTGATTCCCCATATCTGATTCCCCGCCTCTGTTTCCCCGCCTCTGATTCCCCTCCTCTGATTCCCTCAACTCTAATTCCCCGCCTCTGATTCCCCAGCTCTGATTCCCCGTGTTTGATTCCCTGCCTCTGATTCCCTGCCCTGATTCCCCATCTCTGTTTCACCGCCTTTGATTCGCCACCTCTGTTTCCCCATATCTGATTCCCTGCCTCTGATTCCCCAACTCTGATTCCCCGCCTCTGATTCCCCAGCTCTGATTCCCCGCCTCTGATTTCCCGTGTTTGATTCCCTGCCTCTGATTCCCCGCCTCTGATTCCCCATCTCTGATTCACCGCCTTTGATTCGCCACCTCTGATTCCACATATCTGATTCCCCACCTCTGTTTCCCCGCCTCTGATTCCCCGCCTCTGATTCTCCATATCTCATTCCCCGCCTCTGAATCCCCATCTCTGATTCCCGGACTCTGATTCCCCACCTCTGATTCCCGGCCTCTTATTCCCAGCCTCTGATTCCCGGCCTCTGATTCCCGGCCTCTGATTCCCCGCTTCTGATTCTGATTCCCTGCCTCTGATTCCCCATCTCTGATTCCGCACATCTGATTCCCTGCCTCTGATTCCCCACCTCTGATTCCCCATATCTGATTTCCCGCCTCTGTTTCCCCGCCTCTGATTCCCCGCCTCTGTTTCCCCATATCTAATTCTCAACCTCTGATGCCCCAACTCTGATTCCCTGCCTCTGATTCCCCGCGTTCAATTCCCTGCCTCTGATTCCCCGCCTGTGATTCCCCATCTCTGATTCACCACCTCTGATTCCCCACCTCTGATTCCCCATATCTAATTCCCCGCCTCTCTTTGCCCGCCTCTGATTCCCCGCCTCTGTTTCCCCATATCTGATTCCCCGCCTCTGAATCCCCAACTCTGATTCCCTGCCTCTGATTCCCCAGCTCTGATTCCCCGCCTTTGATTCCCACCATCTTATTCCCAGCCTCTGAATCCCCGTGTCTGATTTCCTGCCTCTGATTCCCCGCCTCTGATTCCCCATCTCTGATTCACAGCCTCTGATTCCCCACCTCTGATTCCCCATCTCTGATTCCGCACATCTGATCCCCTGCCTCTGATTCCCCAGCTCTGATTCCCCGCCTCTGATTCCCCAACTCTGATTCCCCGCCTCTGATTCCCCAGCTCTGATTCCCCGCCTCTGATTCCCCGTGTTTGATTCCCTGCCTCTGATTCCCCGCCTCTGATTCACCATCTCTGATTCAACGCCTTTGATTCGCCACCTCTGATTCCCCATATCTGATTCCTCGCCTCTGTTTCCCCGCCTCTGATTCCCCTCCTCTGATTCCCCATATCTCATTCCCCGCCTCTGATTCTCCATCTCTGATTCCCGGACTCTGATTCCCCACCTCTGATTCCCGGCCTCTTTTTCCCAGCATCTGATTCCGGACTCTGATTCCCGGCCTTTGATTCCCTGCTTCTGATTCCCCATCTCTGATTCCGCAAATCTAATTCCCTGCCTCTGATTCCCCACCTCTGATTCCCCAGATCTGATTCCCCGCCTCTGTTTCCCCGCCACTGATTCCCCGCCTCTGTTTCCCCATATCTAAGTCCCCGCCTCTGATTCGCCAACTTTGATTCCCACCTCTGATTCCCCAGCTCTGATTACCCGCCTCTGATTCCCCGCATCTGATTCCATGCATCTGATTCCCAGCCTCTGATTCCCAGCCTCTGATTCCCAACCTCTGATTCCCCACCTCTGATCCCCATATCTGATTCCCCGCCTCTGTTTCCCCGCCTCTGATTCCCCGCCTCTGTTTTCCCATATCTGATCCCCGCCTCTATTTGCCCGCCTCTGATTCCCCGCCTCTGTTTCCCCATATCTGATTCCCCGACTCTGAATCCCCAACTCTGATTCCCTGCCTCTAATTTCCCAGCTCTGATTCCCCGCCTCTGATTCCCCGCGTCTGATTACCGGCCTCTGATTCCCCGCCTCTGATTCCCCATCTCTGATTCACAACCTCTGATTCCCCACCTCTGATACCCCATATCTGATTCCCCGCCTCTGTTTCCCCGCCTCTGATTCCCCACCTCTGATTCCCAATATCCGATTCCCCGCCTCTGATTCCCCACCTCTGATTCCCTGCCTCTGATTCCCTGCCCTGATTCCCCATCTCTGTTTCACCGCCTTTGATTCGCCACCTCTGATTCCCCATATCTGATTCCCCGCCTCTGTTTCCCCGCCTCTGATTCCCTGCCTCTGATTCCCAACCTCTGATTCCACACCTCTGATTCCCCATATCTGATTCCCCGCCTCTGTTTCCCCACCTCTGATTCCCTGCCCCTGTTTCCCCATATCTGATTCCCTGCCTCTGATTCCCCATCTCTGATTCCCCGCCTCTGATTCCCCAGCTCTGATTCCCCGCCTTTAATTTCCGGTGTTTGATTCCCTGCCTCTGATTCCCCGCCTCTGATTCCCCATCTCTGATTCACCGCCTTTGATTCGCCACCTCTGATTCCACATATCTGATTCCCCACCTCTGTTTCCCCGCCTCTGATTCCCCGCCTCTGATTCTCCATATCTCATTCCCCGCCTCTGAATCCCCATCTCTGATTCCCGGACTCTGATTCCCCACCTCTGATTCCCGGCCTCTTATTCCCAGCATCTGATTCCCGGCCTCTGATTCCCGGCCTCTGATTCCCCGCTTCTGATTCTGATTCCCTGCCTCTGATTCCCCATCTCTGATTCCGCACATCTGATTCCCTGCCTCTGATTCCCCACCTCTGATTCCCCATATCTAATTCCCCGCCTCTGTTTGCCCGCCTCTGATTCCCCGCCTCTGTTTCCCCATATCTGATTCCCCGCCTCTGAATCCCCAACTCTGATTCCCTGCCTCTTATTCCCCAGCTCTGATTCCCCGCCTTTGATTCCCCCCGTCTGATTCCCAGCCTCTGAATCCCCGTGTCTGATTTCCTGCCTCTGATTCCCCGCCTCTGATTCCCCATCTCTGATTCACAGCCTCTGATTCCCCACCTCTGATTCCCCATCTCTGATTCCGCACATCTGATTCCCTGCCTCTGATTCCCCGACTCTGATCCCCACCTCTGATTCCCCAGCTCTGATTCCCCGCCTTTGATTCCCCAACTCTGATTCCACGCCTCTGATTCCCCAGCTCTGATTCCCCGCCTCTGATTCCCCGTGTTGGATTCCCTGCCTCTGATTCCCCGCCTCTGATTCCCCATCTCTGATTCAACGCCTTCGATTCGCCTCCTCTGATTCCCCATATCTGATTCCTCGCCTCTGTTTCCCCGCCTCTGATTCCCCTCCTCTGATTCCCCATATCTCATTCCCCGCCTCTGATTCCCTATCTCTGATTCCCGGACTCTGATTCCCCACCTCTGATTCCCGGCCTCTTATTCCCGGCATCTGATTCCGGCCTCTGATTCCCGGCCTCTGATTCCCTGCTTCTGATTCCCTATCTCTGATTCCGGAAATCTAATTCCCTGCCTCTGATTCCCCACCTCTGATTCCCCATATCTGATTCCCCGCCTCTGTTTCCCCGCCTCTGATTCCCCGCCTCTGTTTCCCCATATCTAAGTCCCCGCCTCTGATTCCCCAACTTTGATTCCCCACCTCTGATTCCCCAGCTCTGATTCCCCGCCTCTGATTCCCCGCATCTGATTCCATGCATCTGATTCCCAGCCTCTGATTCCCAGACTCTGATTCCCAACCTCTGATTCCCCACCTCTGATCCCCATATCTGATTCCCCGCCTCTGTTTCCCCGCCTCTGATTCCCCGCCTCTGTTTCCCCATATCTGATCCCCGCCTCTATTTGCCCGCCTCTGATTCCCCGCCTCTGTTTCCCCATATCTGATTCCCCGCCTCTGAATCCCCAACTCTGATTCCCTGCCTCTAATTTCCCAGCTCTGATTCCCCGCCTCTGATTCCCCGCGTCTGATTACCGGCCTCTGATTCCCCGCCTCTGATTCCCCATCTCTGATTCACAACCTCTGATTCCCCACCTCTGATACCCATTATCTGATTCCCCGCCTCTGTTTCCCCGCCTCTGATTCCCCACCTCTGATTCCCAATATCTGATTCCCCGCCTCTGATACCCCACCTCTGATTCCCCGCCTCTGATTCGCCAGCTATGATTCCCCGCCTCTTATTCCCCGCGTCTGATTCCCTGCCTCTGATACCCCGCCTCTGATTCCACATCTCTGATTCACCACCTCTGATTCCCCGCGTCTGATTCCCTGCCTCTGATTCCCCATCTCTGATTCCCCATCTCTGATTCCCCAATTCTGATTCCCCTCCTCTGATTCCCCGTGTTTGATTCCCTGCCTCTGATTCCCGGCCTCTGATTCCCCATCTCTGATTCACCGCCTTTGATTCGCCACCTCTGATTCGCCATATCTGATTCCCCGCCTCTGTTTCCCCGCCTCTGATTCCCCGCCTCTGATTCCCCATATCTCATTCCCCGCCTCTGAATCCCCATCTCTGATTCCCGGACTCTGATTCCCCACCTCTGATTTCCGGCCTCTTATTCCCGGCATCTGATTCCGGCCTCTGATTCCCGGCCTCTGATTCCCTGCTTCTGATTCTGATTCCCTGCCTTTGATTCCCCATCTCTGATTCCGCACATCTGATTCCCTGCCTCTGATTCCCCATCTCTGATTCCCCATATCTGATTCCCCGCCTCTGATTCCCCGCCTCTGTTTCCCAATATCCAAGTCCCCGCCTCTGATTCCCCAACTCTGATTCCCCACCTCTGATTCCCCAGCTCTGATTCCCCGCCTCTGATTCCCCGCATCTGATTCCCTGCATCTGATTCCAAGCCTCTGATTCCCTGCCTCTGATTCCCAACCTCTGATTCCCCACCTCTGATTCCCCATATCTGATTCCCAGCCTCTTTTTCCCCGCCTCTGATTCCCCACCTCTGTTTCCCCATATCTGATTCCAGGCCTCTGATTCCCCGCCTCTGATTCCCCGCCTCTGATTCCCTGCCTCTGATTCCCCATCTCCGATTCCGCACATCTGATTCCCTGCCTCTGATTCCCCGCCTCTGATTCCCCGCCTCTGATTCCCTGCCTCTGATTCCCAACCTCTGATTCCCCACCTCTGATTCCCCGTGTTTGATTCCCCGCCTCTGTTTCCCCGCCTCTGATTCCCCGCCTCTGATTCCCCAACTCTAATTCCCCGCCTCTGATTCCCCATATCTGATTCCCCGCCTCTGTTTCCCCGCCTCTGATTCCCCGCCCCTGTTTCCCCATATATGATTCCCTGCCTCTGACTCCCCAACTTTGATTCCCCGCCTCTGATTCCCCGTGTTTGATTCCCTGCCTCTGATTCCCCGCCTCTGATTCCCCATCTCTGATTCACCACCTTTGATTCGCCACCTCTGATTCCCCATATCTGATTCCCCACCTCTGTTTTCCCGCCTCTGATTCCCCGCCTCTGATTCTCCATATCTCATTCCCCGCCTCTGAATCCCCATCTCTGATTCCCGGACTCTGATTCCCCACCTCTGATTCCCGGCCTCTTATTCCCAGCATCTGATTCCAGGCCTCTGATTCCCGGCCTCTGACTCCCCGCTTCTGATTATGATTCCCTGCCTCTGATTCCCCATCTCTGATTCCGCACATCTGATTACCTGCCTCTGATTCCCCACCTCTGATTCCCCATATCTGATTCCCCACCTCTGTTTCCACGCCTCTGATTCCCCACCTCTGATTCCCCATATCTGATTCCCCAGCTCTGATTCCCCGCCTCTGATTCCCCGCATCCGATTCCCCATATCTGATTCCCCGCCTCTGTTTCCCCGCCCCTGATTCCCCGCCTCTGTTTCCCCATATCTGATTCCCCGCCTCTGATTCCCAACTATGATTCCCCGCCTCTGATTCCCCAGCTCTGATTCCCTGCCTCTGATTCCCCGCGTTCTATTCCCTGCCTCTGATTCCCTGCCTGTGATTCCCCATCTCTGATAAACCACCTCTGATTCCCCACCACTGATTCCCCATATCTAATTCCCCGCCTCTGTTTGCCCGCCTCTGATTCCCCACCTCTGTTTCCCCATATCTGATTCCCCGCCTCTGAATCCCCAACTCTGATTCCCTGCCTCTGATTCCCCAGCTTCATTCCCCGCCTTTGATTCCCCCCATCTGATTCCCAGCCTCTGAATCCCCGTGTCTGATAACCTGCCTCTGATTCCCCGCCTCTGATTCCCCATCTCAGATTCACCGCCTCTGATTCCCCACCTCTGATTCCCCATCTCTGATTCCGCACATCCGATTCCCTGCCTCTGATTCCCCGACTCTGATTCCCCACCTCTGATTCCACAGCTCTGATTTCCCGCCTCTGATTCCACAGCTCTGATTCCCCGCCTCTGATTCCCCGTTTTTGATCCCCTGCCTCTGATTCCCCGCCTCTGATTCCCCATCTCTGATTCACCGCCTTTGATTCGCCACCTCTGATTCCCCATATCTGATTCCTCGCCACTGTTTCCCCGCCTCTGATTCCCCGCCTCCTATTCCCCATATCTCATTCCCCGCCTCTGATTCGCCAGCTATGATTCCCCGCCTCTGATTCCCCGTGTCTGATTCCCTGCCTCTGATTCCCCGCCTCTGATTCCACATCTCTGATTCACCACCTCTGATTCCACGCGTCTGATTCCCCGCCTCTGATTCCCCATCTCTGATTCCCCATCTCTGATTCCCCAATTCTGATTCCCCGCCTCTGATTCCCCAGCTCTGATTCCTCGCCTCTGATTCCCTTCCTCTGTTTCCCAACCTCTGTTTCCCCGCCTCTGATTCCCCGCCCCTGTTTCCCCATATCTGATTCCCTGACTCTGATTCCCCAACTTTGATTCCCAGCCTCTGATTCCCCAGCTCTTATTCCCCGCCTCTGATTCCCCGTGTTTGATTCCCTGCCTCTGATTCCCCGCCTCTGATTCCCCATCTCTGATTCACCGCCTTTGATTCGCCACCTCTGATTCCCCATATCTGATTCCCCACCTCTGTTTCCCCGCCTTTGATTCCCCGCCTCTGATCCTCCATATCTCATTCCCCGCCTCTGACTCCCCATCTCTGATTCCCGGACTCTGATTCCCCACCTCTGATTCCCGGCCTCTTATTCCCAGCATCTGATTCCAGGCCTCTGATTCCCGGCCTCTGACTCCCCGCTTCTGATTCTGATTCCCTGCCTCTGATTCCCCATCTCTGATTCCGCACATCTGATTACCTGCCTCTGATTCCCCATGTCTGATTCCCCAAATCTGATTCCCCGCCTCTGTTTCCACGCCTCTGATTCCCCGCCTCTGTTTCCCCATATCTAATTCCTCACCTCTGATGCCCCAACTCTGATTCCCCGCCTCTGATTCCACAGCTCTGATTCCCCGCCTCTGATTCCCCGCATCCGATTCCCCATATCTGATTCCCCGCCTCTGTTTCCCCGCCCCTGATTCCCCGCCTCTGTTTCCCCATATCTGATTATCCGCCTCTGATTCCCAACTATGATTCCCCGCCTCTGAATCCCCGCGTCTGATTCCCTGCCTCTGCTTCCCCGCCTCTGATTCCCCAACTCTGATTCCCCGCCTCTGATTCCCCAGCTCTGATTCCCCGCCTCTGATTCCCCGTGTTTGATTCCCTGCCTCTGATTCCCGGCCTCTGATTCCCCATCTCTGATTCACCGCCTTTGATTCGCCACCTCTGATTCCCCATATCTGATTCCCCGCATCTGTTTCCCCGCCTCTGATTCCCCGCCTCTGATTCCCCATATCTCATTCCCCGCCTCTGAATCCCCATCTCTGATTCCCCGACTCTGATTCCCTACCTCTGATTCCCGGCCTCTTATTCCCGGCATCTGATTCCGGCCTCTGATTCCCGGCCTCTGATTCCCTGCTTCTGATTCTGATTCCCTGCCTCTGATTCCCCATCTCTGATTCCGCACATCTGATTCCCTGCCTCTGATTCCCCACCTCTGATTCCCCATATCTGACTCCCCGCCTCTGTTTCCCCGCCTCTGATTCCCCGCCTCTGTTTCCCAATATCTAAGTCCCCTCCTCTGATTCCCCAACTCTGATTCCCCAACTCTGATTCCCCACCTCTGATTCCCCAGCTCTGATTCCCCGCCTCTGATTCCCCGCATCTGATTCCCTGCATCTGATTCCAAGCCTCTGATTCCCTGCCTCTGATTCCCAACCTCTGATTCCCCACCTCTGATTCTCCATATCTGATTCCCCGCCTCTGTTTCCCCGCCTCTGATTCCCCACCTCTGTTTCCCCATATCTGATTCCCGGCCTCTTATTCCCCGCCTCTGATTCCCCACCTCTGATTCCCTACCTCTGATTCCCCATCTCCGATTCCGCACATCTGATTCCCTGCCTCTGATTCCCCACCTCTGATTCCCTGCCTCTGATTCCGAACCTCTGATTCCCCACCTCTGATTCCCCATATCTTATTCCCCGCCTCTGTTTCCCCGCCTCTGATTCCCCTCCTCTGATTCCCCAACTCTAATTCCCCGCCTCTGATTCCCCAGCTCTGATTCCCCGTGTTTGATTCCCTGCCTCTGATTCCCTGCCCTGATTCCCCATCTCTGTTTCACCGCCTTTGATTCGCCACCTCTGATTCCCCATATCTGATTCCCCGCCTCTGTTTTGCCGCCTCTGATTCGCTGCCTCTGATTCCCAACCTCTGATTCCACACCTCTGATTCCCCATATCTGATTCCCCGCCTCTGTTTCCCCGCCTCTGATTCCCTGCCCTTGTTTCCCCATATCTGATTCCCTGCCTCTGATTCCCCAACTCTGATTCCCCGCCTCTGATTCCCCAGCTCTGATTCCCCGCCCCTGATTTCCCGTGTTTGATTCCCTGCCTCTGATTCCCCGCCTCTGATTCCCCATCTCTGATTCACCACCTTTGATTCGCCACCTCTGATTCCACATATCTGATTCCCCACCTCTCTTTCCCCGCCTCTGATTCCCCGCCTCTGATTCTCCATATCTCATTTTCCGCCTCTGAATCCCCATCTCTGATTCCCGGACTCTGATTCCCCACCTCTGATTCCCGGCCTCATATTCCCAGCATCTGATTCCCGGCCTCTGATTCCCGGCCTCTGATTCCCCGCTTCTGATTCTGATTCGCTGCCTCTGATTCCCCATCTCTGATTCCGCACATCTGATTCCCTGCCTCTGATTCCCCACCTCTGATTCCCCATATCTGATTTCCCGCCTCTGTTTCCCCGCCTCTGATTCCCCGCCTCTGTTTCCCCATATCTAATTCCCAACCTCTGATGCCCCAACTCTGATTCCCTGCCTCTGATTCCCCGCGTTCTATTCCCTGCCTCTGATTCCCCGCCTGTGATTCCCCATCTCTGATTCACCACCTCTGATTCCCCACCTCTGATTCCCCATATCTAATTCCCCGCCTCTGTTTGCCCACCTCTGATTCCCCGCCTCTGTTTCCCCATATCTGATTCCCCACCTCTGAATCCCCAACTCTGATTCCCTGCCTCTGATTCCCCAGCTCTGATTCCCCGCCTTTGACTCCCCCCGTCTGATTCCCAGCCTCTGAATCCCCGTGTCTGATTTCCTGCCTCTGATTCCCCGCCTCTGATTCCCCATCTCTGATTCACAGCCTCTGATTCCCCACCTCTGATTCCCCATCTCGGATTCCGCACATCTGATTCCCTGCCTCTGATTCCCCGACTCTGATCCCCACCTCTGATTCCCAAGCTCTGATTCCCCGCCTCTGATTCCCCAACTCTGATTCCCCGCCTCTGATTACCCAGCTCTGATTCCCCGCCTCTGATTCCCCGTGTTTGATTCCCTGCCTCTGATTCCCCGCCTCTGATTCCCCATCTCTGATTCACCGCCTTTGATTCGCCACCTCTGATTCCCCATATCTGATTCCTCGCCTCTGTTTCCCCGCCTCTGATTCCCCGCCTCTGATTCCCCATATCTCATTCCCCGCCTCTGATTCCCCATCTCTGATTCCCGGACTCTGATTCCCCACCTCTGATTCCCAGCCTCTTATTCCCGGCATCTGATTCCGGCCTCTGATTCCCGGCCTCTGATTCCCTGCTTCTGATTCTGATTCCCTGCCTTTGATTCCCCATCTCTGATTCCGAACATCTGATTCCCTGCCTCTGAATCCCCATCTCTGATTCCCCATATCTGATTCCCCGCCTCTGTTTCCCCGCCTCTGATTCCCCGCCTCTGTTTCCCAATATCTAAGTCCCCGCCTCTGATTCCCCAACTCTGATTCCCCACCTCTGATTCCCCAGCTCTGATTCCCCGCCTCTGATTCCCTGCATCTGATTCCCTGCATCTGATTCCAAGCCTCTGATTCCCTGCCTCTGATTCCCAACCTCTGATTCCCCACCTCTGATTCCCCATATCTGATTCCCAGCCTCTGTTTCCCCGCCTCTGATTCCCCGCCTCTGTTTCCCCATATCTGATTCCTGGACTCTGATTCCCCGCCTCTGATTCCCTGCCTCTGATTCCCCATCTCCGATTCCGCACATCTGATTCCCTGCCTCTGATTCCCCGCGTCTGATTCCCCGCCTCTGATTCCCTGCCTCTGATTCCCAACCTCTGATTCCCCACCTCTGATTCCCCGTGTTTGATTCCCCGCCTCTGTTTCCCCGCCTCTGATTCCCCGCCTCTGATTCCCCAACTCTAATTCCCCGCCTCTGATTCCCCATATCTGATTCCCCGCCTCTGTTTCCCCGCCTCTGATTCCCCGCCCCTGTTTCCCCATATCTGATTCCCTGCCTCTGATTCCCCAACTTTGATTCCCAGCCTCTGATTCCCCAGCTCTGATTCCCCGCCTCTGATTCCCCGTGTTTGATTCCCTGCCTCTGATTCCCGGCCTCTGATTCCCCATCTCTGATTCACCGCCTTTGATTCGCCACATCTGATTCCCCATATCTGATTCCCCGCCTCTGTTTCCCCGCCTCTGATTCCCCGCCTCTGATTCCCCATATCTCATTCCCCGCCTCTGAATCCCCATCTCTGATTCCCAGACTCTAATTCCCCACCTCTGATTCCCGGCCTCTTATTCCCGGCATCTGATTCCGGCCTCTGATTCCCGGCCTCTGATTCCCTGCTTCTGATTCTGATTCCCTGCCTTTGATTCCCCATCTCTGATTCCGCACATCTGATTCCCTGCCTCTGATTCCCCATCTCTGATTCCCCATATCTGATTCCCCGCCTCTGTTTCCCCGCCTCTGATTAAACGCCTCTGTTTCCCAATATCTAAGTCCCCGCATCTGATTCCCCAACTCAGATTCCCCACCTCTGATTCCCCAGCTCTGATTCCCCGCCTCTGATTCCCCGCATCTGATTCCCTGCATCTGATTCCAAGCCTCTTATTCCCTGCCTCTGATTCCCAACCTCTGATTCCCCACCTCTGATTCCCCATATCTGATTCCCAGCCTCTGTTTCCCCGCCTCTGATTCCCCGCCTCTGTTTCCCCATATCTGATTCCCGGCCTCTGATTCCCCGCCTCTGATTCCCCGCCTCTGATTCCCTGCCTCTGATTCCCAAACTCCGATTCCGCACATCTGATTCCCTGCCTCTGATTCCCCGCCTCTGATTCCCCGCCTCTGATTCCCTGCCTCTGAATCCCAACCTCTGATTCCCCACCTCTGATTCCCCGTGTTTGATTCCCCGCCTCTGTTTCCCCACCTCTGATTCCCTGCCCTTGTTTCCCCATATCTGATTCCCTGCCTCTGATTCCCCATCTCTGATTCCCCATATCTGATTCCCCGCCTCTGTTTCCCCGCCTCTGATTAAACGCCTCTGTTTCCCAATATCTAAGTCCCCGCATCTGATTCCCCATATCTGATTCCCTGCCTCTGAATCCACAACTTTGATTCCCAGCCTCTGATTCCCCCAGCTCTGATTCCCCGCCTCTGATTCCCCGTGTTTGATTCCCTGCCTCTGATTCCCCGCCTCTGATTCCCCATCTCTGATTCACTGCCTTTGATTCGCCACCTCTGATTCCCAATATCTAATTCCCCACCTCTGTTTCCCCGCCTCTGATTCCCCGCCTCTGATTCTCCATATCTCATTCCCCGCCTCTGAATCCCCATCTCTGATTCCCGGACTCTGATTCCCCACCTCTGATTCCCGGCCTCTTATTCCCAGCATCTGATTCCAGGCCTCTGATTCCCGGCCTCTGACTCCCCGTTTCTGATTCTGATTCCCTGCCTCTGATTCCCCATCTCTGATTCCGCACATCTGATTACCTGCCTCTGATTCCCCACCTCTGATTCCCCATATCTGATTCCCCGCCTCTGTTTCCACGCCTCTGATTCCCCGCCTCTGTTACCCCATATCTAATTCCCAACCTCTGATGCCCCAACTCTGATTCCCCGCCTCTGATTCCCCAGCTCTGATTCCCCGCCTCTGATTCCCCGCATTCGATTCCCCATATCTGATTCCCCGCCTCTGTTTCCCCGCCCCTGATTCCCCGCCTCTGTTTCCCCATATCTGATTCCCCGCCTGTGATTCCCAACTATGATACCCCGCCTCTGATTCCCCAGCTCTGATTCCCTGCCTCTGATTCCCCGCGTTCTATTCCCTGCCTCTGATTCCCCGCCTGTGATTCCCCATCTCTGATTCACCACCTCTGATTCCCCACCACTGATTCCCCATATCTAATTCCCCGCCTCTGTTTGCCCGCCTCTGATTCCCCGCCTCTGTTTCCCCATATCTGATTCCCCGCCTCTGAATCCCCAACTCTGATTCCCTGCCTCTGAATCCCCAGCTTCATTCCCCGCCTTTGATTCCCCCCGTCTGATTCCCAGCCTCTGAATCCCCGTGTCTGATAACCCGCCTCTGATTCCCCACCTCTGATTCCCCATCTCTGATTCCGCACATACGATTCCCTGCCTCTGATTCCCCGACTCTGATTCCCCACCTCTGATTCCCCAGCTCTGATTCCCCGCCTCTGATTCCCCAACTCTGATTCCCCGCCTCTGATTCCCCAGCTCTGATTCCCCGCCTCTGATTCCCGTGTTTGATCCCCTGCCTCTGATTCCCCGCCTCTGATTCCCCATCTCTGATTCCACATCTCTGATTCGCCACCTCTGATTCCCCATATCTGATTCCCCGCCTCTGTTTCCCCGCATCTGATTCCCCGCCTCTGATTCCCCATATCTCATTCCCCGCCTCTGAATCCCCATCTCTGATTCCCGGACTCTGATTCACCACCTCTGATTCCCGGCCTCTTATTCCCGGCATCTGATTCCGGCCTCTGATTCCCGGCCTCTGATTCCCTGCTTCTGATTCTGATTCCCTGCCTTTGATTCCCCATCTCTGATTCCGCACATCTGATTCCCTGCCTCTGATTCCCCATCTCTGATTCCCCATATCTGATTCCCCGCCTCTGTTTCCCCGCCTCTGATTAAACGCCTCTGTTTCCCAATATCTAAGTCCCCGCATCTGATTCCCCAACTCTGATTCCCCACCTCTGATTCCCTGCCTCTGATTCCCTGCCCTGATTCCCCATCTCTGTTTCACCGCCTTTGATTCGCCACCTCTGATTCCCCATATCTGATTCCCCGCCTCTGTTTCCCCGCCTCTGATTCCCTGCCTCTGATTCCCAACCTCTGATTCCACACCTCTGATTCCCAATATCTCATTCCCCGCCTCTGATTCCCCACCTCTGATTCCCTGCCTCTGATTCCCTGCCCTGATTCCCCATCTCTGTTTCACCGCCTTTGATTCGCCACCTCTGATTCCCCAACTCTGATTCCCCGCCTCTGATTCCCCAGCTCTGATTCCCCGCCTCTGATTTCCGGTGTTTGATTCCCTGCCTCTGATTCCCCGCCTCTGATTCCCCATCTCTGATTCACCGCCTTTGATTCGCCACCTCTGATTCCACATATCTGATTCCCCACCTCTGTTTCCCCGCCTCTGATTCCCCGCCTCTGATTCTCCATATCTCATTCCCCGCCTCTGAATCCCCATCTCTGATTCCCGGACTCTGATTCCCCACATCTGATTCCCGGCCTCATATTCCCAGCATCTGATTCCCGGCCTCTGATTCCCGGCCTCTGATTCCCCGCTTCTGATTCTGATTCCCTGCCTCTGATTCCCCATCTCTGATTCCGCACATCTGATTCCCTGCCTCTGATTCCCCACCTCTGATTCCCCATATCTGATTTCCCGCCTCTGTTTCCCCGCCTCTGATTCCCCGCCTCTGTTTCTCCATATCTAATTCCCAACCTCTGATGCCCCAACTCTGATTCCCTGCCTCTGATTCCCCGCGTTCTATTCCCTACCTCTGATTCCCCGCCTGTGATTCCCCATCTCTGATTCACCACCTCTGATTCCCCACCTCTGATTCCCCATATCTAATTCCCCGCCTCTGTTTGCCCGCCTCTGATTCCCCGCCTCTGTTTCCCCATATCTGATTCCCCGCCTCTGAATCCCCAACTCTGATTCCCTGCCTCTGATTCCCCAGCTCTGATTCCCCGCCTTTCATTCCCGCCGTCTGATTCCCAGCCGCTGAATCCCCGTGTCTGCTTTCCTGCCTCTGATTCCCCGCCTCTGATTCCCCATCTCTGATTCACAGCCTCTGATTCCCCACCTCTGATTCCCCATCTCTGATTCCGCACATCTGATTCCCTGCCTCTGATTCCCCGACTCTGATCCCCACCTCTGATTCCCCAGCTCTGATTCCCCGCCTCTGATTCCCCAACTCTGATTCCCCACCTCTGATTCCCCAGCTCTGATTCCCCGCCTCTGATTCCCCGTGTTTGATTCCCTGCCTCTGATTCCCCGCCTCTGATTCCCCATCTCTGATTCAACGCCTTTGATTCGCCACCTCTGATTCCCCATATCTGATTCCTCGCCTCTGTTTCCCCGCCTCTGATTCCCCTCCTCTGATTCCCCATATCTCATTCCCCGCCTCTGATTCCCTATCTCTGATTCCCGGACTCTGATTCCCCACCTCTGATTACCGGCCTCTTATTCCCGGCATCTGATTCCGGCCTCTGATTCCCGGCCTCTGATTCCCTGCTTCTGATTCCCCATCTCTGATTCCGCAAATCTAATTCCCTGCCTCTGATTCCCCACCTCTGATTCCCCATATCTGATTCCCCGCCTCTGTATCCCCGCCTCTGATTCCCCGCCTCTGCTTCCCCATATCTAAGTCCCCGCCTCTGATTCCCCAACTTTGATTCCCCACCTCTGATTCCCCAGCTCTGATTCCCCGCCTCTGATTCCCCGCATCTGATTCCATGCATCTGATTCCCAGCCTCTGATTCCCAGCCTCTGATTCCCAACCTCTGATTCCCCACCTCTGATCCCCATATCTGATTCCCCGCCTCTGTTTCCCCGCCTCTGATTCCCCACCTCTGTTTCCCCATATCTGATCCCCGCCTCTATTTGCCCGCCTCTGATTCCCCGCCTCTCTTTCCCCATATCTGATTCCCCGCCTCTGAATCCCCAACTCTGATTCCCTGCCTCTAATTTCCCAGCTCTGATTCCCCGCCTCTGATACCCCGCGTCTGATTACCGGCCTCTGATTCCCCGCCTCTGATTCCCCATCTCTGATTCACAACCTCTGATTCCCCACCTCTGATACCCCATATCTGATTCCCCGCCTCTGTTTCCCCGCCTCTGATTCCCCACCTCTGATTCCCAATATCTGATTCCCCGCCTCTGATTCCCCACCTCTGATTCCCCGCCTCTGATTCGCCAGCTATGATTCCCCGCCTCTTATTCCCCGCGTCTGATTCCCTGCCTCTGATTCCCCGCCTCTGATTCCACAGCTCTGATTCCCCGCCTCTGATTCCCCGTGTTTGATCCCCTGCCTCTGATTCCCCGCCTCTGATTCCCCATCTCTGATTCACCGCCTTTGATTCGCCACCTCTGATTCCCCATATCTGATTCCTCGCCACTGTTTCCCCGCCTCTGATTCCCCGCCTCTGATTCCCCATATCTCATTCCCCGCCTCTGATTCGCCAGCTATGATTCCCCGCCTCTGATTCCCCGCCTCTGATTCGCCAGCTATGATTCCCCGCCTCTTATTCCCCGCGTCTGATTCCCTGCCTCTGATTCCCCGCCTCTGATTCCACATCTCTGATTCACCACCTCTGATTCACCGCGTCTGATTCCCTGCCTCTGATTCCCCATCTCTGATTCCCCATCTCTGATTCCCCAATTCTGATTCCGCTCCTCTGATTCCCCGTGTTTGATTCCCTGCTCTGATTCCCGGCCTCTTATTCCCCATCTCTGTTTCACCGCCTTTGATTCGCCACCTCTGATTCGCCATATCTGATTCCCCGCCTCTGTTTCCCCGCCTCTGATTCCCCGCCTCTGATTCCCCATATCTCATTCCCCGCCTCTGAATCCCCATCTCTGATTCCCGGACTCTGATTCCCCACCTCTGATTTCCGGCCTCTTATTCCCGGCATCTGATTCCGGCCTCTGATTCCCGGCCTCTGATTCCCTGCTTCTGATTCTGATTCCCTGCCTTTGATTCCCCATCTCTGATTCCGCACATCTGATTCCCTGCCTCTGATTCCCCATCTCTGATTCCCCATATCTGATTCCCCGCCTCTGATTCCCCGCCTCTGTTTCCCAATATCTAAGTCCCCGCCTCTGATTCCCCAACTCTAATTCCCCACCTCTGATACCCCAGCTCTGATTCCCCGCCTCTGATTCCACGCATCTGATTCCCTGCATCTGATTCCAAGCCTCTGATTCTTTGCCTCTGATTCCCCATATCTGATTCCCTGCCTCTGATTCCCCAACTTTGATTCCCAGCCTCTGATTCCCCAGCTCTGATTCCCCGCCTCTGATTCCCCGTGTTTGATTCCCTGCCTCTGATTCCCCGCCTCTGATTCCCCATCTCTGATTCACCACCTTTGATTCGCCACCTGATTCCCCATATCTGATTCCCCACCTCTGTTTTCCCGCCTCTGATTCCCCGCCTCTGATTCTCCATATCTCATTCCCCGCCTCTGAATCCCCATCTCTGATTCCCGGACTCTGATTCCCCACCTCTGATTCCCGGCCTCTTATTCCCAGCATCTGATTCCAGGCCTCTGATTCCCGGCCTCTGACTCCCCGCTTCTGATTCTGATTCCCTGCCTCTGATTCCCCATCTCTGATTCCGCACATCTGATTACCTGCCTCTGATTCCCCACCTCTGATTCCCCATATCTGATTCCCCGCCTCTGTTTCCACGCCTCTGATTCCCCACCTCTGATTCCCCATATCTGATTCCCCAGCTCTGATTCCCCGCATCTGATTCCCCGCATCCGATTCCCCATATCTGATTCCCCGCCTCTGTTTCCCCGCCCCTGATTCCCCGCCTCTGTTTCCCCATATCTGATTCCCCGCCTCTGTTTCCCCGCCTCTGATTCCCCAGCTCTGATTCCCTGCCTCTGATTCCCCGCGTTCTATTCCCTGCCTCTGATTCCCCGCCTGTGATTCCCCATCTCTGATAAACCACCTCTGATTCCCCACCACTGATTCCCCATATCTAATTCCCCACCTCTGTTTGCCCGCCTCTGATTCCCCGCCTCTGTTTCCCCATATCTGATTCCCCGCCTCTGAATCCCCAACTCTGATTCCCTGCCTCTGATTCCCCAGCTTCATTCCCCGCCTTTGATTCCCCCCGTCTGATTCCCAGCCTCTGAATCCCCGTGTCTGATAACCTGCCTCTGATTCCCCGCCTCTGATTCCCCATCTCAGATTCACCGCCTCTGATTCCCCACCTCTGATTCCCCATCTCTGATTCCGCACATCCGATTCCCAGCCTCTGATTCCCCGACTCTGATACCCCACCTCTGATTCCCCAGCTCTGATTTCCCGCCTCTGATTCCCCAACTCTGATTCCCCGCCTCTGATTCCACAGCTCTGATTCCCCGCCTCTGATTCCCCGTGTTTGATCCCCTGCCTCTGATTCCCCGCCTCTGATTCCCCATCTCTGATTCACCGCCTTTGATTCGCCACCTCTGATTCCCCATATCTGATTCCTCGCCACTGTTTCCCCGCCTCTGATTCCCCGCCTCTGATTCCCCATATCTCATTCCCCGCCTCTGATTCGCCAGCTATGATTCCCCGCCTCTGATTCCCCGCGTCTGATTCCCTGCCTCTGATTCCCCGCCTCTGATTCCACATCTCTGATTCACCACCTCTGATTCCACGCGTCTGATTCCCCGCCTCTTATTCCCCATCTCTGATTCCCCATCTCTGATTCCCCAATTCTGATTCCCCGCCTCTGATTCCCCAGCTCTGATTCCTCGCCTCTGATTCCCTTCCTCTGTTTCCCAACCTCTGATTCCCCACCTCTGATTTCCCATATTGATTCCCTGCGTCTGATTCCCCACCTCTGATTTCCCATATTGATTCCCTGCGTCTGATTCCCCGCCTCTGATTCCCCATATCTCATTCCCCGCCTCTAAATTCCCATCTCTGATTCCCGGATTCTGATTCCCCACCTCTGATTCCCGGCCTCTTATTCCCGGAATCTGATTCCGGCCTCTGATTCCCGGCCTCTGATTCCCTGCTTCTGATTCTGATTCCCTGCCTCTGATTCCCCACCTCTGATTCCCCATATCTGATTCCACGCCTCTGTTTCCCCGCCTTTGATTTCCCGCCTCTGTTTCCCAATATCTAAGTCCCCGCCTCCGATTCCCCAACTCTGATTCCCCACCTCTGATTCCCCAGCTCTGATTCCCCGCCTCTGATTCCCCGCATCTGATTCCCTGCAACTGATTCCAAGCCTCTGATTCCCGGCCTCTGATTCCCCATCTCTGATTCACCGCCTTTAATTCGCAACCTCTGATTCCCCATATCTGATTCCCCGCTTCTGTTTCCCCGCCTCTGATTCCCCGCCTCTGATTCCCCAAATCTCATTCCCCGCCTCTAAATCCCCATCTCTGATTCCCGGATTCTGATTCCCCACCTCTAATTCCCGGCCTCTTATTCCCGGCATCTGATTACGGCCTCTGATTCCCGGCCTCTGATTCCCTGCTTCTGATTCTGATTCCCTGCCTCTGATTCCCCATCTCTGATTCCGCACATCTGATTCCCTGCCTCTGATTCCCCACCTCTGATTCCCCATATCTGATTCCCCGCCTCTGTTTCCCCGCCTTTGATTCCCCGCCTCTGTTTCCCAATATCTAAGTCCCCGCCTCCGATTCCCCAACTCTGATTCCCAACCTCTGATTCCACACCTCTGATCCCCATATCTGATTCCCCGCCTCTGTTTCCCCGCCTCTTATTCCCCGCCTCTGATTCCCCATATCTCATTCCCCGCCTCTGATTCCGCATCTCAGATTCCCGGACTCTGATTCCCCACCTCTGATTCCCGGCCTCTTATTCCCGGCATCTGATTCCGGCCTCTGATTCCCGGCCTCTGATTCCCTGCTTCTGATTCTGATTCCCTGCCTCTGATTCCCCATCTCTGATTCCGCACATCTAATTCCCTGCCTCTGATTCCCCACCTCTGATTCCCCATATCTGATTCCCCGCCTCTGTTTCCCCGCCTCTGATTCCCCGCCTCTGTTTCCCCATATCTAAGTCCCCGCCTCGGATTCCCCAACTTTGATTCCCCACCTCTGATTCCCCAGCTCTGATTCCCCGCCTCTGATTCCCCGCATATGATTCCATGCATCTGATTCCCAGCCTCTGATTCCCAGCCTCTGATTCCCAACCTCTGATTCCCCACCTCTGATTCCCCATATCTGATTCCCCGCCTCTGTTTCCCCGCCTGTTATTCCCCGCCTCTGTTTCCCCATATCTGAACCCCGCCTCTATTTGCCCGCCTCTGATTGCCCGCCTCTGTTTCCCCATATCTGATTCCCCGCCTCTGAATCCCCAACTCTGATTCCCTGCCTCTAATTTTCCATGTCTGATTACCCGCCTCTGATTCCCCGCGTCTGATTACCGGCCTCTGATTCCCCGCCTCTGATTCCCCATCTCTGATTCACAACCTCTGATTCCCCACCTCTGATTCCCCATATCTGATTCCCCGCCTCTGTTTCCCCGCCTCTGATTCCCCACCTCTGATTCCCAATATCTGATTCCCCGCCTCTGATTCCCCACCTCTGATTCCCCGCCTCTGATTCGCCAGCTATGATTCCCTGCCTCTGATTCCCCGCGTCTGATTCCCTGCCTCTGATTCCCCGCCTCTGATTCCACATCTCTGATTCACCATCTCTGATTCCCCAATTCTGATTCCCCGCCTCTGATTCCCCGTGTTTGATTCCCTGCCTCTGATTCCCGGCCTCCGATTCCCCATCTCTTATTCACCGCCTTTGATTCGCCACCTCTGATTCCCCATATCTGATTCCCCGCCTCTGTTTCCCCGCCTCTGATTCCCCGCCTCTGATTCCCCATATCTCATTCCCCGCCTCTGAATCCCCATCTCTGATTACCGGACTCTGATTCCCCACCTCTGATTCCCGGCCTCTTATTCCCGGCATCTGATTCCGGCCTCTGATTCCCGGCCTCTGATTCCCTGCTTCTAATTCTGATTCCCTGCCTTTGATTCCCCATCTCTGATTCCGCACATCTGATTCCCTGCCTCTGATTCCCCATCTCTGATTCCCCACCTCTGATACCCCAGCTCTGATTCCCCGCCTCTGATTCCACGCATCTGATTCCCTGCATCTGATTCCAAGCCTCTGATTCTTTGCCTCTGATTCCCCATATCTGATTCCCTGCCTCTGATTCCCCAACTTTGATTCCCAGCCTCTGATTCCCCAGCTCTGATTCCCCGCCTCTGATTCCCCGTGTTTGATTCCCTGCCTCTGATTCCCCGCCTCTGATTCCCCATCTCTGATTCACCACCTTTGATTCGCCACCTGATTCCCCATATCTGATTCCCCACCTCTGTTTTCCCGCCTCTGATTCCCCGCCTCTGATTCTCCATATCTCATTCCCCGCCTCTGAATCCCCATCTCTGATTCCCGGACTCTGATTCCCCACCTCTGATTCCCGGCCTCTTATTCCCAGCATCTGATTCCAGGCCTCTGATTCCCGGCCTCTGACTCCCCGCTTCTGATTCTGATTCCCTGCCTCTGATTCCCCATCTCTGATTCCGCACATCTGATTACCTGCCTCTGATTCCCCACCTCTGATTCCCCATATCTGATTCCCCGCCTCTGTTTCCACGCCTCTGATTCCCCACCTCTGATTCCCCATATCTGATTCCCCAGCTCTGATTCCCCGCATCTGATTCCCCGCATCCGATTCCCCATATCTGATTCCCCGCCTCTGTTACCCCGCCCCTGATTCCCCGCCTCTGTTTCCCCATATCTGATTCCCCGCCTCTGTTTCCCCGCCTCTGATTCCCCAGCTCTGATTCCCTGCCTCTGATTCCCCGCGTTCTATTCCCTGCCTCTGATTCCCCGCCTGTGATTCCCCATCTCTGATAAACCACCTCTGATTCCCCACCACTGATTCCCCATATCTAATTCCCCACCTCTGTTTGCCCGCCTCTGATTCCCCGCCTCTGTTTCCCCATATCTGATTCCCCGCCTCTGAATCCCCAACTCTGATTCCCTGCCTCTGATTCCCCAGCTTCATTCCCCGCCTTTGATTCCCCCCGTCTGATTCCCAGCCTCTGAATCCCCGTGTCTGATAACCTGCCTCTGATTCCCCGCCTCTGATTCCCCATCTCAGATTCACCGCCTCTGATTCCCCACCTCTGATTCCCCATCTCTGATTCCGCACATCCGATTCCCAGCCTCTGATTCCCCGACTCTGATACCCCACCTCTGATTCCCCAGCTCTGATTTCCCGCCTCTGATTCCCCAACTCTGATTCCCCGCCTCTGATTCCACAGCTATGATTCCCCGCCTCTGATTCCCCGCGTCTGATTCCCTGCCTCTGATTCCCCGCCTCTGATTCCACATCTCTGATTCACCACCTCTGATTCCACGCGTCTGATTCCCCGCCTCTGATTCCCCATCTCTGATTCCCCATCTCTGATTCCCCAATTCTGATTCCCCGCCTCTGATTCCCCAGCTCTGATTCCTCGCCTCTGATTCCCTTCCTCTGTTTCCCAACCTCTGATTCCCCACCTCTGATTTCCCATATTGATTCCCTGCGTCTGATTCCCCACCTCTGATTTCCCATATTGATTCCCTGCGTCTGATTCCCCGCCTCTGATTCCCCATATCTCATTCCCCGCCTCTAAATTCCCATCTCTGATTCCCGGATTCTGATTCCCCACCTCTGATTCCCGGCCTCTTATTCCCGGAATCTGATTCCGGCCTCTGATTCCCGGCCTCTGATTCCCTGCTTCTGATTCTGATTCCCTGCCTCTGATTCCCCACCTCTGATTCCCCATATCTGATTCCACGCCTCTGTTTCCCCGCCTTTGATTTCCCGCCTCTGTTTCCCAATATCTAAGTCCCCGCCTCCGATTCCCCAACTCTGATTCCCCACCTCTGATTCCCCAGCTCTGATTCCCCGCCTCTGATTCCCCGCATCTGATTCCCTGCAACTGATTCCAAGCCTCTGATTCCCGGCCTCTGATTCCCCATCTCTGATTCACCGCCTTTAATTCGCAACCTCTGATTCCCCATATCTGATTCCCCGCTTCTGTTTCCCCGCCTCTGATTCCCCGCCTCTGATTCCCCAAATCTCATTCCCCGCCTCTAAATCCCCATCTCTGATTCCCGGATTCTGATTCCCCACCTCTAATTCCCGGCCTCTTATTCCCGGCATCTGATTACGGCCTCTGATTCCCGGCCTCTGATTCCCTGCTTCTGATTCTGATTCCCTGCCTCTGATTCCCCATCTCTGATTCCGCACATCTGATTCCCTGCCTCTGATTCCCCACCTCTGATTCCCCATATCTGATTCCCCGCCTCTGTTTCCCCGCCTTTGATTCCCCGCCTCTGTTTCCCAATATCTAAGTCCCCGCCTCCGATTCCCCAACTCTGATTCCCAACCTCTGATTCCACACCTCTGATCCCCATATCTGATTCCCCGCCTCTGTTTCCCCGCCTCTTATTCCCCGCCTCTGATTCCCCATATCTCATTCCCCGCCTCTGATTCCGCATCTCAGATTCCCGGACTCTGATTCCCCACCTCTGATTCCCGGCCTCTTATTCCCGGCATCTGATTCCGGCCTCTGATTCCCGGCCTCTGATTCCCTGCTTCTGATTCTGATTCCCTGCCTCTGATTCCCCATCTCTGATTCCGCACATCTAATTCCCTGCCTCTGATTCCCCACCTCTGATTCCCCATATCTGATTCCCCGCCTCTGTTTCCCCGCCTCTGATTCCCCGCCTCTGTTTCCCCATATCTAAGTCCCCGCCTCGGATTCCCCAACTTTGATTCCCCACCTCTGATTCCCCAGCTCTGATTCCCCGCCTCTGATTCCCCGCATATGATTCCATGCATCTGATTCCCAGCCTCTGATTCCCAGCCTCTGATTCCCAACCTCTGATTCCCCACCTCTGATTCCCCATATCTGATTCCCCGCCTCTGTTTCCCCGCCTGTTATTCCCCGCCTCTGTTTCCCCATATCTGAACCCCGCCTCTATTTGCCCGCCTCTGATTGCCCGCCTCTGTTTCCCCATATCTGATTCCCCGCCTCTGAATCCCCAACTCTGATTCCCTGCCTCTAATTTTCCATGTCTGATTACCCGCCTCTGATTCCCCGCGTCTGATTACCGGCCTCTGATTCCCCGCCTCTGATTCCCCATCTCTGATTCACAACCTCTGATTCCCCACCTCTGATTCCCCATATCTGATTCCCCGCCTCTGTTTCCCCGCCTCTGATTCCCCACCTCTGATTCCCAATATCTGATTCCCCGCCTCTGATTCCCCACCTCTGATTCCCCGCCTCTGATTCGCCAGCTATGATTCCCCGCCTCTGATTCCCCGCGTCTGATTCCCTGCCTCTGATTCCCCGCCTCTGATTCCACATCTCTGATTCACCATCTCTGATTCCCCAATTCTGATTCCCCGCCTCTGATTCCCCGTGTTTGATTCCCTGCCTCTGATTCCCGGCCTCCGATTCCCCATCTCTTATTCACCGCCTTTGATTCGCCACCTCTGATTCCCCATATCTGATTCCCCGCCTCTGTTTCCCCGCCTCTGATTCCCCGCCTCTGATTCCCCATATCTCATTCCCCGCCTCTGAATCCCCATCTCTGATTACTGGACTCTGATTCCCCACCTCTGATTCCCGGCCTCTTATTCCCGGCATCTGATTCCGGCCTCTGATTCCCGGCCTCTGATTCCCTGCTTCTAATTCTGATTCCCTGCCTTTGATTCCCCATCTCTGATTCCGCACATCTGATTCCCTGCCTCTGATTCCCCATCTCTGATTCCCCATATCTGATTCCCCGCCTCTGTTTCCCCGACTCTGATTCCCAACCTCTGATTCCCCACCTCTGATTCCCCGCCTCTGATTCCCTGCCTCTGATTCCCTGCCTCTGATTCCCCATCTCCGATTCCGCACATCTGATTCCCCGCCTCTGATTCCCTGCCTCTGATTCCCAACCTCTGATTCCCCACCTCTGATTCCCCATATCTGATTCCCCGCCTCTGTTTCCCCGCCTCTGATTCCCCTCCTCTGATTCCCTCAACTCTAATTCCCCGCCTCTGATTCCCCAGCTCTGATTCCCCGTGTTTGATTCCCTGCCTCTGATTCCCTGCCCTGATTCCCCATCTCTGTTTCACCGCCTTTGATTCGCCACCTCTGTTTCCCCATATCTGATTCCCTGCCTCTGATTCCCCAACTCTGATTCCCCGCCTCTGATTCCCCAGCTCTGATTCCCCGCCTCTGATTTCCCGTGTTTGATTCCCTGCCTCTGATTCCCCGCCTCTGATTCCCCATCTCTGATTCACCGCCTTTGATTCGCCACCTCTGATTCCACATATCTGATTCCCCACCTCTGTTTCCCCGCCTCTGATTCCCCGCCTCTGATTCTCCATATCTCATTCCCCGCCTCTGAATCCCCATCTCTGATTCCCAGACTCTGATTCCCCACCTCTGATTCCCGGCCTCTTATTCCCAGCCTCTGATTCCCGGCCTCTGATTCCCGGCCTCTGATTCCCCGCTTCTGATTCTGATTCCCTGCCTCTGATTCCCCATCTCTGATTCCGCACATCTGATTCCCTGCCTCTGATTCCCCACCTCTGATTCCCCATATCTGATTTCCCGCCTCTGTTTCCCCGCCTCTGATTCCCCGCCTCTGTTTCCCCATATCTAATTCTCAACCTCTGATGCCCCAACTCTGATTCCCTGCCTCTGATTCCCCGCGTTCAATTCCCTGCCTCTGATTCCCCGCCTGTGATTCCCCATCTCTGATTCACCACCTCTGATTCCCCACCTCTGATTCCCCATATCTAATTCCCCGCCTCTCTTTGCCCGCCTCTGATTCCCCGCCTCTGTTTCCCCATATCTGATTCCCCGCCTCTGAATCCCCAACTCTGATTCCCTGCCTCTGATTCCCCAGCTCTGATTCCCCGCCTTTGATTCCCACCATCTTATTCCCAGCCTCTGAATCCCCGTGTCTGATTTCCTGCCTCTGATTCCCCGCCTCTGATTCCCCATCTCTGATTCACAGCCTCTGATTCCCCACCTCTGATTCCCCATCTCTGATTCCGCACATCTGATCCCCTGCCTCTGATTCCCCAGCTCTGATTCCCCGCCTCTGATTCCCCAACTCTGATTCCCCGCCTCTGATTCCCCAGCTCTGATTCCCCGCCTCTGATTCCCCGTGTTTGATTCCCTGCCTCTGATTCCCCGCCTCTGATTCACCATCTCTGATTCAACGCCTTTGATTCGCCACCTCTGATTCCCCATATCTGATTCCTCGCCTCTGTTTCCCCGCCTCTGATTCCCCTCCTCTGATTCCCCATATCTCATTCCCCGCCTCTGATTCTCCATCTCTGATTCCCGGACTCTGATTCCCCACCTCTGATTCCCGGCCTCTTTTTCCCAGCATCTGATTCCGTACTCTGATTCCCGGCCTTTGATTCCCTGCTTCTGATTCCCCATCTCTGATTCCGCAAATCTAATTCCCTGCCTCTGATTCCCCACCTCTGATTCCCCAGATCTGATTCCCCGCCTCTGTTTCCCCGCCACTGATTCCCCGCCTCTGTTTCCCCATATCTAAGTCCCCGCCTCTGATTCGCCAACTTTGATTCCCACCTCTGATTCCCCAGCTCTGATTACCCGCCTCTGATTCCCCGCATCTGATTCCATGCATCTGATTCCCAGCCTCTGATTCCCAGCCTCTGATTCCCAACCCCTGATTCCCCACCTCTGATCCCCATATCTGATTCCCCGCCTCTGTTTCCCCGCCTCTGATTCCCCGCCTCTGTTTTCCCATATCTGATCCCCGCCTCTATTTGCCCGCCTCTGATTCCCCGCCTCTGTTTCCCCATATCTGATTCCCCGACTCTGAATCCCCAACTCTGATTCCCTTCCTCTAATTTCCCAGCTCTGATTCCCCGCCTCTGATTCCCCGCGTCTGATTACCGGCCTCTGATTCCCCGCCTCTGATTCCCCATCTCTGATTCACAACCTCTGATTCCCCACCTCTGATACCCCGTATCTGATTCCCCGCCTCTGTTTCCCCGCCTCTGATTCCCCACCTCTGATTCCCAATATCCGATTCCCCGCCTCTGATTCCCCACCTCTGATTCCCTGCCTCTGATTCCCTGCCCTGATTCCCCATCTCTGTTTCACCGCCTTTGATTCGCCACCTCTGATTCCCCATATCTGATTCCCCGCCTCCGTTTCCCCGCCTCTGATTCCCTGCCTCTGATTCCCAACCTCTGATTCCACACCTCTGATTCCCCATATCTGATTCCCCGCCTCTGTTTCCCCACCTCTGATTCCCTGCCCCTGTTTCCCCATATCTGATTCCCTGCCTCTGATTCCCCATCTCTGATTCCCCGCCTCTGATTCCCCAGCTCTGATTCCCCGCCTTTAATTTCCGGTGTTTGATTCCCTGCCTCTGATTCCCCGCCTCTGATTCCCCATCTCTGATTCACCGCCTTTGATTCGCCACCTCTGATTCCACATATCTGATTCCCCACCTCTGTTTCCCCGCCTCTGATTCCCCGCCTCTGATTCTCCATATCTCATTCCCCGCCTCTGAATCCCCATCTCTGATTCCCGGACTCTGATTCCCCACCTCTGATTCCCGGCCTCTTATTCCCAGCATCTGATTCCCGGCCTCTGATTCCCGGCCTCTGATTCCCCGCTTCTGATTCTGATTCCCTGCCTCTGATTCCCCATCTCTGATTCCGCACATCTGATTCCCTGCCTCTGATTCCCCACCTCTGATTCCCCATATCTAATTCCCCGCCTCTGTTTGCCCGCCTCTGATTCCCCGCCTCTGTTTCCCCATATCTGATTCCCCGCCTCTGAATCCCCAACTCTGATTCCCTGCCTCTTATTCCCCAGCTCTGATTCCCCGCCTTTGATTCCCCCCGTCTGATTCCCAGCCTCTGAATCCCCGTGTCTGATTTCCTGCCTCTGATTCCCCGCCTCTGATTCCCCATCTCTGATTCACAGCCTCAGATTCCCCACCTCTGATTCCCCATCTCTGATTCCGCACATCTGATTCCCTGCCTCTGATTCCCCGACTCTGATCCCCACCTCTGATTCCCCAGCTCTGATTCCCCGCCTTTGATTCCCCAACTCTGATTCCACGCCTCTGATTCCCCAGCTCTGATTCCCCGCCTCTGATTCCCCGTGTTGGATTCCCTGCCTCTGATTCCCCGCCTCTGATTCCCCATCTCTGATTCAACGCCTTCGATTCGCCTCCTCTGATTCCCCATATCTGATTCCTCGCCTCTGTTTCCCCGCCTCTGATTCCCCTCCTCTGATTCCCCATATCTCATTCCCCGCCTCTGATTCCCTATCTCTGATTCCCGGACTCTGATTCCCCACCTCTGATTCCCGGCCTCTTATTCCCGGCATCTGATTCCGGCCTCTGATTCCCGGCCTCTGATTCCCTGCTTCTGATTCCCTATCTCTGATTCCGGAAATCTAATTCCCTGCCTCTGATTCCCCACCTCTGATTCCCCATATCTGATTCCCCGCCTCTGTTTCCCCGCCTCTGATTCCCCGCCTCTGTTTCCCCATATCTAAGTCCCCGCCTCTGATTCCCCAACTTTGATTCCCCACCTCTGATTCCCCAGCTCTGATTCCCCGCCTCTGATTCCCCGCATCTGATTCCATGCATCTGATTCCCAGCCTCTGATTCCCAGACTCTGATTCCCAACCTCTGATTCCCCACCTCTGATCCCCATATCTGATTCCCCGCCTCTGTTTCCCCGCCTCTGATTCCCCGCCTCTGTTTCCCCATATCTGATCCCCGCCTCTATTTGCCCGCCTCTGATTCCCCGCCTCTGTTTCCCCATATCTGATTCCCCGCCTCTGAATCCTCAACTCTGATTCCCTGCCTCTAATTTCCCAGCTCTGATTCCCCGCCTCTGATTCCCCGCGTCTGATTACCGGCCTCTGATTCCCCGCCTCTGATTCCCCATCTCTGATTCACAACCTCTGATTCCCCACCTCTGATACCCCATATCTGATTCCCCGCCTCTGTTTCCCCGCCTCTGATTCCCCACCTCTGATTCCCCGCCTCTGATACCCCACCTCTGATTCCCCGCCTCTGATTCGCCAGCTATGATTCCCCGCCTCTTATTCCCCGCGTCTGATTCCCTGCCTCTGATACCCCGCCTCTGATTCCACATCTCTGATTCACCACCTCTGATTCCCCGCGTCTGATTCCCTGCCTCTGATTCCCCATCTCTGATTCCCCATCTCTGATTCCCCAATTCTGATTCCCCTCCTCTGATTCCCCGTGTTTGATTCCCTGCCTCTGATTCCCGGCCTCTGATTCCCCATCTCTGATTCACCGCCTTTGATTCGCCACCTCTGATTCGCCATATCTGATTCCCCGCCTCTGTTTCCCCGCCTCTGATTCCCCGCCTCTGATTCCCCATATCTCATT
Source organism: Narcine bancroftii (assembly GCF_036971445.1). Classification (NCBI taxonomy): domain Eukaryota; kingdom Metazoa; phylum Chordata; class Chondrichthyes; order Torpediniformes; family Narcinidae; genus Narcine; species Narcine bancroftii. The sequence continues at coordinate 13,004,918 of NW_027211893.1, read as the reverse complement.
CCCCGCCTCTGAATCCCCATCTCTGATTCCCGGACTCTGATTCCCCACCTCTGATTTCCGGCCTCTTATTACCAGCATCTGATTCCGGCCTCTGATTCCCGGCCTCTGATTCCCTGCTTCTGATTCTGATTCCCTGCCTTTGATTCCCCATCTCTGATTCCGCACATCTGATTCCCTGCCTCTGATTCCCCATCTCTGATTCCCCATATCTGATTCCCCGCCTCTGATTCCCCGCCTCTGTTTCCCAATATCCAAGTCCCCGCCTCTGATTCCCCAACTCTGATTCCCCACCTCTGATTCCCCAGCTCTGATTCCCCGCCTCTGATTCCCCGCATCTGATTCCCTGCATCTGATTCCAAGCCTCTGATTCCCTGCCTCTGATTCCCAACCTCTGATTCCCCACCTCTGATTCCCCATATCTGATTCCCAGCCTCTTTTTCCCCGCCTCTGATTCCCCACCTCTGTTTCCCCATATCTGATTCCAGGCCTCTGATTCCCCGCCTCTGATTCCCCGCCTCTGATTCCCTGCCTCTGATTCCCCATCTCCGATTCCGCACATCTGATTCCCTGCCTCTGATTCCCCGCCTCTGATTCCCCGCCTCTGATTCCCTGCCTCTGATTCCCAACCTCTGATTCCCCACCTCTGATTCCCCGTGTTTGATTCCCCGCCTCTGTTTCCCCGCCTCTGATTCCCCGCCTCTGATTCCCCAACTCTAATTCCCCGCCTCTGATTCCCCATATCTGATTCCCCGCCTCTGTTTCCCCGCCTCTGATTCCCCGCCCCTGTTTCCCCATATATGATTCCCTGCCTCTGACTCCCCAACTTTGATTCCCCGCCTCTGATTCCCCGTGTTTGATTCCCTGCCTCTGATTCCCCGCCTCTGATTCCCCATCTCTGATTCACCACCTTTGATTCGCCACCTCTGATTCCCCATATCTGATTCCCCACCTCTGTTTTCCCGCCTCTGATTCCCCGCCTCTGATTCTCCATATCTCATTCCCCGCCTCTGAATCCCCATCTCTGATTCCCGGACTCTGATTCCCCACCTCTGATTCCCGGCCTCTTATTCCCAGCATCTGATTCCAGGCCTCTGATTCCCGGCCTCTGACTCCCCGCTTCTGATTATGATTCCCTGCCTCTGATTCCCCATCTCTGATTCCGCACATCTGATTACCTGCCTCTGATTCCCCACCTCTGATTCCCCATATCTGATTCCCCACCTCTGTTTCCACGCCTCTGATTCCCCACCTCTGATTCCCCATATCTGATTCCCCAGCTCTGATTCCCCGCCTCTGATTCCCCGCATCCGATTCCCCATATCTGATTCCCCGCCTCTGTTTCCCCGCCCCTGATTCCCCGCCTCTGTTTCCCCATATCTGATTCCCCGCCTCTGATTCCCAACTATGATTCCCCGCCTCTGATTCCCCAGCTCTGATTCCCTGCCTCTGATTCCCCGCGTTCTATTCCCTGCCTCTGATTCCCTGCCTGTGATTCCCCATCTCTGATAAACCACCTCTGATTCCCCACCACTGATTCCCCATATCTAATTCCCCGCCTCTGTTTGCCCGCCTCTGATTCCCCACCTCTGTTTCCCCATATCTGATTCCCCGCCTCTGAATCCCCAACTCTGATTCCCTGCCTCTGATTCCCCAGCTTCATTCCCCGCCTTTGATTCCCCCCATCTGATTCCCAGCCTCTGAATCCCCGTGTCTGATAACCTGCCTCTGATTCCCCGCCTCTGATTCCCCATCTCAGATTCACCGCCTCTGATTCCCCACCTCTGATTCCCCATCTCTGATTCCGCACATCCGATTCCCTGCCTCTGATTCCCCGACTCTGATTCCCCACCTCTGATTCCCCAGCTCTGATTTCCCGCCTCTGATTCCACAGCTCTGATTCCCCGCCTCTGATTCCCCGTTTTTGATCCCCTGCCTCTGATTCCCCGCCTCTGATTCCCCATCTCTGATTCACCGCCTTTGATTCGCCACCTCTGATTCCCCATATCTGATTCCTCGCCACTGTTTCCCCGCCTCTGATTCCCCGCCTCCTATTCCCCATATCTCATTCCCCGCCTCTGATTCGCCAGCTATGATTCCCCGCCTCTGATTCCCCGTGTCTGATTCCCTGCCTCTGATTCCCCGCCTCTGATTCCACATCTCTGATTCACCACCTCTGATTCCACGCGTCTGATTCCCCGCCTCTGATTCCCCATCTCTGATTCCCCATCTCTGATTCCCCAATTCTGATTCCCCGCCTCTGATTCCCCAGCTCTGATTCCTCGCCTCTGATTCCCTTCCTCTGTTTCCCAACCTCTGTTTCCCCGCCTCTGATTCCCCGCCCCTGTTTCCCCATATCTGATTCCCTGACTCTGATTCCCCAACTTTGATTCCCAGCCTCTGATTCCCCAGCTCTTATTCCCCGCCTCTGATTCCCCGTGTTTGATTCCCTGCCTCTGATTCCCCGCCTCTGATTCCCCATCTCTGATTCACCGCCTTTGATTCGCCACCTCTGATTCCCCATATCTGATTCCCCACCTCTGTTTCCCCGCCTTTGATTCCCCGCCTCTGATCCTCCATATCTCATTCCCCGCCTCTGACTCCCCATCTCTGATTCCCGGACTCTGATTCCCCACCTCTGATTCCCGGCCTCTTATTCCCAGCATCTGATTCCAGGCCTCTGATTCCCGGCCTCTGACTCCCCGCTTCTGATTCTGATTCCCTGCCTCTGATTCCCCATCTCTGATTCCGCACATCTGATTACCTGCCTCTGATTCCCCATGTCTGATTCCCCAAATCTGATTCCCCGCCTCTGTTTCCACGCCTCTGATTCCCCGCCTCTGTTTCCCCATATCTAATTCCTCACCTCTGATGCCCCAACTCTGATTCCCCGCCTCTGATTCCACAGCTCTGATTCCCCGCCTCTGATTCCCCGCATCCGATTCCCCATATCTGATTCCCCGCCTCTGTTTCCCCGCCCCTGATTCCCCGCCTCTGTTTCCCCATATCTGATTATCCGCCTCTGATTCCCAACTATGATTCCCCGCCTCTGAATCCCCGCGTCTGATTCCCTGCCTCTGCTTCCCCGCCTCTGATTCCCCAACTCTGATTCCCCGCCTCTGATTCCCCAGCTCTGATTCCCCGCCTCTGATTCCCCGTGTTTGATTCCCTGCCTCTGATTCCCGGCCTCTGATTCCCCATCTCTGATTCACCGCCTTTGATTCGCCACCTCTGATTCCCCATATCTGATTCCCCGCATCTGTTTCCCCGCCTCTGATTCCCCGCCTCTGATTCCCCATATCTCATTCCCCGCCTCTGAATCCCCATCTCTGATTCCCCGACTCTGATTCCCTACCTCTGATTCCCGGCCTCTTATTCCCGGCATCTGATTCCGGCCTCTGATTCCCGGCCTCTGATTCCCTGCTTCTGATTCTGATTCCCTGCCTCTGATTCCCCATCTCTGATTCCGCACATCTGATTCCCTGCCTCTGATTCCCCACCTCTGATTCCCCATATCTGACTCCCCGCCTCTGTTTCCCCGCCTCTGATTCCCCGCCTCTGTTTCCCAATATCTAAGTCCCCTCCTCTGATTCCCCAACTCTGATTCCCCAACTCTGATTCCCCACCTCTGATTCCCCAGCTCTGATTCCCCGCCTCTGATTCCCCGCATCTGATTCCCTGCATCTGATTCCAAGCCTCTGATTCCCTGCCTCTGATTCCCAACCTCTGATTCCCCACCTCTGATTCTCCATATCTGATTCCCCGCCTCTGTTTCCCCGCCTCTGATTCCCCACCTCTGTTTCCCCATATCTGATTCCCGGCCTCTTATTCCCCGCCTCTGATTCCCCACCTCTGATTCCCTACCTCTGATTCCCCATCTCCGATTCCGCACATCTGATTCCCTGCCTCTGATTCCCCACCTCTGATTCCCTGCCTCTGATTCCGAACCTCTGATTCCCCACCTCTGATTCCCCATATCTTATTCCCCGCCTCTGTTTCCCCGCCTCTGATTCCCCTCCTCTGATTCCCCAACTCTAATTCCCCGCCTCTGATTCCCCAGCTCTGATTCCCCGTGTTTGATTCCCTGCCTCTGATTCCCTGCCCTGATTCCCCATCTCTGTTTCACCGCCTTTGATTCGCCACCTCTGATTCCCCATATCTGATTCCCCGCCTCTGTTTTGCCGCCTCTGATTCGCTGCCTCTGATTCCCAACCTCTGATTCCACACCTCTGATTCCCCATATCTGATTCCCCGCCTCTGTTTCCCCGCCTCTGATTCCCTGCCCTTGTTTCCCCATATCTGATTCCCTGCCTCTGATTCCCCAACTCTGATTCCCCGCCTCTGATTCCCCAGCTCTGATTCCCCGCCCCTGATTTCCCGTGTTTGATTCCCTGCCTCTGATTCCCCGCCTCTGATTCCCCATCTCTGATTCACCACCTTTGATTCGCCACCTCTGATTCCACATATCTGATTCCCCACCTCTCTTTCCCCGCCTCTGATTCCCCGCCTCTGATTCTCCATATCTCATTTTCCGCCTCTGAATCCCCATCTCTGATTCCCGGACTCTGATTCCCCACCTCTGATTCCCGGCCTCATATTCCCAGCATCTGATTCCCGGCCTCTGATTCCCGGCCTCTGATTCCCCGCTTCTGATTCTGATTCGCTGCCTCTGATTCCCCATCTCTGATTCCGCACATCTGATTCCCTGCCTCTGATTCCCCACCTCTGATTCCCCATATCTGATTTCCCGCCTCTGTTTCCCCGCCTCTGAATCCCCGCCTCTGTTTCCCCATATCTAATTCCCAACCTCTGATGCCCCAACTCTGATTCCCTGCCTCTGATTCCCCGCGTTCTATTCCCTGCCTCTGATTCCCCGCCTGTGATTCCCCATCTCTGATTCACCACCTCTGATTCCCCACCTCTGATTCCCCATATCTAATTCCCCGCCTCTGTTTGCCCACCTCTGATTCCCCGCCTCTGTTTCCCCATATCTGATTCCCAACCTCTGAATCCCCAACTCTGATTCCCTGCCTCTGATTCCCCAGCTCTGATTCCCCGCCTTTGACTCCCCCGTCTGATTCCCAGCCTCTGAATCCCCGTGTCTGATTTCCTGCCTCTGATTCCCCGCCTCTGATTCCCCATCTCTGATTCACAGCCTCTGATTCCCCACCTCTGATTCCCCATCTCGGATTCCGCACATCTGATTCCCTGCCTCTGATTCCCCGACTCTGATCCCCACCTCTGATTCCCAAGCTCTGATTCCCCGCCTCTGATTCCCCAACTCTGATTCCCCGCCTCTGATTCCCCAGCTCTGATTCCCCGCCTCTGATTCCCCGTGTTTGATTCCCTGCCTCTGATTCCCCGCCTCTGATTCCCCATCTCTGATTCACCGCCTTTGATTCGCCACCTCTGATTCCCCATATCTGATTCCTCGCCTCTGTTTCCCCGCCTCTGATTCCCCGCCTCTGATTCCCCATATCTCATTCCCCGCCTCTGATTCCCCATCTCTGATTCCCGGACTCTGATTCCCCACCTCTGATTCCCAGCCTCTTATTCCCGGCATCTGATTCCGGCCTCTGATTCCCGGCCTCTGATTCCCTGCTTCTGATTCTGATTCCCTGCCTTTGATTCCCCATCTCTGATTCCGAACATCTGATTCCCTGCCTCTGAATCCCCATCTCTGATTCCCCATATCTGATTCCCCGCCTCTGTTTCCCCGCCTCTGATTCCCCGCCTCTGTTTCCCAATATCTAAGTCCCCGCCTCTGATTCCCCAACTCTGATTCCCCACCTCTGATTCCCCAGCTCTGATTCCCCGCCTCTGATTCCCTGCATCTGATTCCCTGCATCTGATTCCAAGCCTCTGATTCCCTGCCTCTGATTCCCAACCTCTGATTCCCCACCTCTGATTCCCCATATCTGATTCCCAGCCTCTGTTTCCCCGCCTCTGATTCCCCGCCTCTGTTTCCCCATATCTGATTCCTGGACTCTGATTCCCCGCCTCTGATTCCCTGCCTCTGATTCCCCATCTCCGATTCCGCACATCTGATTCCCTGCCTCTGATTCCCCGCCTCTGATTCCCCGCCTCTGATTCCCTGCCTCTGATTCCCAACCTCTGATTCCCCACCTCTGATTCCCCGTGTTTGATTCCCCGCCTCTGTTTCCCCGCCTCTGATTCCCCGCCTCTGATTCCCCAACTCTAATTCCCCGCCTCTGATTCCCCATATCTGATTCCCCGCCTCTGTTTCCCCGCCTCTGATTCCCCGCCCCTGTTTCCCCATATCTGATTCCCTGCCTCTGATTCCCCAACTTTGATTCCCAGCCTCTGATTCCCCAGCTCTGATTCCCCGCCTCTGATTCCCCGTGTTTGATTCCCTGCCTCTGATTCCCGGCCTCTGATTCCCCATCTCTGATTCACCGCCTTTGATTCGCCACATCTGATTCCCCATATCTGATTCCCCGCCTCTGTTTCCCCGCCTCTGATTCCCCGCCTCTGATTCCCCATATCTCATTCCCCGCCTCTGAATCCCCATCTCTGATTCCCAGACTCTGATTCCCCACCTCTGATTCCCGGCCTCTTATTCCCGGCATCTGATTCCGGCCTCTGATTCCCGGCCTCTGATTCCCTGCTTCTGATTCTGATTCCCTGCCTTTGATTCCCCATCTCTGATTCCGCACATCTGATTCCCTGCCTCTGATTCCCCATCTTTGATTCCCCATATCTGATTCCCCGCCTCTGTTTCCCCGCCTCTGATTAAACGCCTCTGTTTCCCAATATCTAAGTCCCCGCATCTGATTCCCCAACTCAGATTCCCCACCTCTGATTCCCCAGCTCTGATTCCCCGCCTCTGATTCCCCGCATCTGATTCCCTGCATCTGATTCCAAGCCTCTTATTCCCTGCCTCTGATTCCCAACCTCTGATTCCCCACCTCTGATTCCCCATATCTGATTCCCAGCCTCTGTTTCCCCGCCTCTGATTCCCCGCCTCTGTTTCCCCATATCTGATTCCCGGCCTCTGATTCCCCGCCTCTGATTCCCCGCCTCTGATTCCCTGCCTCTGATTCCCAAACTCCGATTCCGCACATCTGATTCCCTGCCTCTGATTCCCCGCCTCTGATTCCCCGCCTCTGATTCCCTGCCTCTGAATCCCAACCTCTGATTCCCCACCTCTGATTCCCCGTGTTTGATTCCCCGCCTCTGTTTCCCCACCTCTGATTCCCTGCCCTTGTTTCCCCATATCTGATTCCCTGCCTCTGATTCCCCATCTCTGATTCCCCATATCTGATTCCCCGCCTCTGTTTCCCCGCCTCTGATTAAACGCCTCTGTTTCCCAATATCTAAGTCCCCGCATCTGATTCCCCATATCTGATTCCCTGCCTCTGATTCCACAACTTTGATTCCCAGCCTCTGATTCCCCCAGCTCTGATTCCCCGCCTCTGATTCCCCGTGTTTGATTCCCTGCCTCTGATTCCCCGCCTCTGATTCCCCATCTCTGATTCACTGCCTTTGATTCGCCACCTCTGATTCCCCATATCTAATTCCCCACCTCTGTTTCCCCGCCTCTGATTCCCCGCCTCTGATTCTCCATATCTCATTCCCCGCCTCTGAATCCCCATCTCTGATTCCCGGACTCTGATTCCCCACCTCTGATTCCCGGCCTCTTATTCCCAGCATCTGATTCCAGGCCTCTGATTCCCGGCCTCTGACTCCCCGTTTCTGATTCTGATTCCCTGCCTCTGATTCCCCATCTCTGATTCCGCACATCTGATTACCTGCCTCTGATTCCCCACCTCTGATTCCCCATATCTGATTCCCCGCCTCTGTTTCCACGCCTCTGATTCCCCGCCTCTGTTACCCCATATCTAATTCCCAACCTCTGATGCCCCAACTCTGATTCCCCGCCTCTGATTCCCCAGCTCTGATTCCCCGCCTCTGATTCCCCGCATTCGATTCCCCATATCTGATTCCCCGCCTCTGTATCCCCGCCCCTGATTCCCCGCCTCTGTTTCCCCATATCTGATTCCCCGCCTCTGATTCCCAACTATGATACCCCGCCTCTGATTCCCCAGCTCTGATTCCCTGCCTCTGATTCCCCGCGTTCTATTCCCTGCCTCTGATTCCCCGCCTGTGATTCCCCATCTCTGATTCACCACCTCTGATTCCCCACCACTGATTCCCCATATCTAATTCCCCGCCTCTGTTTGCCCGCCTCTGATTCCCCGCCTCTGTTTCCCCATATCTGATTCCCCGCCTCTGAATCCCCAACTCTGATTCCCTGCCTCTGAATCCCCAGCTTCATTCCCCGCCTTTGATTCCCCCCGTCTGATTCCCAGCCTCTGAATCCCCGTGTCTGATAACCCGCCTCTGATTCCCCACCTCTGATTCCCCATCTCTGATTCCGCACATCCGATTCCCTGCCTCTGATTCCCCGACTCTGATTCCCCACCTCTGATTCCCCAGCTCTGATTCCCCGCCTCTGATTCCCCAACTCTGATTCCCCGCCTCTGATTCCCCAGCTCTGATTCCCCGCCTCTGATTCCCGTGTTTGATCCCCTGCCTCTGATTCCCCGCCTCTGATTCCCCATCTCTGATTCACCGCCTTTGATTCGCCACCTCTGATTCCCCTTATCTGATTCCTCGCCACAGTTTCCCCGCCTCTGATTCCCCGCCTCTGATTCCACATATCTCATTCCCCGCCTCTGATTCGCCAGCTATGATTCCCCGCCTCTGATTCCCCGCGTCTGATTCCCTGCCTCTGATTCCCCGCCTCTGATTCCACATCTCTGATTCACCACCTCTGTTTCCCCGCGTCTGATTCCCCGCCTCTGATTCCACATCTCTGATTCGCCACCTCTGATTCCCCATATCTGATTCCCCGCCTCTGTTTCCCCGCCTCTGATTCCCCGCCTCTGATTCCCCATATCTCATTCCCCGCCTCTGAATCCCCATCTCTGATTCCCGGACTCTGATTCACCACCTCTGATTCCCGGCCTCTTATTCCCGGCATCTGATTCCGGCCTCTGATTCCCGGCCTCTGATTCCCTGCTTCTGATTCTGATTCCCTGCCTTTGATTCCCCATCTCTGATTCCGCACATCTGATTCCCTGCCTCTGATTCCCCATCTCTGATTCCCCATATCTGATTCCCCGCCTCTGTTTCCCCGCCTCTGATTAAACGCCTTTGTTTCCCAATATCTAAGTCCCCGCATCTGATTCCCCAACTCTGATTCCCCACCTCTGATTCCCTGCCTCTGATTCCCTGCCCTGATTCCCCATCTCTGTTTCACCGCCTTTGTTTCGCCACCTCTGATTCGCCATATCTGATTCCCCGCCTCTGTTTCCCCGCCTCTGATTCCCCGCCTCTGATTCCCCATATCTCATTCCCCGCCTCTGAATCCCCATCTCTGATTCCCGGACTCTGATTCCCCACCTCTGATTTCCGGCCTCTTATTCCCGGCATCTGATTCCGGCCTCTGATTCCCGGCCTCTGATTCCCTGCTTCTGATTCTGATTCCCTGCCTTTGATTCCCCATCTCTGATTCCGCACATCTGATTCCCTGCCTCTGATTCCCCATCTCTGATTCCCCATATCTGATTCCCCGCCTCTGATTCCCCGCCTCTGTTTCCCAATATCCAAGTCCCCGCCTCTGATTCCCCAACTCTGATTCCCCACCTCTGATTCCCCAGCTCTGATTCCCCGCCTCTGATTCCCCGCATCTGATTCCCTGCATCTGATTCCAAGCCTCTGATTCCCTGCCTCTGATTCCCAACCTCTGATTCCCCACCTCTGATTCCCCATATCTGATTCCCAGCCTCTTTTTCCCCGCCTCTGATTCCCCACCTCTGTTTCCCCATATCTGATTCCAGGCCTCTGATTCCCCGCCTCTGATTCCCCGCCTCTGATTCCCTGCCTCTGATTCCCCATCTCCGATTCCGCACATCTGATTCCCTGCCTCTGATTCCCCACCTCTGATTCCCCGCCTCTGATTCCCTGCCTCTGATTCCCAACCTCTGATTCCCCACCTCTGATTCCCCGTGTTTGATTCCCCGCCTCTGTTTCCCCGCCTCTGATTCCCCGCCTCTGATTCCCCAACTCTAATTCCCCGCCTCTGATTCCCCATATCTGATTCCCCGCCTCTGTTTCCCCGCCTCTGATTCCCCGCCCCTGTTTCCCCATATATGATTCCCTGCCTCTGACTCCCCAACTTTGATTCCCCGCCTCTGATTCCCCGTGTTTGATTCCCTGCCTCTGATTCCCCGCCTCTGATTCCCCATCTCTGATTCACCACCTTTGATTCGCCACCTCTGATTCCCCATATCTGATTCCCCACCTCTGTTTTCCCGCCTCTGATTCCCCGCCTCTGATTCTCCATATCTCATTCCCCGCCTCTGAATCCCCATCTCTGATTCCCGGACTCTGATTCCCCACCTCTGATTCCCGGCCTCTTATTCCCAGCATCTGATTCCAGGCCTCTGATTCCCGGCCTCTGACTCCCCGCTTCTGATTATGATTCCCTGCCTCTGATTCCCCATCTCTGATTCCGCACATCTGATTACCTGCCTCTGATTCCCCACCTCTGATTCCCCATATCTGATTCCCCACCTCTGTTTCCACGCCTCTGATTCCCCACCTCTGATTCCCCATATCTGATTCCCCAGCTCTGATTCCCCGCCTCTGATTCCCCGCATCCGATTCCCCATATCTGATTCCCCGCCTCTGTTTCCCCGCCCCTGATTCCCCGCCTCTGTTTCCCCATATCTGATTCCCCGCCTCTGATTCCCAACTATGATTCCCCGCCTCTGATTCCCCAGCTCTGATTCCCTGCCTCTGATTCCCCGCGTTCTATTCCCTGCCTCTGATTCCCTGCCTGTGATTCCCCATCTCTGATAAACCACCTCTGATTCCCCACCACTGATTCCCCATATCTAATTCCCCGCCTCTGTTTGCCCGCCTCTGATTCCCCACCTCTGTTTCCCCATATCTGATTCCCCGCCTCTGAATCCCCAACTCTGATTCCCTGCCTCTGATTCCCCAGCTTCATTCCCCGCCTTTGATTCCCCCCATCTGATTCCCAGCCTCTGAATCCCCGTGTCTGATAACCTGCCTCTGATTCCCCGCCTCTGATTCCCCATCTCAGATTCACCGCCTCTGATTCCCCACCTCTGATTCCCCATCTCTGATTCCGCACATCCGATTCCCTGCCTCTGATTCCCCGACTCTGATTCCCCACCTCTGATTCCCCAGCTCTGATTTCCCGCCTCTGATTCCACAGCTCTGATTCCCCGCCTCTGATTCCCCGTTTTTGATCCCCTGCCTCTGATTCCCCGCCTCTGATTCCCCATCTCTGATTCACCGCCTTTGATTCGCCACCTCTGATTCCCCATATCTGATTCCTCGCCACTGTTTCCCCGCCTCTGATTCCCCGCCTCCTATTCCCCATATCTCATTCCCCGCCTCTGATTCGCCAGCTATGATTCCCCGCCTCTGATTCCCCGTGTCTGATTCCCTGCCTCTGATTCCCCGCCTCTGATTCCACATCTCTGATTCACCACCTCTGATTCCACGCGTCTGATTCCCCGCCTCTGATTCCCCATCTCTGATTCCCCATCTCTGATTCCCCAATTCTGATTCCCCGCCTCTGATTCCCCAGCTCTGATTCCTCGCCTCTGATTCCCTTCCTCTGTTTCCCAACCTCTGTTTCCCCGCCTCTGATTCCCCGCCCCTGTTTCCCCATATCTGATTCCCTGACTCTGATTCCCCAACTTTGATTCCCAGCCTCTGATTCCCCAGCTCTTATTCCCCGCCTCTGATTCCCCGTGTTTGATTCCCTGCCTCTGATTCCCCGCCTCTGATTCCCCATCTCTGATTCACCGCCTTTGATTCGCCACCTCTGATTCCCCATATCTGATTCCCCACCTCTGTTTCCCCGCCTTTGATTCCCCGCCTCTGATCCTCCATATCTCATTCCCCGCCTCTGACTCCCCATCTCTGATTCCCGGACTCTGATTCCCCACCTCTGATTCCCGGCCTCTTATTCCCAGCATCTGATTCCAGGCCTCTGATTCCCGGCCTCTGACTCCCCGCTTCTGATTCTGATTCCCTGCCTCTGATTCCCCATCTCTGATTCCGCACATCTGATTACCTGCCTCTGATTCCCCATGTCTGATTCCCCAAATCTGATTCCCCGCCTCTGTTTCCACGCCTCTGATTCCCCGCCTCTGTTTCCCCATATCTAATTCCTCACCTCTGATGCCCCAACTCTGATTCCCCGCCTCTGATTCCACAGCTCTGATTCCCCGCCTCTGATTCCCCGCATCCGATTCCCCATATCTGATTCCCCGCCTCTGTTTCCCCGCCCCTGATTCCCCGCCTCTGTTTCCCCATATCTGATTATCCGCCTCTGATTCCCAACTATGATTCCCCGCCTCTGAATCCCCGCGTCTGATTCCCTGCCTCTGCTTCCCCGCCTCTGATTCCCCAACTCTGATTCCCCGCCTCTGATTCCCCAGCTCTGATTCCCCGCCTCTGATTCCCCGTGTTTGATTCCCTGCCTCTGATTCCCGGCCTCTGATTCCCCATCTCTGATTCACCGCCTTTGATTCGCCACCTCTGATTCCCCATATCTGATTCCCCGCATCTGTTTCCCCGCCTCTGATTCCCCGCCTCTGATTCCCAATATCTCATTCCCCGCCTCTGAATCCCCATCTCTGATTCCCCGACTCTGATTCCCTACCTCTGATTCCCGGCCTCTTATTCCCGGCATCTGATTCCGGCCTCTGATTCCCGGCCTCTGATTCCCTGCTTCTGATTCTGATTCCCTGCCTCTGATTCCCCATCTCTGATTCCGCACATCTGATTCCCTGCCTCTGATTCCCCACCTCTGATTCCCCATATCTGACTCCCCGCCTCTGTTTCCCCGCCTCTGATTCCCCGCCTCTGTTTCCCAATATCTAAGTCCCCTCCTCTGATTCCCCAACTCTGATTCCCCAACTCTGATTCCCCACCTCTGATTCCCCAGCTCTGATTCCCCGCCTCTGATTCCCCGCATCTGATTCCCTGCATCTGATTCCAAGCCTCTGATTCCCTGCCTCTGATTCCCAACCTCTGATTCCCCACCTCTGATTCTCCATATCTGATTCCCCGCCTCTGTTTCCCCGCCTCTGATTCCCCACCTCTGTTTCCCCATATCTGATTCCCGGCCTCTTATTCCCCGCCTCTGATTCCCCACCTCTGATTCCCTACCTCTGATTCCCCATCTCCGATTCCGCACATCTGATTCCCTGCCTCTGATTCCCCACCTCTGATTCCCTGCCTCTGATTCCGAACCTCTGATTCCCCACCTCTGATTCCCCATATCTTATTCCCCGCCTCTGTTTCCCCGCCTCTGATTCCCCTCCTCTGATTCCCCAACTCTAATTCCCCGCCTCTGATTCCCCAGCTCTGATTCCCCGTGTTTTATTCCCTGCCTCTGATTCCCTGCCCTGATTCCCCATCTCTGTTTCACCGCCTTTGATTCGCCACCTCTGATTCCCCATATCTGATTCCCCGCCTCTGTTTTGCCGCCTCTGATTCGCTGCCTCTGATTCCCAACCTCTGATTCCACACCTCTGATTCCCCATATCTGATTCCCCGCCTCTGTTTCCCCGCCTCTGATTCCCTGCCCTTGTTTCCCCATATCTGATTCCCTGCCTCTGATTCCCCAACTCTGATTCCCCGCCTCTGATTCCCCAGCTCTGATTCCCCGCCCCTGATTTCCCGTGTTTGATTCCCTGCCTCTGATTCCCCGCCTCTGATTCCCCATCTCTGATTCACCACCTTTGATTCGCCACCTCTGATTCCACATATCTGATTCCCCACCTCTCTTTCCCCGCCTCTGATTCCCCGCCTCTGATTCTCCATATCTCATTTTCCGCCTCTGAATCCCCATCTCTGATTCCCGGACTCTGATTCCCCACCTCTGATTCCCGGCCTCATATTCCCAGCATCTGATTCCCGGCCTCTGATTCCCGGCCTCTGATTCCCCGCTTCTGATTCTGATTCGCTGCCTCTGATTCCCCATCTCTGATTCCGCACATCTGATTCCCTGCCTCTGATTCCCCACCTCTGATTCCCCATATCTGATTTCCCGCCTCTGTTTCCCCGCCTCTGATTCCCCGCCTCTGTTTCCCCATATCTAATTACCAACCTCTGATGCCCCAACTCTGATTCCCTGCCTCTGATTCCCCGCGTTCTATTCCCTGCCTCTGATTCCCCGCCTGTGATTCCCCATCTCTGATTCACCACCTCTGATTCCCCACCTCTGATTCCCCATATCTAATTCCCCGCCTCTGTTTGCCCACCTCTGATTCCCCGCCTCTGTTTCCCCATATCTGATTCCCCACCTCTGAATCCCCAACTCTGATTCCCTGCCTCTGATTCCCCAGCTCTGATTCCCCGCCTTTGACTCCCCCCGTCTGATTCCCAGCCTCTGAATCCCCGTGTCTGATTTCCTGCCTCTGATTCCCCGCCTCTGATTCCCCATCTCTGATTCACAGCCTCTGATTCCCCACCTCTGATTCCCCATCTCGGATTCCGCACATCTGATTCCCTGCCTCTGATTCCCCGACTCTGATCCCCACCTCTGATTCCCAAGCTCTGATTCCCCGCCTCTGATTCCCCAACTCTGATTCCCCGCCTCTGATTCCCCAGCTCTGATTCCCCGCCTCTGATTCCCCGTGTTTGATTCCCTGCCTCTGATTCCCCGCCTCTGATTCCCCATCTCTGATTCACCGCCTTTGATTCGCCACCTCTGATTCCCCATATCTGATTCCTCGCCTCTGTTTCCCCGCCTCTGATTCCCCGCCTCTGATTCCCCATATCTCATTCCCCGCCTCTGATTCCCCATCTCTGATTCCCGGACTCTGATTCCCCACCTCTGATTCCCAGCCTCTTATTCCCGGCATCTGATTCCGGCCTCTGATTCCCGGCCTCTGATTCCCTGCTTCTGATTCTGATTCCCTGCCTTTGATTCCCCATCTCTGATTCCGAACATCTGATTCCCTGCCTCTGAATCCCCATCTCTGATTCCCCATATCTGATTCCCCGCCTCTGTTTCCCCGCCTCTGATTCCCCGCCTCTGTTTCCCAATATCTAAGTCCCCGCCTCTGATTCCCCAACTCTGATTCCCCACCTCTGATTCCCCAGCTCTGATTCCCCGCCTCTGATTCCCTGCATCTGATTCCCTGCATCTGATTCCAAGCCTCTGATTCCCTGCCTCTGATTCCCAACCTCTGATTCCCCACCTCTGATTCCCCATATCTGATTCCCAGCCTCTGTTTCCCCGCCTCTGATTCCCCGCCTCTGTTTCCCCATATCTGATTCCTGGACTCTGATTCCCCGCCTCTGATTCCCTGCCTCTGATTCCCCATCTCCGATTCCGCACATCTGATTCCCTGCCTCTGATTCCCCGCCTCTGATTCCCCGCCTCTGATTCCCTGCCTCTGATTCCCAACCTCTGATTCCCCACCTCTGATTCCCCGTGTTTGATTCCCCGCCTCTGTTTCCCCGCCTCTGATTCCCCGCCTCTGATTCCCCAACTCTAATTCCCCGCCTCTGATTCCCCATATCTGATTCCCCGCCTCTGTTTCCCCGCCTCTGATTCCCCGCCCCTGTTTCCCCATATCTGATTCCCTGCCTCTGATTCCCCAACTTTGATTCCCAGCCTCTGATTCCCCAGCTCTGATTCCCCGCCTCTGATTCCCCGTGTTTGATTCCCTGCCTCTGATTCCCGGCCTCTGATTCCCCATCTCTGATTCACCGCCTTTGATTCGCCACATCTGATTCCCCATATCTGATTCCCCGCCTCTGTTTCCCCGCCTCTGATTCCCCGCCTCTGATTCCCCATATCTCATTCCCCGCCTCTGAATCCCCATCTCTGATTCCCAGACTCTGATTCCCCACCTCTGATTCCCGGCATCTTATTCCCGGCATCTGATTCCGGCCTCTGATTCCCGGCCTCTGATTCCCTGCTTCTGATTCTGATTCCCTGCCTTTGATTCCCCATCTCTGATTCCGCACATCTGATTCCCTGCCTCTGATTCCCCATCTTTGATTCCCCATATCTGATTCCCCGCCTCTGTTTCCCCGCCTCTGATTAAACGCCTCTGTTTCCCAATATCTAAGTCCCCGCATCTGATTCCCCAACTCAGATTCCCCACCTCTGATTCCCCAGCTCTGATTCCCCGCCTCTGATTCCCCGCATCTGATTCCCTGCATCTGATTCCAAGCCTCTTATTTCCTGCCTCTGATTCCCAACCTCTGATTCCCCACCTCTGATTCCCCATATCTGATTCCCAGCCTCTGTTTCCCCGCCTCTGATTCCCCGCCTCTGTTTCCCCATATCTGATTCCCGGCCTCTGATTCCCCGCCTCTGATTCCCCGCCTCTGATTCCCTGCCTCTGATTCCCAAACTCCGATTCCGCACATCTGATTCCCTGCCTCTGATTCCCCGCCTCTGATTCCCCGCCTCTGATTCCCTGCCTCTGAATCCCAACCTCTGATTCCCCACCTCTGATTCCCCGTGTTTGATTCCCCGCCTCTGTTTCCCCACCTCTGATTCCCTGCCCTTGTTTCCCCATATCTGATTCCCTGCCTCTGATTCCCCATCTCTGATTCCCCATATCTGATTCCCCGCCTCTGTTTCCCCGCCTCTGATTAAACGCCTCTGTTTCCCAATATCTAAGTCCCCGCATCTGATTCCCCATATCTGATTCCCTGCCTCTGATTCCACAACTTTGATTCCCAGCCTCTGATTCCCCCAGCTCTGATTCCCCGCCTCTGATTCCCCGTGTTTGATTCCCTGCCTCTGATTCCCCGCCTCTGATTCCCCATCTCTGATTCACTGCCTTTGATTCGCCACCTCTGATTCCCCATATCTAATTCCCCACCTCTGTTTCCCCGCCTCTGATTCCCCGCCTCTGATTCTCCATATCTCATTCCCCGCCTCTGAATCCCCATCTCTGATTCCCGGACTCTGATTCCCCACCTCTGATTCCCGGCCTCTTATTCCCAGCATCTGATTCCAGGCCTCTGATTCCCGGCCTCTGACTCCCCGTTTCTGATTCTGATTCCCTGCCTCTGATTCCCCATCTCTGATTCCGCACATCTGATTACCTGCCTCTGATTCCCCACCTCTGATTCCCCATATTTGATTCCCCGCCTCTGTTTCCACGCCTCTGATTCCCCGCCTCTGTTACCCCATATCTAATTCCCAACCTCTGATGCCCCAACTCTGATTCCCCGCCTCTGATTCCCCAGCTCTGATTCCCCGCCTCTGATTCCCCGCATTCGATTCCCCATATCTGATTCCCCGCCTCTGTATCCCCGCCCCTGATTCCCCGCCTCTGTTTCCCCATATCTGATTCCCCGCCTCTGATTCCCAACTATGATACCCCGCCTCTGATTCCCCAGCTCTGATTCCCTGCCTCTGATTCCCCGCGTTCTATTCCCTGCCTCTGATTCCCCGCCTGTGATTCCCCATCTCTGATTCACCACCTCTGATTCCCCACCACTGATTCCCCATATCTAATTCCCCGCCTCTGTTTGCCCGCCTCTGATTCCCCGCCTCTGTTTCCCCATATCTGATTCCCCGCCTCTGAATCCCCAACTCTGATTCCCTGCCTCTGAATCCCCAGCTTCATTCCCCGCCTTTGATTCCCCCCGTCTGATTCCCAGCCTCTGAATCCCCGTGTCTGATAACCCGCCTCTGATTCCCCACCTCTGATTCCCCATCTCTGATTCCGCACATCCGATTCCCTGCCTCTGATTCCCCGACTCTGATTCCCCACCTCTGATTCCCCAGCTCTGATTCCCCGCCTCTGATTCCCCAACTCTGATTCCCCGCCTCTGATTCCCCAGCTCTGATTCCCCGCCTCTGATTCCCGTGTTTGATCCCCTGCCTCTGATTCCCCGCCTCTGATTCCCCATCTCTGATTCACCGCCTTTGATTCGCCACCTCTGATTCCCCTTATCTGATTCCTCGCCACAGTTTCCCCGCCTCTGATTCCCCGCCTCTGATTCCACATATCTCATTCCCCGCCTCTGATTCGCCAGCTATGATTCCCCGCCTCTGATTCCCCGCGTCTGATTCCCTGCCTCTGATTCCCCGCCTCTGATTCCACATCTCTGATTCACCACCTCTGTTTCCCCGCGTCTGATTCCCCGCCTCTGATTCCACATCTCTGATTCGCCACCTCTGATTCCCCATATCTGATTCCCCGCCTCTGTTTCCCCGCCTCTGATTCCCCGCCTCTGATTCCCCATATCTCATTCCCCGCCTCTGAATCCCCATCTCTGATTCCCGGACTCTGATTCACCACCTCTGATTCCCGGCCTCTTATTCACGGCATCTGATTCCGGCCTCTGATTCCCGGCCTCTGATTCCCTGCTTCTGATTCTGATTCCCTGCCTTTGATTCCCCATCTCTGATTCCGCACATCTGATTCCCTGCCTCTGATTCCCCATCTCTGATTCCCCATATCTGATTCCCCGCCTCTGTTTCCCCGCCTCTGATTAAACGCCTCTGTTTCCCAATATCTAAGTCCCCGCATCTGATTCCCCAACTCTGATTCCCCACCTCTGATTCCCTGCCTCTGATTCCCTGCCCTGATTCCCCATCTCTGTTTCACCGCCTTTGATTCGCCACCTCTGATTCCCCATATCTGATTCCCCGCCTCTGTTTCCCCGCCTCTGATTCCCTGCCTCTGATTCCCAACCTCTGATTCCACACCTCTGATTCCCAATATCTCATTCCCCGCCTCTGATTCCCCACCTCTGATTCCCTGCCTCTGATTCCCTGCCCTGATTCCCCATCTCTGTTTCACCGCCTTTGATTCGCCACCTCTGATTCCCCAACTCTGATTCCCCGCCTCTGATTCCCCAGCTCTGATTCCCCGCCTCTGATTTCCGGTGTTTGATTCCCTGCCTCTGATTCCCCGCCTCTGATTCCCCATCTCTGATTCACCGCCTTTGATTCGCCACCTCTGATTCCACATATCTGATTCCCCACCTCTGTTTCCCCGCCTCTGATTCCCCGCCTCTGATTCTCCATATCTCATTCCCCGCCTCTGAATCCCCATCTCTGATTCCCGGACTCTGATTCCCCACATCTGATTCCCGGCCTCATATTCCCAGCATCTGATTCCCGGCCTCTGATTCCCGGCCTCTGATTCCCCGCTTCTGATTCTGATTCCCTGCCTCTGATTCCCCATCTCTGATTCCGCACATCTGATTCCCTGCCTCTGATTCCCCACCTCTGATTCCCCATATCTGATTTCCCGCCTCTGTTTCCCCGCCTCTGATTCCCCGCCTCTGTTTCTCCATATCTAATTCCCAACCTCTGATGCCCCAACTCTGATTCCCTGCCTCTGATTCCCCGCGTTCTATTCCCTACCTCTGATTCCCCGCCTGTGATTCCCCATCTCTGATTCACCACCTCTGATTCCCCACCTCTGATTCCCCATATCTAATTCCCCGCCTCTGTTTGCCCGCCTCTGATTCCCCGCCTCTGTTTCCCCATATCTGATTCCCCGCCTCTGAATCCCCAACTCTGATTCCCTGCCTCTGATTCCCCAGCTCTGATTCCCCGCCTTTCATTCCCGCCGTCTGATTCCCAGCCGCTGAATCCCCGTGTCAGATTTCCTGCCTCTGATTCCCCGCCTCTGATTCCCCATCTCTGATTCACAGCCTCTGATTCCCCACCTCTGATTCCCCATCTCTGATTCCGCACATCTGATTCCCTGCCTCTGATTCCCCGACTCTGATCCCCACCTCTGATTCCCCAGCTCTGATTCCCCGCCTCTGATTCCCCAACTCTGATTCCCCACCTCTGATTCCCCAGCTCTGATTCCCCGCCTCTGATTCCCCGTGTTTGATTCCCTGCCTCTGATTCCCCGCCTCTGATTCCCCATCTCTGATTCAACGCCTTTGATTCGCCACCTCTGATTCCCCATATCTGATTCCTCGCCTCTGTTTCCCCGCCTCTGATTCCCCTCCTCTGATTCCCCATATCTCATTCCCCGCCTCTGATTCCCTATCTCTGATTCCCGGACTCTGATTCCCCACCTCTGATTACCGGCCTCTTATTCCCGGCATCTGATTCCGGCCTCTGATTCCCGGCCTCTGATTCCCTGCTTCTGATTCCCCATCTCTGATTCCGCAAATCTAATTCCCTGCCTCTGATTCCCCACCTCTGATTCCCCATATCTGATTCCCCGCCTCTGTATCCCCGCCTCTGATTCCCCGCCTCTGCTTCCCCATATCTAAGTCCCCGCCTCTGATTCCCCAACTTTGATTCCCCACCTCTGATTCCCCAGCTCTGATTCCCCGCCTCTGATTCCCCGCATCTGATTCCATGCATCTGATTCCCAGCCTCTGATTCCCAGCCTCTGATTCCCAACCTCTGATTCCCCACCTCTGATCCCCATATCTGATTCCCCGCCTCTGTTTCCCCGCCTCTGATTCCCCACCTCTGTTTCCCCATATCTGATCCCCGCCTCTATTTGCCCGCCTCTGATTCCCCGCCTCTCTTTCCCCATATCTGATTCCCCGCCTCTGAATCCCCAACTCTGATTCCCTGCCTCTAATTTCCCAGCTCTGATTCCCCGCCTCTGATACCCCGCGTCTGATTACCGGCCTCTGATTCCCCGCCTCTGATTCCCCATCTCTGATTCACAACCTCTGATTCCCCACCTCTGATACCCCATATCTGATTCCCCGCCTCTGTTTCCCCGCCTCTGATTCCCCACCTCTGATTCCCAATATCTGATTCCCCGCCTCTGATTCCCCACCTCTGATTCCCCGCCTCTGATTCGCCAGCTATGATTCCCCGCCTCTTATTCCCCGCGTCTGATTCCCTGCCTCTGATTCCCCGCCTCTGATTCCACAGCTCTGATTCCCCGCCTCTGATTCCCCGTGTTTGATCCCCTGCCTCTGATTCCCCGCCTCTGATTCCCCATCTCTGATTCACCGCCTTTGATTCGCCACCTCTGATTCCCCATATCTGATTCCTCGCCACTGTTTCCCCGCCTCTGATTCCCCGCCTCTGATTCCCCATATCTCATTCCCCGCCTCTGATTCGCCAGCTATGATTCCCCGCCTCTGATTCCCCGCCTCTGATTCGCCAGCTATGATTCCCCGCCTCTTATTCCCCGCGTCTGATTCCCTGCCTCTGATTCCCCGCCTCTGATTCCACATCTCTGATTCACCACCTCTGATTCACCGCGTCTGATTCCCTGCCTCTGATTCCCCATCTCTGATTCCCCATCTCTGATTCCCCAATTCTGATTCCCCTCCTCTGATTCCCCGTGTTTGATTCCCTGCTCTGATTCCCGGCCTCTTATTCCCCATCTCTGTTTCACCGCCTTTGATTCGCCACCTCTGATTCGCCATATCTGATTCCCCGCCTCTGTTTCCCCGCCTCTGATTCCCCGCCTCTGATTCCCCATATCTCATTCCCCGCCTCTGAATCCCCATCTCTGATTCCCGGACTCTGATTCCCCACCTCTGATTTCCGGCCTCTTATTCCCGGCATCTGATTCCGGCCTCTGATTCCCGGCCTCTGATTCCCTGCTTCTGATTCTGATTCCCTGCCTTTGATTCCCCATCTCTGATTCCGCACATCTGATTCCCTGCCTCTGATTCCCCATCTCTGATTCCCCATATCTGATTCCCCGCCTCTGATTCCCCGCCTCTGTTTCCCAATATCTAAGTCCCCGCCTCTGATTCCCCAACTCTAATTCCCCACCTCTGATACCCCAGCTCTGATTCCCCGCCTCTGATTCCACGCATCTGATTCCCTGCATCTGATTCCAAGCCTCTGATTCTTTGCCTCTGATTCCCAACCTCTGATTCCCCACCTCTGATTCCCCATATCTGATTCCCAGCCTCTGTTTCCCTGCCTCTGATTCCCCGCCTCTGTTTCCCCATATCTGATCCCCGGCCTCTGATTCCCCGCCTCTGATTCCCCGCCTCTGATTCCCTGCCTCTGATTCCCCATCTCCGATTCCGCACATCTGATTCCCTGCCTCTGATTCCCCGCCTCTGATTCCCCACCTCTGATTCCCTGCCTCTGATTCCCAACCTCTGATTCCCCACCTCTGATTCCCCGTGTTTGATTCCCCGCCTCTGTTTCCCCGCCTCTGATTCCCCGCCTCTGATTCCCCAACTCTAATTCCCCGCCTCTGATTCCCCATATCTGATTCCCCGCCTCTGTTTCCCCGCCTCTGATTCCCCGCCCCTGTTTCCCCATATCTGATTCCCTGCCTCTGATTCCCCAACTTTGATTCCCAGCCTCTGATTCCCCAGCTCTGATTCCCCGCCTCTGATTCCCCGTGTTTGATTCCCTGCCTCTGATTCCCCGCCTCTGATTCCCCATCTCTGATTCACCACCTTTGATTCGCCACCTCTGATTCCCCATATCTGATTCCCCACCTCTGTTTTCCCGCCTCTGATTCCCCGCCTCTGATTCTCCATATCTCATTCCCCGCCTCTGAATCCCCATCTCTGATTCCCGGACTCTGATTCCCCACCTCTGATTCCCGGCCTCTTATTCCCAGCATCTGATTCCAGGCCTCTGATTCCCGGCCTCTGACTCCCCGCTTCTGATTCTGATTCCCTGCCTCTGATTCCCCATCTCTGATTCCGCACATCTGATTACCTGCCTCTGATTCCCCACCTCTGATTCCCCATATCTGATTCCCCGCCTCTGTTTCCACGCCTCTGATTCCCCACCTCTGATTCCCCATATCTGATTCCCCAGCTCTGATTCCCCGCATCTGATTCCCCGCATCCGATTCCCCATATCTGATTCCCCGCCTCTGTTTCCCCGCCCCTGATTCCCCGCCTCTGTTTCCCCATATCTGATTCCCCGCCTCTGTTTCCCCGCCTCTGATTCCCCAGCTCTGATTCCCTGCCTCTGATTCCCCGCGTTCTATTCCCTGCCTCTGATTCCCCGCCTGTGATTCCCCATCTCTGATAAACCACCTCTGATTCCCCACCACTGATTCCCCATATCTAATTCCCCACCTCTGTTTGCCCGCCTCTGATTCCCCGCCTCTGTTTCCCCATATCTGATTCCCCGCCTCTGAATCCCCAACTCTGATTCCCTGCCTCTGATTCCCCAGCTTCATTCCCCGCCTTTGATTCCCCCCGTCTGATTCCCAGCCTCTGAATCCCCGTGTCTGATAACCTGCCTCTGATTCCCCGCCTCTGATTCCCCATCTCAGATTCACCGCCTCTGATTCCCCACCTCTGATTCCCCATCTCTGATTCCGCACATCCGATTCCCAGCCTCTGATTCCCCGACTCTGATACCCCACCTCTGATTCCCCAGCTCTGATTTCCCGCCTCTGATTCCCCAACTCTGATTCCCCGCCTCTGATTCCACAGCTCTGATTCCCCGCCTCTGATTCCCCGTGTTTGATCCCCTGCCTCTGATTCCCCGCCTCTGATTCCCCATCTCTGATTCACCGCCTTTGATTCGCCACCTCTGATTCCCCATATCTGATTCCTCGCCACTGTTTCCCCGCCTCTGATTCCCCGCCTCTGATTCCCCATATCTCATTCCCCGCCTCTGATTCGCCAGCTATGATTCCCCGCCTCTGATTCCCCGCGTCTGATTCCCTGCCTCTGATTCCCCGCCTCTGATTCCACATCTCTGATTCACCACCTCTGATTCCACGCGTCTGATTCCCCGCCTCTGATTCCCCATCTCTGATTCCCCATCTCTGATTCCCCAATTCTGATTCCCCGCCTCTGATTCCCCAGCTCTGATTCCTCGCCTCTGATTCCCTTCCTCTGTTTCCCAACCTCTGATTCCCCACCTTTGATTTCCCATATTGATTCCCTGCGTCTGATTCCCCACCTCTGATTTCCCATATTGATTCCCTGCGTCTGATTCCCCGCCTCTGATTCCCCATATCTCATTCCCCGCCTCTAAATTCCCATCTCTGATTCCCGGATTCTGATTCCCCACCTCTGATTCCCGGCCTCTTATTCCCGGAATCTGATTCCGGCCTCTGATTCCCGGCCTCTGATTCCCTGCTTCTGATTCTGATTCCCTGCCTCTGATTCCCCACCTCTGATTCCCCATATCTGATTCCACGCCTCTGTTTCCCCGCCTTTGATTTCCCGCCTCTGTTTCCGAATATCTAAGTCCCTGCCTCCGATTCCCCAACTCTGATTCCCCACCTCTGATTCCCCAGCTCTGATTCCCCGCCTCTGATTCCCCGCATCTGATTCCCTGCAACTGATTCCAAGCCTCTGATTCCCGGCCTCTGATTCCCCATCTCTGATTCACCGCCTTTAATTCGCAACCTCTGATTCCCCATATCTGATTCCCCGCTTCTGTTTCCCCGCCTCTGATTCCCCGCCTCTGATTCCCCAAATCTCATTCCCCGCCTCTAAATCCCCATCTCTGATTCCCGGATTCTGATTCCCCACCTCTGATTCCCGGCCTCTTATTCCCGGCATCTGATTCCGCACATCTGATTCCCTGCCTCTGATTCCCCACCTCTGATTCCCCATATCTGATTCCCCGCCTCTGTTTCCCCGCCTTTGATTCCCCGCCTCTGTTTCCCAATATCTAAGTCCCCGCCTCCGATTCCCCAACTCTGATTCCCAACCTCTGATTCCACACCTCTGATCCCCATATCTGATTCCCCGCCTCTGTTTCCCCGCCTCTTATTCCCCGCCTCTGATTCCCCATATCTCATTCCCCGCCTCTGATTCCGCATCTCAGATTCCCGGACTCTGATTCCCCACCTCTGATTCCCGGCCTCTTATTCCCGGCATCTGATTCCGGCCTCTGATTCCCGGCCTCTGATTCCCTGCTTCTGATTCTGATTCCCTGCCTCTGATTCCCCATCTCTGATTCCGCACATCTAATTCCCTGCCTCTGATACCCCACCTCTGATTCCCCATATCTGATTCCCCGCCTCTGTTTCCCCGCCTCTGATTCCCCGCCTCTGTTTCCCCATATCTAAGTCCCCGCCTCGGATTCCCCAACTTTGATTCCCCACCTCTGATTCCCCAGCTCTGATTCCCCGCCTCTGATTCCCCGCATATGATTCCATGCATCTGATTCCCAGCCTCTGATTCCCAGCCTCTGATTCCCAACCTCTGATTCCCCACCTCTGATTCCCCATATCTGATTCCCCGCCTCTGTTTCCCCGCCTGTTATTCCCCGCCTCTGTTTCCCCATATCTGAACCCCGCCTCTATTTGCCCGCCTCTGATTCCCCGCCTCTGTTTCCCCATATCTGATTCCCCGCCTCTGAATCCCCAACTCTGATTCCCTGCCTCTAATTTTCCATGTCTGATTACCCGCCTCTGATTCCCCGCGTCTGATTACCGGCCTCTGATTCCCCGCCTCTGATTCCCCATCTCTGATTCACAACCTCTGATTCCCCACCTCTGATTCCCCATATCTGATTCCCCGCCTCTGTTTCCCCGCCTCTGATTCCCCACCTCTGATTCCCAATATCTGATTCCCCGCCTCTGATTCCCCACCTCTGATTCCCCGCCTCTGATTCGCCAGCTATGATTCCCCGCCTCTGATTCCCCGCGTCTGATTCCCTGCCTCTGATTCCCCGCCTCTGATTCCACATCTCTGATTCACCATCTCTGATTCCCCAATTCTGATTCCCCGCCTCTGATTCCCCGTGTTTGATTCCCTGCCTCTGATTCCCGGCCTCCGATTCCCCATCTCTTATTCACCGCCTTTGATTCGCCACCTCTGATTCCCCATATCTGATTCCCCGCCTCTGTTTCCCCGCCTCTGATTCCCCGCCTCTGATTCCCCATATCTCATTCCCCGCCTCTGAATCCCCATCTCTGATTACCGGACTCTGATTCCCCACCTCTGATTCCCGGCCTCTTATTCCCGGCATCTGATTCCGGCCTCTGATTCCCGGCCTCTGATTCCCTGCTTCTAATTCTGATTCCCTGCCTTTGATTCCCCATCTCTGATTCCGCACATCTGATTCCCTGCCTCTGATTCCCCATCTCTGATTCCCCATATCTGATTCCCCGCCTCTGTTTCCCCGACTCTGATTCCCAACCTCTGATTCCCCACCTCTGATTCCCCGCCTCTGATTCCCTGCCTCTGATTCCCTGCCTCTGATTCCCCATCTCCGATTCCGCACATCTGATTCCCCGCCTCTGATTCCCTGCCTCTGATTCCCAACCTCTGATTCCCCACCTCTGATTCCCCATATCTGATTCCCCGCCTCTGTTTCCCCGCCTCTGATTCCCCTCCTCTGATTCCCCAACTCTAATTCCCCGCCTCTGATTCCCCAGCTCTGATTCCCCGTGTTTGATTCCCTGCCTCTGATTCCCTGCCCTGATTCCCCATCTCTGTTTCACCGCCTTTGATTCGCCACCTCTGTTTCCCCATATCTGATTCCCTGCCTCTGATTCCCCAACTCTGATTCCCCGCCTCTGATTCCCCAGCTCTGATTCCCCGCCTCTGATTTCCCGTGTTTGATTCCCTGCCTCTGATTCCCCGCCTCTGATTCCCCATCTCTGATTCACCGCCTTTGATTCGCCACCTCTGATTCCACATATCTGATTCCCCACCTCTGTTTCCCCGCCTCTGATTCCCCGCCTCTGATTCTCCATATCTCATTCCCCGCCTCTGAATCCCCATCTCTGATTCCCGGACTCTGATTCCCCACCTCTGATTCCCGGCCTCTTATTCCCAGCCTCTGATTCCCGGCCTCTGATTCCCGGCCTCTGATTCCCCGCTTCTGATTCTGATTCCCTGCCTCTGATTCCCCATCTCTGATTCCGCACATCTGATTCCCTGCCTCTGATTCCCCACCTCTGATTCCCCATATCTGATTTCCCGCCTCTGTTTCCCCGCCTCTGATTCCCCGCCTCTGTTTCCCCATATCTAATTCTCAACCTCTGATGCCCCAACTCTGATTCCCTGCCTCTGATTCCCCGCGTTCAATTCCCTGCCTCTGATTCCCCGCCTGTGATTCCCCATCTCTGATTCACCACCTCTGATTCCCCACCTCTGATTCCCCATATCTAATTCCCCGCCTCTCTTTGCCCGCCTCTGATTCCCCGCCTCTGTTTCCCCATATCTGATTCCCCGCCTCTGAATCCCCAACTCTGATTCCCTGCCTCTGATTCCCCAGCTCTGATTCCCCGCCTTTGATTCCCACCATCTTATTCCCAGCCTCTGAATCCCCGTGTCTGATTTCCTGCCTCTGATTCCCCGCCTCTGATTCCCCATCTCTGATTCACAGCCTCTGATTCCCCACCTCTGATTCCCCATCTCTGATTCCGCACATCTGATCCCCTGCCTCTGATTCCCCAGCTCTGATTCCCCGCCTCTGATTCCCCAACTCTGATTCCCCGCCTCTGATTCCCCAGCTCTGATTCCCCGCCTCTGATTCCCCGTGTTTGATTCCCTGCCTCTGATTCCCCGCCTCTGATTCACCATCTCTGATTCAACGCCTTTGATTCGCCACCTCTGATTCCCCATATCTGATTCCTCGCCTCTGTTTCCCCGCCTCTGATTCCCCTCCTCTGATTCCCCATATCTCATTCCCCGCCTCTGATTCTCCATCTCTGATTCCCGGACTCTGATTCCCCACCTCTGATTCCCGGCCTCTTTTTCCCAGCATCTGATTCCGGACTCTGATTCCCGGCCTCTGATTCCCTGCTTCTGATTCCCCATCTCTGATTCCGCAAATCTAATTCCCTGCCTCTGATTCCCCACCTCTGATTCCCCAGATCTGATTCCCCGCCTCTGTTTCCCCGCCACTGATTCCCCGCCTCTGTTTCCCCATATCTAAGTCCCCGCCTCTGATTCGCCAACTTTGATTCCCACCTCTGATTCCCCAGCTCTGATTACCCGCCTCTGATTCCCCGCATCTGATTCCATGCATCTGATTCCCAGCCTCTGATTCCCAGCCTCTGATTCCCAACCTCTGATTCCCCACCTCTGATCCCCATATCTGATTCCCCGCCTCTGTTTCCCCGCCTCTGATTCCCCGCCTCTGTTTTCCCATATCTGATCCCCGCCTCTATTTGCCCGCCTCTGATTCCCCGCCTCTGTTTCCCCATATCTGATTCCCCGACTCTGAATCCCCAACTCTGATTCCCTGCCTCTAATTTCCCAGCTCTGATTCCCCGCCTCTGATTCCCCGCGTCTGATTACCGGCCTCTGATTCCCCGCCTCTGATTCCCCATCTCTGATTCACAACCTCTGATTCCCCACCTCTGATACCCCATATCTGATTCCCCGCCTCTGTTTCCCCGCCTCTGATTCCCCACCTCTGATTCCCAATATCCGATTCCCCGCCTCTGATTCCCCACCTCTGATTCCCTGCCTCTGATTCCCTGCCCTGATTCCCCATCTCTGTTTCACCGCCTTTGATTCGCCACCTCTGATTCCCCATATCTGATTCCCCGCCTCCGTTTCCCCGCCTCTGATTCCCTGCCTCTGATTCCCAACCTCTGATTCCACACCTCTGATTCCCCATATCTGATTCCCCGCCTCTGTTTCCCCACCTCTGATTCCCTGCCCCTGTTTCCCCATATCTGATTCCCTGCCTCTGATTCCCCATCTCTGATTCCCCGCCTCTGATTCCCCAGCTCTGATTCCCCGCCTTTAATTTCCGGTGTTTGATTCCCTGCCTCTGATTCCCCGCCTCTGATTCCCCATCTCTGATTCACCGCCTTTGATTCGCCACCTCTGATTCCACATATCTGATTCCCCACCTCTGTTTCCCCGCCTCTGATTCCCCGCCTCTGATTCTCCATATCTCATTCCCCGCCTCTGAATCCCCATCTCTGATTCCCGGACTCTGATTCCCCACCTCTGATTCCCGGCCTCTTATTCCCAGCATCTGATTCCCGGCCTCTGATTCCCGGCCTCTGATTCCCCGCTTCTGATTCTGATTCCCTGCCTCTGATTCCCCATCTCTGATTCCGCACATCTGATTCCCTGCCTCTGATTCCCCACCTCTGATTCCCCATATCTAATTCCCCGCCTCTGTTTGCCCGCCTCTGATTCCCCGCCTCTGTTTCCCCATATCTGATTCCCCGCCTCTGAATCCCCAACTCTGATTCCCTGCCTCTTATTCCCCAGCTCTGATTCCCCGCCTTTGATTCCCCCCGTCTGATTCCCAGCCTCTGAATCCCCGTGTCTGATTTCCTGCCTCTGATTCCCCGCCTCTGATTCCCCATCTCTGATTCACAGCCTCTGATTCCCCACCTCTGATTCCCCATCTCTGATTCCGCACATCTGATTCCCTGCCTCTGATTCCCCGACTCTGATCCCCACCTCTGATTCCCCAGCTCTGATTCCCCGCCTTTGATTCCCCAACTCTGATTCCACGCCTCTGATTCCCCAGCTCTGATTCCCCGCCTCTGATTCCCCGTGTTGGATTCCCTGCCTCTGATTCCCCGCCTCTGATTCTCCATCTCTGATTCAACGCCTTCGATTCGCCACCTCTGATTCCCCATATCTGATTCCTCGCCTCTGTTTCCCCGCCTCTGATTCCCCTCCTCTGATTCCCCATATCTCATTCCCCGCCTCTGATTCCCTATCTCTGATTCCCGGACTCTGATTCCCCACCTCTGATTCCCGGCCTCTTATTCCCGGCATCTGATTCCGGCCTCTGATTCCCGGCCTCTGATTCCCTGCTTCTGATTCCCTATCTCTGATTCCGGAAATCTAATTCCCTGCCTCTGATTCCCCACCTCTGATTCCCCATATCTGATTCCCCGCCTCTGTTTCCCCGCCTCTGATTCCCCGCCTCTGTTTCCCCATATCTAAGTCCCCGCCTCTGATTCCCCAACTTTGATTCCCCACCTCTGATTCCCCAGCTCTGATTCCCCGCCTCTGATTCCCCGCATCTGATTCCATGCATCTGATTCCCAGCCTCTGATTGCCAGACTCTGATTCCCAACCTCTGATTCCCCACCTCTGATCCCCATATCTGATTCCCCGCCTCTGTTTCCCCGCCTCTGATTCCCCGCCTCTGTTTCCCCATATCTGATCCCCGCCTCTATTTGCCCGCCTCTGATTCCCCGCCTCTGTTTCCCCATATCTGATTCCCCGCCTCTGAATCCCCAACTCTGATTCCCTGCCTCTAATTTCCCAGCTCTGATTCCCCGCCTCTGATTCCCCGCGTCTGATTACCGGCCTCTGATTCCCCGCCTCTGATTCCCCATCTCTGATTCACAACCTCTGATTCCCCACCTCTGATACCCCATATCTGATTCCCCGCCTCTGTTTCCCCGCCTCTGATTCCCCACCTCTGATTCCCAATATCTGATTCCCCGCCTCTGATACCCCACCTCTGATTCCCCGCCTCTGATTCGCCAGCTATGATTCCCCGCCTCTTATTCCCCGCGTCTGATTCCCTGCCTCTGATACCCCGCCTCTGATTCCACATCTCTGATTCACCACCTCTGATTCCCCGCGTCTGATTCCCTGCCTCTGATTCCCCATCTCTGATTCCCCATCTCTGATTCCCCAATTCTGATTCCCCTCCTCTGATTCCCCGTGTTTGATTCCCTGCCTCTGATTCCCGGCCTCTGATTCCCCATCTCTGATTCACCGCCTTTGATTCGCCACCTCTGATTCGCCATATCTGATTCCCCGCCTCTGTTTCCCCGCCTCTGATTCCCCGCCTCTGATTCCCCATATCTCATTCCCCGCCTCTGAATCCCCATCTCTGATTCCCGGACTCTGATTCCCCACCTCTGATTTCCGGCCTCTTATTCCCGGCATCTGATTCCGGCCTCTGATTCCCGGCCTCTGATTCCCTGCTTCTGATTCTGATTCCCTGCCTTTGATTCCCCATCTCTGATTCCGCACATCTGATTCCCTGCCTCTGATTCCCCATCTCTGATTCCCCATATCTGATTCCCCGCCTCTGATTCCCCGCCTCTGTTTCCCAATATCCAAGTCCCCGCCTCTGATTCCCCAACTCTGATTCCCCACCTCTGATTCCCCAGCTCTGATTCCCCGCATCTGATTCCCCGCATCTGATTCCCTGCATCTGATTCCAAGCCTCTGATTCCCTGCCTCTGATTCCCAACCTCTGATTCCCCACCTCTGATTCCCCATATCTGATTCCCAGCCTCTTTTTCCCCGCCTCTGATTCCCCACCTCTGTTTCCCCATATCTGATTCCAGGCCTCTGATTCCCCGCCTCTGATTCCCCGCCTCTGATTCCCTGCCTCTGATTCCCCATCTCCGATTCCGCACATCTGATTCCCTGCCTCTGATTCCCCGCCTCTGATTCCCCGCCTCTGATTCCCTGCCTCTGATTCCCAACCTCTGATTCCCCACCTCTGATTCCCCGTGTTTGATTCCCCGCCTCTGTTTCCCCGCCTCTGATTCCCCGCCTCTGATTCCCCAACTCTAATTCCCCGCCTCTGATTCCCCATATCTGATTCCCCGCCTCTGTTTCCCCGCCTCTGATTCCCCGCCCCTGTTTCCCCATATATGATTCCCTGCCTCTGACTCCCCAACTTTGATTCCCCGCCTCTGATTCCCCGTGTTTGATTCCCTGCCTCTGATTCCCCGCCTCTGATTCCCCATCTCTGATTCACCACCTTTGATTCGCCACCTCTGATTCCCCATATCTGATTCCCCACCTCTGTTTTCCCGCCTCTGATTCCCCGCCTCTGATTCTCCATATCTCATTCCCCGCCTCTGAATCCCCATCTCTGATTCCCGGACTCTGATTCCCCACCTCTGATTCCCGGCCTCTTATTCCCAGCATCTGATTCCAGGCCTCTGATTCCCGGCCTCTGACTCCCCGCTTCTGATTATGATTCCCTGCCTCTGATTCCCCATCTCTGATTCCGCACATCTGATTACCTGCCTCTGATTCCCCACCTCTGATTCCCCATATCTGATTCCCCACCTCTGTTTCCACGCCTCTGATTCCCCACCTCTGATTCCCCATATCTGATTCCCCAGCTCTGATTCCCCGCCTCTGATACCCGCATCCGATTCCCCATATCTGATTCCCCGCCTCTGTTTCCCCGCCCCTGATTCCCCGCCTCTGTTTCCCCATATCTGATTCCCCGCCTCTGATTCCCAACTATGATTCCCCGCCTCTGATTCCCCAGCTCTGATTCCCTGCCTCTGATTCCCCGCGTTCTATTCCCTGCCTCTGATTCCCTGCCTGTGATTCCCCATCTCTGATAAACCACCTCTGATTCCCCACCACTGATTCCCCATATCTAATTCCCCGCCTCTGTTTGCCCGCCTCTGATTCCCCACCTCTGTTTCCCCATATCTGATTCCCCGCCTCTGAATCCCCAACTCTGATTCCCTGCCTCTGATTCCCCAGCTTCATTCCCCGCCTTTGATTCCCCCCATCTGATTCCCAGCCTCTGAATCCCCGTGTCTGATAACCTGCCTCTGATTCCCCGCCTCTGATTCCCCATCTCATATTCACCGCCCCTGATTCCCCACCTCTGATTCCCCATCTCTGATTCCGCACATCCGATTCCCTGCCTCTGATTCCCCGACTCTGATTCCCCACCTCTGATTCCCCAGCTCTGATTTCCCGCCTCTGATTCCACAGCTCTGATTCCCCGCCTCTGATTCCCCGTTTTTGATCCCCTGCCTCTGATTCCCCGCCTCTGATTCCCCATCTCTGATTCACCGCCTTTGATTCGCCACCTCTGATTCCCCATATCTGATTCCTCGCCACTGTTTCCCCGCCTCTGATTCCCCGCCTCTGATTCCCCATATCTCATTCCCCGCCTCTGATTCGCCAGCTATGATTCCCCGCCTCTGATTCCCCGTGTCTGATTCCCTGCCTCTGATTCCCCGCCTCTGATTCCACATCTCTGATTCACCACCTCTGATTCCACGCGTCTGATTCCCCGCCTCTGATTCCCCATCTCTGATTCCCCATCTCTGATTCCCCAATTCTGAATCCCCGCCTCTGATTCCCCAGCTCTGATTCCTCGCCTCTGATTCCCTTCCTCTGTTTCCCAACCTCTGATTCCCCACCTCTGATTTCCCATATTGATTCCCTGCGTCTGATTCCCCACCTCTGATTTCCCATATTGATTCCCTGCGTCTGATTCCCCGCCTCTGATTCCCCAACTCTGATTCCCCGCCCCTGATTCCCCAGCTCTGATTCCCCGCATCTGATTCCCCGTGTTTGATTCCCTGCCTCTGATTCCCGGCCTCTGATTCCCCATCTCTGATTCACCGCCTTTGATTCGCAACCTCTGATTCCCCATATCTGATTCCCCGCTTCTGTTTCCCCGCCTCTGATTCCCCGCCTCTGAATCCCCATATCTCATTCCCCGCCTCTAAATCCCCATCTCTGATTCCCGGATTCTGATTCCCCACCTCTGATTCCCGGCCTCTTATTCCCGGCATCTGATTCCGGCCTTTGATTCCCGGCCTCTGATTCCCTGCTTCTGATTCTGATTCCCTGCCTCTGATTCCCCATCTCTGATTCCGCACATCTGATTCCCTGCCTCTGATTCCCCACCTCTGATTCCCCATATCTGATTCCTCGCCTCTGTTTCCCCGCCTTTGATTCCCCGCCTCTGTTTCCCAATATCTAAGTCCCCGCCTCCGATTCCCCAACTCTGATTCCCCACCTCTGATTCCCCAGCTCTGATTCCCCGCCTCTGATTCCCCGCATCTGATTCCCTGCAACTGATTCCAAGCCTCTGATTCCCTGCCTCTGATTCCCAAACTCTGATTCCCAACCTCTGATTCCACACCTCTCATTCCCCATATCTGATTCCCCGCCTCTGTTTCCCCGCCTCTGATTCCCCGCCTCTGATTCCCCATATCTCATTCCCCGCCTCTGATTCCGCATCTCTGATTCCCGGACTCTGATTCCCCACCTCTGATTCCCGGCCTCTTATTCCCGGCATCTGATTCCGGCCTCTGATTCCCGGCCTCTGATTCCCTGCTTCTGATTCTGATTCCCTGCCTCTGATTCCCCATCTCTGATTCCGCACATCTAATTCCCTGCCTCTGATTCCCCACCTCTGATTCCCCATATCTGATTCCCCGCCTCTGTTTCCCCGCCTCTGATTCCCCGCCTCTGTTTCCCCATATCTAAGTCCCCGCCTCTGATTCCCCAACTTTGATTCCCCACCTCTTATTCCCCAGCTCTGATTCCCCGCCTCTGATTCCCCGCATATGATTCCATGCATCTGATTCCCAGCCTCTGATTCCCAGCCTCTGATTCCCAACCTCTGATTCCCCACCTCTGATTCCCCATATCTGATTCCCCACCTCTGTTTCCTCGCCTCTGATTCCCCGCCTCTGTTTCCCCATATCTGATCCCCGCCTCTATTTGCCCGCCTCTGATTCCCCGCCTCTGTTTCCCCATATCTGATTCCCCGCCTCTGAATCCCCAACTCTGATTCCCTGCCTCTAATTTCCCATGTCTGATTCCCCGCCTCTGATTCCCCGCGTCTGATTACCGGCCTCTGATTCCCCGCCTCTGATTCCCCATCTCTGAATCACAACCTCTGATTCCCTACCTCTGATTCCCCATATCTGATTCCCCGCCTCTGTTTCCCCGCCTCTGATTCCCCACCTCTGATTCCCAATATCTGATTCCCCGCCTCTGATTCCCCGCCTCTGATTCCCCACCTCTGATTCCCCACCTCTGATTCGCCAGCTATGATTCCCCGCCTCTGATTCCCCGCGTCTGATTCCCCGCCTCTGATTCCCCAGCTCTGATTCCTCGCCTCTGATTCCCTTCCTCTGATACCCAACCTCTGATTCCCCACCTCTGATTTCCCATATTGATTCCCTGCGTCTGATTCCCCGCCTCTGATTCCCCAACTCTGATTCCCCGCCTCTGATTCCCCAGCTCTGATTCCCCGCCTCTGATTCCCCGTGTTTGATTCCCTGCCTCTGATTCCCGGCCTCTGATTCCCCATCTCTGATTCACCGCCTTTGATTCGCCACCTCTGATTCCCCAAATCTGATTCCCCGCCTCTGTTTCCCCGCCTCTGATTCCCCGCCTCTGATTCCCCATATCTCATTCCCCGCCTCTGAATCCCCATCTCTGATTCCCGCCTTTGATTCCCCGCCTCTGTTTCCCAATATCTAAGTCCCCGCCTCCGATTCCCCAACTCTGATTCCCCACCTCTGATTCCCCAGCTCTGATTCCCCGCCTCTGATTCCCGGCATCTGATTCCCTGCAACTGATTCCAAGCCTCTGATTCCTTGCCTCTGATTCCCAACCTCTGATTCCCAACCTCTGATTCCACACCTCTGATTCCCCATATCTGATTCCCCGCCTCTGTTTCCCCTCCTCTGATTCCCCGCCTCTGATTCCCCATATCTCATTCCCCGCCTCTGATTCCGCATCTCTGATTCCCGGACTCTGATTCCCCGCCTCTGATTCCACATCTCTGATTCACCACCTCTGATTCCCCGCGTCTGATTCCCCGCCTCTGATTCCCCATCTCTGATTCCCCATCTCTGATTCCCCAATTCTGATTCCCCGCCTCTGATTCCCCAGCTCTGATTCCTCGCCTCTGATTCCCTTCCTCTGATACCCAACCTCTGATTCCCCACCTCTGATTTCCCATATTGATTCCCTGCGTCTGATTCCCCGCCTCTGATTCCCCAACTCTGATTCCCCGCCTCTGATTCCCCAGCTCTGATTCCCCGCCTCTGATTCCCCGTGTTTGATTCCCTGCCTCTGATCCGTCTGATTCCCCATCTCTGATTCACCGCTTTGATTCGCCACCTCTGATTCCCACCTCTGCCAAATCTGATTCCCCTCTGTTTCCCCGCCTCTGATTTCCCCGCCTCATATCTCATTCCCGCCTCTGAATCCCATCTCTGATTCCCCATCTGATTCCCCAGCTCTGATTCCCCGCCTCTGATTCCCCGCATCTGATTCCCTGCATCTGATTCCAAGCCTCTGATTCCCTGCCTCTGATTCCCAACCTCTGATTCCCCACCTCTGATTCCCCATATCTGATTCCCCGCCTCTGTTTCCCCGCCTCTGATTCCCCACCTCTGTTTCCCAATATCTGATTCCCGGCCTCTGATTCCCCGCCTCTGATTCCCCGCCTCTGATTCCCTGCCTCTGATTCCCCATCTCCGATTCCGCACATCTGATTCCCTGCCTCTGATTCCCCGCCTCTGATTCCCCGCCTCTGATTCCCTTCCTCTGATTCCCAACCTCTGATTCCCCACCTCTGATTCCCCATATCTGATTCCCCACCTCTGATTCCCCACCTCTGATTCGCCAGCTATGATTCCCCGCCTCTGATTCCCCGCGTCTGATTCCCTGCCTCTGATTCCCCGCCTCTGATTCCACATCTCTGATTCACCACCTCTGATTCCCCGCGTCTGATTCCCCGCCTCTTATTCCCCATCTCTGATTCCCCATCTCTGATTCCCCAATTCTGATTCCTCGCCTCTGATTCCCCAGCTCTGATTCCTCGCCTCTGAATCCCTTCCTCTGATACCCAACCTCTGATTCCCCACCTCTGATTTCCCATATTGATTCCCTGCGTCTGATTCCCCGCCTCTGATTCCCCAACTCTGATTCCCCGCCTCTGATTCCCCAGCTCTGATTCCCCGCCTCTGATTCCCCGTGTTTGATTCCCTGCCTCTGATTCCCGGCCTCTGATTCCCCATCTCTGATTCACCGCCTTTGATTCGCCACCTCTGATTCCCCAAATCTGATTCCCCGCCTCTGTTTCCCCGCCTCTGATTCCCCGCCTCTGATTCCCCATATCTCATTCCCCGCCTCTGAATCCCCATCTCTGATTCCCGGACTCTGATTCCCCGCCTCTGTTTCCCAATATCTAAGTCCCCGCCTCTGATTCCCCAACTCTGATTCCCCACCTCTGATTCCCCAGCTCTGATTCCCCGCCTCTGATTCCCCGCATCTGATTCCCTGCATCTGATTCCAAGCCTCTGATTCCCTGCCTCTGATTCCCAACCTCTGATTCCTCACCTCTGATTCCCCATATCTGATTCCCCGCCTCTGTTTCCCCGCCTCTGATTCCCCACCTCTGTTTCCCAATATCTGATTCCCGGCCTCTGATTCCCCGCCTCTGATTCCCCGCCTCTGATTCCCTGCCTCTGATTCCCCATCTCCGATTCCGCACATCTGATTCCCTGCCTCTGATTCCCCGCCTCTGATTCCCCGCCTCTGATTCCCTTCCTCTGATTCCCAACCTCTGATTCCCCACCTCTGATTCCCCATATCTGATTCCCCGCCTCTGTTTCCCCGCCTCTGACTCCCCGCCTCTGATTCCCCATATCTCATTCCCCGCCTCTGATTCCGCATCTCTGATTCCCGGACTCTGATTCCCCACCTCTGATTCCCCATATCTGATTCCCCGCCTCTGTTTCCCCGCCTCTGATTCCCCAACTCTGATTCCCCGCCTCTGATTCCCCAGCTCGGATTCCCCGCCTCTGATTCCCCGTGTTTGATTCCCTGCCTCTGATTCCCCGCCTCTGATTCCCCATCTCTGATTCAACGCCTTTGATTCACCACCTCTGATTCCCCATATCTGATTCCTCGCCTCTGTTTCCCCGCCTCTGATTCCCCTCCTCTGATTCCCCATATCTCATTCCCCGCCTCTAATTCCCCATCTCTGATTCCCGGACTCTGATTCCCCACCTCTGATTCCCGGCCTCTTATTCCCGTCATCTGATTCCGGCCTCTGATTCCCGGCCTCTGATTCCCTGCTTCTGATTCCCCATCTCTGATTCCGCAAATCTAATTCCCTGCCTCTGATTCCCCACCTCTGATTCCCCATATCTGATTCCCCGCCTCTGTTTCCCCGCCTCTGATTCACCGCCTGTTTCCCCATATCTAAGTCCCCGCCTCTGATTCCCCGCATCTGATTCCATGCATCTGATTCCCAGCCTCTGATTCCCAGCCTCTGATTCCCAACCTCTGATTCCCCACCTCTGATCCCCATATCTGATTCCCCGCCTCTGTTTCCCCGCCTCTGATTCCCCGCCTCTGTTTCCCCATATCTGATCCCCGCCTCTATTTGCCCGCCTCTGATTCCCCGCCTCTGTTTCCCCATATCTGATTCCCCGCCTCTGAATCCCCAACTCTGATTCCCTGCCTCTAATTTCCCAGCTCTGATTCCCCGCCTCTGATTCCCTGCGTCTGATTACCGGCCTCTGATTCCCCGCCTCTGATTCCCCATCTCTGATTCACAACCTCTGATTCCCCACCTCTGATACCCCATATCTGATTCCCCGCCTCTGTTTCCCCGCCTCTGATTCCCCACCTCTGATTCCCAATATCTGATTCCCCGCCTCTGATTCCCCACCTCTGATTCCCCGCCTCTGATTCGCCAGCTATGATTCGCCGCCTCTTATTCCCCGCGTCTGATTCCCTGCCTCTGATTCCCCGCCTCTGATTCCACATCTCTGATTCACCACCTCTGATTCCCCGCGTCTGATTCCCTGCCTCTGATTCCCCATCTCTGATTCCCCATCTCTGATTCCCCAATTCTGATTCCCCTCCTCTGATTCCCCGTGTTTGATTCCCTGCCTCTGATTCCCGGCCTCTGATTCCCCATCTCTGATTCACCGCCTTTGATTCGCCACCTCTGATTCGCCATATCTGATTCCCCGCCTCTGTTTCCCCGCCTCTGATTCCCCGCCTCTGATTCCCCATATCTCATTCCCCGCCTCTGAATCCCCATCTCTGATTCCCGGACTCTGATTCCCCACCTCTGATTTCCGGCCTCTTATTCCTGGCATCTGATTCCGGCCTCTAATTCCCGGCCTCTGATTCCCTGCTTCTGATTCTGATTCCCTGCCTTTGATTCCCCATCTCTGATTCCGCACATCTGATTCCTCGCCTCTGATTCCCCAACTCTGATTCCCCACCTCTGATTCCCCAGCTCTGATTCCCCGCCTCTGATTCCCCGCATCTGATTACCTGCATCTGATTCCAAGCCTCTGATTCCCTGCCTCTGATTCCCAACCTCTGATTCCCCACCTCTGATTCCCCATATCTGATTCCCAGCCTCTGTTTCCCCGCCTCTGATTCCCCGCCTCCGTTTCCCCATATCTGATTCCCGGCCTCTGATTCCCCGCCTCTGATTCCCCATCTCCGATTCCGCACATCTGATTCCCTGCCTCTGATTCCCCGCCTCTGATTCCCCGCCTCTGATTCCCTGCCTCTGATTCCCAACCTCTGATTCACCACCTCTGATTCCCCGTGTTTGATTCCCCGCCTCTGTTTCCCCGCCTCTGATTCCCCGCCTCTGATTCCCCAACTCTAATTCCCCGCCTCTGATTCCCCATATCTGATTCCCCGCCTCTGTTTCCCCGCCTCTGATTCCCCGCCCCTGTTTCCCCATATCTGATTCCCTGCCTCTGATTCCCCAACTTTGATTCCCAGCCTCTGATTCCCCAGCTCTGATTCCCCGCCTCTGATTCCCCGTGTTTGATTCCCTGCCTCTGATTCCCCGCCTCTGATTCCCCATCTCTGATTCACCACCTTTGATTCGCCACCTCTGATTCCCCATATCTGATTCCCCACCTCTGTTTTCCCGCCTCTGATTCCCCGCCTCTGATTCTCCATATCTCATTCCCCGCCTCTGAATCCCCATCTCCGATTCCCGGACTCTGATTCCCCACCTCTGATTCCCGGCCTCTTATTCCCAGCATCTGATTCCAGGCCTCTGATTCCCGGCCTCTGACTCCCCGCTTCTGATTCTGATTCCCTGCCTCTGATTCCCCATCTCTGATTCCGCACATCTGATTACCTGCCTCTGATTCCCCACCTCTGATTCCCCATATCTGATTCCCCGCCTCTGTTTCCACGCCTCTGATTCCCCACCTCTGATTCCCCATATCTGATTCCCCAGCTCTGATTCCCCGCCTCTGATTCCCCGCATCCGATTCCCCATATCTGATTCCCCGCCTCTGTTTCCCCGCCCCTGATTCCCCGCCTCTGTTTCCCCATATCTGATTCCCCGCCTCTGTTTCCCCATATCTGATTCCCCGCCTCTGATTCCCAACTATGATTCCCCGCCTCTGATTCCCCAGCTCTGATTCCCTGCCTCTGATTCCCCGCGTTCTATTCCCTGCCTCTGATTCCCCGCCTGTGATTCCCCATCTCTGATAAACCACCTCTGATTCCCCACCACTGATTCCCCATATCTAATTCCCCGCCTCTGTTTGCCCGCCTCTGATTCCCCGCCTCTGTTTCCCCATATCTGATTCCCCGCCTCTGAATCCCCAACTCTGATTCCCTGCCTCTGATTCCCCAGCTTCATTCCCCGCCTTTGATTCCCCCCGTCTGATTCCCAGCCTCTGAATCCCCGTGTCTGATAACCTGCCTCTGATTCCCCGCCTCTGATTCCCCATCTCAGATTCACCGCCTCTGATTCCCCACCTCTGATTCCCCATCTCTGATTCCGCACATCCGACTCCCTGCCTCTGATTCCCCACCTCTGATTCCCCAGCTCTGATACCCCGCCTCTGATTCCCCAACTCTGATTCCCCGCCTCTGATTCCACAGCTCTGATTCCCCGCCTCTGATTCCCAGTGTTTGATCCCCTGCCTCTGATTCCCCGCCTCTGATTCCCCATCTCTGATTCACCGCCTTTGATTCGACACCTCTGATTCCCCATATCTGATTCCTCGCCACTGTTTCCCCGCCTCTGATTCCCCGCCTCTGATTCCCCATATCTCATTCCCCGCCTCTGAATCGCCAGCTATGATTCCCCGCCTCTGATTCCCCGCGTCTGATTCCCTGCCTCTGATTCCCCGCCTCTGATTCCACATCTCTGATTCACCACCTCTGATTCCACGCGTCTGATTCCCCGCCTCTGATTCCCCATCTCTGATTCCCCATCTCTGATTCCCCAATTCTGATTCCCCGCCTCTGATTCCCCAGCTCTGATTCCTCGCCTCTGATTCCCTTCCTCTGATTCCCAACCTCTGATTCCCCACCTCTGATTTCCCATATTGATTCCCTGCGTCTGATTCCCCACCTCTGATTTCCCATATTGATTCCCTGCGTCTGATTCCCCGCCTCTGATTCCCCAACTCTGATTCCCCGCCTCTGATTACCCAGCTCTGATTCCCCGCATCTGATTCCCCGTGTTTGATTCCCTGCCTCTGATTCCCGGCCTCTGATTCCCCATCTCTGATTCACCGCCTTTGATTTGCAACCTCTGATTCCCCATATCTGATTCCCCGCCTCTGTTTCCCCGCCTCTGATTCCCCGCCTCTGATTCCCCATATCTCATTCCCCGCCTCTAAATCCCCATGTCTGATTTCCTGCCTCTGATTCCCCGCCTCTGATTCCCCATCTCTGATTCACAGCCTCTGATTCCCCACCTCTGATTCCCCATCTCTGATTCCGCACATCTGATTCCCTGCCTCTGATTCCCCGACTCTGATCCCCACCTCTGATTCCCCAGCTCTGATTCCCCGCCTCTGATTCCCCAACTCTGATTCCACGCCTCTGATTCCCCAGCTCTGATTTCCCGCCTCTGATTCCCCGTGTTGGATTCCCTGCCTCTGATTCCCCGCCTCTGATTCCCCATCTCTGATTCAACGCCTTTGATTCGCCACCTCTGATTCCCCATATCTGATTCCTCGCCTCTGTTTCCCCGCCTCTGATTCCCCTCCTCTGATTCCCCATATCTCATTCCCCGCCTCTGATTCCCTATCTCTGATTCCCGGACTCTGATTTTCCACCTCTGATTCCCGGCCTCTTATTCCCGGCATCTGATTCCGGCCTCTGATTCCCGGCCTCTGATTCCCTGCTTCTGATTCCCTATCTCTGATTCCGGAAATCTAATTCCCTGCCTCTGATTCCCCGCCTCTGATTCCCCATCTCTGATTCACCACCTTTGATTCGCCACCTCTGATTCCCCATATCTGATTCCCCACCTCTGTTTTCCCGCCTCTGATTCCCCGCCTCTGATTCTCCATATCTCATTCCCCGCCTCTGAATCCCCATCTCTGATTCCCGGACTCTGATTCCCCACCTCTGATTCCCGGCCTCTTATTCCCAGCATCTGATTCCAGGCCTCTGATTCCCGGCCTCTGACTCCCCGCTTCTGATTATGATTCCCTGCCTCTGATTCCCCATCTCTGATTCCGCACATCTGATTACCTGCCTCTGATTCCCCACCTCTGATTCCCCATATCTGATTCCCCACCTCTGTTTCCACGCCTCTGATTCCCCACCTCTGATTCCCCATATCTGATTCCCCAGCTCTGATTCCCCGCCTCTGATACCCGCATCCGATTCCCCATATCTGATTCCCCGCCTCTGTTTCCCCGCCCCTGATTCCCCGCCTCTGTTTCCCCATATCTGATTCCCCGCCTCTGATTCCCAACTATGATTCCCCGCCTCTGATTCCCCAGCTCTGATTCCCTGCCTCTGATTCCCCGCGTTCTATTCCCTGCCTCTGATTCCCTGCCTGTGATTCCCCATCTCTGATAAACCACCTCTGATTCCCCACCACTGATTCCCCATATCTAATTCCCCGCCTCTGTTTGCCCGCCTCTGATTCCCCACCTCTGTTTCCCCATATCTGATTCCCCGCCTCTGAATCCCCAACTCTGATTCCCTGCCTCTGATTCCCCAGCTTCATTCCCCGCCTTTGATTCCCCCCATCTGATTCCCAGCCTCTGAATCCCCGTGTCTGATAACCTGCCTCTGATTCCCCGCCTCTGATTCCCCATCTCATATTCACCGCCCCTGATTCCCCACCTCTGATTCCCCATCTCTGATTCCGCACATCCGATTCCCTGCCTCTGATTCCCCGACTCTGATTCCCCACCTCTGATTCCCCAGCTCTGATTTCCCGCCTCTGATTCCACAGCTCTGATTCCCCGCCTCTGATTCCCCGTTTTTGATCCCCTGCCTCTGATTCCCCGCCTCTGATTCCCCATCTCTGATTCACCGCCTTTGATTCGCCACCTCTGATTCCCCATATCTGATTCCTCGCCACTGTTTCCCCGCCTCTGATTCCCCGCCTCTGATTCCCCATATCTCATTCCCCGCCTCTGATTCGCCAGCTATGATTCCCCGCCTCTGATTCCCCGTGTCTGATTCCCTGCCTCTGATTCCCCGCCTCTGATTCCACATCTCTGATTCACCACCTCTGATTCCACGCGTCTGATTCCCCGCCTCTGATTCCCCATCTCTGATTCCCCATCTCTGATTCCCCAATTCTGAATCCCCGCCTCTGATTCCCCAGCTCTGATTCCTCGCCTCTGATTCCCTTCCTCTGTTTCCCAACCTCTGATTCCCCACCTCTGATTTCCCATATTGATTCCCT
Source organism: Narcine bancroftii (assembly GCF_036971445.1). Taxonomy (NCBI): domain Eukaryota; kingdom Metazoa; phylum Chordata; class Chondrichthyes; order Torpediniformes; family Narcinidae; genus Narcine; species Narcine bancroftii. The sequence continues at coordinate 12,961,606 of NW_027211893.1, read as the reverse complement.
GCGTCTGATTCCCCACCTCTGATTTCCCATATTGATTCCCTGCGTCTGATTCCCCGCCTCTGATTCCCCAACTCTGATTCCCCGCCCCTGATTCCCCAGCTCTGATTCCCCGCATCTGATTCCCCGTGTTTGATTCCCTGCCTCTGATTCCCGGCCTCTGATTCCCCATCTCTGATTCACCGCCTTTGATTCGCAACCTCTGATTCCCCATATCTGATTCCCCGCTTCTGTTTCCCCGCCTCTGATTCCCCGCCTCTGAATCCCCATATCTCATTCCCCGCCTCTAAATCCCCATCTCTGATTCCCGGATTCTGATTCCCCACCTCTGATTCCCGGCCTCTTATTCCCGGCATCTGATTCCGGCCTTTGATTCCCGGCCTCTGATTCCCTGCTTCTGATTCTGATTCCCTGCCTCTGATTCCCCATCTCTGATTCCGCACATCTGATTCCCTGCCTCTGATTCCCCACCTCTGATTCCCCATATCTGATTCCTCGCCTCTGTTTCCCCGCCTTTGATTCCCCGCCTCTGTTTCCCAATATCTAAGTCCCCGCCTCCGATTCCCCAACTCTGATTCCCCACCTCTGATTCCCCAGCTCTGATTCCCCGCCTCTGATTCCCCGCATCTGATTCCCTGCAACTGATTCCAAGCCTCTGATTCCCTGCCTCTGATTCCCAAACTCTGATTCCCAACCTCTGATTCCACACCTCTCATTCCCCATATCTGATTCCCCGCCTCTGTTTCCCCGCCTCTGATTCCCCGCCTCTGATTCCCCATATCTCATTCCCCGCCTCTGATTCCGCATCTCTGATTCCCGGACTCTGATTCCCCACCTCTGATTCCCGGCCTCTTATTCCCGGCATCTGATTCCGGCCTCTGATTCCCGGCCTCTGATTCCCTGCTTCTGATTCTGATTCCCTGCCTCTGATTCCCCATCTCTGATTCCGCACATCTAATTCCCTGCCTCTGATTCCCCACCTCTGATTCCCCATATCTGATTCCCCGCCTCTGTTTCCCCGCCTCTGATTCCCCGCCTCTGTTTCCCCATATCTAAGTCCCCGCCTCTGATTCCCCAACTTTGATTCCCCACCTCTTATTCCCCAGCTCTGATTCCCCGCCTCTGATTCCCCGCATATGATTCCATGCATCTGATTCCCAGCCTCTGATTCCCAGCCTCTGATTCCCAACCTCTGATTCCCCACCTCTGATTCCCCATATCTGATTCCCCACCTCTGTTTCCTCGCCTCTGATTCCCCGCCTCTGTTTCCCCATATCTGATCCCCGCCTCTATTTGCCCGCCTCTGATTCCCCGCCTCTGTTTCCCCATATCTGATTCCCCGCCTCTGAATCCCCAACTCTGATTCCCTGCCTCTAATTTCCCATGTCTGATTCCCCGCCTCTGATTCCCCGCGTCTGATTACCGGCCTCTGATTCCCCGCCTCTGATTCCCCATCTCTGAATCACAACCTCTGATTCCCTACCTCTGATTCCCCATATCTGATTCCCCGCCTCTGTTTCCCCGCCTCTGATTCCCCACCTCTGATTCCCAATATCTGATTCCCCGCCTCTGATTCCCCGCCTCTGATTCCCCACCTCTGATTCCCCACCTCTGATTCGCCAGCTATGATTCCCCGCCTCTGATTCCCCGCGTCTGATTCCCCGCCTCTGATTCCCCAGCTCTGATTCCTCGCCTCTGATTCCCTTCCTCTGATACCCAACCTCTGATTCCCCACCTCTGATTTCCCATATTGATTCCCTGCGTCTGATTCCCCGCCTCTGATTCCCCAACTCTGATTCCCCGCCTCTGATTCCCCAGCTCTGATTCCCCGCCTCTGATTCCCCGTGTTTGATTCCCTGCCTCTGATTCCCGGCCTCTGATTCCCCATCTCTGATTCACCGCCTTTGATTCGCCACCTCTGATTCCCCAAATCTGATTCCCCGCCTCTGTTTCCCCGCCTCTGATTCCCCGCCTCTGATTCCCCATATCTCATTCCCCGCCTCTGAATCCCCATCTCTGATTCCCGCCTTTGATTCCCCGCCTCTGTTTCCCAATATCTAAGTCCCCGCCTCCGATTCCCCAACTCTGATTCCCCACCTCTGATTCCCCAGCTCTGATTCCCCGCCTCTGATTCCCGGCATCTGATTCCCTGCAACTGATTCCAAGCCTCTGATTCCTTGCCTCTGATTCCCAACCTCTGATTCCCAACCTCTGATTCCACACCTCTGATTCCCCATATCTGATTCCCCGCCTCTGTTTCCCCTCCTCTGATTCCCCGCCTCTGATTCCCCATATCTCATTCCCCGCCTCTGATTCCGCATCTCTGATTCCCGGACTCTGATTCCCCGCCTCTGATTCCACATCTCTGATTCACCACCTCTGATTCCCCGCGTCTGATTCCCCGCCTCTGATTCCCCATCTCTGATTCCCCATCTCTGATTCCCCAATTCTGATTCCCCGCCTCTGATTCCCCAGCTCTGATTCCTCGCCTCTGATTCCCTTCCTCTGATACCCAACCTCTGATTCCCCACCTCTGATTTCCCATATTGATTCCCTGCGTCTGATTCCCCGCCTCTGATTCCCCAACTCTGATTCCCCGCCTCTGATTCCCCAGCTCTGATTCCCCGCCTCTGATTCCCCGTGTTTGATTCCCTGCCTCTGATTCCCGGCCTCTGATTCCCCATCTCTGATTCACCGCCTTTGATTCGCCACCTCTGATTCCCCAAATCTGATTCCCCGCCTCTGTTTCCCCGCCTCTGATTCCCCGCCTCTGATTCCCCATATCTCATTCCCCGCCTCTGAATCCCCATCTCTGATTCCCCACCTCTGATTCCCCAGCTCTGATTCCCCGCCTCTGATTCCCCGCATCTGATTCCCTGCATCTGATTCCAAGCCTCTGATTCCCTGCCTCTGATTCCCAACCTCTGATTCCCCACCTCTGATTCCCCATATCTGATTCCCCGCCTCTGTTTCCCCGCCTCTGATTCCCCACCTCTGTTTCCCAATATCTGATTCCCGGCCTCTGATTCCCCGCCTCTGATTCCCCGCCTCTGATTCCCTGCCTCTGATTCCCCATCTCCGATTCCGCACATCTGATTCCCTGCCTCTGATTCCCCGCCTCTGATTCCCCGCCTCTGATTCCCTTCCTCTGATTCCCAACCTCTGATTCCCCACCTCTGATTCCCCATATCTGATTCCCCACCTCTGATTCCCCACCTCTGATTCGCCAGCTATGATTCCCCGCCTCTGATTCCCCGCGTCTGATTCCCTGCCTCTGATTCCCCGCCTCTGATTCCACATCTCTGATTCACCACCTCTGATTCCCCGCGTCTGATTCCCCGCCTCTTATTCCCCATCTCTGATTCCCCATCTCTGATTCCCCAATTCTGATTCCTCGCCTCTGATTCCCCAGCTCTGATTCCTCGCCTCTGAATCCCTTCCTCTGATACCCAACCTCTGATTCCCCACCTCTGATTTCCCATATTGATTCCCTGCGTCTGATTCCCCGCCTCTGATTCCCCAACTCTGATTCCCCGCCTCTGATTCCCCAGCTCTGATTCCCCGCCTCTGATTCCCCGTGTTTGATTCCCTGCCTCTGATTCCCGGCCTCTGATTCCCCATCTCTGATTCACCGCCTTTGATTCGCCACCTCTGATTCCCCAAATCTGATTCCCCGCCTCTGTTTCCCCGCCTCTGATTCCCCGCCTCTGATTCCCCATATCTCATTCCCCGCCTCTGAATCCCCATCTCTGATTCCCGGACTCTGATTCCCCGCCTCTGTTTCCCAATATCTAAGTCCCCGCCTCTGATTCCCCAACTCTGATTCCCCACCTCTGATTCCCCAGCTCTGATTCCCCGCCTCTGATTCCCCGCATCTGATTCCCTGCATCTGATTCCAAGCCTCTGATTCCCTGCCTCTGATTCCCAACCTCTGATTCCTCACCTCTGATTCCCCATATCTGATTCCCCGCCTCTGTTTCCCCGCCTCTGATTCCCCACCTCTGTTTCCCAATATCTGATTCCCGGCCTCTGATTCCCCGCCTCTGATTCCCCGCCTCTGATTCCCTGCCTCTGATTCCCCATCTCCGATTCCGCACATCTGATTCCCTGCCTCTGATTCCCCGCCTCTGATTCCCCGCCTCTGATTCCCTTCCTCTGATTCCCAACCTCTGATTCCCCACCTCTGATTCCCCATATCTGATTCCCCGCCTCTGTTTCCCCGCCTCTGACTCCCCGCCTCTGATTCCCCATATCTCATTCCCCGCCTCTGATTCCGCATCTCTGATTCCCGGACTCTGATTCCCCACCTCTGATTCCCCATATCTGATTCCCCGCCTCTGTTTCCCCGCCTCTGATTCCCCAACTCTGATTCCCCGCCTCTGATTCCCCAGCTCGGATTCCCCGCCTCTGATTCCCCGTGTTTGATTCCCTGCCTCTGATTCCCCGCCTCTGATTCCCCATCTCTGATTCAACGCCTTTGATTCACCACCTCTGATTCCCCATATCTGATTCCTCGCCTCTGTTTCCCCGCCTCTGATTCCCCTCCTCTGATTCCCCATATCTCATTCCCCGCCTCTAATTCCCCATCTCTGATTCCCGGACTCTGATTCCCCACCTCTGATTCCCGGCCTCTTATTCCCGTCATCTGATTCCGGCCTCTGATTCCCGGCCTCTGATTCCCTGCTTCTGATTCCCCATCTCTGATTCCGCAAATCTAATTCCCTGCCTCTGATTCCCCACCTCTGATTCCCCATATCTGATTCCCCGCCTCTGTTTCCCCGCCTCTGATTCACCGCCTGTTTCCCCATATCTAAGTCCCCGCCTCTGATTCCCCGCATCTGATTCCATGCATCTGATTCCCAGCCTCTGATTCCCAGCCTCTGATTCCCAACCTCTGATTCCCCACCTCTGATCCCCATATCTGATTCCCCGCCTCTGTTTCCCCGCCTCTGATTCCCCGCCTCTGTTTCCCCATATCTGATCCCCGCCTCTATTTGCCCGCCTCTGATTCCCCGCCTCTGTTTCCCCATATCTGATTCCCCGCCTCTGAATCCCCAACTCTGATTCCCTGCCTCTAATTTCCCAGCTCTGATTCCCCGCCTCTGATTCCCTGCGTCTGATTACCGGCCTCTGATTCCCCGCCTCTGATTCCCCATCTCTGATTCACAACCTCTGATTCCCCACCTCTGATACCCCATATCTGATTCCCCGCCTCTGTTTCCCCGCCTCTGATTCCCCACCTCTGATTCCCAATATCTGATTCCCCGCCTCTGATTCCCCACCTCTGATTCCCCGCCTCTGATTCGCCAGCTATGATTCGCCGCCTCTTATTCCCCGCGTCTGATTCCCTGCCTCTGATTCCCCGCCTCTGATTCCACATCTCTGATTCACCACCTCTGATTCCCCGCGTCTGATTCCCTGCCTCTGATTCCCCATCTCTGATTCCCCATCTCTGATTCCCCAATTCTGATTCCCCTCCTCTGATTCCCCGTGTTTGATTCCCTGCCTCTGATTCCCGGCCTCTGATTCCCCATCTCTGATTCACCGCCTTTGATTCGCCACCTCTGATTCGCCATATCTGATTCCCCGCCTCTGTTTCCCCGCCTCTGATTCCCCGCCTCTGATTCCCCATATCTCATTCCCCGCCTCTGAATCCCCATCTCTGATTCCCGGACTCTGATTCCCCACCTCTGATTTCCGGCCTCTTATTCCTGGCATCTGATTCCGGCCTCTAATTCCCGGCCTCTGATTCCCTGCTTCTGATTCTGATTCCCTGCCTTTGATTCCCCATCTCTGATTCCGCACATCTGATTCCTCGCCTCTGATTCCCCAACTCTGATTCCCCACCTCTGATTCCCCAGCTCTGATTCCCCGCCTCTGATTCCCCGCATCTGATTACCTGCATCTGATTCCAAGCCTCTGATTCCCTGCCTCTGATTCCCAACCTCTGATTCCCCACCTCTGATTCCCCATATCTGATTCCCAGCCTCTGTTTCCCCGCCTCTGATTCCCCGCCTCCGTTTCCCCATATCTGATTCCCGGCCTCTGATTCCCCGCCTCTGATTCCCCATCTCCGATTCCGCACATCTGATTCCCTGCCTCTGATTCCCCGCCTCTGATTCCCCGCCTCTGATTCCCTGCCTCTGATTCCCAACCTCTGATTCACCACCTCTGATTCCCCGTGTTTGATTCCCCGCCTCTGTTTCCCCGCCTCTGATTCCCCGCCTCTGATTCCCCAACTCTAATTCCCCGCCTCTGATTCCCCATATCTGATTCCCCGCCTCTGTTTCCCCGCCTCTGATTCCCCGCCCCTGTTTCCCCATATCTGATTCCCTGCCTCTGATTCCCCAACTTTGATTCCCAGCCTCTGATTCCCCAGCTCTGATTCCCCGCCTCTGATTCCCCGTGTTTGATTCCCTGCCTCTGATTCCCCGCCTCTGATTCCCCATCTCTGATTCACCACCTTTGATTCGCCACCTCTGATTCCCCATATCTGATTCCCCACCTCTGTTTTCCCGCCTCTGATTCCCCGCCTCTGATTCTCCATATCTCATTCCCCGCCTCTGAATCCCCATCTCCGATTCCCGGACTCTGATTCCCCACCTCTGATTCCCGGCCTCTTATTCCCAGCATCTGATTCCAGGCCTCTGATTCCCGGCCTCTGACTCCCCGCTTCTGATTCTGATTCCCTGCCTCTGATTCCCCATCTCTGATTCCGCACATCTGATTACCTGCCTCTGATTCCCCACCTCTGATTCCCCATATCTGATTCCCCGCCTCTGTTTCCACGCCTCTGATTCCCCACCTCTGATTCCCCATATCTGATTCCCCAGCTCTGATTCCCCGCCTCTGATTCCCCGCATCCGATTCCCCATATCTGATTCCCCGCCTCTGTTTCCCCGCCCCTGATTCCCCGCCTCTGTTTCCCCATATCTGATTCCCCGCCTCTGTTTCCCCATATCTGATTCCCCGCCTCTGATTCCCAACTATGATTCCCCGCCTCTGATTCCCCAGCTCTGATTCCCTGCCTCTGATTCCCCGCGTTCTATTCCCTGCCTCTGATTCCCCGCCTGTGATTCCCCATCTCTGATAAACCACCTCTGATTCCCCACCACTGATTCCCCATATCTAATTCCCCGCCTCTGTTTGCCCGCCTCTGATTCCCCGCCTCTGTTTCCCCATATCTGATTCCCCGCCTCTGAATCCCCAACTCTGATTCCCTGCCTCTGATTCCCCAGCTTCATTCCCCGCCTTTGATTCCCCCCGTCTGATTCCCAGCCTCTGAATCCCCGTGTCTGATAACCTGCCTCTGATTCCCCGCCTCTGATTCCCCATCTCAGATTCACCGCCTCTGATTCCCCACCTCTGATTCCCCATCTCTGATTCCGCACATCCGACTCCCTGCCTCTGATTCCCCACCTCTGATTCCCCAGCTCTGATACCCCGCCTCTGATTCCCCAACTCTGATTCCCCGCCTCTGATTCCACAGCTCTGATTCCCCGCCTCTGATTCCCAGTGTTTGATCCCCTGCCTCTGATTCCCCGCCTCTGATTCCCCATCTCTGATTCACCGCCTTTGATTCGACACCTCTGATTCCCCATATCTGATTCCTCGCCACTGTTTCCCCGCCTCTGATTCCCCGCCTCTGATTCCCCATATCTCATTCCCCGCCTCTGAATCGCCAGCTATGATTCCCCGCCTCTGATTCCCCGCGTCTGATTCCCTGCCTCTGATTCCCCGCCTCTGATTCCACATCTCTGATTCACCACCTCTGATTCCACGCGTCTGATTCCCCGCCTCTGATTCCCCATCTCTGATTCCCCATCTCTGATTCCCCAATTCTGATTCCCCGCCTCTGATTCCCCAGCTCTGATTCCTCGCCTCTGATTCCCTTCCTCTGATTCCCAACCTCTGATTCCCCACCTCTGATTTCCCATATTGATTCCCTGCGTCTGATTCCCCACCTCTGATTTCCCATATTGATTCCCTGCGTCTGATTCCCCGCCTCTGATTCCCCAACTCTGATTCCCCGCCTCTGATTACCCAGCTCTGATTCCCCGCATCTGATTCCCCGTGTTTGATTCCCTGCCTCTGATTCCCGGCCTCTGATTCCCCATCTCTGATTCACCGCCTTTGATTTGCAACCTCTGATTCCCCATATCTGATTCCCCGCCTCTGTTTCCCCGCCTCTGATTCCCCGCCTCTGATTCCCCATATCTCATTCCCCGCCTCTAAATCCCCATGTCTGATTTCCTGCCTCTGATTCCCCGCCTCTGATTCCCCATCTCTGATTCACAGCCTCTGATTCCCCACCTCTGATTCCCCATCTCTGATTCCGCACATCTGATTCCCTGCCTCTGATTCCCCGACTCTGATCCCCACCTCTGATTCCCCAGCTCTGATTCCCCGCCTCTGATTCCCCAACTCTGATTCCACGCCTCTGATTCCCCAGCTCTGATTTCCCGCCTCTGATTCCCCGTGTTGGATTCCCTGCCTCTGATTCCCCGCCTCTGATTCCCCATCTCTGATTCAACGCCTTTGATTCGCCACCTCTGATTCCCCATATCTGATTCCTCGCCTCTGTTTCCCCGCCTCTGATTCCCCTCCTCTGATTCCCCATATCTCATTCCCCGCCTCTGATTCCCTATCTCTGATTCCCGGACTCTGATTTTCCACCTCTGATTCCCGGCCTCTTATTCCCGGCATCTGATTCCGGCCTCTGATTCCCGGCCTCTGATTCCCTGCTTCTGATTCCCTATCTCTGATTCCGGAAATCTAATTCCCTGCCTCTGATTCCCCACCTCTGATTCCCCATATCTGATTCCCCGCCTCTGTTTCCCCGCCTCTCATTCCCCGCCTCTGAATCCCCATCTCCGATTCCCGGACTCTGATTCCCCACCTCTGATTCCCGGCCTCTTATTCCCAGCATCTGATTCCAGGCCTCTGATTCCCGGCCTCTGACTCCCCGCTTCTGATTCTGATTCCCTGCCTCTGATTCCCCATCTCTGATTCCGCACATCTGATTACCTGCCTCTGATTCCCCACCTCTGATTCCCCATATCTGATTCCCCGCCTCTGTTTCCACGCCTCTGATTCCCCACCTCTGATTCCCCATATCTGATTCCCCAGCTCTGATTCCCCGCCTCTGATTCCCCGCATCCGATTCCCCATATCTGATTCCCCGCCTCTGTTTCCCCGCCCCTGATTCCCCGCCTCTGTTTCCCCATATCTGATTCCCCGCCTCTGTTTCCCCATATCTGATTCCCCGCCTCTGATTCCCAACTATGATTCCCCGCCTCTGATTCCCCAGCTCTGATTCCCTGCCTCTGATTCCCCGCGTTCTATTCCCTGCCTCTGATTCCCCGCCTGTGATTCCCCATCTCTGATAAACCACCTCTGATTCCCCACCACTGATTCCCCATATCTAATTCCCCGCCTCTGTTTGCCCGCCTCTGATTCCCCGCCTCTGTTTCCCCATATCTGATTCCCCGCCTCTGAATCCCCAACTCTGATTCCCTGCCTCTGATTCCCCAGCTTCATTCCCCGCCTTTGATTCCCCCCGTCTGATTCCCAGCCTCTGAATCCCCGTGTCTGATAACCTGCCTCTGATTCCCCGCCTCTGATTCCCCATCTCAGATTCACCGCCTCTGATTCCCCACCTCTGATTCCCCATCTCTGATTCCGCACATCCGACTCCCTGCCTCTGATTCCCCACCTCTGATTCCCCAGCTCTGATTCCCCGCCTCTGATTCCCCAACTCTGATTCCCCGCCTCTGATTCCACAGCTCTGATTCCCCGCCTCTGATTCCCAGTGTTTGATCCCCTGCCTCTGATTCCCCGCCTCTGATTCCCCATCTCTGATTCACCGCCTTTGATTCGACACCTCTGATTCCCCATATCTGATTCCTCGCCACTGTTTCCCCGCCTCTGATTCCCCGCCTCTGATTCCCCATATCTCATTCCCCGCCTCTGATTCGCCAGCTATGATTCCCCGCCTCTGATTCCCCGCGTCTGATTCCCTGCCTCTGATTCCCCGCCTCTGATTCCACATCTCTGATTCACCACCTCTGATTCCACGCGTCTGATTCCCCGCCTCTGATTCCCCATCTCTGATTCCCCATCTCTGATTCCCCAATTCTGATTCCCCGCCTCTGATTCCCCAGCTCTGATTCCTCGCCTCTGATTCCCTTCCTCTGATTCCCAACCTCTGATTCCCCACCTCTGATTTCCCATATTGATTCCCTGCGTCTGATTCCCCACCTCTGATTTCCCATATTGATTCCCTGCGTCTGATTCCCCGCCTCTGATTCCCCAACTCTGATTCCCCGCCTCTGATTACCCAGCTCTGATTCCCCGCATCTGATTCCCCGTGTTTGATTCCCTGCCTCTGATTCCCGGCCTCTGATTCCCCATCTCTGATTCACCGCCTTTGATTCGCAACCTCTGATTCCCCATATCTGATTCCCCGCCTCTGTTTCCCCGCCTCTGATTCCCCGCCTCTGATTCCCCATATCTCATTCCCCGCCTCTAAATCCCCATGTCTGATTTCCTGCCTCTGATTCCCCGCCTCTGATTCCCCATCTCTGATTCACAGCCTCTGATTCCCCACCTCTGATTCCCCATCTCTGATTCCGCACATCTGATTCCCTGCCTCTGATTCCCCGACTCTGATCCCCACCTCTGATTCCCCAGCTCTGATTCCCCGCCTCTGATTCCCCAACTCTGATTCCACGCCTCTGATTCCCCAGCTCTGATTCCCCGCCTCTGATTCCCCGTGTTGGATTCCCTGCCTCTGATTCCCCGCCTCTGATTCCCCATCTCTGATTCAACGCCTTTGATTCGCCACCTCTGATTCCCCATATCTGATTCCTCGCCTCTGTTTCCCCGCCTCTGATTCCCCTCCTCTGATTCCCCATATCTCATTCCCCGCCTCTGATTCCCTATCTCTGATTCCCGGACTCTGATTTTCCACCTCTGATTCCCGGCCTCTTATTCCCGGCATCTGATTCCGGCCTCTGATTCCCGGCCTCTGATTCCCTGCTTCTGATTCCCTATCTCTGATTCCGGAAATCTAATTCCCTGCCTCTGATTCCCCACCTCTGATTCCCCATATCTGATTCCCCGCCTCTGTTTCCCCGCCTCTGATTCCCCGCCTCTGTTTCCCCATATCTAAGTCCCCGCCTCTGATTCCCCAACTTTGATTCCCCACCTCTGATTCCCCAGCTCTGATTCCCCGCCTCTGATTCCCCGCATCTGATTCCATGCATCTGATTCCCAGCCTCTGATTCCCAGACTCTGATTCCCAACCTCTGATTCCCCACCTCTGATCCCCATATCTGATTCCCCGCCTCTGTTTCCCCGCCTCTGATTCCCCGCCTCTGTTTCCCCATATCTGATCCCCGCCTCTATTTGCCCGCCTCTGATTCCCCGCCTCTGTTTCCCCATATCTGATTCCCCGCCTCTGAATCCCCAACTCTGATTCCCTGCCTCTAATTTCCCAGCTCTGATTCCCCGCCTCTGATTCCCCGCGTCTGATTACCGGCCTCTGATTCCCCGCCTCTGATTCCCCATCTCTGATTCACAACCTCTGATTCCCCACCTCTGATACGCCATATCTGATTCCCCGCCTCTGTTTCCCCGCCTCTGATTCCCCACCTCTGATTCCCAATATCTGATTCCCCGCCTCTGATACCCCACCTCTGATTCCCCGCCTCTGATTCGCCAGCTATGATTCCCCGCCTCTTATTCCCCGCGTCTGATTCCCTGCCTCTGATACCCCGCCTCTGATTCCACATCTCTGATTCACCACCTCTGATTCCCCGCGTCTGATTCCCTGCCTCTGATTCCCCATCTCTGATTCCCCATCTCTGATTCCCCAATTCTGATTCCCCTCCTCTGATTCCCCGTGTTTGATTCCCTGCCTCTGATTCCCGGCCTCTGATTCCCCATCTCTGATTCACCGCCTTTGATTCGCCACCTCTGATTCGCCATATCTGATTCCCCGCCTCTGTTTCCCCGCCTCTGATTCCCCGCCTCTGATTCCCCATATCTCATTCCCCGCCTCTGAATCCCCATCTCTGATTCCCGGACTCTTATTCCCCACCTCTGATTTCCGGCCTCTTATTCCCGGCATCTGATTCCGGCCTCTGATTCCCGGCCTCTGATTCCCTGCTTCTGATTCTGATTCCCTGCCTTTGATTCCCCATCTCTGATTCCGCACATCTGATTCCCTGCCTCTGGTTCCCCATCTCTGATTCCCCATATCTGATTCCCCGCCTCTGATTCCCCGCCTCTGTTTCCCCGCCTCTGTTTCCCCATATCTAAGTCCCCGCCTCTGATTCCCCAACTTTGATTCCCCACCTCTGATTCCCCAGCTCTGATTCCCCGCCTCTGATTCCCCGCATCTGATTCCATGCATCTGATTCCCAGCCTCTGATTCCCAGACTCTGATTCCCAACCTCTGATTCCCCACCTCTGATCCCCATATCTGATTCCCCGCCTCTGTTTCCCCGCCTCTGATTCCCCGCCTCTGTTTCCCCATATCTGATCCCCGCCTCTATTTGCCCGCCTCTGATTCCCCGCCTCTGTTTCCCCATATCTGATTCCCCGCCTCTGAATCCCCAACTCTGATTCCCTGCCTCTAATTTCCCAGCTCTGATTCCCCGCCTCTGATTCCCCGCGTCTGATTACCGGCCTCTGATTCCCCGCCTCTGATTCCCCATCTCTGATTCACAACCTCTGATTCCCCACCTCTGATACGCCATATCTGATTCCCCGCCTCTGTTTCCCCGCCTCTGATTCCCCACCTCTGATTCCCAATATCTGATTCCCCGCCTCTGATACCCCACCTCTGATTCCCCGCCTCTGATTCGCCAGCTATGATTCCCCGCCTCTTATTCCCCGCGTCTGATTCCCTGCCTCTGATACCCCGCCTCTGATTCCACATCTCTGATTCACCACCTCTGATTCCCCGCGTCTGATTCCCTGCCTCTGATTCCCCATCTCTGATTCCCCATCTCTGATTCCCCAATTCTGATTCCCCTCCTCTGATTCCCCGTGTTTGATTCCCTGCCTCTGATTCCCGGCCTCTGATTCCCCATCTCTGATTCACCGCCTTTGATTCGCCACCTCTGATTCGCCATATCTGATTCCCCGCCTCTGTTTCCCCGCCTCTGATTCCCCGCCTCTGATTCCCCATATCTCATTCCCCGCCTCTGAATCCCCATCTCTGATTCCCGGACTCTTATTCCCCACCTCTGATTTCCGGCCTCTTATTCCCGGCATCTGATTCCGGCCTCTGATTCCCGGCCTCTGATTCCCTGCTTCTGATTCTGATTCCCTGCCTTTGATTCCCCATCTCTGATTCCGCACATCTGATTCCCTGCCTCTGGTTCCCCATCTCTGATTCCCCATATCTGATTCCCCGCCTCTGATTCCCCGCCTCTGTTTCCCAATATCCAAGTCCCCGCCTCTGATTCCCCAACTCTGATTCCCCACCTCTGATTCCCCAGCTCTGATTCCCCGCCTCTGATTCCCCGCATCTGATTCCCTGCATCTGATTCCAAGCCTCTGATTCCCTGCCTCTGATTCCCAACCTCTGATTCCCCACCTCTGATTCCCCATATCTGATTCCCAGCCTCTTTTTCCCCGCCTCTGATTCCCCACCTCTATTTCCCCATATCTGATTCCCGGCCTCTGATTCCCCGCCTCTGATTCCCCGCCTCTGATTCCCTGCCTCTGATTCCCCATCTCCGATTCCGCACATCTGATTCCCTGCCTCTGATTCCCCGCCTCTGATTCCCCGCCTCTGATTCCCTGCCTCTGATTCCCAACCTCTGATTCCCCACCTCTGATTCCCCGTGTTTGATTCCCCGCCTCTGTTTCCCCGCCTCTGATTCCCCGCCTCTGATTCCCCAACTCTAATTCCCCGCCTCTGATTCCCCATATCTGATTCCCCGCCTCTGTTTCCCCGCCTCTGATTCCCCGCCCCTGTTTCCCCATATATGATTCCCTGCCTCTGACTCCCCAACTTTGATTCCCCGCCTCTGATTCCCCGTGTTTGATTCCCTGCCTCTGATTCCCCGCCTCTGATTCCCCATCTCTGATTCACCACCTTTGATTCGCCACCTCTGATTCCCCATATCTGATTCCCCACCTCTGTTTTCCCGCCTCTGATTCCCCGCCTCTGATTCTCCATATCTCATTCCCCGCCTCTGAATCCCCATCTCTGATTCCCGGACTCTGATTCCCCACCTCTGATTCCCGGCCTCTTATTCCCAGCATCTGATTCCAGGCCTCTGATTCCCGGCCTCTGACTCCCCGCTTCTGATTATGATTCCCTGCCTCTGATTCCCCATCTCTGATTCCGCACATCTGATTACCTGCCTCTGATTCCCCACCTCTGATTCCCCATATCTGATTCCCCACCTCTGTTTCCACGCCTCTGATTCCCCACCTCTGATTCCCCATATCTGATTCCCCAGCTCTGATTCCCCGCCTCTGATTCCCCGCATCCGATTCCCCATATCTGATTCCCCGCCTCTGTTTCCCCGCCCCTGATTCCCCGCCTCTGTTTCCCCATATCTGATTCCCCGCCTCTGATTCCCAACTATGATTCCCCGCCACTGATTCCCCAGCTCTGATTCCCTGCCTCTGATTCCCCGCGTTCTATTCCCTGCCTCTGATTCCCTGCCTGTGATTCCCCATCTCTGATAAACCACCTCTGATTCCCCACCACTGATTCCCCATATCTAATTCCCCGCCTCTGTTTGCCCGCCTCTGAATCCCCAACTCTGATTCCCTGCCTCTGATTCCCCAGCTTCATTCCCCGCCTTTGATTCCCCCCATCTGATTCCCAGTCTCTGAATCCCCGTGTCTGATAACCTGCCTCTGATTCCCCGCCTCTGATTCCCCATCTCAGATTCACCGCCTCTGATTCCCCACCTCTGATTCCCCATCTCTGATTCCGCACATCCGATTCCCTGCCTCTGATTCCCCGACTCTGATTCCCCACCTCTGATTCCCCAGCTCTGATTTCCCGCCTCTGATTCCACAGCTCTGATTCCCCGCCTCTGATTCCCCGTTTTTGATCCCCTGCCTCTTATTCCCCGCCTCTGATTCCCCATCTCTGATTCACCGCCTTTGATTCGCCACCTCTGATTCCCCATATCTGATTCCTCGCCACTGTTTCCCCGCCTCTGATTCCCCGCCTCTGATTCCCCATATCTCATTCCCCGCCTCTGATTCGCCAGCTATGATTCCCCGCCTCTGATTCCCCGCGTCTGATTCCCTGCCTCTGATTCCCCGCCTCTGATTCCACATCTCTGATTCACCACCTCTGATTCCACGCGTCTGATTCCCCGCCTCTGATACCCCATCTCTGATTCCCCATCTCTGATTCCCCAATTCTGATTCCCCGCCTCTGATTCCCCAGCTCTGATTCCTCGCCTCTGATTCCCTTCCTCTGTTTCCCAACCTCTGATTCCCCACCTCTGATTTCCCATATTGATTCCGTGCGTCTGATTCCCCACCTCTGATTTCCCATATTGATTCCCTGCGTCTGATTCCCCGCCTCTGATTCCCCAACTCTGATTCCCCGCCCCTGATTCCCCAGCTCTGATTCCCCGCATCTGATTCCCCGTGTTTGATTCCCTGCCTCTGATTCCCGGCCTCTGATTCCCCATCTCTGATTCACCGCCTTTGATTCGCAACCTCTGATTCCCCATATCTGATTCCCCGCTTCTGTTTCCCCGCCTCTGATTCCCCGCCTCTGATTCCCCATATCTCATTCCCCGCCTCTAAATCCCCATCTCTGATTCCCGGATTCTGATTCCCCACCTCTGATTCCCGGCCTCTTATTCCCGGCATCTGATTCCGGCCTTTGATTCCCGGCCTCTGATTCCCTGCTTCTGATTCTGATTCCCTGCCTCTGATTCCCCATCTCTGATTCTGCACATCTGATTCCCTGCCTCTGATTCCCCACCTCTGATTCCCCATATCTGATTCCTCGCCTCTGTTTCCCCGCCTTTGATTCCCCGCATCTGTTTCCCAATATCTAAGTCCCCGCCTCCGATTCCCCAACTCTGATTCCCCACCTCTGATTCCCCAGCTCTGATTCCCCGCCTCTGATTCCCCGCATCTGATTCCCTGCAACTGATTCCAAGCCTCTGATTCCCTGCCTCTGATTCCCAAACTCTGATTCCCAACCTCTGATTCCACACCTCTGATTCCCCATATCTGATTCCCCGCCTCTGTTTCCCCGCCTCTGATTCCCCGCCTCTGATTCCCCATATCTCATTCCCCGCCTCTGATTCCGCATCTCTGATTCCCGGACTCTGATTCCCCACCTCTGATTCCCGGCCTCTTATTCCCGGCATCTGATTCCGGCCTCTGATTCCCGGCCTCTGATTCCCTGCTTCTGATTCTGATTCCCTGCCTCTGATTCCCCATCTCTGATTCCGCACATCTAATTCCCTGCCTCTGATTCCCCACCTCTGATTCCCCATATCTGATTCCCCGCCTCTGTTTCCCCGCCTCTGATTCCCCGCCTCTGTTTCTCCATATCTAAGTCCCCGCCTCTGATTCCCCAACTTTGATTCCCCACCTCTTATTCCCCAGCTCTGATTCCCCGCCTCTGATTCCCCGCATATGATTCCATGCATCTGATTCCCAGCCTCTGATTCCCAGCCTCTGATTCCCAACCTCTGATTCCCCACCTCTGATTCCCCATATCTGATTCCCCACCTCTGTTTCCTCGCCTCTGATTCCCCGCCTCTGTTTCCCCATATCTGATCCCCGCCTCTATTTGCCCGCCTCTGATTCCCCGCCTCTGTTTCCCCATATCTGATTCCCCGCCTCTGAATCCCCAACTCTGATTCCCTGCCTCTAATTTCCCATGTCTGATTCCCCGCCTCTGATTCCCCGCGTCTGATTACCGGCCTCTGATTCCCCGCCTCTGATTCCCCATCTCTGAATCACAACCTCTGATTCCCTACCTCTGATTCCCCATATCTGATTCCCCGCCTCTGTTTCCCCGCCTCTGATTCCCCACCTCTGATTCCCAATATCTGATTCCCCGCCTCTGATTCCCCGCCTCTGATTCCCCACCTCTGATTCCCCACCTCTGATTCGCCAGCTATGATTCCCCGCCTCTGATTCCCCGCGTCTGATTCCCCGCCTCTGATTCCCCAGCTCTGATTCCTCGCCTCTGATTCCCTTCCTCTGATACCCAACCTCTGATTCCCCACCTCTGATTTCGCATATTGATTCCCTGCGTCTGATTCCCCGCCTCTGATTCCCCAACTCTGATTCCCCGCCTCTGATTCCCCAGCTCTGATTCCCCGCCTCTGATTCCCCGTGTTTGATTCCCTGCCTCTGATTCCCGGCCTCTGATTCCCCACCTCTGATTCACCGCCTTTGATTCGCCACCTCTGATTCCCCAAATCTGATTCCCCGCCTCTGTTTCCCCGCCTCTGATTCCCCGCCTCTGATTCCCCATATCTCATTCCCCGCCTCTGAATCCCCATCTCTGATTCCCGCCTTTGATTCCCCGCCTCTGTTTCCCAATATCTAAGTCCCCGCCTCCGATTCCCCAACTCTGATTCCCCACCTCTGATTCCCCAGCTCTGATTCCCCGCCTCTGATTCCCCGCATCTGATTCCCTGCAACTGATTCCAAGCCTCTGATTCCTTGCCTCTGATTCCCAACCTCTGATTCCCAACCTCTGATTCCACACCTCTGATTCCCCATATCTGATTCCCCGCCTCTGTTTCCCCTCCTCTGATTCCCCGCCTCTGATTCCCCATATCTCATTCCCCGCCTCTGATTCCGCATCTCTGATTCCCGGACTCTGATTCCCCGCCTCTGATTCCACATCTCTGATTCACCACCTCTGATTCCCCGCGTCTGATTCCCCGCCTCTGATTCCCCATCTCTGATTCCCCATCTCTGATTCCCCAATTCTGATTCCCCGCCTCTGATTCCCCAGCTCTGATTCCTCGCCTCTGATTCCCTTCCTCTGATACCCAACCTCTGATTCCCCACCTCTGATTTCCCATATTGATTCCCTGCGTCTGATTCCCCGCCTCTGATTCCCCAACTCTGATTCCCCGCCTCTGATTCCCCAGCTCTGATTCCCCGCCTCTGATTCCCCGTGTTTGATTCCCTGCCTCTGATTCCCGGCCTCTGATTCCCCATCTCTGATTCACCGCCTTTGATTCGCCACCTCTGATTCCCCAAATCTGATTCCCCGCCTCTGTTTCCCCGCCTCTGATTCCCCGCCTCTGATTCCCCATATCTCATTCCCCGCCTCTGAATCCCCATCTCTGATTCCCCACCTCTGATTCCCCAGCTCTGATTCCCCGCCTCTGATTCCCCGCATCTGATTCCCTGCATCTGATTCCAAGCCTCTGATTCCCTGCCTCTGATTCCCAACCTCTGATTCCCCACCTCTGATTCCCCATATCTGATTCCCCGCCTCTGTTTCCCCGCCTCTGATTCCCCACCTCTGTTTCCCAATATCTGATTCCCGGCCTCTGATTCCCCGCCTCTGATTCCCCGCCTCTGATTCCCTGCCTCTGATTCCCCATCTCCGATTCCGCACATCTGATTCCCTGCCTCTGATTCCCCGCCTCTGATTCCCCGCCTCTGATTCCCTTCCTCTGATTCCCAACCTCTGATTCCCCACCTCTGATTCCCCATATCTGATTCCCCACCTCTGATTCCCCACCTCTGATTCGCCAGCTATGATTCCCCGCCTCTGATTCCCCGCGTCTGATTACCTGCCTCTGATTCCCCGCCTCTGATTCCACATCTCTGATTCACCACCTCTGATTCCCCGCGTCTGATTCCCCGCCTCTTATTCCCCATCTCTGATTCCCCATCTCTGATTCCCCAATTCTGATTCCCCGCCTCTGATTCCCCAGCTCTGATTCCTCGCCTCTGATTCCCTTCCTCTGATACCCAACCTCTGATTCCCCACCTCTGATTTCCCATATTGATTCCCTGCGTCTGATTCCCCGCCTCTGATTCCCCAACTCTGATTCCCCGCCTCTGATTCCCCAGCTCTGATTCCCCGCCTCTGATTCCCCGTGTTTGATTCCCTGCCTCTGATTCCCGGCCTCTAATTCCCCATCTCTGATTCACCGCCTTTGATTCGCCACCTCTGATTCCCCAAATCTGATTCCCCGCCTCTGTTTCCCCGCCTCTGATTCCCCGCCTCTGATTCCCCATATCTCATTCCCCGCCTCTGAATCCCCATCTCTGATTCCCGGACTCTGATTCCCCGCCTCTGTTTCCCAATATCTAAGTCCCCGCCTCTGATTCCCCAACTCTGATTCCCCACCTCTGATTCCCCAGCTCTGATTCCCCGCCTCTGATTCCCCGCATCTGATTCCCTGCATCTGATTCCAAGCCTCTGATTCCCTGCCTCTGATTCCCAACCTCTGATTCCTCACCTCTGATTCCCCATATCTGATTCCCCGCCTCTGTATCCCCGCCTCTGATTCCCCACCTCTGTTTCCCAATATCTGATTCCCGGCCTCTGATTCCCCGCCTCTGATTCCCCGCCTCTGATTCCCTGCCTCTGATTCCCCATCTCCGATTCCGCACATCTGATTCCCTGCCTCTGATTCCCCGCCTCTGATTCCCCGCCTCTGATTCCCTTCCTCTGATTCCCAACCTCTGATTCCCCACCTCTGATTCCCCATATCTGATTCCCCGCCTCTGTTTCCCCGCCTCTGACTCCCCGCCTCTGATTCCCCATATCTCATTCCCCGCCTCTGATTCCGCATCTCTGATTCCCGGACTCTGATTCCCCACCTCTGATTCCCCATATCTGATTCCCCGCCTCTGTTTCCCCGCCTCTGATTCCCCAACTCTGATTCCCCGCCTCTGATTCCCCAGCTCGGATTCCCCGCCTCTGATTCCCCGTGTTTGATTCCCTGCCTCTGATTCCCCGCCTCTGATTCCCCATCTCTGATTCAACGCCTTTGATTCACCACCTCTGATTCCCCATATCTGATTCCTCGCCTCTGTTTCCCCGCCTCTGATTCCCCTCCTCTGATTCCCCATATCTCATTCCCCGCCTCTAATTCCCCATCTCTGATTCCCGGACTCTGATTCCCCACCTCTGATTCCCGGCCTCTTATTCCCGGCATCTGATTCCGGCCTCTGATTCCCGGCCTCTGATTCCCTGCTTCTGATTCCCCATCTCTGATTCCGCAAATCTAATTCCCTGCCTCTGATTCCCCACCTCTGATTCCCCATATCTGATTCCCCGCCTCTGTTTCCCCGCCTCTGATTCACCGCCTGTTTCCCCATATCTAAGTCCCCGCCTCTGATTCCCCGCATCTGATTCCATGCATCTGATTCCCAGCCTCTGATTCCCAGCCTCTGATTCCCAACCTCTGATTCCCCACCTCTGATCCCCATATCTGATTCCCCGCCTCTGTTTCCCCGCCTCTGATTCCCCGCCTCTGTTTCCCCATATCTGATCCCCGCCTCTATTTGCCCGCCTCTGATTCCCCGCCTCTGTTTCCCCATATCTGATTCCCCGCCTCTGAATCCCCAACTCTGATTCCCTGCCTCTAATTTCCCAGCTCTGATTCCCCGCCTCTGATTCCCTGCGTCTGATTACCGGCCTCTGATTCCCCGCCTCTGATTCCCCATCTCTGATTCACAACCTCTGATTCCCCACCTCTGATACCCCATATCTGATTCCCCGCCTCTGTTTCCCCGCCTCTGATTCCCCACCTCTGATTCCCAATATCTGATTCCCCGCCTCTGATACCCCACCTCTGATTCCCCGCCTCTGATTCGCCAGCTATGATTCCCCGCCTCTTATTCCCCGCGTCTGATTCCCTGCCTCTGATTCCCCGCCTCTGATTCCACATCTCTGATTCACCACCTCTGATTCCCCGCGTCTGATTCCCTGCCTCTGATTCCCCATCTCTGATTCCCCATCTCTGATTCCCCAATTCTGATTCCCCTCCTCTGATTCCCCGTGTTTGATTCCCTGCCTCTGATTCCCGGCCTCTGATTCCCCATCTCTGATTCACCGCCTTTGATTCGCCACCTCTGATTCGCCATATCTGATTCCCCGCCTCTGTTTCCCCGCCTCTGATTCCCCGCCTCTGATTCCCCATATCTCATTCCCCGCCTCTGAATCCCCATCTCTGATTCCCGGACTCTGATTCCCCACCTCTGATTTCCGGCCTCTTATTCCTGGCATCTGATTCCGGCCTCTGATTCCCGGCCTCTGATTCCCTGCTTCTGATTCTGATTCCCTGCCTTTGATTCCCCATCTCTGATTCCGCACATCTGATTCCCCGCCTCTGATTCCCCAACTCTGATTCCCCACCTCTGATTCCCCAGCTCTGATTCCCCGCCTCTGATTCCCCGCATCTGATTACCTGCATCTGATTCCAAGCCTCTGATTCCCTGCCTCTGATTCCCAACCTCTGATTCCCCACCTCTGATTCCCCATATCTGATTCCCAGCCTCTGTTTCCCCGCCTCTGATTCCCCGCCTCCATTTCCCCATATCTGATTCCCGGCCTCTGATTCCCCGCCTCTGATTCCCCGCCTCTGATTCCCTGCCTCTGATTCCCCATCTCCGATTCTGCACATCTGATTCCCTGCCTCTGATTCCCCGCCTCTGATTCCCCGCCTCTGATTCCCTGCCTCTGATTCCCAACCTCTGATTCACCACCTCTGATTCCCCGTGTTTGATTCCCCGCCTCTGTTTCCCCGCCTCTGATTCCCCGCCTCTGATTCCCCAACTCTAATTCCCCGCCTCTGATTCCCCATATCTGATTCCCCGCCTCTGTTTCCCCGCCTCTGATTCCCCGCCCCTGTTTCCCCATATCTGATTCCCTGCCTCTGATTCCCCAACTTTGATTCCCAGCCTCTGATTCCCCAGCTCTGATTCCCCGCCTCTGATTCCCCGTGTTTGATTCCCTGCCTCTGATTCCCCGCCTCTGATTCCCCATCTCTGATTCACCACCTTTGATTCGCCACCTCTGATTCCCCATATCTGATTCCCCACCTCTGTTTTCCCGCCTCTGATTCCCCGCCTCTGATTCTCCATATCTCATTCCCCGCCTCTGAATCCCCATCTCCGATTCCCGGACTCTGATTCCCCACCTCTGATTCCCGGCCTCTTATTCCCAGCATCTGATTCCAGGCCTCTGATTCCCGGCCTCTGACTCCCCGCTTCTGATTCTGATTCCCTGCCTCTGATTCCCCATCTCTGATTCCGCACATCTGATTACCTGCCTCTGATTCCCCACCTCTGATTCCCCATATCTGATTCCCCGCCTCTGTTTCCACGCCTCTGATTCCCCACCTCTGATTCCCCATATCTGATTCCCCAGCTCTGATTCCCCGCCTCTGATTCCCCGCATCCGATTCCCCATATCTGATTCCCCGCCTCTGTTTCCCCGCCCCTGATTCCCCGCCTCTGTTTCCCCATATCTGATTCCCCGCCTCTGTTTCCCCATATCTGATTCCCCGCCTCTGATTCCCAACTATGATTCCCCGCCTCTGATTCCCCAGCTCTGATTCCCTGCCTCTGATTCCCCGCGTTCTATTCCCTGCCTCTGATTCCCCGCCTGTGATTCCCCATCTCTGATAAACCACCTCTGATTCACCACCACTGATTCCCCATATCTAATTCCCCGCCTCTGTTTGCCCGCCTCTGATTCCCCGCATCTGTTTCCCCATATCTGATTCCCCGCCTCTGAATCCCCAACTCTGATTCCCTGCCTCTGATTCCCCAGCTTCATTCCCCGCCTTTGATTCCCCCCGTCTGATTCCCAGCCTCTGAATCCCCGTGTCTGATAACCTGCCTCTGATTCCCCGCCTCTGATTCCCCATCTCAGATTCACCGCCTCTGATTCCCCACCTCTGATTCCCCATCTCTGATTCCGCACATCCGACTCCCTGCCTCTGATTCCCCACCTCTGATTCCCCAGCTCTGATTCCCCGCCTCTGATTCCCCAACTCTGATTCCCCGCCTCTGATTCCACAGCTCTGATTCCCCGCCTCTGATTCCCAGTGTTTGATCCCCTGCCTCTGATTCCCCGCCTCTGATTCCCCATCTTTGATTCACCGCCTTTGATTCGACACCTCTGATTCCCCATATCTGATTCCTCGCCACTGTTTCCCCGCCTCTGATTCCCCGCCTCTGATTCCCCATATCTCATTCCCCGCCTCTGATTCGCCAGCTATGATTCCCCGCCTCTGATTCCCCGCGTCTGATTCCCTGCCTCTGATTCCCCGCCTCTGATTCCACATCTGATTCACCACCTCTGATTCCACGCGTCTGATTCCCCGCCTCTGATTCCCCATCTCTGATTCCCCATCTCTGATTCCCCAATTCTGATTCCCCGCCTCTGATTCCCCAGCTCTGATTCCTCGCCTCTGATTCCCTTCCTCTGATTCCCAACCTCTGATTCCCCACCTCTGATTTCCCATATTGATTCCCTGCGTCTGATTCCCCACCTCTGATTTCCCATATTGATTCCCTGCGTCTGATTCCCCGCCTCTGATTCCCCAACTCTGATTCCCCGCCTCTGATTACCCAGCTCTGATTCCCCGCATCTGATTCCCCGTGTTTGATTCCCTGCCTCTGATTCCCGGCCTCTGATTCCCCATCTCTGATTCACCGCCTTTGATTCGCAACCTCTGATTCCCCATATCTGATTCCCCGCCTCTGTTTCCCCGCCTCTGATTCCCCGCCTCTGATTCCCCATATCTCATTCCCCGCCTCTAAATCCCCATGTCTGATTCCCGGACTCTGATTCCCCACCTCTGATTCCCGGCCTCTTATTCCCGGCATCTGATTCCGGCCTCTGATTCCCGGCCTCTGATTCCCTGCTTCTGATTCTGATTCCCTGCCTCTGATTCCCCATCTCTGATTCCGCACATCTGATTCCCTGCCTCTGATTCCCCACCTCTGATTCCCCATATCTGATTCCCCGCCTCTGTTTCCCCACCTTTGATTCCCCGCCTCTCTTTCCCAATATCTAAGTCCCCGCCTCTGATTCCCCAACTCTGATTCCACACCTCTGATTCCCCAGCTCTGATTCCCCGCCTCTGATTCCCCGCATCTGATTGCCTGCAACTGATTCCAAGCCTCTTATTCCCTGCCTCTGATTCCCAACCTCTGATTCCCAACCTCTGATTCCACACCTCTGATTCCCCATATCTGATTCCTCGCCTCTGTTTCCCCGCCTCTGATTCCCCGCCTCTGATTCCCCATATCTCATTCCCCGCCTCTGATTCCGCATCTCTGATTCCCAACCTCTGATTCCCCACCTCTGATTCCCCATATCTGATTCCCCGCCTCTGTTTCCCCGCCTCTGATTCCCCGCCTCTGTTTCCCCATATCTGATCCCCCCCTCTATTTGCCCGCCTCTGATTCCCCGCCTCTGTTTCCCCATATCTGATTCCCCGCCTCTGAATCCCCAACTCTGATTCCCTGCCTCTAATTTCCCATGTCTGATTCCCCGCCTCTGATTCCCCGCGTCTGATTACCGGCCTCTGATTCCCCGCCTCTGATTCCCCATCTCTGATTCACAACCTCTGATTCCCCACCTCTGATTCCCCATATCTGATTCCCCGCCTCTGTTTCCCCGCCTCTGATTCCCCACCTCTGATTCCCAATATCTGATTCCCCGCCTCTGATTCCCCAACTCTGATTCCCCGCCTCTGATTCGCAAGCTATGAGTCCCCGCCTCTGATTCCCCGCGTCTGATTCCCTGCCTCTGATTCCCCGCCTCTGATTCCACATCTCTGATTCACCACCTCTGATTCCCCGCGTCTGATTCCCCGCCTCTGATTCCCCATCTCTGATTCCCCATCTCTGATTCCCCAATTCTGATTCCCCGCCTCTGATTCCCCAGCTCTGATTCCTCGCCTCTGATTCCCTTCCTCTGATTCCCAACCTCTGATTCCCCACCTCTGATTTCCCATATTGATTCCCTGCGTCTGATTCCCCGCCTCTGATTCCTCAACTCTGATTCCCCGCCTCTGATTCCCCAGCTCTGATTCCCCGCCTCTGATTCCCCGTGTTTGATTCCCTGCCTCTGATTCCCGGCCTCTGATTCCCCATCTCTGATTCACCACCTTTGATTCGCCACCTCTGATTCCCCATATCTGATTCCCCACCTCTGTTTTCCCGCCTCTGATTCCCCGCCTCTGATTCTCCATATCTCATTCCCCGCCTCTGAATCCCCATCTCCGATTCCCGGACTCTGATTCCCCACCTCTGATTCCCGGCTTCTTATTCCCAGCATCTGATTCCAGGCCTCTGATTCCCGGCCTCTGACTCCCCGCTTCTGATTCTGATTCCCTGCCTCTGATTCCCCATCTCTGATTCCGCACATCTGATTACCTGCCTCTGATTCCCCACCTCTGATTCCCCATATCTGATTCCCCGCCTCTGTTTCCACGCCTCTGATTCCCCACCTCTGATTCCCCATATCTGATTCCCCAGCTCTGATTCCCCGCCTCTGATTCCCCGCATCCGATTCCCCATATCTGATTCCCCGCCTCTGTTTCCCCGCCCCTGATTCCCCGCCTCTGTTTCCCCATATCTGATTCCCCGCCTCTGTTTCCCCATATCTGATTCCCCGCCTCTGATTCCCAACTATGATTCCCCGCCTCTGATTCCCCAGCTCTGATTCCCTGCCTCTGATTCCCCGCGTTCTATTCCCTGCCTCTGATTCCCCGCCTGTGATTCCCCATCTCTGATAAACCACCTCTGATTCCCCACCACTGATTCCCCATATCTAATTCCCCGCCTCTGTTTGCCCGCCTCTGATTCCCCGCCTCTGTTTCCCCATATCTGATTCCCCGCCTCTGAATCCCCAACTCTGATTCCCTGCCTCTGATTCCCCAGCTTCATTCCCCGCCTTTGATTCCCCCCGTCTGATTCCCAGCCTCTGAATCCCCGTGTCTGATAACCTGCCTCTGATTCCCCACCTCTGATTCCCCATCTCAGATTCACCGCCTCTGATTCCCCACCTCTGATTCCCCATCTCTGATTCCGCACATCCGACTCCCTGCCTCTGATTCCCCGACTCTGATTCCCCACCTCTGATTCCCCAGCTCTGATTCCCCGCCTCTGATTCCCCAACTCTGATTCCCCGCCTCTGATTCCACAGCTCTGATTCCCCGCCTCTGATTCCCCATGTTTGATCCCCTGCCTCTGATTCCCCGCCTCTGATTCCCCATCTCTGATTCACCGCCTTTGATTCGACACCTCTGATTCCCCATATCTGATTCCTCGCCACTGTTTCCCCGCCTCTGATTCCCCGCCTCTGATTCCCCATATCTCATTCCCCGCCTCTAATTCGCCAGCTATGATTCCCCGCCTCTGATTCCCCGCGTCTGATTCCCTGCCTCTGATTCCCCGCCTCTGATTCCACATCTCTGATTCACCACCTCTGATTCCACGCGTCTGATTCCCCGCCTCTGATTCCCCATCTCTGATTCCCCATCTCTGATTCCCCAATTCTGATTCCCCGCCTCTGATTCCCCAGCTCTGATTCCTCGCCTCTGATTCCCTTCCTCAGATTCCCAACCTCTGATTCCCCACCTCTGATTTCCCATATTGATTCCCTGCGTCTGATTCCCCACCTCTGATTTCCAATATTGATTCCCTGCGTCTGATTCCACGCCTCTGATTCCCCAACTCTGATTCCCCGCCTCTGATTCCCCAGCTCTGATTCCCCGCATCTGATTCCCCGTGTTTGATTCCCTGCCTCTGATTCCCGGCCTCTGATTCCCCATCTCTGATTCCCCGCCTCTGTTTCCCCGCCTCTGATTCCCCGCCTCTGATTCCCCATCTCTGATTCACCGCCTTTGATTCGACACCTCTGATTCCCCATATCTGATTCCTCGCCACTGTTTCCCCGCCTCTGATTCCCCGCCTCTGATTCCCCATATCTCATTCCCCGCCTCTGATTCGCCAGCTATGATTCCCCGCCTCTGATTCCCCGCGTCTGATTCCCTGCCTCTGATTCCCCGCCTCTGATTCCACATCTCTGATTCACCACCTCTGATTCCACGCGTCTGATTCCCCGCCTCTGATTCCCCATCTCTGATTCCCCATCTCTGATTCCCCAATTCTGATTCCCCGCCTCTGATTCCCCAGCTCTGATTCCTCGCCTCTGATTCCCTTCCTCAGATTCCCAACCTCTGATTCCCCACCTCTGATTTCCCATATTGATTCCCTGCGTCTGATTCCCCACCTCTGATTTCCAATATTGATTCCCTGCGTCTGATTCCACGCCTCTGATTCCCCAACTCTGATTCCCCGCCTCTGATTCCCCAGCTCTGATTCCCCGCATCTGATTCCCCGTGTTTGATTCCCTGCCTCTGATTCCCGGCCTCTGATTCCCCATCTCTGATTCACCGCCTTTGATTCGCAACCTCTGATTCCCCATATCTGATTCCCCGCCTCTGTTTCCCCGCCTCTGATTCCCCGCCTCTGATTCCCCATATCTCATTCCCCGCCTCTAAATCCCCATGTCTGATTCCCGGACTCTGATTCCCCACCTCTGATTCCCGGCCTCTTATTCCCGGCATCTGATTCCGGCCTCTGATTCCCGGCCTCTGATTCCCTGCTTCTGATTCTGATTCCCTGCCTCTGATTCCCCATCTCTGATTCCGCACATCTGATTCCCTGCCTCTGATTCCCCACCTCTGATTCCCCATATCTGATTCCCCGCCTCTGTTTCCCCACCTTTGATTCCCCGCCTCTCTTTCCCAATATCTAAGTCCCCGCCTCTGATTCCCCAACTCTGATTCCCCACCTCTGATTCCCCAGCTCTGATTGCCCGCCTCTGATTCCCCGCATCTGATTGCCTGCAACTGATTCCAAGCCTCTTATTCCCTGCCTCTGATTCCCAATCTCTGATTCCCAACCTCTGATTCCACACCTCTGATTCCCCATATCTGATTCCTCGCCTCTGTTTCCCCGCCTCTGATTCCCCGCCTCTGATTCCCCATATCTCATTCCCCGCCTCTGATTCCGCATCTCTGATTCCCAACCTCTGATTCCCCACCTCTGATTCCCCATATCTGATTCCCCGCCTCTGTTTCCCCGCCTCTGATTCCCCGCCTCTGTTTCCCCATATCTGATCCCCCCCTCTATTTGCCCGCCTCTGATTCCCCGCCTCTGTTTGCCCATATCTGATTCCCGCCTCTGAATCCCCAACTCTGATTCCCTGCCTCTAATTTCCCATGTCTGATTCCCCGCCTCTGATTCCCCGCGTCTGATTACCGGCCTCTGATTCCCCGCCTCTGATTCCCCATCTCTGATTCACAACCTCTGATTCCCCACCTCTGATTCCCCATATCTGATTCCCCGCCTCTGTTTCCCCGCCTCTGATTGCCCACCTCTGATTCCCAATATCTGATTCCCCGCCTCTGATTCCCCAACTCTGATTCCCCGCCTCTGATTCGCAAGCTATGATTCCCCGCCTCTGATTCCCCGCGTCTGATTCCCTGCCTCTGATTCCCCGCCTCTTATTCCACATCTCTGATTCACCACCTCTGATTCCCCGCGTCTGATTCCCCACCTCTGATTCCCCATCTCTGATTCCCCATCTCTGATTCCCCAATTCTGATTCCCCGCCTCTGATTCCCCAGCTCTGATTCCTCGCCTCTGATTCCCTTCCTCTGATTCCCAACCTCTGATTCCCCACCTCTGATTTCCCATATTGATTCCCTGCGTCTGATTCCCCGCCTCTGATTCCCCAACTCTGATTCCCCGCCTCTGATTCCCCAGCTCTGATTCCCCGCCTCTGATTCCCCGTGTTTGATTCCCTGCCTCTGATTCCCGGCCTCTGATTCCCAATCTCTGATTCACCGCCTTTGATTCGCCACCTCTGATTCCCCAAATCTGATTCCCCGCCTCTGTTTCCCCGCCTCTGATTCCCCGCCTCTGATTCCCTGTCTCTGATTCCCCGCCTCTGATTCCACATCTCTGATTCACCACCTCTGATTCCCCGCGTCTGATTCCCCGCCTCTGATTCCCCATCTCTGATTCCCCATCTCTGATTCCCCAATTCTGATTCCCCACCTCTGATTCCCCAGCTCTGATTCCTCGCCTCTGATTCCCTTCCTCTGATTCCCAACCTCTGATTCCCCACCTCTGATTTCCCATATTGATTCCCTGCGTCTGATTCCCCGCCTCTGATTCCCCAACTCTGATTCCCCGCCTCTGATTCCCCAGCTCTGATTCCCCGCCTCTGATTCCCCGTGTTTGATTCCCTGCCTCTGATTCCCGGCCTCTGATTCCCCATCTCTGATTCACCACCTTTGATTCGCCACCTCTGATTCCCCATATCTGATTCCCCACCTCTGTTTTCCCGCCTCTGATTCCCCGCCTCTGATTCTCCATATCTCATTCCCCGCCTCTGAATCCCCATCTCCGATTCCCGGACTCTGATTCCCCACCTCTGATTCCCGGCCTCTTATTCCCAGCATCTGATTCCAGGCCTCTGATTCCCGGCCTCTGACTCCCCGCTTCTGATTCTGATTCCCTGCCTCTGATTTCCCATCTCTGATTCCGCACATCTGATTACCTGCCTCTGATTCCCCACCTCTGATTCCCCATATCTGATTCCCCGCCTCTGTTTCCACGCCTCTGATTCCCCACCTCTGATTCCCCAGCTCTGATTCCCCGCCTCTGATTCCCCGCCTCTGATTCCCCATATCTCATTCCCCGCCTCTGATTCGCCAGCTATGATTCCCCGCCTCTGATTCCCCGCGTCTGATTCCCTGCCTCTGATTCCCCGCCTCTGATACCACATCTCTGATTCACCACCTCTGATTCCACGCGTCTGATTCCCCGCCTCTGATTCCCCATCTCTGATTCCCCATCTCTGATTCCCCAATTCTGATTCCCCGCCTCTGATTCCCCAGCTCTGATTCCTCGCCTCTGATTCCCTTCCTCTGATTCCCAACCTCTGACTCCCCACCTCTGATTTCCCATATTGATTCCCTGCGTCTGATTCCCCACCTCTGATTTCCCATATTGATTCCCTGCGTCTGATTCCCCGCCTCTGATTCCCCAACTCTGATTCCCCGCCTCTGATTCCCCAGCTCTGATTCCCCGCATCTGATTCCCCGTGTTTGATTCCCTGCCTCTGATTCCCGGCCTCTGATTCCCCATCTCTGATTCACCGCCTTTGATTCGCAACCTCTGATTCCCCATATCTGATTCCCCGCCTCTGTTTCCCCGCCTCTGATTCCCCGCCTCTGATTCCCCATATCTCATTCCCCACCTCTAAATCCCCATGTCTGATTCCCGGACTCTGATTCCCCACCTCTGATTCCCGGCCTCTTATTCCCGGCATCTGATTCCGGCCTCTGATTCCCGGCCTCTGATTCCCTGCTTCTGATTCTGATTCCCTGCCTCTGATTCCCCATCTCTGATTCCGCACATCTGATTCCCTGCCTCTGATTCCCCACCTCTGATTCCCCATATCTGATTCCCCGCCTCTGTTTCCCCACCTTTGATTCCCCGCCTCTCTTTCCCAATATCTAAGTCCCCGCCTCTGATTCCCCAACTCTGATTCCCCACCTCTGATTCCCCAGCTCTGATTCCCCGCCTCTGATTCCCCGCATCTGATTGCCTGCAACTGATTCCAAGCCTCTTATTCCCTGCCTCTGATTCCCAACCTCTGATTCCCAACTTCTGATTCCACACCTCTGATTCCCCATATCTGATTCCTCGCCTCTGTTTCCCCGCCTCTGATTCCCCGCCTCTGATTCCCCATATCTCATTCCCCGCCTCTGATTCCGCATCTCTGATTCCCAACCTCTGATTCCCCACCTCTGATTCCCCATATCTGATTCCCCGCCTCTGTTTCCCCGCCTCTGATTCCCCGCCTCTGTTTCCCCATATCTGATCCCCCCCTCTATTTGCCCGCCTCTGATTCCCCGCCTCTGTTTCCCCATATCTGATTCCCCGCCTCTGAATCCCCAACTCTGATTCCCTGCCTCTAATTTCCCATGTCTGATTCCCCGCCTCTGATTCCCCGCGTCTGATTACCGGCCTCTGATTCCCCGCCTCTGATTCCCCATCTCTGATTCACAACCTCTGATTCCCCACCTCTGATTCCCCATATCTGATTCCCCGCCTCTGTTTCCCCGCCTCTGATTCCCCACCTCTGATTCCCAATATCTGATTCCCCGCCTCTGATTCCCCAACTCTGATTCCCCGCCTCTGATTCGCAAGCTATGATTCCCCGCCTCTGATTCCCCGCGTCTGATTCCCTGCCTCTGATTCCCCGCCTCTGATTCCACATCTCTGATTCACCACCTCTGATTCCCCGCGTCTGATTCCCCGCCTCTGATTCCCCATCTCTGATTCCGCATCTCTGATTCCCCAATTCTGATTCCCCGCCTCTGATTCCCCAGCTCTGATTCCTCGCCTCTGATTCCCTTCCTCTGATTCCCAACCTCTGATTCCCCACCTCTGATTTCCCATATTGATTCCCTGCGTCTGATTCCCCGCCTCTGATTCCCCAACTCTGATTCCCCGCCTCTGATTCCCCAGCTCTGATTCCCCGCCTCTGATTCCCCGTGTTTGATTCCCTGCCTCTGATTCCCGGCCTCTGATTCCCCATCTCTGATTCACCGCCTTTGATTCGCCACCTCTGATTCCCCAAATCTGATTCCCCGCCTCTGTTTCCCCGCCTCTGATTCCCCGCCTCTGATTCCCCATATCTCATTCCCCGCCTCTGAATCCCCATCTCTGATTCCCGGACTCTGATTCCCCACCTCTGATTCCCGGCCTCTTATTCCCGGCATCTGATTCCGGCCTCTGATTCCCGGCCTCTGATTCCCTGCTTCTGATTCTGATTCCCTGCCTCTGATTCCCCATCTCTGATTCCGCACATCTGATTCCCTGCCTCTGATTACCCCCCTCTGTTTCCCCGCCTCTGATTCCCCGCCTCTGTTTCCCAATATCTAAGTCCCCGCCTCTGATTCCCCAACTCTGATTCCCCACCTCTGATTCCCCAGCTCTGATTCCCCGCCTCTGATTCCCCGCATCTGATTCCCTGCATCTGATTCCAAGCCTCTGATTCCCTGCCTCTGATTCCCAACCTCTGATTCCCCACCTCTGATTCCCCATATCTAATTCCCCGCCTCTGTTTCCCCGCCTCTGATTCCCCACCTCTGTTTCCCAATATCTGATTCCCGGCCTCTGATTCCCCGCCTCTGATTCCCCGCCTCTGATTCCCTGCCTCTGATTCCCCATCTCCGATTCCGCACATCTGATTCCCTGCCTCTGTTTCCCCGCCTCTGATTCCCCTCCTCTGATTCCCCAACTCTAATTTCCCGCCTCTGATTCCCCAGCTCTGATTCCCCGTGTTTGATTCCCTGCCTCTGATTCCCTGCCCTGATTCCCCATCTCTGTTTCACCGCCTTTGATTCGCCACCTCTGATTCCCCATATCTGATTCCCCGCCTCTGTTTCCCCGCCTCTGATTCCCTGCCTCTGATTCCCAACCTCTGATTCCACACCTCTGATTCCCCATATCTGATTCCCCGCCTCTGTTTCCCCGCCTCTGATTCCCTGCCCCTGTTTCCCCAT
Source organism: Narcine bancroftii (assembly GCF_036971445.1). Lineage (NCBI taxonomy): Eukaryota > Metazoa > Chordata > Chondrichthyes > Torpediniformes > Narcinidae > Narcine > Narcine bancroftii. The sequence goes on along the minus strand of NW_027211893.1, from coordinate 12,928,994 downwards.
ATCTGATTCCCTGCCTCTGATTCCCCAACTCAGATTCCCCGCCTCTGATTCCCCAGCTCTAATTCCCCGCCTCTGATTTCCCGTGTTTGATTCCCTGCCTCTGATTCCCCGCCTCTGATTCCCCATCTCTGATTCACCGCCTTTGATTCGCCACCTCTGATTCCACATATCTGATTCCCCACCTCTGTTTCCCCGCCTCTGATTCCCCGCCTCTGATTCTCCATATCTCATTCCCCGCCCCTGAATCCCCATCTCTGATTCCCGGACTCTGATTCCCCACCTCTGATTCCCGGCCTCTCATTCCCAGCATCTGATTCCCGGCCTCTGATTTCCGGCCTCTGATTCCCCGCTTCTGATTCTGATTCCCTGCCTCTGATTCCCCATCTCTGATTCCGCACATCTGATTCCCTGCCTCTGATTCCCCACATCTGATTCCCCATATCTGATTTCCCGCCTCTGTTTCCCCGCCTCTGATTCCCCGCCTCTGTTTCCCCATATCTAATTCCCAACCTCTGATGCCCCAACTCTGATTCCCTGCCTCTGATTCCCCGCGTTCTATTCCCTGCCTCTGATTCCCCGCCTGTGATTCCCCATATCTGATTCCCCGCCTCTGTTTCCCCACCTTTGATTCCCCGCCTCTCTTTCCCAATATCTAAGTCCCCGCCTCTGATTCCCCAACTCTGATTCCCCACCTCTGATTCCCCAGCTCTGATTCCCCGCCTCTGATTCCCCGCATCTGATTGCCTGCAACTGATTCCAAGCCTCTTATTCCCTGCCTCTGATTCCCAACCTCTGATTCCCAACTTCTGATTCCACACCTCTGATTCCCCATATCTGATTCCTCGCCTCTGTTTCCCCGCCTCTGATTCCCCGCCTCTGATTCCCCATATCTCATTCCCCGCCTCTGATTCCGCATCTCTGATTCCCAACCTCTGATTCCCCACCTCTGATTCCCCATATCTGATTCCCCGCCTCTGTTTCCCCGCCTCTGATTCCCCGCCTCTGTTTCCCCATATCTGATCCCCCCCTCTATTTGCCCGCCTCTGATTCCCCGCCTCTGTTTGCCCATATCTGATTCCCCGCCTCTGAATCCCCAACTCTGATTCCCTGCCTCTAATTTCCCATGTCTGATTCCCCGCCTCTGATTCCCCGCGTCTGATTACCGGCCTCTGATTCCCCGCCTCTGATTCCCCATCTCTGATTCACAACCTCTGATTCCCCACCTCTGATTCCCCATATCTGATTCCCTGCCTCTGTTTCCCCGCCTCTGATTGCCCACCTCTGATTCCCAATATCTGATTCCCCGCCTCTGATTCCCCAACTCTGATTCCCCGCCTCTGATTCGCAAGCTATGATTCCCCGCCTCTGATTCCCCGCGTCTGATCCCCCGCCTCTGATTCCCCGCCTCTGATTCCACATCTCTGATTCACCACCTCTGATTCCCCGCGTCTGATTCCCCGCCTCTGATTCCCCATCTCTGATTCCCCATCTCTGATTCCCCAATTCTGATTCCCCGCCTCTGATTCCCCAGCTCTGATTCCTCGCCTCTGATTCCCTTCCTCTGATTCCCAACCTCTGATTCCCCACCTCTGATTTCCCATATTGATTCCCTGCGTCTGATTCCCCGCCTCTGATTCCCCAACTCTGATTCCCCGCCTCTGATTCCCCAGCTCTGATTCCCCGCCTCTGATTCCCCGTGTTTGATTCCCTGCCTCTGATTCCCGGCCTCTGATTCCCCATCTCTGATTCACCGCCTTTGTTTCGCCACCTCTGATTCCCCAAATCTGATTCCCCGCCTCTGTTTCCCCGCCTCTGATTCCCCGCCTCTGATTCCCCATATCTCATTCCCCGCCTCTGAATCCCCATCTCTGATTCCCGGACTCTGATTCCCCACCTCTGATTCCCGGCCTCTTATTCCCGGCATCTGATTCCGGCCTCTGATTCCCGGCCTCTGATTCCCTGCTTCTGATTCTGATTCCCTGCCTCTGATTCCCCATCTCTGATTCCGCACAACTGATTCCCTGCCTCTGATTACCCCCCTCTGTTTCCCCGCCTCTGATTCCCCGCCTCTGTTTCCCAATATCTAAGTCCCCGCCTCTGATTCCCCAACTCTGATTCCCCACCTCTGAATCCCCAGCTCTGATTCCCCGCCTCTGATTCCCCGCATCTGATTCCCTGCATCTGATTCCAAGCCTCTGATTCCCTGCCTCTGATTCCCAACCTCTGATTCCCCACCTCTGATTCCCCATATCTGATTCCCCGCCTCTGTTTCCCCGCCTCTGATTCCCCACCTCTGTTTCCCAATATCTGATTCCCGGCCTCTGATTCCCCGCCTCTGATTCCCCGCCTCTGATTCCCTGCCTCTGATTCCCCATCTCCGATTCCGCACATCTGATTCCCTGCCTCTGTTTCCCCGCCTCTGATTCCCCTCCTCTGATTCCCCAACTCTAATTTCCCGCCTCTGATTCCCCAGCTCTGATTCCCCGTGTTTGATTCCCTGCCTCTGATTCCCTGCCCTGATTCCCCATCTCTGTTTCACCGCCTTTGATTCGCCACCTCTGATTCCCCATATCTGATTCCCCGCCTCTGTTTCCCCGCCTCTGATTCCCTGCCTCTGATTCCCAACCTCTGATTCCACACCTCTGATTCCCCATATCTGATTCACCGCCTCTGTTTCCCCGCCTCTGATTCCCTGCCCCTGTTTCCCCATATCTGATTCCCTGCCTCTGATTCCCCAACTCAGATTCCCCGCCTCTGATTCCCCAGCTCTAATTCCCCGCCTCTGATTTCCCGTGTTTGATTCCCTGCCTCTGATTCCCCGCCTCTGATTCCCCATCTCTGATTCACCGCCTTTGATTCGCCACCTCTGATTCCACATATCTGATTCCCCACCTCTGTTTCCCCGCCTCTGATTCCCCGCCTCTGATTCTCCATATCTCATTCCCCGCCTCTGAATCCCCATCTCTGATTCCCGGACTCTGATTCCCCACCTCTGATTCCCGGCCTCTCATTCCCAGCATCTGATTCCCGGCCTCTGATTTCCGGCCTCTGATTCCCCGCTTCTGATTCTGATTCCCTGCCTCTGATTCCCCATCTCTGATTCCGCACATCTGATTCCCTGCCTCTGATTCCCCACATCTGATTCCCCATATCTGATTTCCCGCCTCTGTTTCCCCGCCTCTGATTCCCCGCCTCTGTTTCCCCATATCTAATTCCCAACCTCTGATGCCCCAACTCTGATTCCCTGCCTCTGATTCCCCGCGTTCTATTCCCTGCCTCTGATTCCCCGCCTGTGATTCCCCATCTCTGATTCACCACCTCTGATTCCCCACCTCTGATTCCCCATATCTAATTCCCCGCCTCTGTTTGCCCGCCTCTGATTCCCCGCCTCTGTTTCCCCATATCTGATTCCCCGCCTCTGAATCCCCAACTCTGATTCCCTGCCTCTGATTCCCCAGCTCTGATTCCCCGCCTTTGATTCCCCCCGTCTGATTCCCAGCCTCTGAATCCCCGTGTCTGATTTCCTGCCTCTGATTCCCCACCTCTGATTCCCCATCTCTGATTCACAGCCTCTGATTCCCCACCTCTGATTCCCCATCTCTGATTCCGCACATCTGATTCCCTGCCTCTGATTCCCCGCCTCTGTTTCCCCATATCTAATTCCCAACCTCTGATGCCCCAACTCTGATTCCCTGCCTCTGATTCCCCGCGTTCTATTCCCTGCCTCTGATTCCCCGCCTGTGATCCCCATCTCTGATTCACCACCTCTGATTCCCCTCCTCTGATTCCCCATATCTAATTCCCCGCCTCTGTTTGCCCGCCTCTGATTCCCCGCCTCTGTTTCCCCATATCTGATTCCCCGCCTCTGAATCCCCAACTCTGATTCCCTGCCTCTGATTCCCCAGCTCTGATTCCCCGCCTTTGATTCCCCCCGTCTGATTCCCAGCCTCTGAATCCCCGTGTCTGATTTCCTGCCTCTGATTCCCCACCTCTGATTCCCCATCTCTGATTCACAGCCTCTGATTCCCCACCTCTGATTCCCCATCTCTGATTCCGCACATCTGATTCCCTGCCTCTGATTCCCCGACTCTGATCCCCACCTCTGATTCCCAACCTCTGATTCCCCACCTCTGAATCCCCATATCTGATTCCCTGCCTCTGATTCCCCGCCTCTGATTCCCTGCCTCTGATTCCCCGCCTCTGATTCCCCAGCTCTGATTCCCCGCCTCTGATTCCCCAGCTCTGATTGCCCGCCTCTGATTCCCCGCATCTGATTGCCTGCAACTGATTCCAAGCCTCTTATTCCCTGCCTCTGATTCCCAATCTCTGATTCCCAACCTCTGATTCCACACCTCTGATTCCCCATATCTGATTCCTCGCCTCTGTTTCCCCGCCTCTGATTCCCCGCCTCTGATTCCCCATATCTCATTCCCCGCCTCTGATTCCGCATCTCTGATTCCCAACCTCTGATTCCCCACCTCTGATTCCCCATATCTGATTCCCCGCCTCTGTTTCCCCGCCTCTGATTCCCCGCCTCTGTTTCCCCATATCTGATCCCCCCCTCTATTTGCCCGCCTCTGATTCCCCGCCTCTGTTTGCCCATATCTGATTCCCGCCTCTGAATCCCCAACTCTGATTCCCTGCCTCTAATTTCCCATGTCTGATTCCCCGCCTCTGATTCCCCGCGTCTGATTACCGGCCTCTGATTCCCCGCCTCTGATTCCCCATCTCTGATTCACAACCTCTGATTCCCCACCTCTGATTCCCCATATCTGATTCCCCGCCTCTGTTTCCCCGCCTCTGATTGCCCACCTCTGATTCCCAATATCTGATTCCCCGCCTCTGATTCCCCAACTCTGATTCCCCGCCTCTGATTCGCAAGCTATGATTCCCCGCCTCTGATTCCCCGCGTCTGATTCCCTGCCTCTGATTCCCCGCCTCTTATTCCACATCTCTGATTCACCACCTCTGATTCCCCGCGTCTGATTCCCCACCTCTGATTCCCCATCTCTGATTCCCCATCTCTGATTCCCCAATTCTGATTCCCCGCCTCTGATTCCCCAGCTCTGATTCCTCGCCTCTGATTCCCTTCCTCTGATTCCCAACCTCTGATTCCCCACCTCTGATTTCCCATATTGATTCCCTGCGTCTGATTCCCCGCCTCTGATTCCCCAACTCTGATTCCCCGCCTCTGATTCCCCAGCTCTGATTCCCCGCCTCTGATTCCCCGTGTTTGATTCCCTGCCTCTGATTCCCGGCCTCTGATTCCCAATCTCTGATTCACCGCCTTTGATTCGCCACCTCTGATTCCCCAAATCTGATTCCCCGCCTCTGTTTCCCCGCCTCTGATTCCCCGCCTCTGATTCCCTGTCTCTGATTCCCCGCCTCTGATTCCACATCTCTGATTCACCACCTCTGATTCCCCGCGTCTGATTCCCCGCCTCTGATTCCCCATCTCTGATTCCCCATCTCTGATTCCCCAATTCTGATTCCCCACCTCTGATTCCCCAGCTCTGATTCCTCGCCTCTGATTCCCTTCCTCTGATTCCCAACCTCTGATTCCCCACCTCTGATTTCCCATATTGATTCCCTGCGTCTGATTCCCCGCCTCTGATTCCCCAACTCTGATTCCCCGCCTCTGATTCCCCAGCTCTGATTCCCCGCCTCTGATTCCCCGTGTTTGATTCCCTGCCTCTGATTCCCGGCCTCTGATTCCCCATCTCTGATTCACCACCTTTGATTCGCCACCTCTGATTCCCCATATCTGATTCCCCACCTCTGTTTTCCCGCCTCTGATTCCCCGCCTCTGATTCTCCATATCTCATTCCCCGCCTCTGAATCCCCATCTCCGATTCCCGGACTCTGATTCCCCACCTCTGATTCCCGGCCTCTTATTCCCAGCATCTGATTCCAGGCCTCTGATTCCCGGCCTCTGACTCCCCGCTTCTGATTCTGATTCCCTGCCTCTGATTTCCCATCTCTGATTCCGCACATCTGATTACCTGCCTCTGATTCCCCACCTCTGATTCCCCATATCTGATTCCCCGCCTCTGTTTCCACGCCTCTGATTCCCCACCTCTGATTCCCCAGCTCTGATTCCCCGCCTCTGATTCCCCGCCTCTGATTCCCCATATCTCATTCCCCGCCTCTGATTCGCCAGCTATGATTCCCCGCCTCTGATTCCCCGCGTCTGATTCCCTGCCTCTGATTCCCCGCCTCTGATACCACATCTCTGATTCACCACCTCTGATTCCACGCGTCTGATTCCCCGCCTCTGATTCCCCATCTCTGATTCCCCATCTCTGATTCCCCAATTCTGATTCCCCGCCTCTGATTCCCCAGCTCTGATTCCTCGCCTCTGATTCCCTTCCTCTGATTCCCAACCTCTGACTCCCCACCTCTGATTTCCCATATTGATTCCCTGCGTCTGATTCCCCACCTCTGATTTCCCATATTGATTCCCTGCGTCTGATTCCCCGCCTCTGATTCCCCAACTCTGATTCCCCGCCTCTGATTCCCCAGCTCTGATTCCCCGCATCTGATTCCCCGTGTTTGATTCCCTGCCTCTGATTCCCGGCCTCTGATTCCCCATCTCTGATTCACCGCCTTTGATTCGCAACCTCTGATTCCCCATATCTGATTCCCCGCCTCTGTTTCCCCGCCTCTGATTCCCCGCCTCTGATTCCCCATATCTCATTCCCCACCTCTAAATCCCCATGTCTGATTCCCGGACTCTGATTCCCCACCTCTGATTCCCGGCCTCTTATTCCCGGCATCTGATTCCGGCCTCTGATTCCCGGCCTCTGATTCCCTGCTTCTGATTCTGATTCCCTGCCTCTGATTCCCCATCTCTGATTCCGCACATCTGATTCCCTGCCTCTGATTCCCCACCTCTGATTCCCCATATCTGATTCCCCGCCTCTGTTTCCCCACCTTTGATTCCCCGCCTCTCTTTCCCAATATCTAAGTCCCCGCCTCTGATTCCCCAACTCTGATTCCCCACCTCTGATTCCCCAGCTCTGATTCCCCGCCTCTGATTCCCCGCATCTGATTGCCTGCAACTGATTCCAAGCCTCTTATTCCCTGCCTCTGATTCCCAACCTCTGATTCCCAACTTCTGATTCCACACCTCTGATTCCCCATATCTGATTCCTCGCCTCTGTTTCCCCGCCTCTGATTCCCCGCCTCTGATTCCCCATATCTCATTCCCCGCCTCTGATTCCGCATCTCTGATTCCCAACCTCTGATTCCCCACCTCTGATTCCCCATATCTGATTCCCCGCCTCTGTTTCCCCGCCTCTGATTCCCCGCCTCTGTTTCCCCATATCTGATCCCCCCCTCTATTTGCCCGCCTCTGATTCCCCGCCTCTGTTTCCCCATATCTGATTCCCCGCCTCTGAATCCCCAACTCTGATTCCCTGCCTCTAATTTCCCATGTCTGATTCCCCGCCTCTGATTCCCCGCGTCTGATTACCGGCCTCTGATTCCCCGCCTCTGATTCCCCATCTCTGATTCACAACCTCTGATTCCCCACCTCTGATTCCCCATATCTGATTCCCCGCCTCTGTTTCCCCGCCTCTGATTCCCCACCTCTGATTCCCAATATCTGATTCCCCGCCTCTGATTCCCCAACTCTGATTCCCCGCCTCTGATTCGCAAGCTATGATTCCCCGCCTCTGATTCCCCGCGTCTGATTCCCTGCCTCTGATTCCCCGCCTCTGATTCCACATCTCTGATTCACCACCTCTGATTCCCCGCGTCTGATTCCCCGCCTCTGATTCCCCATCTCTGATTCCGCATCTCTGATTCCCCAATTCTGATTCCCCGCCTCTGATTCCCCAGCTCTGATTCCTCGCCTCTGATTCCCTTCCTCTGATTCCCAACCTCTGATTCCCCACCTCTGATTTCCCATATTGATTCCCTGCGTCTGATTCCCCGCCTCTGATTCCCCAACTCTGATTCCCCGCCTCTGATTCCCCAGCTCTGATTCCCCGCCTCTGATTCCCCGTGTTTGATTCCCTGCCTCTGATTCCCGGCCTCTGATTCCCCATCTCTGATTCACCGCCTTTGATTCGCCACCTCTGATTCCCCAAATCTGATTCCCCGCCTCTGTTTCCCCGCCTCTGATTCCCCGCCTCTGATTCCCCATATCTCATTCCCCGCCTCTGAATCCCCATCTCTGATTCCCGGACTCTGATTCCCCACCTCTGATTCCCGGCCTCTTATTCCCGGCATCTGATTCCGGCCTCTGATTCCCGGCCTCTGATTCCCTGCTTCTGATTCTGATTCCCTGCCTCTGATTCCCCATCTCTGATTCCGCACATCTGATTCCCTGCCTCTGATTACCCCCCTCTGTTTCCCCGCCTCTGATTCCCCGCCTCTGTTTCCCAATATCTAAGTCCCCGCCTCTGATTCCCCAACTCTGATTCCCCACCTCTGATTCCCCAGCTCTGATTCCCCGCCTCTGATTCCCCGCATCTGATTCCCTGCATCTGATTCCAAGCCTCTGATTCCCTGCCTCTGATTCCCAACCTCTGATTCCCCACCTCTGATTCCCCATATCTAATTCCCCGCCTCTGTTTCCCCGCCTCTGATTCCCCACCTCTGTTTCCCAATATCTGATTCCCGGCCTCTGATTCCCCGCCTCTGATTCCCCGCCTCTGATTCCCTGCCTCTGATTCCCCATCTCCGATTCCGCACATCTGATTCCCTGCCTCTGTTTCCCCGCCTCTGATTCCCCTCCTCTGATTCCCCAACTCTAATTTCCCGCCTCTGATTCCCCAGCTCTGATTCCCCGTGTTTGATTCCCTGCCTCTGATTCCCTGCCCTGATTCCCCATCTCTGTTTCACCGCCTTTGATTCGCCACCTCTGATTCCCCATATCTGATTCCCCGCCTCTGTTTCCCCGCCTCTGATTCCCTGCCTCTGATTCCCAACCTCTGATTCCACACCTCTGATTCCCCATATCTGATTCCCCGCCTCTGTTTCCCCGCCTCTGATTCCCTGCCCCTGTTTCCCCATATCTGATTCCCTGCCTCTGATTCCCCAACTCAGATTCCCCGCCTCTGATTCCCCAGCTCTAATTCCCCGCCTCTGATTTCCCGTGTTTGATTCCCTGCCTCTGATTCCCCGCCTCTGATTCCCCATCTCTGATTCACCGCCTTTGATTCGCCACCTCTGATTCCACATATCTGATTCCCCACCTCTGTTTCCCCGCCTCTGATTCCCCGCCTCTGATTCTCCATATCTCATTCCCCGCCCCTGAATCCCCATCTCTGATTCCCGGACTCTGATTCCCCACCTCTGATTCCCGGCCTCTCATTCCCAGCATCTGATTCCCGGCCTCTGATTTCCGGCCTCTGATTCCCCGCTTCTGATTCTGATTCCCTGCCTCTGATTCCCCATCTCTGATTCCGCACATCTGATTCCCTGCCTCTGATTCCCCACATCTGATTCCCCATATCTGATTTCCCGCCTCTGTTTCCCCGCCTCTGATTCCCCGCCTCTGTTTCCCCATATCTAATTCCCAACCTCTGATGCCCCAACTCTGATTCCCTGCCTCTGATTCCCCGCGTTCTATTCCCTGCCTCTGATTCCCCGCCTGTGATTCCCCATATCTGATTCCCCGCCTCTGTTTCCCCACCTTTGATTCCCCGCCTCTCTTTCCCAATATCTAAGTCCCCGCCTCTGATTCCCCAACTCTGATTCCCCACCTCTGATTCCCCAGCTCTGATTCCCCGCCTCTGATTCCCCGCATCTGATTGCCTGCAACTGATTCCAAGCCTCTTATTCCCTGCCTCTGATTCCCAACCTCTGATTCCCAACTTCTGATTCCACACCTCTGATTCCCCATATCTGATTCCTCGCCTCTGTTTCCCCGCCTCTGATTCCCCGCCTCTGATTCCCCATATCTCATTCCCCGCCTCTGATTCCGCATCTCTGATTCCCAACCTCTGATTCCCCACCTCTGATTCCCCATATCTGATTCCCCGCCTCTGTTTCCCCGCCTCTGATTCCCCGCCTCTGTTTCCCCATATCTGATCCCCCCCTCTATTTGCCCGCCTCTGATTCCCCGCCTCTGTTTGCCCATATCTGATTCCCCGCCTCTGAATCCCCAACTCTGATTCCCTGCCTCTAATTTCCCATGTCTGATTCCCCGCCTCTGATTCCCCGCGTCTGATTACCGGCCTCTGATTCCCCGCCTCTGATTCCCCATCTCTGATTCACAACCTCTGATTCCCCACCTCTGATTCCCCATATCTGATTCCCCGCCTCTGTTTCCCCGCCTCTGATTGCCCACCTCTGATTCCCAATATCTGATTCCCCGCCTCTGATTCCCCAACTCTGATTCCCCGCCTCTGATTCGCAAGCTATGATTCCCCGCCTCTGATTCCCCGCGTCTGATCCCCCGCCTCTGATTCCCCGCCTCTGATTCCACATCTCTGATTCACCACCTCTGATTCCCCGCGTCTGATTCCCCGCCTCTGATTCCCCATCTCTGATTCCCCATCTCTGATTCCCCAATTCTGATTCCCCGCCTCTGATTCCCCAGCTCTGATTCCTCGCCTCTGATTCCCTTCCTCTGATTCCCAACCTCTGATTCCCCACCTCTGATTTCCCATATTGATTCCCTGCGTCTGATTCCCCGCCTCTGATTCCCCAACTCTGATTCCCCGCCTCTGATTCCCCAGCTCTGATTCCCCGCCTCTGATTCCCCGTGTTTGATTCCCTGCCTCTGATTCCCGGCCTCTGATTCCCCATCTCTGATTCACCGCCTTTGTTTCGCCACCTCTGATTCCCCAAATCTGATTCCCCGCCTCTGTTTCCCCGCCTCTGATTCCCCGCCTCTGATTCCCCATATCTCATTCCACGCCTCTGAATCCCCATCTCTGATTCCCGGACTCTGATTCCCCACCTCTGATTCCCGGCCTCTTATTCCCGGCATCTGATTCCGGCCTCTGATTCCCGGCCTCTGATTCCCTGCTTCTGATTCTGATTCCCTGCCTCTGATTCCCCATCTCTGATTCCGCACAACTGATTCCCTGCCTCTGATTACCCCCCTCTGTTTCCCCGCCTCTGATTCCCCGCCTCTGTTTCCCAATATCTAAGTCCCCGCCTCTGATTCCCCAACTCTGATTCCCCACCTCTGAATCCCCAGCTCTGATTCCCCGCCTCTGATTCCCCGCATCTGATTCCCTGCATCTGATTCCAAGCCTCTGATTCCCTGCCTCTGATTCCCAACCTCTGATTCCCCACCTCTGATTCCCCATATCTGATTCCCCGCCTCTGTTTCCCCGCCTCTGATTCCCCACCTCTGTTTCCCAATATCTGATTCCCGGCCTCTGATTCCCCGCCTCTGATTCCCCGCCTCTGATTCCCTGCCTCTGATTCCCCATCTCCGATTCCGCACATCTGATTCCCTGCCTCTGTTTCCCCGCCTCTGATTCCCCTCCTCTGATTCCCCAACTCTAATTTCCCGCCTCTGATTCCCCAGCTCTGATTCCCCGTGTTTGATTCCCTGCCTCTGATTCCCTGCCCTGATTCCCCATCTCTGTTTCACCGCCTTTGATTCGCCACCTCTGATTCCCCATATCTGATTCCCCGCCTCTGTTTCCCCGCCTCTGATTCCCTGCCTCTGATTCCCAACCTCTGATTCCACACCTCTGATTCCCCATATCTGATTCACCGCCTCTGTTTCCCCGCCTCTGATTCCCTGCCCCTGTTTCCCCATATCTGATTCCCTGCCTCTGATTCCCCAACTCAGATTCCCCGCCTCTGATTCCCCAGCTCTAATTCCCCGCCTCTGATTTCCCGTGTTTGATTCCCTGCCTCTGATTCCCCGCCTCTGATTCCCCATCTCTGATTCACCGCCTTTGATTCGCCACCTCTGATTCCACATATCTGATTCCCCACCTCTGTTTCCCCGCCTCTGATTCCCCGCCTCTGATTCTCCATATCTCATTCCCCGCCTCTGAATCCCCATCTCTGATTCCCGGACTCTGATTCCCCACCTCTGATTCCCGGCCTCTCATTCCCAGCATCTGATTCCCGGCCTCTGATTTCCGGCCTCTGATTCCCCGCTTCTGATTCTGATTCCCTGCCTCTGATTCCCCATCTCTGATTCCGCACATCTGATTCCCTGCCTCTGATTCCCCACATCTGATTCCCCATATCTGATTTCCCGCCTCTGTTTCCCCGCCTCTGATTCCCCGCCTCTGTTTCCCCATATCTAATTCCCAACCTCTGATGCCCCAACTCTGATTCCCTGCCTCTGATTCCCCGCGTTCTATTCCCTGCCTCTGATTCCCCGCCTGTGATTCCCCATCTCTGATTCACCACCTCTGATTCCCCACCTCTGATTCCCCATATCTAATTCCCCGCCTCTGTTTGCCCGCCTCTGATTCCCCGCCTCTGTTTCCCCATATCTGATTCCCCGCCTCTGAATCCCCAACTCTGATTCCCTGCCTCTGATTCCCCAGCTCTGATTCCCCGCCTTTGATTCCCCCCGTCTGATTCCCAGCCTCTGAATCCCCGTGTCTGATTTCCTGCCTCTGATTCCCCACCTCTGATTCCCCATCTCTGATTCACAGCCTCTGATTCCCCACCTCTGATTCCCCATCTCTGATTCCGCACATCTGATTCCCTGCCTCTGATTCCCCGCCTCTGTTTCCCCATATCTAATTCCCAACCTCTGATGCCCCAACTCTGATTCCCTGCCTCTGATTCCCCGCGTTCTATTCCCTGCCTCTGATTCCCCGCCTGTGATCCCCATCTCTGATTCACCACCTCTGATTCCCCTCCTCTGATTCCCCATATCTAATTCCCCGCCTCTGTTTGCCCGCCTCTGATTCCCCGCCTCTGTTTCCCCATATCTGATTCCCCGCCTCTGAATCCCCAACTCTGATTCCCTGCCTCTGATTCCCCAGCTCTGATTCCCCGCCTTTGATTCCCCCCGTCTGATTCCCAGCCTCTGAATCCCCGTGTCTGATTTCCTGCCTCTGATTCCCCACCTCTGATTCCCCATCTCTGATTCACAGCCTCTGATTCCCCACCTCTGATTCCCCATCTCTGATTCCGCACATCTGATTCCCTGCCTCTGATTCCCCGACTCTGATCCCCACCTCTGATTCCCAACCTCTGATTCCCCACCTCTGAATCCCCATATCTGATTCCCTGCCTCTGATTCCCCGCCTCTGATTCCCTGCCTCTGATTCCCCGCCTCTGATTCCCCAGCTCTGATTCCCCGCCTCTGAATCCCCAACTCTGATTCCCTGCCTCTGATTCCCTGCCTCTGATTCCCTGCCTCTGATTCCCAACCTCTGATTCCCCACCTCTGAGTCCCCATATCTGTTTCCCCGCCTCTGTTTCCCCGCCTCTGATTCCCCGCCTCTGATTCCCAGGCTCTGATTCTCCACCTCTGATTCCCCGCCTCTGGTTCCCCGCCTCTGATTCGCTGCCTCTGATTCCCCATCTCTGATTCCGCACATCTGATTCCCTGCCTCTGATTCCCCGCGTCTGACTCCCCGCCTCTGTTTCCCTGCCTCTGTTTCCCAACCTCTGATTCCCCACCTCTGATTCCCCATATCTGATTCCCCACCTCTGTTTCCCTGCCTCTGATTCCCCACCTCTCTTTCCCCATATCTGATATCCCGCCTCTGATTCCCCAACTCTGATACCCCGCCTCTGATTCCCCAGCTCTGATTCCCCACCTCTGATTCCCCGTGTTTGATTCCCTGCCTCTGATTCCCCGCCTCTGATTCCCCATCTCTGATTCACCGCCTTTCATTCGCCACATCTGATTCCCCATATCAGATTCCCCGCCTCTGTTTCCCCGCCTCTGATTCCCCGCCTCTGTTTCCCCATATCTGATTCCCCACCTCTGATTCCCCATATCTGATTCCCCGCCTCTCTTTCCGCACCTCTGATTCCCCGCCTCTGATTCCCCATATCTGATTCCCTGCCTCTGATTCCCCAACTCTGATTCCCCACCTCTGATTCCCCAGCTCTGTTTCCCCACCTCTGATTCCCCGCCTCTGTTTCCCCATATCTAATTCCCCGCCTCTGATTCCCAAACTCTGATTCCCCGACTCTGATTCCCCAGCTCTGATTCCCCGCCTCTGATTCCCCACATCTGATTCCCTGCCTCTGATTCCCTGCCTCCGATTCCCTGCCTCTGATTCCCAACCTCTGATTCCCCACCTCTGATTCCCCATATCTGATTCCCTGCCTCTGATTCCCCGCCTCTGATTCCCTGCCTCTGATTCCCCGCCTCTGATTCCCCAGTCTGATTACCCGCCTCTGAATCCCCAACTCTGATTCCCTGCCTCTGATTCCCCAGCTCTGATTCCCCGCCTCTGATTCCCCAGCTCTGATTCCCTGCCTCTGATTTCCCGCCTGTGATTCCCCATCTCTGATTCACAACCTCTGATTCCCCATATCTGATTCCCCGCCTCTGTTTGCCCGCCTCTAATTCCCCGCCTCTGTTTCCCCATATCTGATTCCCCGCCTCTGAATCCCGCCTCTGGTTCCCCGCCTCTGATTCGCTGCCTCTGATTCCCCATCTCTGATTCCGCACATCTGATACCCTGCCTCTGATTCCCCGCCTCTGACTCCCCGCCTCTGATTCCCTGCCTCTGTTTCCCAACCTCTGATTCCCCATATCTGATTCCCCACCTCTGAATCCCCGCCTCTGGTTCCCCGCCTCTGATTCGCTGCCTCTGATTCCCCATCTCTGATTCCGCACATCTGATTCCCTGCCTCTGATTCCCCGCCTCTGATTCCCCATCTCTGATTCCCCGCCTCTGAATCCCCGTGTCTGATACACAGCCTCTGATACCCCGCCCCTGATTCCCCACCTCTGATACCCCATATCTGATACCCCGCCTCTGTTTCTGTGCCTCTGATTCCCCGCCTCTGATTCCCCGCCTCTGATTCCCCGTGTTTGATTCCCTGCCTCTGATTCCCTGCCTCTGATTCCCCATCTCTGATTCACCGCCTTTCATTCGCCACCTGTGATTCTCCATATCAGATTCCCAGCCTCTGTTACCCCGCCTCTGATTCCCCGCCTCTGTTTCCCCATATCTGATTCCCCACCTCTGATTCCCCATATCTGATTCCCCGCCTCTCTTTCCGCGCCTCTGATTCCCTGCCTCTGATTCCCCATATCTGATTCCCCACCTCTGATTCCCCATATCTAATTCCCCGCCTCTGTTTGCCCGCCTCTGATTCCCCGCCTCTGTTTCCCCATATCTGATTCCCCGCCTCTGAATCCCCAACTCTGATTCCCTGCCTCTGATTCCCCAGCTCTGATTCCCCGCCTTTGATTCCCCCCGTCTGATTCCCAGCCTCTGAATCCCCGTGTCTGATTTCCTGCCTCTGATTCCCCACCTCTGATTCCCCATCTCTGATTCACAGCCTCTGATTCCCCACCTCTGATTCCCCATCTCTGATTCCGCACATCTGATTCCCTGCCTCTGATTCCCCGCCTCTGTTTCCCCATATCTAATTCCCAACCTCTGATGCCCCAACTCTGATTCCCTGCCTCTGATTCCCCGCGTTCTATTCCCTGCCTCTGATTCCCCGCCTGTGATCCCCATCTCTGATTCACCACCTCTGATTCCCCTCCTCTGATTCCCCATATCTAATTCCCCGCCTCTGTTTGCCCGCCTCTGATTCCCCGCCTCTGTTTCCCCATATCTGATTCCCCGCCTCTGAATCCCCAACTCTGATTCCCTGCCTCTGATTCCCCAGCTCTGATTCCCCGCCTTTGATTCCCCCCGTCTGATTCCCAGCCTCTGAATCCCCGTGTCTGATTTCCTGCCTCTGATTCCCCACCTCTGATTCCCCATCTCTGATTCACAGCCTCTGATTCCCCACCTCTGATTCCCCATCTCTGATTCCGCACATCTGATTCCCTGCCTCTGATTCCCCGACTCTGATCCCCACCTCTGATTCCCAACCTCTGATTCCCCACCTCTGAATCCCCATATCTGATTCCCTGCCTCTGATTCCCCGCCTCTGATTCCCTGCCTCTGATTCCCCGCCTCTGATTCCCCAGCTCTGATTCCCCGCCTCTGAATCCCCAACTCTGATTCCCTGCCTCTGATTCCCTGCCTCTGATTCCCTGCCTCTGATTCCCAACCTCTGATTCCCCACCTCTGAGTTCCCATATCTGTTTCCCCGCCTCTGTTTCCCCGCCTCTGATTCCCCGCCTCTGATTCCCAGGCTCTGATTCTCCACCTCTGATTCCCCGCCTCTGGTTCCCCGCCTCTGATTCGCTGCCTCTGATTCCCCATCTCTGATTCCGCACATCTGATTCCCTGCCTCTGATTCCCCGCGTCTGACTCCCCGCCTCTGATTCCCTGCCTCTGTTTCCCAACCTCTGATTCCCCACCTCTGATTCCCCATATCTGATTCCCCACCTCTGTTTCCCTGCCTCTGATTCCCCACCTCTCTTTCCCCATATCTGATATCCCGCCTCTGATTCCCCAACTCTGATACCCCGCCTCTGATTCCCCAGCTCTGATTCCCCACCTCTGATTCCCCGTGTTTGATTCCCTGCCTCTGATTCCCCGCCTCTGATTCCCCATCTCTGATTCACCGCCTTTCATTCGCCACCTCTGATTCCCCATATCAGATTCCCCGCCTCTGTTTCCCCGCCTCTGATTCCCCGCCTCTGTTTCCCCATATCTGATTCCCCACCTCTGATTCCCCATATCTGATTCCCCGCCTCTCTTTCCGCACCTCTGATTCCCCGCCTCTGATTCCCCATATCTGATTCCCTGCCTCTGATTCCCCAACTCTGATTCCCCACCTCTGATTCCCCAGCTCTGTTTCCCCACCTCTGATTCCCCGCCTCTGTTTCCCCATATCTAATTCCCCGCCTCTGATTCCCAAACTCTGATTCCCCGACTCTGATTCCCCAGCTCTGATTCCCCGCCTCTGATTCCCCACATCTGATTCCCTGCCTCTGATTCCCTCCCTCCGATTCCCTGCCTCTGATTCCCAACCTCTGATTCCCCACCTCTGATTCCCCATATCTGATTCCCTGCCTCTGATTCCCCGCCTCTGATTCCCTGCCTCTGATTCCCCGCCTCTGATTCCCCAGCTCTGATTACCCGCCTCTGAATCCCCAACTCTGATTCCCTGCCTCTGATTCCCCAGCTCTGATTCCCCGCCTCTGATTCCCCAGCTCTGATTCCCTGCCTCTGATTTCCCGCCTGTGATTCCCCATCTCTGATTCACAACCTCTGATTCCCCATATCTGATTCCCCGCCTCTGTTTGCCCGCCTCTAATTCCCCGCCTCTGTTTCCCCATATCTGATTCCCCGCCTCTGAATCCCGCCTCTGGTTCCCCGCCTCTGATTCGCTGCCTCTGATTCCCCATCTCTGATTCCGCACATCTGATACCCTGCCTCTGATTCCCCGCCTCTGACTCCCCGCCTCTGATTCCCTGCCTCTGTTTCCCAACCTCTGATCCCCATATCTGATTCCCCACCTCTGAATCCCCGCCTCTGGTTCCCCGCCTCTGATTCGCTGCCTCTGATTCCCCATCTCTGATTCCGCACATCTGATTCCCTGCCTCTGATTCCCCGCCTCTGATTCCCCATCTCTGATTCCCCGCCTCTGAATCCCCGTGTCTGATACACAGCCTCTGATACCCCGCCCCTGATTCCCCACCTCTGATACCCCATATCTGATACCCCGCCTCTGTTTCTGTGCCTCTGATTCCCCGCCTCTGATTCCCCGCCTCTGTTTCCCCAACTCTGATACCCAGCCTCTGATTCCCCAGCTCTGATTCCCCACCTCTGATTCCCCGTGTTTGATTCCCTGCCTCTGATTCCCCGCCTCTGATTCCCCATCTCTGATTCACCGCCTTTCATTCGCCACCTGTGATTCTCCATATCAGATTCCAAGCCTCTGTTACCCCGCCTCTGATTCCCCGCCTCTGTTTCCCCATATCTGATTCCCCACCTCTGATTCCCCATATCTGATTCCCCGCCTCTCTTTCCGCGCCTCTGATTCCCTGCCTCTGATTCCCCATATCTGATTCCCCGCCTCTGATTCCCCAACTCTGATTCCACACCTCTGATTCCCCAGCTCTGTTTCCCCACCTCTGATTCCCCGCCTCTGTTTCCCCATATCTAATTCCCCGCCTCTGATTCCCAAACTCTGATTCCCCGACTCTGATTCCCCAGCTCTGATTCCCCGCCTCTGATTCCCCACATCTGATTCCCTGCCTCTGATTCCCTGCCTCCGATTCCCTGCCTCTGATTCCCCATCTCTGATTCACCGCCTTTGATTCGCAACCTCTGATTCCCCATATCTGATTCCCCGCCTCTGTTTCCCCGCCTCTGATTCCCCGCCTCTGTTTCCCCATATCTGATCCCCCCCTCTATTTGCCCGCCTCTGATTCCCCGCCTCTGTTTCCCCATATCTGATTCCCCGCCTCTGAATCCCCAACTCTGATTCCCTGCCTCTAATTTCCCATGTCTGATTCCCCGCCTCTGATTCCCCGCGTCTGATTACCGGCCTCTGATTCCCCGCCTCTGATTCCCCATCTCTGATTCACAACCTCTGATTCCCCACCTCTGTTCCCCATATCTGATTCCCCGCCTCTGTTTCCCCGCATCTGATTCCCCACCTCTGATTCCCAATATCTGATTCCCCGCCTCTGATTCCCCAACTCTGATTCCCCGCCTCTGATTCGCAAGCTATGATTCCCCGCCTCTGATTCCCCGCGTCTGATTCCCTGCCTCTGATTCCCCGCCTCTGATTCCACATCTCTGATTCACCACCTCTGATTCCCCGCGTCTGATTCCCCGCCTCTGATTCCCCATCTCTGATTCCCCATCTCTGATTCCCCAATTCTGAATCCCCGCCTCTGATTCCCCAGCTCTGATTCCTCGCCTCTGATTCCCTTCCTCTGATTCCCAACCTCTGATTCCCCACCTCTGATTTCCTATATTGATTCCCTGCGTCTGATTCCCCGCCTCTGATTCCCCAACTCTGATTCCCCGCCTCTGATTCCCCAGCTCTGATTCCCCGCCTCTGATTCCCCGTGTTTGATTCCCTGCCTCTGATTCCCGGCCTCTGATTCCCCATGTCTGATTCACCGCCTTTGATTCGCCACCTCTGATTCCCCAAATCTGATTCCCCGCCTCTGTTTCCCCGCCTCTGATTCCCCGCCTCTGATTCCCCATATCTCATTCCCCGCCTCTGAATCCCCATCTCTGATTCCCGGACTCTGATTCCCCACCTCTGATTCCCGGCCTCTTATTCCCGGCATCTGATTCCGGCCTCTGATTCCCGGCCTCTGATTCCCTGCTTCTGATTCTGATTCCCTGCCTCTGATTCCCCATCTCTGATTCCGCACATCTGATTCCCTGCCTCTGATTACCCCCCTCTGTTTCCCCGCCTCTGATTCCCCGCCTCTGTTTCCCAATATCTAAGTCCCCGCCTCTGATTCCCCAACTCTGATTCCCCACCTCTGATTCCCCAGCTCTGATTCCCCGCCTCTGATTCGCCGCATCTGATTCCCTGCATCTGATTCCAAGCCTCTGATTCCCTGCCTCTGATTCCCTGCCTCTGATTCCCCATCTCCGATTCCGCACATCTGATTCCCTGCCTCTGATTCCCCGCCTCTGATTCCCCGCCTCTGATTCCCTGCCTCTGATTCCCAAACTCTGATTCCCCACCTCTGATTCCCCATATCTGATTCCCCGCCTCTGATTCCCCATATCTCATTCCCCGCCTCTGAATCCCCATCTCTGATTCCCGGACTCTGATTCCCCACCTCTGATTCCCGGCCTCTTATTCCCGGCATCTGTTTCCGGCCTCTGATTCCCGGCCTCTGATTCCCTGCTTCTGATTCTGATTCCCTGCCTCTGATTCCCCATCTCTGATTCCGCACATCTGATTCCCTGCCTCTGATTCCCCACCTCTGATTCCCCATATCTGATTCCCCGCCTCTGTTTCCCCGCCTCTGATTCCCCGCCTCTGTTTCCCAATATCTAAGTCCCCGCCTCTGATTCCCCAACTCTGATTCCCCACCTCTGATTCCCCAGCTCTGATTCCCCGCCTCTGATTCCCCGCATCTGATTCCCTGCATCTGATTCCAAGCCTCTGATTCCCTGCCTCTGATTCCCAACTTCTGATTCCCCACCTCTGATTCCCCATATCTGATTCCCCGCCTCTGTTTCCCCGCCTCTGATTCCCCACCTCTGTTTCCCCATATCTGATTCCCGGCCTCTTATTCCCCGCCTCTGATTCCCCACCTCTGATTCCCTACCTCTGATTCCCCATCTCCGATTCCGCACATCTGATTCCCTGCCTCTGATACCGAACCTCTGATTCCCCACCTCTGATTCCCCATATCTGATTCCCCGCCTCTGTTTCCCCGCCTCTGATTCCCCTCCTCTGATTCCCCAACTCTAATTCCCCGCCTCTGATTCCCCAGCTCTGATTCTCCGTGTTTGATTCCCTGCCTCTGATTCCCTGCCCTGATTCCCCATCTCTGTTTCACCGCCTTTGATTCGCCACCTCTGATTCCCCATATCTGATTCCCCGCCTCTGTTTCGCCGCCTCTGATTCCCTGCCTCTGATTCCCAACCTCTGATTCCACACCTCTGATTCCCCATATCTGATTCCCCGCCTCTGTTTCCCCGCCTCTGATTCCCTGCCCTTGTTTCCCCATATCTGATTCCCTGCCTCTGATTCCCCAACTCTGATTCCCCGCCTCTGATTCCCCAGCTCTGATTCCCCGCCCCTGATTTCCCGTGTTTGATTCCCTGCCTCAGATTCCCCGCCTCTGATTCCCCATCTCTGATTCACCGCCTTTGATTCGCCACCTCTGATTCCACATATCTGATTCCCCACCTCTGTTTCCCCGCCTCTGATTCCCCGCCTCTGATTCTACATATCTCATTTTCCGCCTCTGAATCCCCATCTCTGATTCCCGGACTCTGATTCCCCACCTCTGATTCCCGGCCTCTTATTCCCAGCATCTGATTCCCGGCCTCTGATTCCCGGCCTCTGATTCCCCGCTTCTGATTCTGATTCGCTGCCTCTGATTCCCCATCTCTGATTCCGCACATCTGATTCCCTGCCTCTGATTCCCCACCTCTGATTCCCCATATCTGATTTCCCGCCTCTGTTTCCCCGCCTCTGATTCCCCGCCTCTGTTTCCCCATATCTAATTCCCAACCTCTGATGCCCCAACTCTGATTCCCTGTCTCTGATTCCCCGCGTTCTATTCCCTGCCTCTGATTCCCCGCCTGTGATTCCCCATCTCTGATTCACCACCTCTGATTCCCCACCTCTGATACCCCATATCTAATTCCCCGCCTCTGTTTGCCCGCCTCTGATTCCCCGCCTCTGTTTCCCCATATCTGATTCCCCGCCTCTGAATCCCCAACTCTGATTCCCTGCCTCTGATTCCCCAGCTCTGATTCCCCGCCTTTGATTCCCCCCATCTGATTCCCAGCCTCTGAATCCCCGTGTCTGATTTCCTGCCTCTGATTCCCCGCCTCTGATACCCCATCTCTGATTCACAGCCTCTGATTCCCCACCTCTGATTCCCCATCTCGGATTCCGAACATCTGATTCCCTGCCTCTGATTCCCTGACTCTGATCCCCACCTCTGATTCCCAAGCTCTGATTCCCCGCCTCTGATTCCCCAACTCTGATTCCCCGCCTCTGATTCCCCAGCTCTGATTCCCCGCCTCTGATTCCCCGTGTTTGATTCCCTGCCTCTGATTCCCCGCCTCTGATTCCCCATCTCTGATTCACTGCCTTTGATTCGCCACCTCTGATTCCCCATATCTGATTCCTCGCCTCTGTTTCCCCGCCTCTGATTCCCCGCCTCTGATTCCCCATATCTCATTCCCCGCCTCTGAATCCCCATCTCTGATTCCCGGACTCTGATTCCCCACCTCTGATTCCCGGCCTCTTATTCCCGGCATCTGTTTCCGGCCTCTGATTCCCGGCCTCTGATTCCCTGCTTCTGATTCTGATTCCCTGCCTCTGATTCCCCATCTCTGATTCCGCACATCTGATTCCCTGCCTCTGATTCCCCACCTCTGATTCCCCATATCTGATTCCCCGCCTCTGTTTCCCCGCCTCTGATTCCCCGCCTCTGTTTCCCAATATCTAAGTCCCCGCCTCTGATTCCCCAACTCTGATTCCCCACCTCTGATTCCCCAGCTCTGATTCCCCGCCTCTGATTCCCCGCATCTGATTCCCTGCATCTGATTCCAAGCCTCTGATTCCCTGCCTCTGATTCCCAACTTCTGATTCCCCACCTCTGATTCCCCATATCTGATTCCCCGCCTCTGTTTCCCCGCCTCTGATTCCCCACCTCTGTTTCCCCATATCTGATTCCCGGCCTCTTATTCCCCGCCTCTGATTCCCCACCTCTGATTCCCTACCTCTGATTCCCCATCTCCGATTCCGCACATCTGATTCCCTGCCTCTGATACCGAACCTCTGATTCCCCACCTCTGATTCCCCATATCTGATTCCCCGCCTCTGTTTCCCCGCCTCTGATTCCCCTCCTCTGATTCCCCAACTCTAATTCCCCGCCTCTGATTCCCCAGCTCTGATTCTCCGTGTTTGATTCCCTGCCTCTGATTCCCTGCCCTGATTCCCCATCTCTGTTTCACCGCCTTTGATTCGCCACCTCTGATTCCCCATATCTGATTCCCCGCCTCTGTTTCGCCGCCTCTGATTCCCTGCCTCTGATTCCCAACCTCTGATTCCACACCTCTGATTCCCCATATCTGATTCCCCGCCTCTGTTTCCCCGCCTCTGATTCCCTGCCCTTGTTTCCCCATATCTGATTCCCTGCCTCTGATTCCCCAACTCTGATTCCCCGCCTCTGATTCCCCAGCTCTGATTCCCCGCCCCTGATTTCCCGTGTTTGATTCCCTGCCTCTGATTCCCCGCCTCTGATTCCCCATCTCTGATTCACCGCCTTTGATTCGCCACCTCTGATTCCACATATCTGATTCCCCACCTCTGTTTCCCCGCCTCTGATTCCCCGCCTCTGATTCTACATATCTCATTTTCCGCCTCTGAATCCCCATCTCTGATTCCCGGACTCTGATTCCCCACCTCTGATTCCCGGCCTCTTATTCCCAGCATCTGATTCCCGGCCTCTGATTCCCGGCCTCTGATTCCCCGCTTCTGATTCTGATTCGCTGCCTCTGATTCCCCATCTCTGATTCCGCACATCTGATTCCCTGCCTCTGATTCCCCACCTCTGATTCCCCATATCTGATTTCCCGCCTCTGTTTCCCCGCCTCTGATTCCCCGCCTCTGTTTCCCCATATCTAATTCCCAACCTCTGATGCCCCAACTCTGATTCCCTGCCTCTGATTCCCCGCGTTCTATTCCCTGCCTCTGATTCCCCGCCTGTGATTCCCCATCTCTGATTCACCACCTCTGATTCCCCACCTCTGATACCCCATATCTAATTCCCCGCCTCTGTTTGCCCGCCTCTGATTCCCCGCCTCTGTTTCCCCATATCTGATTCCCCGCCTCTGAATCCCCAACTCTGATTCCCTGCCTCTGATTCCCCAGCTCTGATTCCCCGCCTTTGATTCCCCCCATCTGATTCCCAGCCTCTGAATCCCCGTGTCTGATTTCCTGCCTCTGATTCCCCGCCTCTGATACCCCATCTCTGATTCACAGCCTCTGATTCCCCACCTCTGATTCCCCATCTCGGATTCCGCACATCTGATTCCCTGCCTCTGATTCCCTGACTCTGATCCCCACCTCTGATTCCCAAGCTCTGATTCCCCGCCTCTGATTCCCCAACTCTGATTCCCCGCCTCTGATTCCCCAGCTCTGATTCCCCGCCTCTGATTCCCCGTGTTTGATTCCCTGCCTCTGATTCCCCGCCTCTGATTCCCCATCTCTGATTCACTGCCTTTGATTCGCCACCTCTGATTCCCCATATCTGATTCCTCGCCTCTGTTTCCCCGCCTCTGATTCCCCACCTCTGATTCCCCATATCTCATTCCCCGCCTCTGATTCCCCATCTCTGATTCCCGGACTCTGATTCCCCACCTGTGATTCCCAGCCTCTTATTCCCGGCATCTGATTCCGGCCTCTGATTCCCGGCCTCTGATTCCCTGCTTCTGATTCTGATTCCCTGCCTTTGATTCCCCATCTCTGATTCCGAACATCTGATTCCCTGCCTCTGATTCCCCATCTCTGATTCCCCATATCTGATTCCCCGCCTCTGTTTCCCTGCCTCTGATTCCCCGCCTCTGTTTCCCAATATCTAAGTCCCCACCTCTGATTCCCCAACTCTGATTCCCCACCTCTGATTCCCCAGCTCTGATTCCCCGCCTCTGATTCCCTGCATCTGATTCCCTGCATCTGATTCCAAGCCTCTGATTCCCTGCCTCTGATTCCCAACCTCTGATTCCCCACCTCTGATTCCCCATATCTGATTCCCAGCCTCTGTTTCCCCGCCTCTGATTCCCCGCCTCTGTTTCCCCATATCTGATTCCCGGACTCTGATTCCCCGCCTCTGATTCCCTGCCTCTGATTCCCCAGCTCCGATTCCGCACATCTGATTCCCTGCCTCTGATTCCCCGCCTCTGATTCCCCACCTCTGATTCCCCATATCTGATTCCCTGCCTCTGATTCCCCGCCTCTGATTCCCTGCCTCTGATTCCTCGCCTCTGATTCCCCAGCTCTGATTCCCCGCCTCTGATTCCCCAGCTCTGATTACCCGCCTCTGAATCCCCAACTCTGATTCCCTGCCTCTGATTCCCCAGCTCTGATTCCCCGCCTCTGATTCCCCAGCTCTGATTCCCTGCCTCTGATTTCCCGCCTGTGATTCCCCATCTCTGATTCACAACCTCTGATTCCCCATATCTGATTCCCCGCCTCTGTTTGCCCGCCTCTAATTCCCCGCCTCTGTTTCCCCATATCTGATTCCCCGCCTCTGAATCCCGCCTCTGGTTCCCCGCCTCTGATTCGCTGCCTCTGATTCCCCATCTCTGATTCCGCACATCTGATACCCTGCCTCTGATTCCCCGCCTCTGACTCCCCGCCTCTGATTCCCTGCCTCTGTTTCCCAACCTCTGATTCCCCATATCTGATTCCCCACCTCTGAATCCCCGCCTCTGGTTCCCCGCCTCTGATTCCCCGCCTCTGTTTCCCCATATCTAATTCCCCGCCTCTGATTCCCAAACTCTGATTCCCCGACTCTGATTCCCCAGCTCTGATTCCCCGCCTCTGATTCCCCACATCTGATTCCCTGCCTCTGATTCCCTGCCTCCGATTCCCTGCCTCTGATTCCCCATCTCTGATTCACCGCCTTTGATTCGCAACCTCTGATTCCCCATATCTGATTCCCCGCCTCTGTTTCCCCGCCTCTGATTCCCCGCCTCTGATTCCCCATATGTCATTCCCCGCCTCTAAATCCCCATCTCTGATTCCCGGACTCTTATTCCCGGCATCTGATTCCGGCCTCTGATTCCCGGCCTCTGATTCCCTGCTTCTGATTCTGATTCCCCGCCTCTGATTCCCCATCTCTGATTCACCGCCTTTCATTCGCCACCTCTGATTCCCCATATCAGATTCCCAGCCTCTGTTACCCCGCCTCTGATTCCCCGCCTCTGTTTCCCCATATCTGATTCCCCACCTCTGATTCCCCATATCTGATTCCCCGCCTCTCTTTCCGCGCCTCTGATTCCCTGCCTCTGATTCCCCATATCTGATTCCCAGCCTCTGATTCCCCAACTCTGAATCCACACCTCTGATTCCCCAGCTCTGTTTCCCCACCTCTGATTCCCCGCCTCTGTTTCCCCATATCTAATTCCCCGCCTCTGATTCCCAAACTCTGATTCCCCGACTCTGATTCCCCAGCTCTGATTCCCCGCCTCTGATTCCCCACATCTGATTCCCTGCCTCTGATTCCCTGCCTCCGATTCCCTGCCTCTGATTCCCATCTCTGATTCACCGCCTTTGATTCGCAACCTCTGATTCCCCATATCTGTTTCCCCGCCTCTGTTTCCCCGCCTCTGATTCCCCGCCTCTGTTTCCCCATATCTGATCCCCCCCTCTATTTGCCCGCCTCTGATTCCCCGCCTCTGTTTCCCCATATCTGATTCCCCGCCTCTGAATCCCCAACTCTGATTCCCTGCCTCTAATTTCCCATGTCTGATTCCCCGCCTCTGATTCCCCGCGTCTGATTACCGGCCTCTGATTCCCCGCCTCTGATTCCCCATCTCTGATTCACAACCTCTGATTCCCCACCTCTGTTCCCCATATCTGATTCCCCGCCTCTGTTTCCCCGCATCTGATTCCCCACCTCTGATTCCCAATATCTGATTCCCCGCCTCTGATTCCCCAACTCTGATTCCCCGCCTCTGATTCGCAAGCTATGATTCCCCGCCTCTGATTCCCCGCGTCTGATTCCCTGCCTCTGATTCCCCGCCTCTGATTCCACATCTCTGATTCACCACCTCTGATTCCCCGCGTCTGATTCCCCGCCTCTGATTCCCCATCTCTGATTCCCCATCTCTGATTCCCCAATTCTGATTCCCCGCCTCTGATTCCCCAGCTCTGATTCCTCGCCTCTGATTCCCTTCCTCTGATTCCCAACCTCTGATTCCCCACCTCTGATTTCCTATATTGATTCCCTGCGTCTGATTCCCCGCCTCTGATTCCCCAACTCTGATTCCCCGCCTCTGATTCCCCAGCTCTGATTCCCCGCCTCTGATTCCCCGTGTTTGATTCCCTGCCTCTGATTCCCGGCCTCTGATTCCCCATGTCTGATTCACCGCCTTTGATTCGCCACCTCTGATTCCCCAAATCTGATTCCCCGCCTCTGTTTCCCCGCCTCTGATTACCCGCCTCTGATTCCCCATATCTCATTCCCCGCCTCTGAATCCCCATCTCTGATTCCCGGACTCTGATTCCCCACCTCTGATTCCCGGCCTCTTATTCCCGGCATCTGATTCCGGCCTCTGATTCCCGGCCTCTGATTCACTGCTTCTGATTCTGATTCCCTGCCTCTGATTCCCCATCTCTGATTCCGCACATCTGATTCCCTGCCTCTGATTACCCCCCTCTGTTTCCCCGCCTCTGATTCCCCGCCTCTGTTTCCCAATATCTAAGTCCCCGCCTCTGATTCCCCAACTCTGATTCCCCACCTCTGATTCCCCAGCTCTGATTCCCCGCCTCTGATTCCCCGCATCTGATTCCCTGCATCTGATTCCAAGCCTCTGATTCCCTGCCTCTGATTCCCTGCCTCTGATTCCCCATCTCCGATTCCGCACATCTGATTCCCTGCCTCTGATTCCCCGCCTCTGATTCCCCGCCTCTGATTCCCTGCCTCTGATTCCCAACCTCTGATTCCCCACCTCTGATTCCCCATATCTGATTCCCCGCCTCTGATTCCCCATATCTCATTCCCCGCCTCTGAATCCCCATCTCTGATTCCCGGACTCTGATTCCCCACCTCTGATTCCCGGCCTCTTATTCCCGGCATCTGTTTCCGGCCTCTGATTCCCGGCCTCTGATTCCCTGCTTCTGATTCTGATTCCCTGCCTCTGATTCCCCATCTCTGATTCCGCACATCTGATTCCCTGCCTCTGATTCCCCACCTCTGATTCCCCATATCTGATTCCCCGCCTCTGTTTCCCCGCCTCTGATTCCCCGCCTCTGTTTCCCAATATCTAAGTCCCCGCCTCTGATTCCCCAACTCTGATTCCCCACCTCTGATTCCCCAGCTCTGATTCCCCGCCTCTGATTCCCCGCATCTGATTCCCTGCATCTGATTCCAAGCCTCTGATTCCCTGCCTCTGATTCCCAACCTCTGATTCCCCACCTCTGATTCCCCATATCTGATTCCCCGCCTCTGTTTCCCCGCCTCTGATTCCCCACCTCTGTTTCCCCATATCTGATTCCCGGCCTCTTACTCCCCGCCTCTGATTCCCCACCTCTGATTCCCTACCTCTGATTCCCCATCTCCGATTCCGCACATCTGATTCCCTGCCTCTGATTCCCCGCCTCTGATTCCCTGCCTCTGATTCCGAACCTCTGATTCCTCACCTCTGATTCCCCATATCTGATTCCCCGCCTCTGTTTCCCCGCCTCTGATTCCCCTCCTCTGATTCCCCAACTCTAATTCCCCGCCTCTGATTCCCCAGCTCTGATTCTCCGTGTTTGATTCCCTGCCTCTGATTCCCTGCCCTGATTCCCCATCTCTGTTTCACCGCCTTTGATTCGCCACCTCTGATTCCCCATATCTGATTCCCCGCCTCTGTTTCGCCGCCTCTGATTCCCTGCCTCTGATTCCCAACCTCTGATTCCACACCTCTGATTCCCCATATCTGATTCCCCGCCTCTGTTTCCCCGCCTCTGATTCCCTGCCCTTGTTTCCCCATATCTGATTCCCTGCCTCTGATTCCCCAACTCTGATTCCCCGCCTCTGATTCCCCAGCTCTGATTCCCCGCCCCTGATTTCCCGTGTTTGATTCCCTGCCTCTGATTCCCCGCCTCTGATTCCCCATTTCTGATTCACCGCCTTTGATTCGCCACCTCTGATTCCACATATCTGATTCCCCACCTCTGTTTCCCCGCCTCTGATTCCCCGCCTCTGATTCTACATATCTCATTTTCCGCCTCTGAATCCCCATCTCTGATTCCCGGACTCTGATTCCCCACCTCTGATTCCCGGCCTCTTATTCCCAGCATCTGATTCCCGGCCTCTGATTCCCGGCCTCTGATTCCCCGCTTCTGATTCTGATTCGCTGCCTCTGATTCCCCATCTCTGATTCCGCACATCTGATTCCCTGCCTCTGATTCCCCACCTCTGATTCCCCATATCTGATTTCCCGCCTCTGTTTCCCCGCCTCTGATTCCACATCTCTGATTCACCACCTCTGATTCCCCGCGTCTGATTCCCCGCCTCTGATTCCCCATCTCTGATTCCCCATCTCTGATTCCCCAATTCTGATTCCCCGCCTCTGATTCCCCAGCTCTGATTCCTCGCCTCTGATTCCCTTCCTCTGATTCCCAACCTCTGATTCCCCACCTCTGATTTCCTATATTGATTCCCTGCGTCTGATTCCCCGCCTCTGATTCCCCAACTCTGATTCCCCGCCTCTGATTCCCCAGCTCTGATTCCCCGCCTCTGATTCCCCGTGTTTGATTCCCTGCCTCTGATTCCCGGCCTCTGATTCCCCATGTCTGATTCACCACCTTTGATTCGCCACCTCTGATTCCCCAAATCTGATTCCCCGCCTCTGTTTCCCCGCCTCTGATTACCCGCCTCTGATTCCCCATATCTCATTCCCCGCCTCTGAATCCCCATCTCTGATTCCCGGACTCTGATTCCCCACCTCTGATTCCCGGCCTCTTATTCCCGGCATCTGATTCCGGCCTCTGATTCCCGGCCTCTGATTCCCTGCTTCTGATTCTGATTCCCTGCCTCTGATTCCCCATCTCTGATTCCGCACATCTGATTCCCTGCCTCTGATTACCCCCCTCTGTTTCCCCGCCTCTGATTCCCCGCCTCTGTTTCCCAATATCTAAGTCCCCGCCTCTGATTCCCCAACTCTGATTCCCCACCTCTGATTCCCCAGCTCTGATTCCCCGCCTCTGATTCCCCGCATCTGATTCCCTGCATCTGATTCCAAGCCTCTGATTCCCTGCCTCTGATTCCCTGCCTCTGATTCCCCATCTCCGATTCCGCACATCTGATTCCCTGCCTCTGATTCCCCGCCTCTGATTCCCCGCCTCTGATTCCCTGCCTCTGATTCCCAACCTCTGATTCCCCACCTCTGATTCCCCATATCTGATTCCCCGCCTCTGATTCCCCATATCTTATTCCCCGCCTCTGAATCCCCATCTCTGATTCCCGGACTCTGATTCCCCACCTCTGATTCCCGGCCTCTTATTCCCGGCATCTGTTTCCGGCCTCTGATTCCCGGCCTCTGATTCCCTGCTTCTGATTCTGATTCCCTGCCTCTGATTCCCCATCTCTGATTCCGCACATCTGATTCCCTGCCTCTGATTCCCCACCTCTGATTCCCCATATCTGATTCCCCGCCTCTGTTTCCCCGCCTCTGATTCCCCGCCTCTGTTTCCCAATATCTAAGTCCCCGCCTCTGATTCCCCAACTCTGATTCCCCACCTCTGATTCCCCAGCTCTGATTCCCCGCCTCTGATTCCCCGCATCTGATTCCCTGCATCTGATTCCAAGCCTCTGATTCCCTGCCTCTGATTCCCAACCTCTGATTCCCCACCTCTGATTCCCCATATCTGATTCCCCGCCTCTGTTTCCCCGCCTCTGATTCCCCACCTCTGTTTCCCCATATCTGATTCCCGGCCTCTTATTCCCCGCCTCTGATTCCCCACCTCTGATTCCCTACCTCTGATTCCCCATCTCCGATTCCGCACATCTGATTCCCTGCCTCTGATTCCCCGCCTCTGATTCCCTGCCTCTGATTCCGAACCTCTGATTCCCCACCTCTGATTCCCCATATCTGATTCCCCGCCTCTGTTTCCCCGCCTCTGATTCCCCTCCTCTGATTCCCCAACTCTAATTCCCCGCCTCTGATTCCCCAGCTCTGATTCTCCGTGTTTGATTCCCTGCCTCTGATTCCCTGCCCTGATTCCCCATCTCTGTTTCACCGCCTTTGATTCGCCACCTCTGATTCCCCATATCTGATTCCCCGCCTCTGTTTCGCCGCCTCTGATTCCCTGCCTCTGATTCCCAACCTCTGATTCCACACCTCTGATTCCCCATATCTGATTCCCCGCCTCTGTTTCCCCGCCTCTGATTCCCTGCCCTTGTTTCCCCATATCTGATTCCCTGCCTCTGATTCCCCAACTCTGATTCCCCGCCTCTGATTCCCCAGCTCTGATTCCCCGCCCCTGATTTCCCGTGTTTGATTCCCTGCCTCTGATTCCCCGCCTCTGATTCCCCATCTCTGATTCACCGCCTTTGATTCGCCACCTCTGATTCCACATATCTGATTCCCCACCTCTGTTTCCCCGCCTCTGATTCCCCGCCTCTGATTCTACATATCTCATTTTCCGCCTCTGAATCCCCATCTCTGATTCCCGGACTCTGATTCCCCACCTCTGATTCCCGGCCTCTTATTCCCAGCATCTGATTCCCGGCCTCTGATTCCCGGCCTCTGATTCCCCGCTTCTGATTCTGATTCGCTGCCTCTGATTCCCCATCTCTGATTCCGCACATCTGATTCCCTGCCTCTGATTCCCCACCTCTGATTCCCCATATCTGATTTCCCGCCTCTGTTTCCCCGCCTCTGATTCCCCGCCTCTGTTTCCCCATATCTAATTCCCAACCTCTGATGCCCCAACTCTGATTCCCTGCCTCTGATTCCCCGCGTTCTATTCCCTGCCTCTGATTCCCCGCCTGTGATTCCCCATCTCTGATTCACCACCTCTGATTCCCCACCTCTGATACCCCATATCTAATTCCCCGCCTCTGTTTGCCCGCCTCTGATTCCCCGCCTCTGTTTCCCCATATCTGATTCCCCGCCTCTGAATCCCCAACTCTGATTCCCTGCCTCTGATTCCCCAGCTCTGATTCCCCGCCTTTGATTCCCCCCGTCTGATTCCCAGCCTCTGAATCCCCGTGTCTGATTTCCTGCCTCTGATTCCCCGCCTCTGATTCCCCATCTCTGATTCACAGCCTCTGATTCCCCACCTCTGATTCCCCATCTCGGATTCCGCACATCTGATTCCCTGCCTCTGATTCCCTGACTCTGATCCCCACCTCTGATTCCCAAGCTCTGATTCCCCGCCTCTGATTCCCCAACTCTGATTCCCCGCCTCTGATTCCCCAGCTCTGATTCCCCGCCTCTGATTCCCCGTGTTTGATTCCCTGCCTCTGATTCCCCGCCTCTGATTCCCCATCTCTGATTCACCGCCTTTGATTCGCCACCTCTGATTCCCCATATCTGATTCCTCGCCTCTGTTTCCCCGCCTCTGATTCCCCACCTCTGATTCCCCATATCTCATTCCCCGCCTCTGATTCCCCATCTCTGATTCCCGGACTCTGATTCCCCACCTCTGATTCCCAGCCTCTTATTCCCGGCATCTGATTCCGGCCTCTGATTCCCGGCCTCTGATTCCCTGCTTCTGATTCTGATTCCCTGCCTTTGAATCCCCATCTCTGATTCCGAACATCTGATTCCCTGCCTCTGATTCCCCATCTCTGATTCCCCATATCTGATTCCCCGCCTCTGTTTCCCTGCCTCTGATTCCCCGCCTCTGTTTCCCAATATCTAAGTCCCCGCCTCTGATTCCCCAACTCTGATTCCCCACCTCTGATTCCCCAGCTCTGATTCCCCGCCTCTGATTCCCTGCATCTGATTCCCTGCATCTGATTCCAAGCCTCTGATTCCCTGCCTCTGATTCCCAACCTCTGATTCCCCACCTCTGATTCCCCATATCTGATTCCCCGCCTCTGTTTCCCCGCCTCTGATTCCCCGCCTCTGTTTCCCAATATCTAAGTCCCCGCCTCTGATTCCCCAACTCTGATTCCCCACCTCTGATTCCCCAGCTCTGATTCCCCGCCTCTGATTCCCCGCATCTGATTCCCTGCATCTGATTCCAAGCCTCTGATTCCCTGCCTCTGATTCCCAACCTCTGATTCCCCACCTCTGATTCCCCATATCTGATTCCCCGCCTCTGTTTCCCCGCCTCTGATTCCCCACCTCTGTTTCCCCATATCTGATTCCCAGCCTCTTATTCCCCGCCTCTGATTCCCCACCTCTGATTCCCTACCTCTGATTCCCCATCTCCGATTCCGCACATCTGATTCCCTGCCTCTGATTCACCGCCTCTGATTCCCTGCCTCTGATTCCGAACCTCTGATTCCCCACCTCTGATTCCCCATATCTGATTCCCCGCCTCTGTTTCCCCGCCTCTGATTCCCCTCCTCTGATTCCCCAACTCTAATTCCCCGCCTCTGATTCCCCAGCTCTGATTCTCCGTGTTTGATTCCCTGCCTCTGATTCCCTGCCCTGATTCCCCATCTCTGTTTCACCGCCTTTGATTCGCCACCTCTGATTCCCCATATCTGATTCCCCGCCTCTGTTTCGCCGCCTCTGATTCCCTGCCTCTGATTCCCAACCTCTGATTCCACACCTCTGATTCCCCATATCTGATTCCCCGCCTCTGTTTCCCCGCCTCTGATTCCCTGCCCTTGTTTCCCCATATCTGATTCCCTGCCTCTGATTCCCCAACTCTGATTCCCCGCCTCTGATTCCCCAGCTCTGATTCCCCGCCCCTGATTTCCCGTGTTTGATTCCCTGCCTCTGATTCCCCGCCTCTGATTCCCCATCTCTGATTCACCGCCTTTGATTCGCCACCTCTGATTCCAAATATCTGATTCCCCACCTCTGTTTCCCCGCCTCTGATTCCCCGCCTCTGATTCTACATATCTCATTTTCCGCCTCTGAATCCCCATCTCTGATTCCCGGACTCTGATTCCCCACCTCTGATTCCCGGCCTCTTATTCCCAGCATCTGATTCCCGGCCTCTGATTCCCGGCCTCTGATTCCCCGCTTCTGATTCTGATTCGCTGCCTCTGATTCCCCATCTCTGATTCCGCACATCTGATTCCCTGCCTCTGATTCCCCACCTCTGATTCCCCATATCTGATTTCCCGCCTCTGTTTCCCCGCCTCTGATTCCCCGCCTCTGTTTCCCCATATCTAATTCCCAACCTCTGATGCCCCAACTCTGATTCCCTGCCTCTGATTCCCCGCGTTCTATTCCCTGCCTCTGATTCCCCGCCTGTGATTCCCCATCTCTGATTCACCACCTCTGATTCCCCACCTCTGATACCCCATATCTAATTCCCCGCCTCTGTTTGCCCGCCTCTGATTCCCCGCCTCTGTTTCCCCATATCTGATTACCCGCCTCTGAATCCCCAACTCTGATTCCCTGCCTCTGATTCCCCAGCTTCATTACCCGTCTGATTCCCAGCCTCTGAATCCCCGTGTCTGATAACCTGCCTCTTATTCCCCGCCTCTGATTCCCCATCTCAGATTCACCGCCTCTGATTCCCCAACTCTGATTCCCCATCTCTGATTCCGCACATCCGATTCCCTGCCTCTGATTCCCCATCTCGGATTCCGCACATCTGATTCCCTGCCTCTGATTCCCTGACTCTGATCCCCACCTCTGATTCCCAAGCTCTGATTCCCCGCCTCTGATTCCCCAACTCTGATTCCCCTCCTCTGATTCCCCAGCTCTGATTCCCCGCCTCTGATTCCCCGTGTTTGATTCCCTGCCTCTGATTCCCCGCCTCTGATTCCCCATCTCTGATTCACCGCCGTTGATTCGCCACCTCTGATTCCCCATATCTGATTCCTCGCCTCTGTTTCCCCGCCTCTGATTCCCCACCTCTGATTCCCCATATCTCATTCCCCGCCTCTGATTCCCCATCTCTGATTCCCGGACTCTGATTCCCCACCTCTGATTCCCAGCCTCTTATTCCCGGCATCTGATTCCGGCCTATGATTCCCGGCCTCTGATTCCCTGCTTCTGATTCTGATTCCCTGCCTTTGATTCCCCATCTCTGATTCCGAACATCTGATTCCCTGCCTCTGATTCCCCATCTCTGATTCCCCATATCTGATTCCCCGCCTCTGTTTCCCTGCCTCTGATTCCCCGCCTCTGTTTCCCAATATCTAAGTCCCCGCCTCTGATTCCCCAACTCTGATTCCCCACCTCTGATTCCCCAGCTCTGATTCCCCGCCTCTGATTCCCTGCATCTGATTCCCTGCATCTGATTAAAAGCCTCTGATTCCCTGCCTCTGATTCCCAACCTCTGATTCCCCACCTCTGATTCCCCATATCTGATTCCCAGCCTCTGTTTCCCCGCCTCTGATTCCCCGCCTCTGTTTCCCCATATCTGATTCCCGGACTCTGATTCCCCGCCTCTGATTCCCTGCCTCTGATTCCCCAGCTCCGATTCCGCACATCTGATTCCCTGCCTCTGATTCCCCGCCTCTGATTCCCCGCCTCTGATTCCATGCCTCTGATTCCCAACCTCTGATTCCCCACCTCTGATTCCCCGTGTTTGATTCCCCGCCTCTGTTTCCCCGCCTCTGATTCCCCAACTCTAATTCACCGCCTCTGATTCCCCATATCTGATTCCCTGCCTCTGTTTCCCCGCCTCTGATTCCCCGCCCCTGTTTCCCCATATCTGATTCCCTGCCTCTGAATCCCCAACTTTGATTCCCAGCCTCTGATTCCCCAGCTCTGATTCCCGGCCTCTGATTCCCCATCTCTGATTCACCGCCTTTGATTCGCCACCTCTGATTCCCCATATCTGATTCCCCGCCTCTGTTTCCCCGCCTCGAATTCCCAGCCTCTGATTCCCCATATCTCATTCCCCGCCTCTGAATCCCCATCTCTGATTCCCGGACTCTGATTCCCCACCTCTGATTCCCGGCCACTTATTCCCGGCATCTGATTCCGGCCTCTGATTCCCGGCCTCTGATTCCCTGCTTCTGATTCTGATTCCCTGCCTTTGATTCCCCATCTATGATTCCGCACATCTGATTCCCTGCCTCTGATTCCCCATCTCTGATTCCACATATCTGATTCCCCGCCTCTGATTCCCCAACTCTGATTCCCCACCTCTGATTCCCCAGCTCTGATTCCCCGCCTCTGAATCCCCGCATCTGATTCCCTGCATCTGATTCCAAGCCTCTGATTCCCTGCCTCTGATTCCCAACCTCTGATTCCCCACCTCTGATTCCCCATATCTGATTCCCAGCCTCTGTTTCCCCGCCTCTGATTCCCCGCCTCTGTTTCCCCATATCTGATTCCCGGCCTCTGATTCCCCACCTCTGATTTCCCGCCTCTGATTCCCTGCCTCTGATTCCCCATCTCCGATTCCGCACATCTGATTCCCTGCCTCTGATTCCCCGCCTCTGATTCCCCGCCTCTGATTCCCTGCCTCTGATTCCCAACCTCTGATTCCCCACCTCTGATTCCCCGTGTTTGATTCCCCGCCTCTGTTTCCCCGCCTCTGATTCCCCGCCTCTGATTCCCCAACTCTAATTCCCCGCCTCTGATTCCCCATATCTGATTCCCCACCTCTGATTCCCCGTGTTTGATTCCCCGCCTCTGTTTCCCCGCCTCTGATTCCCCGCCTCTGATTCCCCAACTTTGATTCCCAGCATCTGATTCCCCAGCTCTGATTCCCCGCCTCTGATTCCCCGCATCTGATTCCCTGCATCTGATTCCAAGCCTCTGATTCCCTGCCTCTGATTCCCAACCTCTGATTCCCCACCTCTGATTCCCCATATCTGATCCCCAGCCTCTGTTTCCCCGCCTCTGTTTCCCCATATCTTATTCCCGGCCTCTGATTCCCCGCCTCTGATTCCCCGCCTCTGATTCCCTGCCTCTGATTCCCCATCTCCGATTCCGCACATCTGATTCCCTGCCTCTGATTCCCCGCCTCTGATTCCCCGCCTCTGATTCCCTGCATCTGATTCCCAACCTCTGATTCCCCACCTCTGATTCCCCGTGTTTGATTCCCCGCCTCTGTTTCCCCGCCTCTGATTCCCCCCTCTGATTCCCCAACTCTAATTCCCTGCCTCTGATTCCCCATATCTGATTCCCTGCCTCTGTTTCCCCGCCTCTGATTCCCCGCCCCTGTTTCGCCATATCTGATTCCCTGCCTCTGATTCCCCGCGTTCTATTCCCTGCCTATGATTCCCCGCCTGTGATTCCCCATCTCTGATTCACCACCTCTGATTCCCCACCACTGATTCCCCATATCTAATTCCCCGCCTCTGTTTGCCCGCCTCTGATTCCCCGCCTCTGTTTCCCCATATCTGATTACCCGCCTCTGAATCCCCAACTCTGATTCACTGCCTCTGATTCCCCAGCTTCATTACCCGCCTTTGATTCCCCCCGTCTGATTCCCAGCCTCTGAATCCCCGTGTCTGATAACCTGTCTCTGATTCCACGCCTCTGATTCCCCATCTCAGATTCACCGCCTCTGATTCCCCAACTCTGATTCCCCATCTCTGATTCCGCACATCCGATTCCCTGCCTCTGATTCCCCGACTCTGATTCCCCACCTCTGATTCCCCAGCTCTGATTCCCCGCCTCTGATTCCCCAACTCTGATTCCCCGCCTCTGATTCCCCAGCTCTGATTCCCCGCCTCTGATTCCCCGTGTTTGATCCCCTGCCTCTGATTCCCCAGCTCTGATTCCCGATCTCTGATTCACCGCCTTTGATTCGCCACCTCTGATTCCCCATATCTCATTCCTCGCCACTGTTTCCCCGCCTCTGATTCCCCGCCTCTGATTCCCCATATCTCATTCCCCGCCTCTGATTCCCCATCTCTGATTCCCGGACTCTGATTCCCCACCTCTGATTCCCGACCTCTTATTCCCGGCATCTGATTCCGGCCTCTGATTCCCGGCCTCTGATTCCCTGCTTCTGCTTCTGATTCCCTGCCTCTGATTCCCCAGTTCTGATTCCGCACATCTAATTCCCTGCCTCTGATTCCCCACCTCTGATTCCCCATATCTGAATCCCCGCCTCTGTTTCCCCGTCTGTGATTCCCCGCCTCTGTTTCCCCATATCTAAGTCCCCGCCTCTGATTCCCCAACTTTGATTCCCCACCTCTGATTCCCCAGCTCTGATTCCCCGCCTCTGATTCCCCACCTCTGATTCCCCATATCTGATTCCCAGCCTCTGTTTCCCCGCCTCTGATTCCCCGCCTCTGTTTCCCCATATCTGATTCCCGGCCTCTGATTCCCCGCCTCTGATTCCCCGCCTCTGATTCCCTGCCTCTGATTCCCCATCTCCGATACCGCACATCTGATTCCCTGCCTCTCATTCCCCGCCTCTGATTCCCCGCCTCTGATTCCCAACCTCTGATTCCCCACCTCTGATTCCCCGTGTTTGATTCCCCGCCTCTGTTTCCCCTCCTCTGATTCCCCGCCTCTGATTCCCCAACTCTAATTCCCCGCCTCTGATTCCCCATATCTGATTCCCCGCCTCTGTTTCCCCGCCTCTGATTCCCCGCCCCTGTTTCCCCATATCTGATTCCCTGCCTCTGATTCCCCAACTTTGATTCCCAGCCTCTGATTCCCCAGCTCTGATTCCCCGCCTCTGATTCCCCGCATCTGATTCCCTGCATCTGATTCCAAGCCTCTGATTCCCTGCCTCTGATTCCCAACCTCTGATTCCCCACCTCTGATTCCCCATATCTGATTCCCAGCCTCTGTTTCCCCGCCTCTGATTCCCCGCCTCTGTTTCCCCATATCTGATTCCCGGCCTCTGATTCCCCGCCTCTGATTCCCCGCCTCTGATTCCCTGCCTCTGATTCCCCATCTCCGATTCCGCACATCTGATCCCCTGCCTCTGATTCCCCGCCTCTGATTCCCCGCCTCTGATTCCCTGCCTCTGATTTCCAACCTCTGATTCCCCACCTCTGATTCCCCGTGTTTGATTCCCCGCCTATGTTTCCCCGCCTCTGATTCCCCGCCTCTGTTTCCCAATATCTAAGTCCCCGCCTCTGATTCCCCAACTCTAATTCCCCACCTCCGATTCCCCAGCTCTGATTCCCCGCCTCTGATTCCCTGCATCTGATTCCCTGCATCTGATTCCCCAGCTCTGATTCCCCGCCTCTGATTCCCCACCTCTGATTCCCCATATCTGATTCCCAGCCTCTGTTTCCCCGCCTCTGATTCCCCGCCTCTGTTTCCCCATATCTGATTCCCGGCCTCTGATTCCCCGCCTCTGATTCCCCGCCTCTGATTCCCTGCCTCTGATTCCCCATCTCCGATACCGCACATCTGATTCCCTGCCTCTCATTCCCCGCCTCTGATTCCCCGCCTCTGATTCCCTGCCTCTGATTCCCAACCTCTGATTCCCCACCTCTGATTCCCCGTGTTTGATTCCCCGCCTCTGTTTCCCCTCCTCTGATTCCCCGCCTCTGATTCCCCAACTCTAATTCCCCGCCTCTGATTCCCCATATCTGATTCCCCGCCTCTGTTTCCCCGCCTCTGATTCCCCGCCCCTGTTTCCCCATATCTGATTCCCTGCCTCTGATTCCCCAACTTTGATTCCCAGCCTCTGATTCCCCAGCTCTGATTCCCCGCCTCTGATTCCCCGCATCTGATTCCCTGCATCTGATTCCAAGCCTCTGATTCCCTGCCTCTGATTCCCAACCTCTGATTCCCCACCTCTGATTCCCCATATCTGATTCCCAGCCTCTGTTTCCCCGCCTCTGATTCCCCGCCTCTGTTTCCCCATATCTGATTCCCGGCCTCTGATTCCCCGCCTCTGATTCCCCGCCTCTGATTCCCTGCCTCTGATTCCCCATCTCCGATTCCGCACATCTGATCCCCTGCCTCTGATTCCCCGCCTCTGATTCCCCGCCTCTGATTCCCTGCCTCTGATTTCCAACCTCTGATTCCCCACCTCTGATTCCCCGTGTTTGATTCCCCGCCTATGTTTCCCCGCCTCTGATTCCCCGCCTCTGTTTCCCAATATCTAAGTCCCCGCCTCTGATTCCCCAACTCTAATTCCCCACCTCCGATTCCCCAGCTCTGATTCCCCGCCTCTGATTCCCTGCATCTGATTCCCTGCATCTGATTCCAAGCCTCTGATTCCCTGCCTCTGATTCCCAACCTCTGATTCCCCACCTCTGATTCCCCATATCTGATTCCCAGCATCTGTTTCCCCGCCTCTGATTCCCCGCCTCTGTTTCCCCATATCTGATTCCCTGCCTCTGATTCCCCGCCTCTGATTCCCCGCCTCTGATTCCCTGCCTCTGATTCCCAACCTCTGATTACCCACCTCTGATTCCCCGTGTTTGATTCCCCGCCTCTGTATCCCCGCCTCTGATTCCCCTCCTCTGATTCCCCAACTCTAATTCCCCGCCTCTGATTCCCCATATCTGATTCCCCGCCTCTGTTTCCCCGCCTCTGATTCCCCGCCCCTGTTTCCCCATATCTGATTTCCTGCCTCTGATTCCCCAACTTTGATTCCCAGCCTCTGATTCCCCAGCTCTGATTCCCCGCCTCTGATTCCCCGCATCTGATTCCCTGCATCTGATTCCAAGCCTCTGATTCCCTGCCTCTGATTCCCAACCTCTGATTCCCCACCTCTGATTCCCCATATCTGATTCCCAGCCTCTGTTTCCCCGCCTCTGATTCCCCGCCTCTGTTTCCCCATATCTGATTCCCGGCCTCTGATTCCCCGCATCTGATTCCCCGCCTCTGATTCCCTGCCTCTGATTCCTCATCTCCGATTCCGCACATCTGATTCCCTGCCTCTGATTCCCCGCCTCTGATTCCCCGCCTCTGATTCCCTGCCTCTGATTCCCAACCTCTGATTCCCCACCTCTGATTCCCCGTGTTTGATTCCCCGCCTCTGTTTCCCCGCCTCTGATTCCACAGCTCTGATTCCCCGCCTCTGATTCCCCACATCCGATTCCCCATATCTGATTCCCCGCCTCTGTTTCCCCGCCCCTGATTCCCCGCCTCTGTTTCCCCATATCTAATTCCCCGCCTCTGATTCCCAACTATGATTCCCCGCCTCTTATTCCCCAGCTCTGATTCCCTGCCTCTGATTCCCCGCGTTCTATTCCCTGCCTCTGATTCCCCGCCTGTGATTCCCCATCTCTGATTCACCACCTCTGATTCCCCACCACTGATTCCCCATATCTAATTCCCCGCCTCTGTTTGCCCGCCTCTGATTCCCCGCCTCTGTTTCCCCATATCTGATTCCCCGCCTCTGAATCCCCAACTCTGATTCCCTGCCTCTGATTCCCCAGCTTCATTCCCCGCCTTTGATTCCCCCCGTCTGATTCCCAGCCTCTGAATCCCCGTGTCTGATAACCTGCCTCTGATTCCCCGCCTCTGATTCCCCATCTCAGATTCACCGCCTCTGATTCCCCAACTCTGATTCCCCATCTCTGATTCCGCACATCCGATTCCCTGCCTCTGATTCCCCGACTCTGATTCCCCACCTCTGATTCCCCAGCTCTGATTCCCCGCCTCTGATTCCCCAACTCTGATTCCCCGCCTCTGATTCCCCAGCTCTGATTCCCCGCCTCTGATTCCGCGTGTTTGATCCCCTGCCTCTGATTCCCCAGCTCTGATTCCCCATCTCTGATTCACCGCCTTTGATTCGCCACCTCTGATTCCCCATATCTGATTCCTCGCCACTGTTTCCCCGCCTCTGATTCCCCGCCTCTGATTCCCCATATCTCATTCCCCGCCTCTGATTCCCCATCTCTGATTCCCGGACTCTGATTCCCCACCTCTGATTCCCGACCTCTTATTCCCGGCATCTGATTCCGGCCTCTGATTCCCGGCCTCTGATTCCCTGCTTCTGATTCTGATTCCCTGCCTCTGATTCCCCATTTCTGATTCCGTACATCTAATTCCCTGCCTCTGATTCCCCACCTCTGATTCCCCATATCTGAATCCCCGCCTCTGTTTCCCCGTCTCTGATTCCCCGCCTCTGTTTCCCCATATCTAAGTCCCCGCCTCTGATTCCCCAACTTTGATTCCCCACCTCTGATTCCCCAGCTCTGATTCCCCGCCTCTGATTCCCCACCTCTGATTCCCCATATCTGATTCCCAGCCTCTGTTTCCCCGCCTCTGATTCCCCGCCTCTGTTTCCCCATATCTGATTCCCGGCCTCTGACTCCCCGCCTCTGATTCCCCGCCTCTGATTCCCTGCCTCTGATTCCCCATCTCCGATTCCGCACATCTGATTCCCTGCCTCTCATTCCCCGCCTCTGATTCCCCGCCTCTGATTCCCTGCCTCTGATTCCCAACCTCTGATTCCCCACCTCTGATTCCCCGTGTTTGATTCCCCGCCTCTGTTTCCCCGCCTCTGATTCCCCGCCTCTGATTCCCCAACTCTAATTCCCCGCCTCTGATTCCCCATATCTGAGTCCCCGCCTCTGTTTCCCCGCCTCTGATTCCCCGCCCCTGTTTCCCCATATCTGATTCCCTGCCTCTGATTCCCCAACTTTGATTCCCAGCCTATGATTCCCCAGCTCTGATTCCCCGCCTCTGATTCCCCGCATCTGATTCCCTGCATCTGATTCCAAGCCTCTGATTCCCTGCCTCTGATTCCCAACCTCTGATTCCCCACCTCTGATTCCCCATATCTGATTCCCAGCCTCTGTTTCCCCACCTCTGATTCCCCGCCTCTGTTTCCCCATATCTGATTCCCGGCCTCTGATTCCCCGCCTCTGATTCCCCGCCTCTGATTCCCTGCCTCTGATTCCCCATCTCCGATTCCGCACATGTGATTCCCTGCCTCTGATTCCCCGCCTCTGATTCCCCGCCTCTGATTCCCTGCCTCTGATTTCCAACCTCTGATTCCCCACCTCTGATTCCCCGTGTTTGATTCCCCGCCTATGTTTCCCCACCTCTGATTCCCCGCCTCTGTTTCCCAATATCTAAGTCCCCGCCTCTGATTCCCCAACTCTAATTCCCCACCTCTGATTCCCCAGCTCTGATTCCCCGCCTCTGATTCCCTGCATCTGATTCCCTGCATCTGATTCCAAGCCTCTGATTCCCTGCCTCTGATTCCCAACCTCTGATTCCCCACCTCTGATTCCCCATATCTGATTCCCAGCATCTGTTTCCCCAACTCTGATTCCCAGCCTCTGATTCCCCAGCTCTGATTCCCCGCCTCTGATTCCCCGTGTTTGATTCCCTGCCTCTGATTCCCCGCCTCTGTTTCCCCATCTCTGATTCACCGCCTTTGATTCGCCACCTCTGATTCCCCATATCTGATTCCTCGCCTCTGTTTCCCCGCCTCTGATTCCCCACCTCTGATTCCCCATATCTCATTCCCCGCCTCTGATTCCCCATCTCTGATTCCCGGACTCTGATTCCCCACCTCTGATTCCCAGCCTCTTATTCCCGGCATCTGATTCCGGCCTCTGATTCCCGGCCTCTGATTCCCTGCTTCTGATTCTGATTCCCTGCCTTTGATTCCCCATCTCTGATTCCGAACATCTGATTCCCTGCCTCTGATTCCCCATCTCTGATTCCCCATATCTGATTCCCTGCCTCTGTTTCCCCGCCTCTGATTCCCCGCCCCTGTTTCGCCATATCTGATTCCCTGCCTCTGATTCCCCGCGTTCTATTCCCTGCCTATGATTCCCCGCCTGTGATTCCCCATCTCTGATTCACCACCTCTGATTCCCCACCACTGATTCCCCATATCTAATTCCCCGCCTCTGTTTGCCCGCCTCTGATTCCCCGCCTCTGTTTCCCCATATCTGATTACCCGCCTCTGAATCCCCAACTCTGATTCACTGCCTCTGATTCCCCAGCTTCATTACCCGCCTTTGATTCCCCCCGTCTGATTCCCAGCCTCTGAATCCCCGTGTCTGATAACCTGTCTCTGATTCCACGCCTCTGATTCCCCATCTCAGATTCACCGCCTCTGATTCCCCAACTCTGATTCCCCATCTCTGATTCCGCACATCCGATTCCCTGCCTCTGATTCCCCGACTCTGATTCCCCACCTCTGATTCCCCAGCTCTGATTCCCCGCCTCTGATTCCCCAACTCTGATTCCCCGCCTCTGATTCCCCAGCTCTGATTCCCCGCCTCTGATTCCCCGTGTTTGATCCCCTGCCTCTGATTCCCCAGCTCTGATTCCCCATCTCTGATTCACCGCCTTTGATTCGCCACCTCTGATTCCCCATATCTCATTCCTCGCCACTGTTTCCCCGCCTCTGATTCCCCGCCTCTGATTCCCCATATCTCATTCCCCGCCTCTGATTCCCCATCTCTGATTCCCGGACTCTGATTCCCCACCTCTGATTCCCGACCTCTTATTCCCGGCATCTGATTCCGGCCTCTGATTCCCGGCCTCTGATTCCCTGCTTCTGCTTCTGATTCCCTGCCTCTGATTCCCCAGTTCTGATTCCGCACATCTAATTCCCTGCCTCTGATTCCCCACCTCTGATTCCCCATATCTGAATCCCCGCCTCTGTTTCCCCGTCTGTGATTCCCCGCCTCTGTTTCCCCATATCTAAGTCCCCGCCTCTGATTCCCCAACTTTGATTCCCCACCTCTGATTCCCCAGCTCTGATTCCCCGCCTCTGATTCCCCACCTCTGATTCCCCATATCTGATTCCCAGCCTCTGTTTCCCCGCCTCTGATTCCCCGCCTCTGTTTCCCCATATCTGATTCCCGGCCTCTGATTCCCCGCCTCTGATTCCCCGCCTCTGATTCCCTGCCTCTGATTCCCCATCTCCGATACCGCACATCTGATTCCCTGCCTCTCATTCCCCGCCTCTGATTCCCCGCCTCTGATTCCCAACCTCTGATTCCCCACCTCTGATTCCCCGTGTTTGATTCCCCGCCTCTGTTTCCCCTCCTCTGATTCCCCGCCTCTGATTCCCCAACTCTAATTCCCCGCCTCTGATTCCCCATATCTGATTCCCCGCCTCTGTTTCCCCGCCTCTGATTCCCCGCCCCTGTTTCCCCATATCTGATTCCCTGCCTCTGATTCCCCAACTTTGATTCCCAGCCTCTGATTCCCCAGCTCTGATTCCCCGCCTCTGATTCCCCGCATCTGATTCCCTGCATCTGATTCCAAGCCTCTGATTCCCTGCCTCTGATTCCCAACCTCTGATTCCCCACCTCTGATTCCCCATATCTGATTCCCAGCCTCTGTTTCCCCGCCTCTGATTCCCCGCCTCTGTTTCCCCATATCTGATTCCCGGCCTCTGATTCCCCGCCTCTGATTCCCCGCCTCTGATTCC
The DNA here is from genome assembly GCF_036971445.1 of Narcine bancroftii. Classification (NCBI taxonomy): domain Eukaryota; kingdom Metazoa; phylum Chordata; class Chondrichthyes; order Torpediniformes; family Narcinidae; genus Narcine; species Narcine bancroftii. The sequence continues at coordinate 12,884,201 of NW_027211893.1, read as the reverse complement.
CTGCCTCTGATTCCCCATCTCCGATTCCGCACATCTGATCCCCTGCCTCTGATTCCCCGCCTCTGATTCCCCGCCTCTGATTCCCTGCCTCTGATTTCCAACCTCTGATTCCCCACCTCTGATTCCCCGTGTTTGATTCCCCGCCTATGTTTCCCCGCCTCTGATTCCCCGCCTCTGTTTCCCAATATCTAAGTCCCCGCCTCTGATTCCCCAACTCTAATTCCCCACCTCCGATTCCCCAGCTCTGATTCCCCGCCTCTGATTCCCTGCATCTGATTCCCTGCATCTGATTCCCCAGCTCTGATTCCCCGCCTCTGATTCCCCACCTCTGATTCCCCATATCTGATTCCCAGCCTCTGTTTCCCCGCCTCTGATTCCCCGCCTCTGTTTCCCCATATCTGATTCCCGGCCTCTGATTCCCCGCCTCTGATTCCCCGCCTCTGATTCCCTGCCTCTGATTCCCCATCTCCGATACCGCACATCTGATTCCCTGCCTCTCATTCCCCGCCTCTGATTCCCCGCCTCTGATTCCCTGCCTCTGATTCCCAACCTCTGATTCCCCACCTCTGATTCCCCGTGTTTGATTCCCCGCCTCTGTTTCCCCTCCTCTGATTCCCCGCCTCTGATTCCCCAACTCTAATTCCCCGCCTCTGATTCCCCATATCTGATTCCCCGCCTCTGTTTCCCCGCCTCTGATTCCCCGCCCCTGTTTCCCCATATCTGATTCCCTGCCTCTGATTCCCCAACTTTGATTCCCAGCCTCTGATTCCCCAGCTCTGATTCCCCGCCTCTGATTCCCCGCATCTGATTCCCTGCATCTGATTCCAAGCCTCTGATTCCCTGCCTCTGATTCCCAACCTCTGATTCCCCACCTCTGATTCCCCATATCTGATTCCCAGCCTCTGTTTCCCCGCCTCTGATTCCCCGCCTCTGTTTCCCCATATCTGATTCCCGGCCTCTGATTCCCCGCCTCTGATTCCCCGCCTCTGATTCCCTGCCTCTGATTCCCCATCTCCGATTCCGCACATCTGATCCCCTGCCTCTGATTCCCCGCCTCTGATTCCCCGCCTCTGATTCCCTGCCTCTGATTTCCAACCTCTGATTCCCCACCTCTGATTCCCCGTGTTTGATTCCCCGCCTATGTTTCCCCGCCTCTGATTCCCCGCCTCTGTTTCCCAATATCTAAGTCCCCGCCTCTGATTCCCCAACTCTAATTCCCCACCTCCGATTCCCCAGCTCTGATTCCCCGCCTCTGATTCCCTGCATCTGATTCCCTGCATCTGATTCCAAGCCTCTGATTCCCTGCCTCTGATTCCCAACCTCTGATTCCCCACCTCTGATTCCCCATATCTGATTCCCAGCATCTGTTTCCCCGCCTCTGATTCCCCGCCTCTGTTTCCCCATATCTGATTCCCGGCCTCTGGTTCCCCGCCTCTGATTCCCCGCCTCTGATTCCCTGCCTCTGATTCCCCATCTCCGATTCCGCACATCTGATTCCCTGCCTCTGATTCCCCGCCTCTGATTCCCCGCCTCTGATTCCCTGCCTCTGATTCCCAACCTCTGATTACCCACCTCTGATTCCCCGTGTTTGATTCCCCGCCTCTGTATCCCCGCCTCTGATTCCCCTCCTCTGATTCCCCAACTCTAATTCCCCGCCTCTGATTCCCCATATCTGATTCCCCGCCTCTGTTTCCCCGCCTCTGATTCCCCGCCCCTGTTTCCCCATATCTGATTCCCTGCCTCTGATTCCCCAACTTTGATTCCCAGCCTCTGATTCCCCAGCTCTGATTCCCCGCCTCTGATTCCCCGCATCTGATTCCCTGCATCTGATTCCAAGCCTCTGATTCCCTGCCTCTGATTCCCAACCTCTGATTCCCCACCTCTGATTCCCCATATCTGATTCCCAGCCTCTGTTTCCCCGCCTCTGATTCCCCGCCTCTGTTTCCCCATATCTGATTCCCGGCCTCTGATTCCCCGCATCTGATTCCCCGCCTCTGATTCCCTGCCTCTGATTCCTCATCTCCGATTCCGCACATCTGATTCCCTGCCTCTGATTCCCCGCCTCTGATTCCCCGCCTCTGATTCCCTGCCTCTGATTCCCAACCTCTGATTCCCCACCTCTGATTCCCCGTGTTTGATTCCCCGCCTCTGTTTCCCCGCCTCTGATTCCACAGCTCTGATTCCCCGCCTCTGATTCCCCACATCCGATTCCCCATATCTGATTCCCCGCCTCTGTTTCCCCGCCCCTGATTCCCCGCCTCTGTTTCCCCATATCTAATTCCCCGCCTCTGATTCCCAACTATGATTCCCCGCCTCTTATTCCCCAGCTCTGATTCCCTGCCTCTGATTCCCCGCGTTCTATTCCCTGCCTCTGATTCCCCGCCTGTGATTCCCCATCTCTGATTCACCACCTCTGATTCCCCACCACTGATTCCCCATATCTAATTCCCCGCCTCTGTTTGCCCGCCTCTGATTCCCCGCCTCTGTTTCCCCATATCTGATTCCCCGCCTCTGAATCCCCAACTCTGATTCCCTGCCTCTGATTCCCCAGCTTCATTCCCCGCCTTTGATTCCCCCCGTCTGATTCCCAGCCTCTGAATCCCCGTGTCTGATAACCTGCCTCTGATTCCCCGCCTCTGATTCCCCATCTCAGATTCACCGCCTCTGATTCCCCAACTCTGATTCCCCATCTCTGATTCCGCACATCCGATTCCCTGCCTCTGATTCCCCGACTCTGATTCCCCACCTCTGATTCCCCAGCTCTGATTCCCCGCCTCTGATTCCCCAACTCTGATTCCCCGCCTCTGATTCCCCAGCTCTGATTCCCCGCCTCTGATTCCGCGTGTTTGATCCCCTGCCTCTGATTCCCCAGCTCTGATTCCCCATCTCTGATTCACCGCCTTTGATTCGCCACCTCTGATTCCCCATATCTGATTCCTCGCCACTGTTTCCCCGCCTCTGATTCCCCGCCTCTGATTCCCCATATCTCATTCCCCGCCTCTGATTCCCCATCTCTGATTCCCGGACTCTGATTCCCCACCTCTGATTCCCGACCTCTTATTCCCGGCATCTGATTCCGGCCTCTGATTCCCGGCCTCTGATTCCCTGCTTCTGATTCTGATTCCCTGCCTCTGATTCCCCATTTCTGATTCCGTACATCTAATTCCCTGCCTCTGATTCCCCACCTCTGATTCCCCATATCTGAATCCCCGCCTCTGTTTCCCCGTCTCTGATTCCCCGCCTCTGTTTCCCCATATCTAAGTCCCCGCCTCTGATTCCCCAACTTTGATTCCCCACCTCTGATTCCCCAGCTCTGATTCCCCGCCTCTGATTCCCCACCTCTGATTCCCCATATCTGATTCCCAGCCTCTGTTTCCCCGCCTCTGATTCCCCGCCTCTGTTTCCCCATATCTGATTCCCGGCCTCTGACTCCCCGCCTCTGATTCCCCGCCTCTGATTCCCTGCCTCTGATTCCCCATCTCCGATTCCGCACATCTGATTCCCTGCCTCTCATTCCCCGCCTCTGATTCCCCGCCTCTGATTCCCTGCCTCTGATTCCCAACCTCTGATTCCCCACCTCTGATTCCCCGTGTTTGATTCCCCGCCTCTGTTTCCCCGCCTCTGATTCCCCGCCTCTGATTCCCCAACTCTAATTCCCCGCCTCTGATTCCCCATATCTGAGTCCCCGCCTCTGTTTCCCCGCCTCTGATTCCCCGCCCCTGTTTCCCCATATCTGATTCCCTGCCTCTGATTCCCCAACTTTGATTCCCAGCCTATGATTCCCCAGCTCTGATTCCCCGCCTCTGATTCCCCGCATCTGATTCCCTGCATCTGATTCCAAGCCTCTGATTCCCTGCCTCTGATTCCCAACCTCTGATTCCCCACCTCTGATTCCCCATATCTGATTCCCAGCCTCTGTTTCCCCACCTCTGATTCCCCGCCTCTGTTTCCCCATATCTGATTCCCGGCCTCTGATTCCCCGCCTCTGATTCCCCGCCTCTGATTCCCTGCCTCTGATTCCCCATCTCCGATTCCGCACATGTGATTCCCTGCCTCTGATTCCCCGCCTCTGATTCCCCGCCTCTGATTCCCTGCCTCTGATTTCCAACCTCTGATTCCCCACCTCTGATTCCCCGTGTTTGATTCCCCGCCTATGTTTCCCCACCTCTGATTCCCCGCCTCTGTTTCCCAATATCTAAGTCCCCGCCTCTGATTCCCCAACTCTAATTCCCCACCTCTGATTCCCCAGCTCTGATTCCCCGCCTCTGATTCCCTGCATCTGATTCCCTGCATCTGATTCCAAGCCTCTGATTCCCTGCCTCTGATTCCCAACCTCTGATTCCCCACCTCTGATTCCCCATATCTGATTCCCAGCATCTGTTTCCCCAACTCTGATTCCCAGCCTCTGATTCCCCAGCTCTGATTCCCCGCCTCTGATTCCCCGTGTTTGATTCCCTGCCTCTGATTCCCCGCCTCTGTTTCCCCATCTCTGATTCACCGCCTTTGATTCGCCACCTCTGATTCCCCATATCTGATTCCTCGCCTCTGTTTCCCCGCCTCTGATTCCCCACCTCTGATTCCCCATATCTCATTCCCCGCCTCTGATTCCCCATCTCTGATTCCCGGACTCTGATTCCCCACCTCTGATTCCCAGCCTCTTATTCCCGGCATCTGATTCCGGCCTCTGATTCCCGGCCTCTGATTCCCTGCTTCTGATTCTGATTCCCTGCCTTTGATTCCCCATCTCTGATTCCGAACATCTGATTCCCTGCCTCTGATTCCCCATCTCTGATTCCCCATATCTGATTCCCCGCCTCTGTTTCCCTGCCTCTGATTCCCCGCCTCTGTTTCCCAATATCTAAGTCCCCGCCTCTGATTCCCCAACTCTGATTCCCCACATCTGATTCCCCAGCTCTGATTCCCCGCCTCTGATTCCCTGCATCTGATTCCCTGCATCTGATTCCAAGCCTCTGATTCCCTGCCTCTGATTCCCAACCTCTGATTCCCCACCTCTGATTCCCCATATCTGATTCCCAGCCTCTGTTTCCCCGCCTCTGATTCCCCGCCTCTGTTTCCCCATATCTGATTCCCGGACTCTGATTCCCCGCCTCTGATTCCCTGCCTCTGATTCCCCAGCTCCGATTCCGCACATTTGATTCCCTGCCTCTGATTCCCCGCCTCTGATTCCCCGCCTCTGATTCCATGCCTCTGATTCCCAACCTCTGATTCCCCACCTCTGATTCCCCGTGTTTGATTCCCCGCCTCAGTTTCCCCGCCTCTGATTCCCCGCCTCTGATTCCCCAACTCTAATTCCCCGCCTCTGATTCCCCATATCTGATTCCCTGCCTCTGTTTCCCCGCCTCTGATTCCCCGCCCCTGTTTCCCCATATCTGATTCCCTGCCTCTGAATCCCCAACTTTGATTCCCAGCCTCTGATTCCCCAGCTCTGATTCCCCGCCTCTGATTCCCCGTGTTTGATTCCCTGCCTCCGATTCCCGGCCTCTGATTCCCCATCTCTGATTCACCGCCTTTGATTCGCCACCTCTGATTCCCCATATCTGATTCCCCGCCTCTGTTTCCCCGCCTCTGATTCCCCGCCTCTGATTCCCCATATCTCATTCTCCGCCTCTGAATCCCGATCTCTGATTCCCGGACTCTGATTCCCCACCTCTGATTCCCGGCCTCTTATTCCCGGCATCTGATTCCGGCCTCTGATTCCCGGCCTCTGATTCCCTGCTTCTGATTCTGATTCCCTGCCTTTGATTCCCCATCTCTGATTCCGCACATCAGATTCCCTGCCTCTGATTCCCCATCTCTGATTCCCCATATCTGATTCCCCGCCTCTGATTCCCCAACTCTGATTCTCCACCTCTGATTCCCCAGCTCTGATTCCCCGCCTCTGAATCCCCGCATCTGATTCCCTGCATCTGATTCCAAGCCTCCGATTCCCTGCCTCTGATTCCCAACCTCTGATTCCCCACCTCTGATTCCCCATATCTGATTCCCAGCCTCTGTTTCCCCGCCTCTGATTCCCCGCCTCTGTTTCCCCATATCTGATTCCCCGCCTCTGATTTCCCGCCTCTGATTCCCTGCCTCTGATTCCCCATCTCCGATTCCGCACATCTGATTCCCTGCCTCTGATTCCCCGCCTCTGATTCCCCGCCTCTGATTCCCTGCCTCTGATTCCCAACCTCTGATTCCCCACCTCTGATTCCCCGTGTTTGATTCCCCGCCTCTGTTTCCCCGCCTCTGATTCCCCGCCTCTGATTCCCCAACTCTAATTCCCCGCCTCTGATTCCCCATATCTGATTCCCCGCCTCTGTTTCCCCGCCTCTGATTCCCCGCCCCTGTTTCCCCATATCTGATTCCCTGCCTCTGATTCCCCAACTTTGATTCCCAGCATCTGATTCCCCAGCTCTGATTCCCCGCCTCTGATTCCCCGCATCTGATTCCCTGCATCTGATTCCAAGCCTCTGATTCCCTGCCTCTGATTCCCAACCTCTGATTCCCCACCTCTGATTCCCCATATCTGATCCCCAGCCTCTGTTTCCCCGCCTCTGTTTCCCCATATCTTATTCCCGGCCTCTGATTTCCCGCCTCTGATTCCCCGCCTCTGATTCCCTGCCTCTGATTCCCCATCTCCGATTCCGCACATCTGATTCCCTGCCTCTGATTCCCCGCCTCTGATTCCCCGCCTCTGATTCCCTGCATCTGATTCTCAACCTCTGATTCCCCACCTCTGATTCCCCGTGTTTGATTCCCCGCCTCTGTTTCCCCGCCTCTGATTCCCCGCCTCTGATTCCCCAACTCAAATTCCCCGCCTCTGATTCCCCAACTTTGATTCCCAGCCTCTGATTTCCCAGCTCTGATTCCCCGCCTCTGATTCCCCGTGTTTGATTCCCTGCCTCTGATTCCCCGCCTCTGATTCCCCATCTCTGATTCACCGCCTTTGATTCGCCACCTCTGATTCCCCATATCTGATTCCCCACCTCTGTTTCCCCGCCTCTGATTCCCCGCCTCTGATTCTCCATATCTCATTCCCCGCATTTGACTCCCCATCTCTGATTCCCGGACTCTGATTCCCCACCTCTGATTCCCGGCCTCTTATTCCCAGCATCTGATTCCAGGCCTCTGATTCCCGGCCTCTGACTCCCCGCTTCTGATTCTGATTCCCTGCCTCTGATTCCCGATCTCTGATTCCGCACATCTGATTACCTGCCTCTGATTCCCCACCTCTGATTCCCCATATCTGATTCCCCGCCTCTGTTTCCACGCCTCTGATTCCCCGCCTCTGTTTCCCCATATCTAATTCCCCACCTCTGATGCCCCAACTCTGATTCCCCGCCTCTGATTCCACAGCTCTGATTCCCCGCCTCTGATTCCCCACATCCGATTCCCCATATCTGATTCCCCGCCTCTGTTTCCCCGCCCCTGATTCCCCGCCTCTGTTTCCCCATATCTGATTCCCCGCCTCTGATTCCCAACTATGATTCCCCGCCTCTTATTCCCCAGCTCTGATTCCCTGCCTCTGATTCCCCGCGTTCTATTCCCTGCCTCTGATTCCCCGCCTGTGATTCCCCATCTCTGATTCACCACCTCTGATTCCCCACCACTGATTCCCCATATCTAATTCCCCGCCTCTGTTTGCCCGCCTCTGATTCCCCGCCTCTGTTTCCCCATATCTGATTACCCGCCTCTGAATCCCCAACTCTGATTCCCTGCCTCTGATTCCCCAGCTTCATTACCCGCCTTTGATTCCCCCCGTCTGATTCCCTGCATCTGATTCCAAGCCTCTGATTCCCTGCCTCTGATTCCCAACCTCTGATTCCCCACCTCTGATTCCCCATATCTGATTCCCAGCATCTGTTTCCCCGCCTCTGATTCCCCGCCTCTGTTTCCCCATATCTGATTCCCGGCCTCTGGTTCCCCGCCTCTGATTCCCCGCCTCTGATTCCCTGCCTCTGATTCCCCATCTCCGATTCCGCACATCTGATTCCCTGCCTCTGATTCCCCGCCTCTGATTCCCCGCCTCTGATTCCCTGCCTCTGATTCCCAACCTCTGATTACCCACCTCTGATTCCCCGTGTTTGATTCCCCGCCTCTGTATCCCCGCCTCTGATTCCCCTCCTCTGATTCCCCAACTCTAATTCCCCGCCTCTGATTCCCCATATCTGATTCCCCGCCTCTGTTTCCCCGCCTCTGATTCCCCGCCCCTGTTTCCCCATATCTGATTCCCTGCCTCTGATTCCCCAACTTTGATTCCCAGCCTCTGATTCCCCAGCTCTGATTCCCCGCCTCTGATTCCCCGCATCTGATTCCCTGCATCTGATTCCAAGCCTCTGATTCCCTGCCTCTGATTCCCAACCTCTGATTCCCCACCTCTGATTCCCCATATCTGATTCCCAGCCTCTGTTTCCCCGCCTCTGATTCCCCGCCTCTGTTTCCCCATATCTGATTCCCGGCCTCTGATTCCCCGCATCTGATTCCCCGCCTCTGATTCCCTGCCTCTGATTCCTCATCTCCGATTCCGCACATCTGATTCCCTGCCTCTGATTCCCCGCCTCTGATTCCCCGCCTCTGATTCCCTGCCTCTGATTCCCAACCTCTGATTCCCCACCTCTGATTCCCCGTGTTTGATTCCCCGCCTCTGTTTCCCCGCCTCTGATTCCACAGCTCTGATTCCCCGCCTCTGATTCCCCACATCCGATTCCCCATATCTGATTCCCCGCCTCTGTTTCCCCGCCCCTGATTCCCCGCCTCTGTTTCCCCATATCTAATTCCCCGCCTCTGATTCCCAACTATGATTCCCCGCCTCTTATTCCCCAGCTCTGATTCCCTGCCTCTGATTCCCCGCGTTCTATTCCCTGCCTCTGATTCCCCGCCTGTGATTCCCCATCTCTGATTCACCACCTCGGATTCCCCACCACTGATTCCCCATATCTAATTCCCCGCCTCTGTTTGCCCGCCTCTGATTCCCCGCCTCTGTTTCCCCATATCTGATTCCCCGCCTCTGAATCCCCAACTCTGATTCCCTGCCTCTGATTCCCCAGCTTCATTCCCCGCCTTTGATTCCCCCCGTCTGATTCCCAGCCTCTGAATCCCCGTGTCTGATAACCTGCCTCTGATTCCCCGCCTCTGATTCCCCATCTCAGATTCACCGCCTCTGATTCCCCAACTCTGATTCCCCATCTCTGATTCCGCACATCCGATTCCCTGCCTCTGATTCCCCGACTCTGATTCCCCACCTCTGATTCCCCAGCTCTGATTCCCCGCCTCTGATTCCCCAACTCTGATTCCCCGCCTCTGATTCCCCAGCTCTGATTCCCCGCCTCTGATTCCGCGTGTTTGATCCCCTGCCTCTGATTCCCCAGCTCTGATTCCCCATCTCTGATTCACCGCCTTTGATTCGCCACCTCTGATTCCCCATATCTGATTCCTCGCCACTGTTTCCCCGCCTCTGATTCCCCGCCTCTGATTCCCCATATCTCATTCCCCGCCTCTGATTCCCCATCTCTGATTCCCGGACTCTGATTCCCCACCTCTGATTCCCGACCTCTTATTCCCGGCATCTGATTCCGGCCTCTGATTCCCGGCCTCTGATTCCCTGCTTCTGATTCTGATTCCCTGCCTCTGATTCCCCATTTCTGATTCCGTACATCTAATTCCCTGCCTCTGATTCCCCACCTCTGATTCCCCATATCTGAATCCCCGCCTCTGTTTCCCCGTCTCTGATTCCCCGCCTCTGTTTCCCCATATCTAAGTCCCCGCCTCTGATTCCCCAACTTTGATTCCCCACCTCTGATTCCCCAGCTCTGATTCCCCGCCTCTGATTCCCCACCTCTGTTTCCCCGCCTCTGATTCCCCGCCTCTGTTTCCCCATATCTGATTCCCGGCCTCTGACTCCCCGCCTCTGATTCCCCGCCTCTGATTCCCTGCCTCTGATTCCCCATCTCCGATTCCGCACATCTGATTCCCTGCCTCTCATTCCCCGCCTCTGATTCCCCGCCTCTGATTCCCTGCCTCTGATTCCCAACCTCTGATTCCCCACCTCTGATTCCCCGTGTTTGATTCCCCGCCTCTGTTTCCCCGCCTCTGATTCCCCGCCTCTGATTCCCCAACTCTAATTCCCCGCCTCTGATTCCCCATATCTGAGTCCCCGCCTCTGTTTCCCCGCCTCTGATTCCCCGCCCCTGTTTCCCCATATCTGATTCCCTGCCTCTGATTCCCCAACTTTGATTCCCAGCCTATGATTCCCCAGCTCTGATTCCCCGCCTCTGATTCCCCGCATCTGATTCCCTGCATCTGATTCCAAGCCTCTGATTCCCTGCCTCTGATTCCCAACCTCTGATTCCCCACCTCTGATTCCCCATATCTGATTCCCAGCCTCTGTTTCCCCACCTCTGATTCCCCGCCTCTGTTTCCCCATATCTGATTCCCGGCCTCTGATTCCCCGCCTCTGATTCCCCGCCTCTGATTCCCTGCCTCTGATTCCCCATCTCCGATTCCGCACATGTGATTCCCTGCCTCTGATTCCCCGCCTCTGATTCCCCGCCTCTGATTCCCTGCCTCTGATTTCCAACCTCTGATTCCCCACCTCTGATTCCCCGTGTTTGATTCCCCGCCTATGTTTCCCCACCTCTGATTCCCCGCCTCTGTTTCCCAATATCTAAGTCCCCGCCTCTGATTCCCCAACTCTAATTCCCCACCTCTGATTCCCCAGCTCTGATTCCCCGCCTCTGATTCCCTGCATCTGATTCCCTGCATCTGATTCCAAGCCTCTGATTCCCTGCCTCTGATTCCCAACCTCTGATTCCCCACCTCTGATTCCCCATATCTGATTCCCAGCATCTGTTTCCCCAACTCTGATTCCCAGCCTCTGATTCCCCAGCTCTGATTCCCCGCCTCTGATTCCCCGTGTTTGATTCCCTGCCTCTGATTCCCCGCCTCTGTTTCCCCATCTCTGATTCACCGCCTTTGATTCGCCACCTCTGATTCCCCATATCTGATTCCTCGCCTCTGTTTCCCCGCCTCTGATTCCCCACCTCTGATTCCCCATATCTCATTCCCCGCCTCTGATTCCCCATCTCTGATTCCCGGACTCTGATTCCCCACCTCTGATTCCCAGCCTCTTATTCCCGGCATCTGATTCCGGCCTCTGATTCCCGGCCTCTGATTCCCTGCTTCTGATTCTGATTCCCTGCCTTTGATTCCCCATCTCTGATTCCGAACATCTGATTCCCTGCCTCTGATTCCCCATCTCTGATTCCCCATATCTGATTCCCCGCCTCTGTTTCCCTGCCTCTGATTCCCCGCCTCTGTTTCCCAATATCTAAGTCCCCGCCTCTGATTCCCCAACTCTGATTCCCCACATCTGATTCCCCAGCTCTGATTCCCCGCCTCTGATTCCCTGCATCTGATTCCCTGCATCTGATTCCAAGCCTCTGATTCCCTGCCTCTGATTCCCAACCTCTGATTCCCCACCTCTGATTCCCCATATCTGATTCCCAGCCTCTGTTTCCCCGCCTCTGATTCCCCGCCTCTGTTTCCCCATATCTGATTCCCGGACTCTGATTCCCCGCCTCTGATTCCCTGCCTCTGATTCCCCAGCTCCGATTCCGCACATTTGATTCCCTGCCTCTGATTCCCCGCCTCTGATTCCCCGCCTCTGATTCCATGCCTCTGATTCCCAACCTCTGATTCCCCACCTCTGATTCCCCGTGTTTGATTCCCCGCCTCAGTTTCCCCGCCTCTGATTCCCCGCCTCTGATTCCCCAACTCTAATTCCCCGCCTCTGATTCCCCATATCTGATTCCCTGCCTCTGTTTCCCCGCCTCTGATTCCCCGCCCCTGTTTCCCCATATCTGATTCCCTGCCTCTGAATCCCCAACTTTGATTCCCAGCCTCTGATTCCCCAGCTCTGATTCCCCGCCTCTGATTCCCCGTGTTTGATTCCCTGCCTCCGATTCCCGGCCTCTGATTCCCCATCTCTGATTCACCGCCTTTGATTCGCCACCTCTGATTCCCCATATCTGATTCCCCGCCTCTGTTTCCCCGCCTCTGATTCCCCGCCTCTGATTCCCCATATCTCATTCCCCGCCTCTGAATCCCGATCTCTGATTCCCGGACTCTGATTCCCCACCTCTGATTCCCGGCCTCTTATTCCCGGGATCTGATTCCGGCCTCTGATTCCCGGCCTCTGATTCCCTGCTTCTGATTCTGATTCCCTGCCTTTGATTCCCCATCTCTGATTCCGCACATCAGATTCCCTGCCTCTGATTCCCCATCTCTGATTCCCCATATCTGATTCCCCGCCTCTGATTCCCCAACTCTGATTCTCCACCTCTGATTCCCCAGCTCTGATTCCCCGCCTCTGAATCCCCGCATCTGATTCCCTGCATCTGATTCCAAGCCTCCGATTCCCTGCCTCTGATTCCCAACCTCTGATTCCCCACCTCTGATTCCCCATATCTGATTCCCAGCCTCTGTTTCCCCGCCTCTGATTCCCCGCCTCTGTTTCCCCATATCTGATTCCCCGCCTCTGATTTCCCGCCTCTGATTCCCTGCCTCTGATTCCCCATCTCCGATTCCGCACATCTGATTCCCTGCCTCTGATTCCCCGCCTCTGATTCCCCGCCTCTGATTCCCTGCCTCTGATTCCCAACCTCTGATTCCCCACCTCTGATTCCCCGTGTTTGATTCCCCGCCTCTGTTTCCCCGCCTCTGATTCCCCGCCTCTGATTCCCCAACTCTAATTCCCCGCCTCTGATTCCCCATATCTGATTCCCCGCCTCTGTTTCCCCGCCTCTGATTCCCCGCCCCTGTTTCCCCATATCTGATTCCCTGCCTCTGATTCCCCAACTTTGATTCCCAGCATCTGATTCCCCAGCTCTGATTCCCCGCCTCTGATTCCCCGCATCTGATTCCCTGCATCTGATTCCAAGCCTCTGATTCCCTGCCTCTGATTCCCAACCTCTGATTCCCCACCTCTGATTCCCCATATCTGATCCCCAGCCTCTGTTTCCCCGCCTCTGTTTCCCCATATCTTATTCCCGGCCTCTGATTTCCCGCCTCTGATTCCCCGCCTCTGATTCCCTGCCTCTGATTCCCCATCTCCGATTCCGCACATCTGATTCCCTGCCTCTGATTCCCCGCCTCTGATTCCCCGCCTCTGATTCCCTGCATCTGATTCTCAACCTCTGATTCCCCACCTCTGATTCCCCGTGTTTGATTCCCCGCCTCTGTTTCCCCGCCTCTGATTCCCCGCCTCTGATTCCCCAACTCAAATTCCCCGCCTCTGATTCCCCATATCTGATTCCCTGCCTCTGTTTCCCCGCCTCTGATTCCCCGCCCCTGTTTCGCCATATCTGATTCCCTGCCTCTGATTCCCCAACTTTGATTCCCAGCCTCTGATTTCCCAGCTCTGATTCCCCGCCTCTGATTCCCCGTGTTTGATTCCCTGCCTCTGATTCCCCGCCTCTGATTCCCCATCTCTGATTCACCGCCTTTGATTCGCCACCTCTGATTCCCCATATCTGATTCCCCACCTCTGTTTCCCCGCCTCTGATTCCCCGCCTCTGATTCTCCATATCTCATTCCCCGCATTTGACTCCCCATCTCTGATTCCCGGACTCTGATTCCCCACCTCTGATTCCCGGCCTCTTATTCCCAGCATCTGATTCCAGGCCTCTGATTCCCGGCCTCTGACTCCCCGCTTCTGATTCTGATTCCCTGCCTCTGATTCCCGATCTCTGATTCCGCACATCTGATTACCTGCCTCTGATTCCCCACCTCTGATTCCACATATCTGATTCCCCGCCTCTGTTTCCACGCCTCTGATTCCCCGCCTCTGTTTCCCCATATCTAATTCCCCACCTCTGATGCCCCAACTCTGATTCCCCGCCTCTGATTCCACAGCTCTGATTCCCCGCCTCTGATTCCCCACATCCGATTCCCCATATCTGATTCCCCGCCTCTGTTTCCCCGCCCCTGATTCCCCGCCTCTGTTTCCCCATATCTGATTCCCCGCCTCTGATTCCCAACTATGATTCCCCGCCTCTTATTCCCCAGCTCTGATTCCCTGCCTCTGATTCCCCGCGTTCTATTCCCTGCCTCTGATTCCCCGCCTGTGATTCCCCATCTCTGATTCACCACCTCTGATTCCCCACCACTGATTCCCCATATCTAATTCCCCGCCTCTGTTTGCCCGCCTCTGATTCCCCGCCTCTGTTTCCCCATATCTGATTACCCGCCTCTGAATCCCCAACTCTGATTCCCTGCCTCTGATTCCCCAGCTTCATTACCCGCCTTTGATTCCCCCCGTCTGATTCCCAGCCTCTGAATCCCCGTGTCTGATAACCTGCCTCTGATTCCCCGCCTCTGATTCCCCATCTCAGATTCACCGCCTCTGACTCCCCAACTCTGATTCCCCATCTCTGATTCCGCACATCCGATTCCCTGCCTCTGATTCCCCATCTCGGATTCCGCACATCTGATTCCCTGCCTCTGATTCCCTGACTCTGATCCCCACCTCTGATTCCCAAGCTCTGATTCCCCGCCTCTGATTCCCCAACTCTGATTCCCCTCCTCTGATTCCCCAGCTCTGATTCCCCGCCTCTGATTCCCCGTGTTTGATTCCCTGCCTCTGATTCCCCGCCTCTGATTCCCCATCTCTGATTCACCGCCTTTGATTCGCCACCTCTGATTCCCCATATCTGATTCCTCGCCTCTGTTTCCCCGCCTCTGATTCCCCACCTCTGATTCCCCATATCTCATTCCCCGCCTCTGATTCCCCATCTCTGATTCCCGGACTCTGATTCCCCACCTCTGATTCCCAGCCTCTTATTCCCGGCATCTGATTCCGGCCTCTGATTCCCGGCCTCTGATTCCCTGCTTCTGATTCTGATTCCCTGCCTTTGATTCCCCATCTCTGATTCCGAACATCTGATTCCCTGCCTCTGATTCCCCATCTCTGATTCCCCATATCTGATTCCCCGCCTCTGTTTCCCTGCCTCTGATTCCCCGCCTCTGTTTCCCAATATCTAAGTCCCCGCCTCTGATTCCCCAACTCTGATTCCCCACCTCTGATTCCCCAGCTCTGATTCCCCGCCTCTGATTCCCTGCATCTGATTCCCTGCATCTGATTCCAAGCCTCTGATTCCCTGCCTCTGATTCCCAACCTCTGATTCCCCACCTCTGATTCCCCATATCTGATTCCCAGCCTCTGTTTCCCCGCCTCTGATTCCCCGCCTCTGTTTCCCCATATCTGATTCCCGGACTCTGATTCCCCGCCTCTGATTCCCTGCCTCTGATTCCCCAGCTCCGATTCCGCACATCTGATTCCCTGCCTCTGATTCCCCGCCTCTGATTCCCCGCCTCTGATTCCATGCCTCTGATTCCCAACCTCTGATTCCCCACCTCTGATTCCCCGTGTTTGATTCCCCGCCTCTGTTTCCCCGCCTCTGATTCCCCAACTCTAATTCACCGCCTCTGATTCCCCATATCTGATTCCCTGCCTCTGTTTCCCCGCCTCTGATTCCCCGCCCCTGTTTCCCCATATCTGATTCCCTGCCTCTGAATCCCCAACTTTGATTCCCAGCCTCTGATGCCCCAGCTCTGATTCCCCGCCTCTGATTCCCCGTGTTTGATTCCCTGCCTCCGATTCCCGGCCTCTGATTCCCCATCTCTGATTCACCGCCTTTGATTCGCCACCTCTGATTCCCCATATCTGATTCCCCGCCTCTGTTTCCCCGCCTCTGATTCCCCGCCTCTGATTCCCCATATCTCATTCCCCACCTCTGAATCCCCATCTCTGATTCCCGGACTCTGATTCCCCACCTCTGATTCCCGGCCACTTATTCCCGGCATCTGATTCCGGCCTCTGATTCCCGGCCTCTGATTCCCTGCTTCTGATTCTGATTCCCTGCCTTTGATTCCCCATCTATGATTCCGCACATCTGATTCCCTGCCTCTGATTCCCCATCTCTGATTCCCCATATCTGATTCCCCGCCTCTGATTCCCCAACTCTGATTCCCCACCTCTGATTCCCCAGCTCTGATTCCCCGCCTCTGAATCCCCGCATCTGATTCCCTGCATCTGATTCCAAGCCTCTGATTCCCTGCCTCTGATTCCCAACCTCTGATTCCCCACCTCTGATTCCCCATATCTGATTCCCAGCCTCTGTTTCCCCGCCTCTGATTCCCCGCCTCTGTTTCCCCATATCTGATTCCCGGATTCTGATTCCCCGCCTCTGATTTCCCGCCTCTGATTCCCTGCCTCTGATTCCCCATCTCCGATTCCGCACATCTGATTCCCTGCCTCTGATTCCCCGCCTCTGATTCCCCGCCTCTGATTCCCTGCCTCTGATTCCCAACCTCTGATTCCCCACCTCTGATTCCCCGTGTTTGATTCCCCGCCTCTGTTTCCCCGCCTCTGATTCCCCGCCTCTGATTCCCCAACTCTAATTCCCCGCCTCTGATTCCCCATATCTGATTCCCCACCTCTGATTCCCCGTGTTTGATTCCCCGCCTCTGTTTCCCCGCCTCTGATTCCCCGCCTCTGATTCCCCGCATCTGATTCCCTGCATCTGATTCCCTGCATCTGATTCCAAGCCTCTGATTCCCTGCCTCTGATTCCCAACCTCTGATTCCCCACCTCTGATTCCCCATATCTGATCCCCAGCCTCTGTTTCCCCGCCTCTGTTTCCCCATATCTTATTCCCGGCCTCTGATTCCCCGCCTCTGATTCCCCGCCTCTGATTCCCTGCCTCTGATTCCCCATCTCCGATTCCGCACATCTGTTTCCCCGCCTCTGTTTCCCCATATCTTATTCCCGGCCTCTGATTCCCCATCTCTGATTCACCGCCTTTGATTCGCCACCTCTGATTCCCCATATCTGATTCCCCGCCTCTGTTTCCCCGCCTCTGATTCCCAGCCTCTGATTCCCCATATCTCATTCCCCGCCTCTGAATCCCCATCTCTGATTCCCGGACTCTGATTCCCCACCTCTGATTCCCGGCCACTTATTCCCGGCATCTGATTCCGGCCTCTGATTCCCGGCCTCTGATTCCCTGCTTCTGATTCTGATTCCCTGCCTTTGATTCCCCATCTATGATTCCGCACATCTGATTCCCTGCCTCTGATTCCCCATCTCTGATTCCCCATATCTGATTCCCCGCCTCTGATTCCCCAACTCTGATTCCCCACCTCTGATTCCCCAGCTCTGATTCCCCGCCTCTGAATCCCCGCATCTGATTCCCTGCATCTGATTCCAAGCCTCTGATTCCCTGCCTCTGATTCCCAACCTCTGATTCCCCACCTCTGATTCCCCATATCTGATTCCCAGCCTCTGTTTCCCCGCCTCTGATTCCCCGCCTCTGTTTCACCATATCTGATTCCCGGCCTCTGATTCCCCGCCTCTGATTTCCCGCCTCTGATTCCCTGCCTCTGATTCCCCATCTCCGATTCCGCACATCTGATTCCCTGCCTCTGATTCCCCGCCTCTGATTCCTTGCCTCTGATTCCCTGCCTCTGATTCCCAACCTCTGATTCCCCACCTCTGATTCCCCGTGTTTGATTCCCCGCCTCTGTTTCCCCGCCTCTGATTCCCCGCCTCTGATTCCCCAACTCTAATTCCCCGCCTCTGATTCCCCATATCTGATTCCCCACCTCTGATTCCCCGTGTTTGATTCCCCGCCTCTGTTTCCCCGCCTCTGATTCCCCGCCTCTGATTCCCCAACTTTGATTCCCAGCATCTGATTCCCCAGCTCTGATTCCCCGCCTCTGATTCCCCGCATCTGATTCCCTGCATCTGATTCCAAGCCCCTGATTTCCTGCCTCTGATTCCCAACCTCTGATTCCCCACCTCTGATTCCCCATATCTGATCCCCAGCCTCTGTTTCCCCGCCTCTGTTTCCCCATATCTTATTCCCGGCCTCTGATTCCCCGCCTCTGATTCCCCGCCTCTGATTCCCTGCCTCTGATTCCCCATCTCCGATTCCGCACATCTGATTCCCTGCCTCTGATTCCCCGCCTCTGATTCCCCGCCTCTGATTGCCTGCATCTGATTCCCAACCTCTGATTCCCCACCTCTGATTCCCCGTGTTTGATTCCCCGCCTCTGTTTCCCCGCCTCTGATTCCCCCCTCTGATTCCCCAACTCTAATTCCCTGCCTCTGATTCCCCATATCTGATTCCCTGCCTCTGTTTCCCCGCCTCTGATTCCCCGCCCCTGTTTCGCCATATCTGATTCCCTGCCTCTGATTCCCCGCGTTCTATTCCCTGCCTATGATTCCCCGCCTGTGATTCCCCATCTCTGATTCACCACCTCTGATTCCCCACCACTGATTCCCCATATCTAATTCCCCGCCTCTGTTTGCCCGCCTCTGATTCCCCGCCTCTGTTTCCCCATATCTGATTACCCGCCTCTGAATCCCCAACTCTGATTCACTGCCTCTGATTCCCCAGCTTCATTACCCGCCTTTGATTCCCCCCGTCTGATTCCCAGCCTCTGAATCCCCGTGTCTGATAACCTGTCTCTGATTCCACGCCTCTGATTCCCCATCTCAGATTCACCGCCTCTGATTCCCCAACTCTGATTCCCCATCTCTGATTCCGCACATCCGATTCCCTGCCTCTGATTCCCCGACTCTGATTCCCCACCTCTGATTCCCCAGCTCTGATTCCCCGCCTCTGATTCCCCAACTCTGATTCCCCGCCTCTGATTCCCCAGCTCTGATTCCCCGCCTCTGATTCCCCGTGTTTGATCCCCTGCCTCTGATTCCCCAGCTCTGATTCCCCATCTCTGATTCACCGCCTTTGATTCGCCACCTCTGATTCCCCATATCTCATTCCTCGCCACTGTTTCCCCGCCTCTGATTCCCCGCCTCTGATTCCCCATATCTCATTCCCCGCCTCTGATTCCCCATCTCTGATTCCCGGACTCTGATTCCCCACCTCTGATTCCCGACCTCTTATTCCCGGCATCTGATTCCGGCCTCTGATTCCCGGCCTCTGATTCCCTGCTTCTGCTTCTGATTCCCTGCCTCTGATTCCCCAGTTCTGATTCCGCACATCTAATTCCCTGCCTCTGATTCCCCACCTCTGATTCCCCATATCTGAATCCCCGCCTCTGTTTCCCCGTCTGTGATTCCCCGCCTCCGTTTCCCCATATCTAAGTCCCCGCCTCTGATTCCCCAACTTTGATTCCCCACCTCTGATTCCCCAGCTCTGATTCCCCGCCTCTGATTCCCCACCTCTGATTCCCCATATCTGATTCCCAGCCTCTGTTTCCCCGCCTCTGATTCCCCGCCTCTGTTTCCCCATATCTGATTCCCGGCCTCTGATTCCCCGCCTCTGATTCCCCGCCTCTGATTCCCTGCCTCTGATTCCCCATCTCCGATACCGCACATCTGATTCCCTGCCTCTCATTCCCCGCCTCTGATTCCCCGCCTCTGATTCCCTGCCTCTGATTCCCAACCTCTGATTCCCCACCTCTGATTCCCCGTGTTTGATTCCCCGCCTCTGTTTCCCCGCCTCTGATTCCCCGCCTCTGATTCCCCAACTCTAATTCCCCGCCTCTGATTCCCCATATCTGATTCCCCGCCTCTGTTTCCCCGCCTCTGATTCCCCGCCCCTGTTTCCCCATATCTGATTCCCTGCCTCTGATTCCCCAACTTTGATTCCCAGCCTCTGATTCCCCAGCTCTGATTCCCCGCCTCTGATTCCCCGCATCTGATTCCCTGCATCTGATTCCAAGCCTCTGATTCCCTGCCTCTGATTCCCAACCTCTGATTCCCCACCTCTGATTCCCCATATCTGATTCCCAGCCTCTGTTTCCCCGCCTCTGATTCCCCGCCTCTGTTTCCCCATATCTGATTCCCGGCCTCTGATTCCCCGCCTCTGATTCCCCGCCTCTGATTCCCTGCCTCTGATTCCCCATCTCCGATTCCGCACATCTGATCCCCTGCCTCTGATTCCCCGCCTCTGATTCCCCGCCTCTGATTCCCTGCCTCTGATTTCCAACCTCTGATTCCCCACCTCTGATTCCCCGTGTTTGATTCCCCGCCTATGTTTCCCCGCCTCTGATTCCCCGCCTCTGTTTCCCAATATCTAAGTCCCCGCCTCTGATTCCCCAACTCTAATTCCCCACCTCCGATTCCCCAGCTCTGATTCCCCGCCTCTGATTCCCTGCATCTGATTCCCTGCATCTGATTCCAAGCCTCTGATTCCCTGCCTCTGATTCCCAACCTCTGATTCCCCACCTCTGATTCCCCATATCTGATTCCCAGCCTCTGATTCCCCAGCTCTGATTCCCCGCCTCTGATTCCCCGTGTTTGATTCCCTGCCTCTGATTCCCCGCCTCTGTTTCCCCATCTCTGATTCACCGCCTTTGATTCGCCACCTCTGATTCCCCATATCTGATTCCTCGCCTCTGTTTCCCCGCCTCTGATTCCCCACCTCTGATTCCCCATATCTCATTCCCCGCCTCTGATTCCCCATCTCTGATTCCCGGACTCTGATTCCCCACCTCTGATTCCCAGCCTCTTATTCCCGGCATCTGATTCCGGCCTCTGATTCCCGGCCTCTGATTCCCTGCTTCTGATTCTGATTCCCTGCCTTTGATTCCCCATCTCTGATTCCGAACATCTGATTCCCTGCCTCTGATTCCCCATCTCTGATTCCCCATATCTGATTCCCCGCCTCTGTTTCCCTGCCTCTGATTCCCCGCCTCTGTTTCCCAATATCTAAGTCCCCGCCTCTGATTCCCCAACTCTGATTCCCCACATCTGATTCCCCAGCTCTGATTCCCCGCCTCTGATTCCCTGCATCTGATTCCCTGCATCTGATTCCAAGCCTCTGATTCCCTGCCTCTGATTCCCAACCTCTGATTCCCCACCTCTGATTCCCCATATCTGATTCCCAGCCTCTGTTTCCCCGCCTCTGATTCCCCGCCTCTGTTTCCCCATATCTGATTCCCGGACTCTGATTCCCCGCCTCTGATTCCCTGCCTCTGATTCCCCAGCTCCGATTCCGCACATTTGATTCCCTGCCTCTGATTCCCCGCCTCTGATTCCCCGCCTCTGATTCCATGCCTCTGATTCCCAACCTCTGATTCCCCACCTCTGATTCCCCGTGTTTGATTCCCCGCCTCAGTTTCCCCGCCTCTGATTCCCCGCCTCTGATTCCCCAACTCTAATTCCCCGCCTCTGATTCCCCATATCTGATTCCCTGCCTCTGTTTCCCCGCCTCTGATTCCCCGCCCCTGTTTCCCCATATCTGATTCCCTGCCTCTGAATCCCCAACTTTGATTCCCAGCCTCTGATTCCCCAGCTCTGATTCCCCGCCTCTGATTCCCCGTGTTTGATTCCCTGCCTCCGATTCCCGGCCTCTGATTCCCCATCTCTGATTCACCGCCTTTGATTCGCCACCTCTGATTCCCCATATCTGATTCCCCGCCTCTGTTTCCCCGCCTCTGATTCCCCGCCTCTGATTCCCCATATCTCATTCCCCGCCTCTGAATCCCGATCTCTGATTCCCGGACTCTGATTCCCCACCTCTGATTCCCGGCCTCTTATTCCCGGCATCTGATTCCGGCCTCTGATTCCCGGCCTCTGATTCCCTGCTTCTGATTCTGATTCCCTGCCTTTGATTCCCCATCTCTGATTCCGCACATCAGATTCCCTGCCTCTGATTCCCCATCTCTGATTCCCCATATCTGATTCCCCGCCTCTGATTCCCCAACTCTGATTCTCCACCTCTGATTCCCCAGCTCTGATTCCCCGCCTCTGAATCCCCGCATCTGATTCCCTGCATCTGATTCCAAGCCTCCGATTCCCTGCCTCTGATTCCCAACCTCTGATTCCCCACCTCTGATTCCCCATATCTGATTCCCAGCCTCTGTTTCCCCGCCTCTGATTCCCCGCCTCTGTTTCCCCATATCTGATTCCCCGCCTCTGATTTCCCGCCTCTGATTCCCTGCCTCTGATTCCCCATCTCCGATTCCGCACATCTGATTCCCTGCCTCTGATTCCCCGCCTCTGATTCCCCGCCTCTGATTCCCTGCCTCTGATTCCCAACCTCTGATTCCCCACCTCTGATTCCCCGTGTTTGATTCCCCGCCTCTGTTTCCCCGCCTCTGATTCCCCGCCTCTGATTCCCCAACTCTAATTCCCCGCCTCTGATTCCCCATATCTGATTCCCCGCCTCTGTTTCCCCGCCTCTGATTCCCCGCCCCTGTTTCCCCATATCTGATTCCCTGCCTCTGATTCCCCAACTTTGATTCCCAGCATCTGATTCCCCAGCTCTGATTCCCCGCCTCTGATTCCCCGCATCTGATTCCCTGCATCTGATTCCAAGCCTCTGATTCCCTGCCTCTGATTCCCAACCTCTGATTCCCCACCTCTGATTCCCCATATCTGATCCCCAGCCTCTGTTTCCCCGCCTCTGTTTCCCCATATCTTATTCCCGGCCTCTGATTTCCCGCCTCTGATTCCCCGCCTCTGATTCCCTGCCTCTGATTCCCCATCTCCGATTCCGCACATCTGATTCCCTGCCTCTGATTCCCCGCCTCTGATTCCCCGCCTCTGATTCCCTGCATCTGATTCTCAACCTCTGATTCCCCACCTCTGATTCCCCGTGTTTGATTCCCCGCCTCTGTTTCCCCGCCTCTGATTCCCCGCCTCTGATTCCCCAACTCAAATTCCCCGCCTCTGATTCCCCATATCTGATTCCCTGCCTCTGTTTCCCCGCCTCTGATTCCCCGCCCCTGTTTCGCCATATCTGATTCCCTGCCTCTGATTCCCCAACTTTGATTCCCAGCCTCTGATTTCCCAGCTCTGATTCCCCGCCTCTGATTCCCCGTGTTTGATTCCCTGCCTCTGATTCCCCGCCTCTGATTCCCCATCTCTGATTCACCGCCTTTGATTCGCCACCTCTGATTCCCCATATCTGATTCCCCACCTCTGTTTCCCCGCCTCTGATTCCCCGCCTCTGATTCTCCATATCTCATTCCCCGCATTTGACTCCCCATCTCTGATTCCCGGACTCTGATTCCCCACCTCTGATTCCCGGCCTCTTATTCCCAGCATCTGATTCCAGGCCTCTGATTCCCGGCCTCTGACTCCCCGCTTCTGATTCTGATTCCCTGCCTCTGATTCCCGATCTCTGATTCCGCACATCTGATTACCTGCCTCTGATTCCCCACCTCTGATTCCCCATATCTGATTCCCCGCCTCTGTTTCCACGCCTCTGATTCCCCGCCTCTGTTTCCCCATATCTAATTCCCCACCTCTGATGCCCCAACTCTGATTCCCCGCCTCTGATTCCACAGCTCTGATTCCCCGCCTCTGATTCCCCACATCCGATTCCCCATATCTGATTCCCCGCCTCTGTTTCCCCGCCCCTGATTCCCCGCCTCTGTTTCCCCATATCTGATTCCCCGCCTCTGATTCCCAACTATGATTCCCCGCCTCTTATTCCCCAGCTCTGATTCCCTGCCTCTGATTCCCCGCGTTCTATTCCCTGCCTCTGATTCCCCGCCTGTGATTCCCCATCTCTGATTCACCACCTCTGATTCCCCACCACTGATTCCCCATATCTAATTCCCCGCCTCTGTTTGCCCGCCTCTGATTCCCCGCCTCTGTTTCCCCATATCTGATTACCCGCCTCTGAATCCCCAACTCTGATTCCCTGCCTCTGATTCCCCAGCTTCATTACCCGCCTTTGATTCCCCCCGTCTGATTCCCAGCCTCTGAATCCCCGTGTCTGATAACCTGCCTCTGATTCCCCGCCTCTGATTCCCCATCTCAGATTCACCGCCTCTGACTCCCCAACTCTGATTCCCCATCTCTGATTCCGCACATCCGATTCCCTGCCTCTGATTCCCCATCTCGGATTCCGCACATCTGATTCCCTGCCTCTGATTCCCTGACTCTGATCCCCACCTCTGATTCCCAAGCTCTGATTCCCCGCCTCTGATTCCCCAACTCTGATTCCCCTCCTCTGATTCCCCAGCTCTGATTCCCCGCCTCTGATTCCCCGTGTTTGATTCCCTGCCTCTGATTCCCCGCCTCTGATTCCCCATCTCTGATTCACCGCCTTTGATTCGCCACCTCTGATTCCCCATATCTGATTCCTCGCCTCTGTTTCCCCGCCTCTGATTCCCCACCTCTGATTCCCCATATCTCATTCCCCGCCTCTGATTCCCCATCTCTGATTCCCGGACTCTGATTCCCCACCTCTGATTCCCAGCCTCTTATTCCCGGCATCTGATTCCGGCCTCTGATTCCCGGCCTCTGATTCCCTGCTTCTGATTCTGATTCCCTGCCTTTGATTCCCCATCTCTGATTCCGAACATCTGATTCCCTGCCTCTGATTCCCCATCTCTGATTCCCCATATCTGATTCCCCGCCTCTGTTTCCCTGCCTCTGATTCCCCGCCTCTGTTTCCCAATATCTAAGTCCCCGCCTCTGATTCCCCAACTCTGATTCCCCACCTCTGATTCCCCAGCTCTGATTCCCCGCCTCTGATTCCCTGCATCTGATTCCCTGCATCTGATTCCAAGCCTCTGATTCCCTGCCTCTGATTCCCAACCTCTGATTCCCCACCTCTGATTCCCCATATCTGATTCCCAGCCTCTGTTTCCCCGCCTCTGATTCCCCGCCTCTGTTTCCCCATATCTGATTCCCGGACTCTGATTCCCCGCCTCTGATTCCCTGCCTCTGATTCCCCAGCTCCGATTCCGCACATCTGATTCCCTGCCTCTGATTCCCCGCCTCTGATTCCCCGCCTCTGATTCCATGCCTCTGATTCCCAACCTCTGATTCCCCACCTCTGATTCCCCGTGTTTGATTCCCCGCCTCTGTTTCCCCGCCTCTGATTCCCCAACTCTAATTCACCGCCTCTGATTCCCCATATCTGATTCCCTGCCTCTGTTTCCCCGCCTCTGATTCCCCGCCCCTGTTTCCCCATATCTGATTCCCTGCCTCTGAATCCCCAACTTTGATTCCCAGCCTCTGATGCCCCAGCTCTGATTCCCCGCCTCTGATTCCCCGTGTTTGATTCCCTGCCTCCGATTCCCGGCCTCTGATTCCCCATCTCTGATTCACCGCCTTTGATTCGCCACCTCTGATTCCCCATATCTGATTCCCCGCCTCTGTTTCCCCGCCTCTGATTCCCCGCCTCTGATTCCCCATATCTCATTCCCCACCTCTGAATCCCCATCTCTGATTCCCGGACTCTGATTCCCCACCTCTGATTCCCGGCCACTTATTCCCGGCATCTGATTCCGGCCTCTGATTCCCGGCCTCTGATTCCCTGCTTCTGATTCTGATTCCCTGCCTTTGATTCCCCATCTATGATTCCGCACATCTGATTCCCTGCCTCTGATTCCCCATCTCTGATTCCCCATATCTGATTCCCCGCCTCTGATTCCCCAACTCTGATTCCCCACCTCTGATTCCCCAGCTCTGATTCCCCGCCTCTGAATCCCCGCATCTGATTCCCTGCATCTGATTCCAAGCCTCTGATTCCCTGCCTCTGATTCCCAACCTCTGATTCCCCACCTCTGATTCCCCATATCTGATTCCCAGCCTCTGTTTCCCCGCCTCTGATTCCCCGCCTCTGTTTCCCCATATCTGATTCCCGGATTCTGATTCCCCGCCTCTGATTTCCCGCCTCTGATTCCCTGCCTCTGATTCCCCATCTCCGATTCCGCACATCTGATTCCCTGCCTCTGATTCCCCGCCTCTGATTCCCCGCCTCTGATTCCCTGCCTCTGATTCCCAACCTCTGATTCCCCACCTCTGATTCCCCGTGTTTGATTCCCCGCCTCTGTTTCCCCGCCTCTGATTCCCCGCCTCTGATTCCCCAACTCTAATTCCCCGCCTCTGATTCCCCATATCTGATTCCCCACCTCTGATTCCCCGTGTTTGATTCCCCGCCTCTGTTTCCCCGCCTCTGATTCCCCGCCTCTGATTCCCCGCATCTGATTCCCTGCATCTGATTCCCTGCATCTGATTCCAAGCCTCTGATTCCCTGCCTCTGATTCCCAACCTCTGATTCCCCACCTCTGATTCCCCATATCTGATCCCCAGCCTCTGTTTCCCCGCCTCTGTTTCCCCATATCTTATTCCCGGCCTCTGATTCCCCGCCTCTGATTCCCCGCCTCTGATTCCCTGCCTCTGATTCCCCATCTCCGATTCCGCACATCTGTTTCCCCGCCTCTGTTTCCCCATATCTTATTCCCGGCCTCTGATTCCCCATCTCTGATTCACCGCCTTTGATTCGCCACCTCTGATTCCCCATATCTGATTCCCCGCCTCTGTTTCCCCGCCTCTGATTCCCAGCCTCTGATTCCCCATATCTCATTCCCCGCCTCTGAATCCCCATCTCTGATTCCCGGACTCTGATTCCCCACCTCTGATTCCCGGCCACTTATTCCCGGCATCTGATTCCGGCCTCTGATTCCCGGCCTCTGATTCCCTGCTTCTGATTCTGATTCCCTGCCTTTGATTCCCCATCTATGATTCCGCACATCTGATTCCCTGCCTCTGATTCCCCATCTCTGATTCCCCATATCTGATTCCCCGCCTCTGATTCCCCAACTCTGATTCCCCACCTCTGATTCCCCAGCTCTGATTCCCCGCCTCTGAATCCCCGCATCTGATTCCCTGCATCTGATTCCAAGCCTCTGATTCCCTGCCTCTGATTCCCAACCTCTGATTCCCCACCTCTGATTCCCCATATCTGATTCCCAGCCTCTGTTTCCCCGCCTCTGATTCCCCGCCTCTGTTTCACCATATCTGATTCCCGGCCTCTGATTCCCCGCCTCTGATTTCCCGCCTCTGATTCCCTGCCTCTGATTCCCCATCTCCGATTCTGCACATCTGATTCCCTGCCTCTGATTCCCCGCCTCTGATTCCTTGCCTCTGATTCCCTGCCTCTGATTCCCAACCTCTGATTCCCCACCTCTGATTCCCCGTGTTTGATTCCCCGCCTCTGTTTCCCCGCCTCTGATTCCCCGCCTCTGATTCCCCAACTCTAATTCCCCGCCTCTGATTCCCCATATCTGATTCCCCACCTCTGATTCCCCGTGTTTGATTCCCCGCCTCTGTTTCCCCGCCTCTGATTCCCCGCCTCTGATTCCCCAACTTTGATTCCCAGCATCTGATTCCCCAGCTCTGATTCCCCGCCTCTGATTCCCCGCATCTGATTCCCTGCATCTGATTCCAAGCCCCTGATTTCCTGCCTCTGATTCCCAACCTCTGATTCCCCACCTCTGATTCCCCATATCTGATCCCCAGCCTCTGTTTCCCCGCCTCTGTTTCCCCATATCTTATTCCCGGCCTCTGATTCCCCGCCTCTGATTCCCCGCCTCTGATTCCCTGCCTCTGATTCCCCATCTCCGATTCCGCACATCTGATTCCCTGCCTCTGATTCCCCGCCTCTGATTCCCCGCCTCTGATTCCCTGCATCTGATTCCCAACCTCTGATTCCCCACCTCTGATTCCCCGTGTTTGATTCCCCGCCTCTGTTTCCCCGCCTCTGATTCCCCCCTCTGATTCCCCAACTCTAATTCCCTGCCTCTGATTCCCCATATCTGATTCCCTGCCTCTGTTTCCCCGCCTCTGATTCCCCGCCCCTGTTTCGCCATATCTGATTCCCTGCCTCTGATTCCCCGCGTTCTATTCCCTGCCTATGATTCCCCGCCTGTGATTCCCCATCTCTGATTCACCACCTCTGATTCCCCACCACTGATTCCCCATATCTAATTCCCCGCCTCTGTTTGCCCGCCTCTGATTCCCCGCCTCTGTTTCCCCATATCTGATTACCCGCCTCTGAATCCCCAACTCTGATTCACTGCCTCTGATTCCCCAGCTTCATTACCCGCCTTTGATTCCCCCCGTCTGATTCCCAGCCTCTGAATCCCCGTGTCTGATAACCTGTCTCTGATTCCACGCCTCTGATTCCCCATCTCAGATTCACCGCCTCTGATTCCCCAACTCTGATTCCCCATCTCTGATTCCGCACATCCGATTCCCTGCCTCTGATTCCCCGACTCTGATTCCCCACCTCTGATTCCCCAGCTCTGATTCCCCGCCTCTGATTCCCCAACTCTGATTCCCCGCCTCTGATTCCCCAGCTCTGATTCCCCGCCTCTGATTCCCCGTGTTTGATCCCCTGCCTCTGATTCCCCAGCTCTGATTCCCCATCTCTGATTCACCGCCTTTGATTCGCCACCTCTGATTCCCCATATCTCATTCCTCGCCACTGTTTCCCTGCCTCTGATTCCCCGCCTCTGATTCCCCATATCTCATTCCCCGCCTCTGATTCCCCATCTCTGATTCCCGGACTCTGATTCCCCACCTCTGATTCCCGACCTCTTATTCCCGGCATCTGATTCCGGCCTCTGATTCCCGGCCTCTGATTCCCTGCTTCTGCTTCTGATTCCCTGCCTCTGATTCCCCAGTTCTGATTCCGCACATCTAATTCCCTGCCTCTGATTCCCCACCTCTGATTCCCCATATCTGAATCCCCGCCTCTGTTTCCCCGTCTGTGATTCCCCGCCTCCGTTTCCCCATATCTAAGTCCCCGCCTCTGATTCCCCAACTTTGATTCCCCACCTCTGATTCCCCAGCTCTGATTCCCCGCCTCTGATTCCCCACCTCTGATTCCCCATATCTGATTCCCAGCCTCTGTTTCCCCGCCTCTGATTCCCCGCCTCTGTTTCCCCATATCTGATTCCCGGCCTCTGATTCCCCGCCTCTGATTCCCCGCCTCTGATTCCCTGCCTCTGATTCCCCATCTCCGATACCGCACATCTGATTCCCTGCCTCTCATTCCCCGCCTCTGATTCCCCGCCTCTGATTCCCTGCCTCTGATTCCCAACCTCTGATTCCCCACCTCTGATTCCCCGTGTTTGATTCCCCGCCTCTGTTTCCCCGCCTCTGATTCCCCGCCTCTGATTCCCCAACTCTAATTCCCCGCCTCTGATTCCCCATATCTGATTCCCCGCCTCTGTTTCCCCGCCTCTGATTCCCCGCCCCTGTTTCCCCATATCTGATTCCCTGCCTCTGATTCCCCAACTTTGATTCCCAGCCTCTGATTCCCCAGCTCTGATTCCCCGCCTCTGATTCCCCGCATCTGATTCCCTGCATCTGATTCCAAGCCTCTGATTCCCTGCCTCTGATTCCCAACCTCTGATTCCCCACCTCTGATTCCCCATATCTGATTCCCAGCCTCTGTTTCCCCGCCTCTGATTCCCCGCCTCTGTTTCCCCATATCTAAGTCCCCGCCTCTGATTCCCCAACTCTAATTCCCCACCTCCGATTCCCCAGCTCTGATTCCCCGCCTCTGATTCCCTGCATCTGATTCCCTGCATCTGATTCCAAGCCTCTGATTCCCTGCCTCTGATTCCCAACCTCTGATTCCCCACCTCTGATTCCCCATATCTGATTCCCAGCATCTGTTTCCCCGCCTCTGATTCCCCGCCTCTGTTTCCCCATATCTGATTCCCGGCCTCTGGTTCCCCGCCTCTGATTCCCCGCCTCTGATTCCCTGCCTCTGATTCCCCATCTCCGATTCCGCACATCTGATTCCCTGCCTCTGATTCCCCGCCTCTGATTCCCCGCCTCTGATTCCCTGCCTCTGATTCCCAACCTCTGATTACCCACCTCTGATTCCCCGTGTTTGATTCCCCGCCTCTGTATCCCCGCCTCTGATTCCCCTCCTCTGATTCCCCAACTCTAATTCCCCGCCTCTGATTCCCCATATCTGATTCCCCCCCTCTGTTTCCCCGCCTCTGATTCCCCGCCCCTGTTTCCCCATATCTGATTCCCTGCCTCTGATTCCCCAACTTTGATTCCCAGCCTCTGATTCCCCAGCTCTGATTCCCCGCCTCTGATTCCCCGCATCTGATTCCCTGCATCTGATTCCAAGCCTCTGATTCCCTGCCTCTGATTCCCAACCTCTGATTCCCCACCTCTGATTCCCCATATCTGATTCCCAGCCTCTGTTTCCCCGCCTCTGATTCCCCGCCTCTGTTTCCCCATATCTGATTCCTGGCCTCTGATTCCCCGCATCTGATTCCCCGCCTCTGATTCCCTGCCTCTGATTCCTCATCTCCGATTCCGCACATCTGATTCCCTGCCTCTGATTCCCCGCCTCTGATTCCCCGCCTCTGATTCCCTGCCTCTGATTCCCAACCTCTGATTCCCCACCTCTGATTCCCCGTGTTTGATTCCCCGCCTCTGTTTCCCCGCCTCTGATTCCACAGCTCTGATTCCCCGCCTCTGATTCCCCACATCCGATTCCCCATATCTGATTCCCCGCCTCTGATTCCCCGCCCCTGATTCCCCGCCTCTGTTTCCCCATATCTAATTCCCCGCCTCTGATTCCCAACTATGATTCCCCGCCTCTTATTCCCCAGCTCTGATTCCCTGCCTCTGATTCCCCGCGTTCTATTCCCTGCCTCTGATTCCCCGCCTGTGATTCCCCATCTCTGATTCACCACCTCTGATTCCCCACCACTGATTCCCCATATCTAATTCCCCGCCTCTGTTTGCCCGCCTCTGATTCCCCGCCTCTGTTTCCCCATATCTGATTCCCCGCCTCTGAATCCCCAACTCTGATTCCCTGCCTCTGATTCCCCAGCTTCATTCCCCGCCTTTGATTCCCCCCGTCTGATTCCCAGCCTCTGAATCCCCGTGTCTGATAACCTGCCTCTGATTCCCCGCCTCTGATTCCCCATCTCAGATTCACCGCCTCTGATTCCCCAACTCTGATTCCCCATCTCTGATTCCGCACATCCGATTCCCTGCCTCTGATTCCCCGACTCTGATTCCCCACCTCTGATTCCCCAGCTCTGATTCCCCGCCTCTGATTCCCCAACTCTGATTCCCCGCCTCTGATTCCCCAGCTCTGATTCCCCGCCTCTGATTCCGCGTGTTTGATCCCCTGCCTCTGATTCCCCAGCTCTGATTCCCCATCTCTGATTCACCGCCTTTGATTCGCCACCTCTGATTCCCCATATCTGATTCCTCACCACTGTTTCCCCGCCTCTGATTCCCCGCCTCTGATTCCCCATATCTCATTCCCCGCCTCTGATTCCCCATCTCTGATTCCCGGACTCTGATTCCCCACCTCTGATTCCCCACCTCTTATTCCCGGCATCTGATTCCGGCCTCTGATTC
This sequence comes from Narcine bancroftii, assembly GCF_036971445.1. Taxonomy (NCBI): domain Eukaryota; kingdom Metazoa; phylum Chordata; class Chondrichthyes; order Torpediniformes; family Narcinidae; genus Narcine; species Narcine bancroftii. Next base: position 12,853,015 of record NW_027211893.1, on the reverse strand, counting down.
CCGGCCTCTGATTCCCTGCTTCTGATTCTGATTCCCTGCCTCTGATTCCCCATTTCTGATTCCGTACATCTAATTCCCTGCCTCTGATTCCCCACCTCTGATTCCCCATATCTGAATCCCCGCCTCTGTTTCCCCGTCTCTGATTCCCCGCCTCTGTTTCCCCATATCTAAGTCCCCGCCTCTGATTCCCCAACTTTGATTCCCCACCTCTGATTCCCCAGCTCTGATTCCCCGCCTCTGATTCCCCACCTCTGATTCCCCATATCTGATTCCCAGCCTCTGTTTCCCCGCCTCTGATTCCCCGCCTCTGTTTCCCCATATCTGATTCCCGGCCTCTGATTCCCCGCCTCTGATTCCCCGCCTCTGATTCCCTGCCTCTGATTCCCCATCTCCGATTCCGCACATCTGATTCCCTGCCTCTCATTCCCCGCCTCTGATTCCCTGCCTCTGATTCCCTGCCTCTGATTCCCAACCTCTGATTCCCCACCTCTGATTCCCCGTGTTTGATTCCCCGCCTCTGTTTCCCCGCCTCTGATTCCCCGCCTCTGATTCCCCAACTCTAATTCCCCGCCTCTGATTCCCCATATCTGAGTCCCCGCCTCTGTTTCCCCGCCTCTGATTCCCCGCCCCTGTTTCCCCATATCTGATTCCCTGCCTCTGATTCCCCAACTTTGATTCCCAGCGTATGATTCCCCAGCTCTGATTCCCCGCCTCTGATTCCCCGCATCTGATTCCCTGCATCTGATTCCAAGCCTCTGATTCCCTGCCTCTGATTCCCAACCTCTGATTCCCCACCTCTGATTCCCCATATCTGATTCCCAGCCTCTGTTTCCCCACCTCTGATTCCCCGCCTCAGTTTCCCCATATCGGATTCCCGGCCTCTGATTCCCCGCCTCTGATTCCCCGCCTCTGATTCCCTGCCTCTGATTCCCCATCTCCGATTCCGCACATGTGATTCCCTGCCTCTGATTCCCCGCCTCTGATTCCCCGCCTCTGATTCCCTGCCTCTGATTTCCAACCTCTGATTCCCCACCTCTGATTCCCCGTGTTTGATTCCCCGCCTATGTTTCCCCACCTCTGATTCCCAGCCTCTGTTTCCCAATATCTAAGTCCCCGCCTCTGATTCCCCAACTCTAATTCCCCACCTCTGATTCCCCAGCTCTGATTCCCCGCCTCTGATTCCCTGCATCTGATTCCCTGCATCTGATTCCAAGCCTCTGATTCCCTGCCTCTGATTCCCAACCTCTGATTCCCCACCTCTGATTCCCCATATCTGATTCCCAGCATCTGTTTCCCCAACTCTGATTCCCCGCCTCTGATTCCCCAGCTCTGATTCCCCGCCTCTGATTCCCCGTGTTTGATTCCCTGCCTCTGATTCCCCGCCTCTGATTCCCCATCTCTGATTCACCGCCTTTGATTCGCCACCTCTGATTCCCCATATCTGATTCCTCGCCTCTGTTTCCCCGCCTCTGATTCCCCACCTCTGATTCCCCATATCTCATTCCCCGCCTCTGATTCCCCATCTCTGATTCCCGGACTCTGATTCCCCACCTCTGATTCCCAGCCTCTTATTCCCGGCATCTGATTCCGGCCTCTGATTCCCGGCCTCTGATTCCCTGCTTCTGATTCTGATTCCCTGCCTTTGATTCCCCATCTCTGATTCCGAACATCTGATTCCCTGCCTCTGATTCCCCATCTCTGATTCCCCATATCTGATTCCCCGCCTCTGTTTCCCTGCCTCTGATTCCCCGCCTCTGTTTCCCAATACCTAAGTCCCCGCCTCTGATTCCCCAACTCTGATTCCCCACATCTGATTCCCCAGCTCTGATTCCCCGCCTCTGATTCCCTGCATCTGATTCCCTGCATCTGATTCCAAGCCTCTGATTCCCTGCCTCTGATTCCCAAACTCTGATTCCCCACGTCTGATTCCCCATATCTGATTCCCAGCCTCTGTTTCCCCGCCTCTGATTCCCCGCCTCTGTTTCCCCATATCTGATTCCCGGACTCTGATTCCCCGCCTCTGATTCCCTGCCTCTGATTCCCCAGCTCCGATTCCGCACATCTGATTCCCTGCCTCTGATTCCCCGCCTCTGATTCCCCGCCTCTGATTCCATGCCTCTGATTCCCAACCTCTGATTCCCCACCTCTGATTCCCCGTGTTTGATTCCCCGCCTCAGTTTCCCCGCCTCTGATTCCCCGCCTCTGATTCCCCAACTCTAATTCCCCGCCTCTGATTCCCCATATCTGATTCCCTGCCTCTGTTTCCCCGCCTCTGATTCCCCGCCCCTGTTTCCCCATATCTGATTCCCTGCCTCTGAATCCCCAACTTTGATTCCCAGCCTCTGATTCCCCGTGTTTGATTCCCTGCCTCCGATTCCCGGCCTCTGATTCCCCATCTCTGATTCACCGCCTTTGATTCGCCACCTCTGATTCCCCATATCAGATTCCCCGCCTCTGTTTCCCCGCCTCTGATTCCCCGCCTCTGATTCCCCATATCTCATTCCCCGCCTCTGAATCCCGATCTCTGATTCCCGGACTCTGATTCCCCACCTCTGATTCCCGGCCTCTTATTCCCGGCATCTGATTCCGGCCTCTGATTCCCGGCCTCTGATTCCCTGCTTCTGATTCTGATTCCCTGCCTTTGATTCCCCATCTCTGATTCCGCACATCTGATTCCCTGCCTCTGATTCCCCATCTCTGATTCCCCATATCTGATTCCCCGCCTCTGATTCCCCAACTCTGATTCTCCACCTCTGATTCCCCAGCTCTGATTCCCCGCCTCTGAATCCCCGCATCTGATTCCCTGCATCTGATTCCAAGCCTCCGATTCCCTGCCTCTGATTCCCAACCTCTGATTCCCCACCTCTGATTCCCCATATCTGATTCCCAGCCTCTGTTTCCCCGCCTCTGATTCCCCGCCTCTGTTTCCCCATATCTGATTCCCCGCCTCTGATTTCCCGCCTCTGATTCCCTGCCTCTGATTCCCCATCTCCGATTCCGCACATCTGATTCCCTGCCTCTGATTCCCCGCCTCTGATTCCCCGCCTCTGATTCCCTGCCTCTGATTCCCAACCTCTGATTCCCCACCTCTGATTCCCCGTGTTTGATTCCCCGCCTCTGTTTCCCCGCCTCTGATTCCCCGCCTCTGATTCCCCAACTCTAATTCCCCGCCTCTGATTCCCCATATCTGATTCCCCGCCTCTGTTTCCCCGCCTCTGATTCCCCGCCCCTGTTTCCCCATATCTGATTCCCTGCCTCTGATTCCCCAACTTTGATTCCCAGCATCTGATTCCCCAGCTCTGATTCCCCGCCTCTGATTCCCCGCATCTGATTCCCTGCATCTGATTCCAAGCCTCTGATTCCCTGCCTCTGATTCCCAAACTCTGATTCCCCACCTCTGATTCCCCATATCTGATCCCCAGCCTCTGTTTCCCCGCCTCTGTTTCCCCATATCTTATTCCCGGCCTCTGATTTCCCGCCTCTGATTCCCCGCCTCTGATTCCCTGCCTCTGATTCCCCATCTCCGATTCCGCACATCTGATTCCCTGCCTCTGATTCCCCGCCTCTGATTCCCCGCCTCTGATTCCCTGCATCTGATTCTCAACCTCTGATTCCCCACCTCTGATTCCCCGTGTTTGATTCCCCGCCTCTGTTTCCCCGCCTCTGATTCCCCGCCTCTGATTCCCCAACTCTAATTCCCCGCCTCTGATTCCCCATATCTGATTCCCTGCCTCTGTTTCCCCGCCTCTGATTCCCCGCCCCTGTTTCGCCATATCTGATTCCCTGCCTCTGATTCCCCAACTTTGATTCCCAGCCTCTGATTTCCCAGCTCTGATTCCCCGCCTCTGATTCCCCGTGTTTGATTCCCTGCCTCTGATTCCCCGCCTCTGATTCCCCATCACTGATTCACCGCCTTTGATTCGCCACCTCTGATTCCCCATATCTGATTCCCCACCTCTGTTTCCCCGCCTCTGATTCCCCGCCTCTGATTCTCCATATCTCATTCCCCGCATTTGACTCCCCATCTCTGATTCCCGGAATCTGATTCCCCACCTCTGATTCCCGGCCTCTTATTCCCAGCATCTGATTCCAGGCCTCTGATTCCCGGCCTCTGACTCCCCGCTTCTGATTCTGATTCCCTGCCTCTGATTCCCGATCTCTGATTCCGCACATCTGATTACCTGCCTCTGATTCCCCACCTCTGATTCCCCATATCTGATTCCCCGCCTCTGTTTCCACGCCTCTGATTCCCCGCCTCTGTTTCCCCATATCTAATTCCCCACCTCTGATGCCCCAACTCTGATTCCCCGCCTCTGATTCCACAGCTCTGATTCCCCGCCTCTGATTCCCCACATCCGATTCCCCATATCTGATTCCCCGCCTCTGTTTCCCCGCCCCTGATTCCCCGCCTCTGTTTCCCCATATCTGATTCCCCGCCTCTGATTCCCAACTATGATTCCCCGCCTCTGTTTCCCCATATCTGATTCCTGGCCTCTGATTCCCCGCATCTGATTCCCCGCCTCTGATTCCCTGCCTCTGATTCCTCATCTCCGATTCCGCACATCTGATTCCCTGCCTCTGATTCCCCGCCTCTGATTCCCCGCCTCTGATTCCCTGCCTCTGATTCCCAACCTCTGATTCCCCACCTCTGATTCCCCGTGTTTGATTCCCCGCCTCTGTTTCCCCGCCTCTGATTCCACAGCTCTGATTCCCCGCCTCTGATTCCCCACATCCGATTCCCCATATCTGATTCCCCGCCTCTGATTCCCCGCCCCTGATTCCCCGCCTCTGTTTCCCCATATCTAATTCCCCGCCTCTGATTCCCAACTATGATTCCCCGCCTCTTATTCCCCAGCTCTGATTCCCTGCCTCTGATTCCCCGCGTTCTATTCCCTGCCTCTGATTCCCCGCCTGTGATTCCCCATCTCTGATTCACCACCTCTGATTCCCCACCACTGATTCCCCATATCTAATTCCCCGCCTCTGTTTGCCCGCCTCTGATTCCCCGCCTCTGTTTCCCCATATCTGATTCCCCGCCTCTGAATCCCCAACTCTGATTCCCTGCCTCTGATTCCCCAGCTTCATTCCCCGCCTTTGATTCCCCCCGTCTGATTCCCAGCCTCTGAATCCCCGTGTCTGATAACCTGCCTCTGATTCCCCGCCTCTGATTCCCCATCTCAGATTCACCGCCTCTGATTCCCCAACTCTGATTCCCCATCTCTGATTCCGCACATCCGATTCCCTGCCTCTGATTCCCCGACTCTGATTCCCCACCTCTGATTCCCCAGCTCTGATTCCCCGCCTCTGATTCCCCAACTCTGATTCCCCGCCTCTGATTCCCCAGCTCTGATTCCCCGCCTCTGATTCCGCGTGTTTGATCCCCTGCCTCTGATTCCCCAGCTCTGATTCCCCATCTCTGATTCACCGCCTTTGATTCGCCACCTCTGATTCCCCATATCTGATTCCTCACCACTGTTTCCCCGCCTCTGATTCCCCGCCTCTGATTCCCCATATCTCATTCCCCGCCTCTGATTCCCCATCTCTGATTCCCGGACTCTGATTCCCCACCTCTGATTCCCCACCTCTTATTCCCGGCATCTGATTCCGGCCTCTGATTCCCGGCCTCTGATTCCCTGCTTCTGATTCTGATTCCCTGCCTCTGATTCCCCATTTCTGATTCCGTACATCTAATTCCCTGCCTCTGATTCCCCACCTCTGATTCCCCATATCTGAATCCCCGCCTCTGTTTCCCCGTCTCTGATTCCCCGCCTCTGTTTCCCCATATCTAAGTCCCCGCCTCTGATTCCCCAACTTTGATTCCCCACCTCTGATTCCCCAGCTCTGATTCCCCGCCTCTGATTCCCCACCTCTGATTCCCCATATCTGATTCCCAGCCTCTGTTTCCCCGCCTCTGATTCCCCGCCTCTGTTTCCCCATATCTGATTCCCGGCCTCTGATTCCCCGCCTCTGATTCCCCGCCTCTGATTCCCTGCCTCTGATTCCCCATCTCCGATTCCGCACATCTGATTCCCTGCCTCTCATTCCCCGCCTCTGATTCCCCGCGTCTGATTCCCTGCCTCTGATTCCCAACCTCTGATTCCCCACCTCTGATTCCCCGTGTTTGATTCCCCGCCTCTGTTTCCCCGCCTCTGATTCCCCGCCTCTGATTCCCCAACTCTAATTCCCCGCCTCTGATTCCCCATATCTGAGTCCCCGCCTCTGTTTCCCCGCCTCTGATTCCCCGCCCCTGTTTCCCCATATCTGATTCCCTGCCTCTGATTCCCCAACTTTGATTCCCAGCGTATGATTCCCCAGCTCTGATTCCCCGCCTCTGATTCCCCGCATCTGATTCCCTGCATCTGATTCCAAGCCTCTGATTCCCTGCCTCTGATTCCCAACCTCTGATTCCCCACCTCTGATTCCCCATATCTGATTCCCAGCCTCTGTTTCCCCACCTCTGATTCCCCGCCTCAGTTTCCCCATATCGGATTCCCGGCCTCTGATTCCCCGCCTCTGATTCCCCGCCTCTGATTCCCTGCCTCTGATTCCCCATCTCCGATTCCGCACATGTGATTCCCTGCCTCTGATTCCCCGCCTCTGATTCCCCGCCTCTGATTCCCTGCCTCTGATTTCCAACCTCTGATTCCCCACCTCTGATTCCCCGTGTTTGATTCCCCGCCTATGTTTCCCCACCTCTGATTCCCAGCCTCTGTTTCCCAATATCTAAGTCCCCGCCTCTGATTCCCCAACTCTAATTCCCCACCTCTGATTCCCCAGCTCTGATTCCCCGCCTCTGATTCCCTGCATCTGATTCCCTGCATCTGATTCCAAGCCTCTGATTCCCTGCCTCTGATTCCCAACCTCTGATTCCCCACCTCTGATTCCCCATATCTGATTCCCAGCATCTGTTTCCCCAACTCTGATTCCCCGCCTCTGATTCCCCAGCTCTGATTCCCCGCCTCTGATTCCCCGTGTTTGATTCCCTGCCTCTGATTCCCCGCCTCTGATTCCCCATCTCTGATTCACCGCCTTTGATTCGCCACCTCTGATTCCCCATATCTGATTCCTCGCCTCTGTTTCCCCGCCTCTGATTCCCCACCTCTGATTCCCCATATCTCATTCCCCGCCTCTGATTCCCCATCTCTGATTCCCGGACTCTGATTCCCCACCTCTGATTCCCAGCCTCTTATTCCCGGCATCTGATTCCGGCCTCTGATTCCCGGCCTCTGATTCCCTGCTTCTGATTCTGATTCCCTGCCTTTGATTCCCCATCTCTGATTCCGAACATCTGATTCCCTGCCTCTGATTCCCCATCTCTGATTCCCCATATCTGATTCCCCGCCTCTGTTTCCCTGCCTCTGATTCCCCGCCTCTGTTTCCCAATATCTAAGTCCCCGCCTCTGATTCCCCAACTCTGATTCCCCACATCTGATTCCCCAGCTCTGATTCCCCGCCTCTGATTCCCTGCATCTGATTCCCTGCATCTGATTCCAAGCCTCTGATTCCCTGCCTCTGATTCCCAAACTCTGATTCCCCACGTCTGATTCCCCATATCTGATTCCCAGCCTCTGTTTCCCCGCCTCTGATTCCCCGCCTCTGTTTCCCCATATCTGATTCCCGGACTCTGATTCCCCGCCTCTGATTCCCTGCCTCTGATTCCCCAGCTCCGATTCCGCACATCTGATTCCCTGCCTCTGATTCCCCGCCTCTGATTCCCCGCCTCTGATTCCATGCCTCTGATTCCCAACCTCTGATTCCCCACCTCTGATTCCCCGTGTTTGATTCCCCGCCTCAGTTTCCCCGCCTCTGATTCCCCGCCTCTGATTCCCCAACTCTAATTCCCCGCCTCTGATTCCCCATATCTGATTCCCTGCCTCTGTTTCCCCGCCTCTGATTCCCCGCCCCTGTTTCCCCATATCTGATTCCCTGCCTCTGAATCCCCAACTTTGATTCCCAGCCTCTGATTCCCCAGCTCTGATTCCCCGCCTCTGATTCCCCGTGTTTGATTCCCTGCCTCCGATTCCCGGCCTCTGATTCCCCATCTCTGATTCACCGCCTTTGATTCGCCACCTCTGATTCCCCATATCAGATTCCCCGCCTCTGTTTCCCCGCCTCTGATTCCCCGCCTCTGATTCCCCATATCTCATTCCCCGCCTCTGAATCCCGATCTCTGATTCCCGGACTCTGATTCCCCACCTCTGATTCCCGGCCTCTTATTCCCGGCATCTGATTCCGGCCTCTGATTCCCGGCCTCTGATTCCCTGCTTCTGATTCTGATTCCCTGCCTTTGATTCCCCATCTCTGATTCCGCACATCTGATTCCCTGCCTCTGATTCCCCATCTCTGATTCCCCATATCTGATTCCCCGCCTCTGATTCCCCAACTCTGATTCTCCACCTCTGATTCCCCAGCTCTGATTCCCCGCCTCTGAATCCCCGCATCTGATTCCCTGCATCTGATTCCAAGCCTCCGATTCCCTGCCTCTGATTCCCAACCTCTGATTCCCCACCTCTGATTCCCCATATCTGATTCCCAGCCTCTGTTTCCCCGCCTCTGATTCCCCGCCTCTGTTTCCCCATATCTGATTCCCCGCCTCTGATTTCCCGCCTCTGATTCCCTGCCTCTGATTCCCCATCTCCGATTCCGCACATCTGATTCCCTGCCTCTGATTCCCCGCCTCTGATTCCCCGCCTCTGATTCCCTGCCTCTGATTCCCAACCTCTGATTCCCCACCTCTGATTCCCCGTGTTTGATTCCCCGCCTCTGTTTCCCCGCCTCTGATTCCCCGCCTCTGATTCCCCAACTCTAATTCCCCGCCTCTGATTCCCCATATCTGATTCCCCGCCTCTGTTTCCCCGCCTCTGATTCCCCGCCCCTGTTTCCCCATATCTGATTCCCTGCCTCTGATTCCCCAACTTTGATTCCCAGCATCTGATTCCCCAGCTCTGATTCCCCGCCTCTGATTCCCCGCATCTGATTCCCTGCATCTGATTCCAAGCCTCTGATTCCATGCCTCTGATTCCCAAACTCTGATTCCCCACCTCTGATTCCCCATATCTGATCCCCAGCCTCTGTTTCCCCGCCTCTGTTTCCCCATATCTTATTCCCGGCCTCTGATTTCCCGCCTCTGATTCCCCGCCTCTGATTCCCTGCCTCTGATTCCCCATCTCCGATTCCGCACATCTGATTCCCTGCCTCTGATTCCCCGCCTCTGATTCCCCGCCTCTGATTCCCTGCATCTGATTCTCAACCTCTGATTCCCCACCTCTGATTCCCCGTGTTTGATTCCCCGCCTCTGTTTCCCCGCCTCTGATTCCCCGCCTCTGATTCCCCAACTCTAATTCCCCGCCTCTGATTCCCCATATCTGATTCCCTGCCTCTGTTTCCCCGCCTCTGATTCCCCGCCCCTGTTTCGCCATATCTGATTCCCTGCCTCTGATTCCCCAACTTTGATTCCCAGCCTCTGATTTCCCAGCTCTGATTCCCCGCCTCTGATTCCCCGTGTTTGATTCCCTGCCTCTGATTCCCCGCCTCTGATTCCCCATCACTGATTCACCGCCTTTGATTCGCCACCTCTGATTCCCCATATCTGATTCCCCACCTCTGTTTCCCCGCCTCTGATTCCCCGCCTCTGATTCTCCATATCTCATTCCCCGCATTTGACTCCCCATCTCTGATTCCCGGAATCTGATTCCCCACCTCTGATTCCCGGCCTCTTATTCCCAGCATCTGATTCCAGGCCTCTGATTCCCGGCCTCTGACTCCCCGCTTCTGATTCTGATTCCCTGCCTCTGATTCCCGATCTCTGATTCCGCACATCTGATTACCTGCCTCTGATTCCCCACCTCTGATTCCCCATATCTGATTCCCCGCCTCTGTTTCCACGCCTCTGATTCCCCGCCTCTGTTTCCCCATATCTAATTCCCCACCTCTGATGCCCCAACTCTGATTCCCCGCCTCTGATTCCACAGCTCTGATTCCCCGCCTCTGATTCCCCACATCCGATTCCCCATATCTGATTCCCCGCCTCTGTTTCCCCGCCCCTGATTCCCCGCCTCTGTTTCCCCATATCTGATTCCCCGCCTCTGATTCCCAACTATGATTCCCCGCCTCTTATTCCCCAGCTCTGATTCCATGCCTCTGATTCCCCGCGTTCTATTCCCTGCCTCTGATTCCCCGCCTGTGATTCCCCATCTCTGATTCACCACCTCTGATTCCCCACCACTGATTCCCCATATCTAATTCCCCGCCTCTGTTTGCCCGCCTCTGATTCCCCGCCTCTGTTTCCCCATATCTGATTACCCGCCTCTGAATCCCCAACTCTGATTCCCTGCCTCTGATTCCCCAGCTTCATTACCCGCCTTTGATTCCCCCCGTCTGATTCCCAGCCTCTGAATCCCCGTGTCTGATAACCTGCCTCTGATTCCCCGCTTCTGATTCCCCATCTCAGATTCACCGCCTCTGACTCCCCAACTCTGATTCCCCATCTCTGATTCCGCACATCCGATTCCCTGCCTCTGATTCCCCATCTCGGATTCCGCACATCTGATTCCCTGCCTCTGATTCCCTGACTCTGATCCCCACCTCTGATTCCCAAGCTCTGATTCCCCGCCTCTGATTCCCCAACTCTGATTCCCCTCCTCTGATTCCCCAGCTCTGATTCCCCGCCTCTGATTCCCCGTGTTTGATTCCCTGCCTCTGATTCCCCGCCTCTGATTCCCCATCTCTGATTCACCGCCTTTGATTCGCCACCTCTGATTCCCCATATCTGATTCCTCGCCTCTGTTTCCCCGCCTCTGATTCCCCACCTCTGATTCCCCATATCTCATTCCCCGCCTCTGATTCCCCATCTCTGATTCCCGGACTCTGATTCCCCACCTCTGATTCCCAGCCTCTTATTCCCGGCATCTGATTCCGGCCTCTGATTCCCGGCCTCTGATTCCCTGCTTCTGATTCTGATTCCCTGCCTTTGATTCCCCATCTCTGATTCCGAACATTTGATTCCCTGCCTCTGATTCCCCATCTCTGATTCCCCATATCTGATTCCCCGCCTCTGTTTCCCTGCCTCTGATTCCCCGCCTCTGTTTCCCAATATCTAAGTCCCCGCCTCTGATTCCCCAACTCTGATTCCCCACCTCTGATTCCCCAGCTCTGATTCCCCGCCTCTGATTCCCTGCATCTGATTCCCTGCATCTAATTCCAAGCCTCTGATTCCCTGCCTCTGATTCCCAACCTCTGATTCCCCACCTCTGATTCCCCATATCTGATTCCCAGCCTCTGTTTCCCCGCCTCTGATTCCCCGCCTCTGTTTCGCCATATCTGATTCCCGGACTCTGATTCCCCGCCTCTGATTCCCTGCCTCTGATTCCCCAGCTCCGATTCCGCACATCTGATTCCCTGCCTCTGATTCCCCGCCTCTGATTCCCCGCCTCTGATTCTATGCCTCTGATTCCCAACCTCTGATTCCCCACCTCTGATTCCCCGTGTTTGATTCCCCGCCTCTGTTTCCCCGCCTCTGATTCCCCAAGTCTAATTCACCGCCTCTGATTCCCCATATCTGATTCCCTGCCTCTGTTTCCCCGCCTCTGATTCCCCGCCCCTGTTTCCCCATATCTGATTCCCTGCCTCTGAATCCCCAACTTTGATTCCCAGCCTCTGATGCCCCAGCTCTGATTCCCCGCCTCTGATTCCCCGTGTTTGATTCCCTGCCTCCGATTCCCGGCCTCTGATTCCCCATCTCTGATTCACCGCCTTTGATTCGCCACCTCTGATTCCCCATATCTTATTCCCCGCCTCTGTTTCCCCGCCTCTGATTCCCCGCCTCTGATTCCCCATATCTCATTCCCCACCTCTGAATCCCCATCTCTGATTCCGGGACTCTGATTCCCCACCTCTGATTCCCGGCCACTTATTCCCGGCATCTGATTCCGGCCTCTGATTCCCGGCCTCTGATTCCCTGCTTCTGATTCTGATTCCCTGCCTTTGATTCCCCATCTATGATTCCGCACATCTGATTCCCTGCCTCTGATTCCCCATCTCTGATTCCCCATATCTGATTCCCCGCCTCTGATTCCCCAACTCTGATTCCCCACCTCTGATTCCCCAGCTCTGATTCCCCGCCTCTGAATCCCCGCATCTGATTCCCTGCATCTGATTCCAAGCCTCTGATTCCCTGCCTCTGATTCCCAACCTCTGATTCCCCACCTCTGATTCCCCATATCTGATTCCCAGCCTCTGTTTCCCCGCCTCTGATTCCCCGCCTCTGTTTCCCCATATCTGATTCCCGGATTCTGATTCCCCGCCTCTGATTTCCCGCCTCTGATTCCCTGCCTCTGATTCCCCATCTCCGATTCCGCACATCTGATTCCCTGCCTCTGATTCCCCGCCTCTGATTCCCCGCCTCTGATTCCCTGCCTCTGATTCCCAACCTCTGATTCCCCACCTCTGATTCCCCGTGTTTGATTCCCCGCCTCTGTTTCCCCGCCTCTGATTCCCCGCCTCTGATTCCCCAACTCTAATTCCCCGCCTCTGATTCCCCATATTTGATTCCCCACCTCTGATTCCCCGTGTTTGATTCCCCGCCTCTGTTTCCCCGCCTCTGATTCCCCGCCTCTGATTCCCCAACTTTGATTCCCAGCATCTGATTCCCCAGCTCTGATTCCCCGCCTCTGATTCCCCGCATCTGATTCCCTGCATCTGATTCCAAGCCTCTGATTCCCTGCCTCTGATTCCCAACCTCTGATTCCCCACCTCTGATTCCCCATATCTGATCCCCAGCCTCTGTTTCCCCGCCTCTGTTTCCCCATATCTTATTCCCGGCCTCTGATTCCCCGCCTCTGATTCCCCGCCTCTGATTCCCTGCCTCTGATTCCCCATCTCGGATTCCGCACATCTGATTCCCTGCCTCTGATTCCCTGACTCTGATCCCCACCTCTGATTCCCAAGCTCTGATTCCCCGCCTCTGATTCCCCAACTCTGATTCCCCTCCTCTGATTCCCCAGCTCTGATTCCCCGCCTCTGATTCCCCGTGTTTGATTCCCTGCCTCTGATTCCCCGCCTCTGATTCCCCATCTCTGATTCACCGCCTTTGATTCGCCACCTCTGATTCCCCATATCTGATTCCTCGCCTCTGTTTCCCCGCCTCTGATTCCCCACCTCTGATTCCCCATATCTCATTCCCCGCCTCTGATTCCCCATCTCTGATTCCCGGACTCTGATTCCCCACCTCTGATTCCCAGCCTCTTATTCCCGGCATCTGATTCCGGCCTCTGATTCCCGGCCTCTGATTCCCTGCTTCTGATTCTGATTCCCTGCCTTTGATTCCCCATCTCTGATTCCGAACATCTGATTCCCTGCCTCTGATTCCCCATCTCTGATTCCCCATATCTGATTCCCCGCCTCTGTTTCCCTGCCTCTGATTGCCCGCCTCTGTTTCCCAATATCTAAGTCCCCGCCTCTGATTCCCCAACTCTGATTCCCCACCTCTGATTCCCCAGCTCTGATTCCCCGCCTCTGATTCCCTGCATCTGATTCCCTGCATCTGATTCCAAGCCTCTGATTCCCTGCCTCTGATTCCCAACCTCTGATTCCCCACCTCTGATTCCCCATATCTGATTCCCAGCCTCTGTTTCCCCGCCTCTGATTCCCCGCCTCTGTTTCCCCATATCTGATTCCCGGACTCTGATTCCCCGCCTCTGATTCCCTGCCTCTGATTCCCCAGCTCGGATTCCGCACATCTGATTCCCTGCCTCTGATTCCATGCCTCTGATTCCCAACCTCTGATTCCCCACCTCTGATTCCCCGTGTTTGATTCCCCGCCTCTGTTTCCCCGCCTCTGATTCCCCAACTCTAATTCACCGCCTCTGATTCCCCATATCTGATTCCCTGCCTCTGTTTCCCCGCCTCTGATTCCCCGCCCCTGTTTCCCCATATCTGATTCCCTGCCTCTGAATCCCCAACTTTGATTCCCAGCCTCTGATGCCCCAGCTCTGATTCCCCGCCTCTGATTCCCCGTGTTTGATTCCCTGCCTCCGATTCCCGGCCTCTGATTCCCCATCTCTGATTCACCGCCTTTGATTCGCCACCTCTGATTCCCCATATCTGATTCCCCGCCTCTGTTTCCCCGCCTCTGATTCCCCGCCTCTGATTCCCCATATCTCATTCCCCACCTCTGAATCCCCATCTCTGATTCCCGGACTCTGATTCCCCACCTCTGATTCCCGGCCACTTATTCCCGGCATCTGATTCCGGCCTCTGATTCCCGGCCTCTGATTCCCTGCTTCTGATTCTGATTCCCTGCCTTTGATTCCCCATCTATGATTCCGCACATCTGATTCCCTGCCTCTGATTCCCCATCTCTGATTCCCCATATCTGATTCCCCGCCTCTGATTCACCAACTCTGATTCCCCACCTCTGATTCCCCAGCTCTGATTCCCCGCCTCTGAATCCCCGCATCTGATTCCCTGCATCTGATTCCAAGCCTCTGATTCCCTGCCTCTGATTCCCAACCTCTGATTCCCCACCTCTGATTCCCCATATCTGATTCCCAGCCTCTGTTTCCCCGCCTCTGATTCCCCGCCTCTGTTTCCCCATATCTGATTCCCGGATTCTGATTCCCCGCCTCTGATTTCCCGCCTCTGATTCCCTGCCTCTGATTCCCCATCTCCGATTCCGCACATCTGATTCCCTGCCTCTGATTCCCCGCCACTGATTCCCCGCCTCTGATTCCCTGCCTCTGATTCCCAACCTCTGATTCCCCACCTCTGATTCCCCGTGTTTGATTCCCCGCCTCTGTTTCCCCGCCTCTGATTCCCCGCCTCTGATTCCCCAACTCTAATTCCCCGCCTCTGATTCCCCATATCTGATTCCCCACCTCTGATTCCCCGTGTTTGATTCCCCGCCTCTGTTTCCCCGCCTCTGATTCCCCGCCTCTGATTCCCCAACTTTGATTCCCAGCATCTGATTCCCCAGCTCTGATTCCCCGCCTCTGATTCCCCGCATCTGATTCCCTGCATCTGATTCCAAGCCTCTGATTCCCTGCCTCTGATTCCCAACCTCTGATTCCCCACCTCTGATTCCCCATATCTGATCCCCAGCCTCTGTTTCCCCGCCTCTGTTTCCCCATATCTTATTCCCGGCCTCTGATTCCCCGCCTCTGATTCCCCGCCTCTGATTCCCTGCCTCTGATTCCCCATCTCCGATTCCGCACATCTGATTCCCTGCCTCTGATTCCCCGCCTCTGATTCCCCGCCTCTGATTCCCTGCATCTGATTCCCAACCTCTGATTCCCCACCTCTGATTCCCCGTGTTTGATTCCCCGCCTCTGTTTCCCCGCCTCTGATTCCCCCCTCTGATTCCCCAACTCTAATTCCCTGCCTCTGATTCCCCATATCTGATTCCCTGCCTCTGTTTCCCCGCCTCTGATTCCCCGCCCCTGTTTCGCCATATCTGATTCCATGCCTCTGATTCCCCGCGTTCTATTCCCTGCCTATGATTCCCCGCCTGTGATTCCCCATCTCTGATTCACCACCTCTGATTCCCCACCACTGATTCCCCATATCTAATTCCCCGCCTCTGTTTGCCTGCCTCTGATTCCCCGCCTCTGTTTCCCCATATCTGATTACCCGCCTCTGAATCCCCAACTCTGATTCACTGCCTCTGATTCCCCAGCTTCATTACCCGCCTTTGATTCCCCCCGTCTGATTCCCAGCCTCTGAATCCCCGTGTCTGATAACCTGTCTCTGATTCCCCGCCTCTGATTCCCCATCTCAGATTCACCGCCTCTGATTCCCCAACTCTGATTCCCCATCTCTGATTCCGCACATCCGATTCCCTGCCTCTGATTCCCTGACTCTGATTCCCCACCTCTGATTCCCCAGCTCTGATTCCCCGCCTCTGATTCCCCAACGCTGATTCCCCGCCTCTGATTCCCCAGCTCTGATTCCCCGCCTCTGATTCCCCGTGTTTGATCCCCTGCCTCTGATTCCCCAGCTCTGATTCCCCATCTCTGATTCACCGCCTTTGATTCGCCACCTCTGATTCCCCATATCTCATTCCTCGCCACTGTTTCCCCGCCTCTGATTCCCCGCCTCTGATTCCCCATATCTCATTCCCCGCCTCTGATTCCCCATCTCTGATTCCCGGACTCTGATTCCCCACCTCTGATTCCCGACCTCTTATTCCCGGCATCTGATCCCGGCCTCTGATTCCCGGCCTCTGATTCCCTGCTTCTGCTTCTGATTCCCTGCCTCTGATTCCCCAGTTCTGATTCCGCACATCTAATTCCCTGCCTCTGATTCCCCACCTCTGATTCCCCATATCTGAATCCCCGCCTCTGTTTCCCCGTCTGTGATTCCCCGCCTCTGTTTCCCCATATCTAAGTCCCCGCCTCTGATTCCCCAACTTTGATTCCCCACCTCTGATTCCCCAGCTCTGATTCCCCGCCTCTGATTCCCCACCTCTGATTCCCCATATCTGATTCCCAGCCTCTGTTTCCCCGCCTCTGATTCCCCGCCTCTGTTTCCCCATATCTGATTCCCGGCCTCTGATTCCCCGCCTCTGATTCCCCGCCTCTGATTCCCTGCCTCTGATTCCCCATCTCCGATTCCGCACATCTGATTCCCTGCCTCTCATTCCCCGCCTCTGATTCCCCGCCTCTGATTCCCTGCCTCTGATTCCCAACCTCTGATTCCCCACCTCTGATTCCCCGTGTTTGATTCCCCGCCTCTGTTTCCCCGCCTCTGATTCCCCGTCTCTGATTCCCCAACTCTAATTCCCCGCCTCTGATTCCCCATATCTGATTCCCCGCCTCTGTTTCCCCGCCTCTGATTCCCCGCCCCTGTTTCCCCATATCTGATTCCCTGCCTCTGATTCCCCAACTTTGATTCCCAGCCTCTGATTCCCCAGCTCTGATTCCCTGCCTCTGATTCCCCGCATCTGATTCCCTGCATCTGATTCCAAGCCTCTGATTCCCTGCCTCTGATTCCCAACCTCTGATTCCCCACCTCTGATTCCCCATATCTGATTCCCAGCCTCTGTTTCCCCGCCTCTGATTCCCCGCCTCTGTTTCCCCATATCTGATTCCCGGCCTCTGATTCCCCGCCTCTGATTCCCCGCCTCTGATTCCCTGCCTCTGATTCCGCATCTCCGATTCCGCACATCTGATCCCCTGCCTCTGATTCCCCGCCTCTGATTCCCCGCCTCTGATTCCCTGCCTCTGATTTCCAACCTCTGATTCCCCACCTCTGATTCCCCGTTTTGATTCCCCGCCTATGTTTCCCCGCCTCTGATTCCCCGCCTCTGTTTCCCAATATCTAAGTCCCCGCCTCTGATTCCCCAACTCTAATTCCCCACCTCCGATTCCCCAGCTCTGATTCCCCGCCTCTGATTCCCTGCATCTGATTCCCTGCATCTGATTCCAAGCCTCTGATTCCCTGCCTCTGATTCCCAACCTCTGATTCCCCACCTCTGATTCCCCATATCTGATTCCCAGCATCTGATTCCCCGCCTCTGATTCCCCGCCTCTGTTTCCCCATATCTGATTCCCGGCCTCTGGTTCCCCGCCTCTGATTCCCCGCCTCTGATTCCCTGCCTCTGATTCCCCATCTCCGATTCCGCACATCTGATTCCCTGCCTCTGATTCCCCGCCTCTGATTCCCCGCCTCTGATTCCCTGCCTCTGATTCCCAACCTCTGATTACCCACCTCTGATTCCCCGTGTTTGATTCCTCGCCTCTGTATCCCCGCCTCTGATTCCCCTCCTCTGATTCCCCGCCCCTGTTTCCCCATATCTGATTCCCTGCCTCTGATTCCCCAACTTTGATTCCCAGCCTCTGATTCCCCAGCTCTGATTCCCCGCCTCTGATTCCCCGCATCTGATTCCCTGCATCTGATTCCAAGCCTCTGATTCCCTGCCTCTGATTCCCAACCTCTGATTCCCCACCTCTGATTCCCCATATCTGATTCCCAGCCTCTGTTTCCCCGCCTCTGATTCCCCGCCTCTGTTTCCCCATATCTGATTCCCGGCCTCTGATTTCCCGCATCTGATTCCCCGCCTCTGATTCCCTGCCTCTGATTCCTCATCTCCGATTCCGCACATCTGATTCCCTGCCTCTGATTCCCCGCCTCTGATTCCCCGCCTCTGATTCCCTGCCTCTGATTCCCAACCTCTGATTCCCCACCTCTGATTCCCCGTGTTTGATTCCCCGCCTCTGTTTCCCCGCCTCTGATTCCACAGCTCTGATTCCCCGCCTCTGATTCCCCACATCCGATTCCCCATATCTGATTTCCCGCCTCTGTTCCCCCGCCCCTGATTCCCCGCCTCTGTTTCCCCATATCTAATTCCCCGCCTCTGATTCCCAACTATGATTCCCCGCCTCTTATTCCCCAGCTCTGATTCCCTGCCTCTGATTCCCCGCGTTCTATTCCCTGCCTCTGATTCCCCGCCTGTGATTCCCCATCTCTGATTCACCACCTCTGATTCCCCAGCACTGATTCCCCATATCTAATTCCCCGCCTCTGTTTGCCCGCCTCTGATTCCCCGCCTCTGTTTCCCCATATCTGATTCCCCGCCTCTGAATCCCCAACTCTGATTCCCTGCCTCTGATTCCCCAGCTTCATTCCCCGCCTTTGATTCCCCCCGTCTGATTCCCAGCCTCTGAATCCCCGTGTCTGATAACCTGCCTCTGATTCCCCACCTCTGATTCCCCATCTCAGATTCACCGCCTCTGATTCCCCAACTCTGATTCCCCATCTCTGATTCCGCACATCCGATTCCCTGCCTCTGATTCCCCGACTCTGATTCCCCACCTCTGATTCCCCAGCTCTGATTCCCCGCCTCTGATTCCCCAACTCTGATTCCCCGCCTCTGATTCCCCAGCTCTGATTCCCCGCCTCTGATTCCGCGTGTTTGATCCCCTGCCTCTGATTCCCCTGCTCTGATTCCCCATCTCTGATTCACCGCCTTTGATTCGCCACCTCTGATTCCCCATATCTGATTCCTCGCCACTGTTTCCCCGCCTCTGATTCCCCGCCTCTGATTCCCCATATCTCATTCCCCGCCTCTGATTCCCCATCTCTGATTCCCGGACTCTGATTCCCCACCTCTGATTCCCGACCTCTTATTCCCGGCATCTGATTCCGGCCTCTGATTCCCGGCCTCTGATTCCCTGCTTCTGATTCTGATTCCCTGCCTCTGATTCCCCATTTCTGATTCCGTACATCTAATTCCCTGCCTCTGATTCCCCACCTCTGATTCCCCATATCTGAATCCCCGCCTCTGTTTCCCCGTCTCTGATTCCCCGCCTCTGTTTCCCCATATCTAAGTCCCCGCCTCTGATTCCCCAACTTTGATTCCCCACCTCTGATTCCCCAGCTCTGATTCCCCGCCTCTGATTCCCCACCTCTGATTCCCCATATCTGATTCCCAGCCTCTGTTTCCCCGCCTCTGATTCCCCGCCTCTGTTTCCCCATATCTGATTCCCGGCCTCTGATTCCCCGCCTCTGATTCCCCGCCTCTGATTCCCTGCCTCTGATTCCCCATCTCCGATTCCGCACATCTGATTCCCTGCCTCTCATTCCCCGCCTCTGATTCCCCGCCTCTGATTCCCTGCCTCTGATTCCCAACCTCTGATTCCCCACCTCTGATTCCCCGTGTTTGATTCCCCCCCTCTGTTTCCCCGCCTCTGATTCCCCGCCTCTGATTCCCCAACTCTAATTCCCCGCCTCTGATTCCCCATATCTGAGTCCCCGCCTCTGTTTCCCCGCCTCTGATTCCCCGCCCCTGTTTCCCCATATCTGATTCCCTGCCTCTGATTCCCCAACTTTGATTCCCAGCCTATGATTCCCCAGCTCTGATTCCCCGCCTCTGATTCCCCGCATCTGATTCCCTGCATCTGATTCCAAGCCTCTGATTCCCTGCCTCTGATTCCCAACCTCTGATTCCCCACCTCTGATTCCCCATATCTGATTCCCAGCCTCTGTTTCCCCACCTCTGATTCCCCGCCTCTGTTTCCCCATATCTGATTCCCGGCCTCTGATTCCCCGCCTCTGATTCCCCGCCTCTGATTCCCTGCCTCTGATTCCCCATCTCCGATTCCGCACATGTGATTCCCTGCCTCTGATTCCCCGCCTCTGATTCCCCGCCTCTGATTCCCTGCCTGTGATTTCCAACCTCTGATTCCCCACCTCTGATTCCCCGTGTTTGATTCCCCGCCTATGTTTTCCCGCCTCTGATTCCCCGCCTCTGTTTCCCAATATCTAAGTCCCCGCCTCTGATTCCCCAACTCTAATTCCCCACCTCTGATTCCCCAGCTCTGATTCCCCGCCTCTGATTCCCTGCATCTGATTCCCTGCATCTGATTCCAAGCCTCTGATTCCCTGCCTCTGATTCCCAACCTCTGATTCCCCACCTCTGATTCCCCATATCTGATTCCCAGCATCTGTTTCCCCGCCTCTGATTCCCCGCCTCTGTTTCCCCATATCTGATTCCCGGCCTCTGGTTCCCCGCCTCTGATTCCCCGCCTCTGATTCCCTGCCTCTGATTCCCCATCTCCGATTCCGCACATCTGATTCCCTGCCTCTGATTCCCCGCCTCTGATTCCCCGCCTCTGATTCCCTGCCTCTGATTCCCAACCTCTGATTCCCCACCTCTGATTCCCCGTGTTTGATTCCCCGCCTCTGTATCCCCGCCTCTGATTCCCCGCCTCTGATTCCCCAACTCTAATTCCCCGCCTCTGATTCCCCATATCTGATTCCCCGCCTCTGTTTCCCCGCCTCTGATTCCCCGCCCCTGTTTCCCCATATCTGATTCCCTGCCTCTGATTCCCCAACTTTGATTCCCAGCCTCTGATTCCCCAGCTCTGATTCCCCGCCTCTGATTCCCCGCATCTGATTCCCTGCATCTGATTCCAAGCCTCTGATTCCCTGCCTCTGATTCCCAACCTCTGATTCCCCACCTCTGATTCCCCATATCTGATTCCCAGCCTCTGTTTCCCCGCCTCTGATTCCCCGCCTCTGTTTCCCCATATCTGATTCCCGGCCTCTGATTCCCCGCATCTGATTCCCCGCCTCTGATTCCCTGCCTCTGATTCCCCAACTTTGATTCCCAGCCTCTGATTCCCCAGCTCTGATTCCCCGCCTCTGATTCCCCGCATCTGATTCCCTGCATCTGATTCCAAGCCTCTGATTCCCTGCCTCTGATTCCCAACCTCTGATTCCCCACCTCTGTTTCCCCATATCTGATTCCCGGCCTCTGATTCCCCGCATCTGATTCCCCGGCTCTGATTCCCTGCCTCTGATTCCTCATCTCCGATTCCGCAGATCTGATTCCCTGCCTCTGATTCCCCGCCTCTGATTCCCCGCCTCTGATTCCCTGCCTCTGATTCCCAACCTCTGATTCCCCACCTCTGATTCCCCGTGTTTGATTCCCCGCCTCTGTTTCCCCGCCTCTGATTCCCCGCCTCTGATTCCCCAACTCTAATTCCCCGCCTCTGATTCCCCATATCTGATTCCCTGCCTCTGTTTCCCCGCCTCTGATTCCCCGCCCCTGTTTCCCCATATCTGATTCCCTGCCTCTGATTCCCCAACTTTGATTCCCAGCCTCTGATTCCCCAGCTCTGATTCCCCGCCTCTGATTCCCCGTGTTTGATTCCCTGCCTCTGATTCCCCGCCTCTGATTCCCCATCTCTGATTCACAGCCTTTGATTCGCCACCTCTGATTCCCCATATCTGATTCCCCACCTCTGTTTCCCCACCTCTGATTCCCCGCCTCTGATTCTCCATATCTCATTCCCCGCCTCTGACTCCCCATCTCTGATTCCCGGACTCTGATTCCCCACCTCTGATTCCCGGCCTCTTATTCCCAGCATCGGATTCCAGGCCTCTGATTCTTGGCCTCTGACTCCCCGCTTCTGATTCTGATTCCCTGCCTCTGATTCCCCGCCTCTGATTCCGCACATCTGATTCCCCGCCTCTGTTTCCCCAGATCTAATTCCCCACCTCTGATGCCCCAACTCTGATTCCCCGCCTCTGATTCCCCAGCTCTGATTCCCTGCCTCTGATTCTCCACATCCGATTCCCCATATCTGATTCCCCGCCTCTGTTTCCCCGCCCCTGATTCCCCGCCTCTGTTTCCCCATATCTGATTCCCCGCCTCTGATTCCCAACTATGATTCCCCGCCTCTTATTCCCCAGCTCTGATTCCCTGCCTCTGATTCCCCGTGTTCTATTCCCTGCCTCTGATTCCCCGCCTGTGATTCCCCATCACTGATTCACCACCTCTGATTCCCCACCACTGATTCCCCATATCTAATTCCCCGCCTCTGTTTGCCCGCCTCTGATTCCCCGCCTCTGTTTCCCCATATCTGATTCCCCGCCTCTGAATCCCCAACTCTGATTCCCTGCCTCTGATTCCCCAGCTTCATTCCCCGCCTTTGATTCCCCCCGTCTGATTCCCAGCCTCTGAATCCCCGTGTCTGATAACGTGCCTCTGATTCCCCGCCTCTGATTCCCCATCTCAGATTCACCGCCTCTGATTCCCCACCTCTGATTCCCCATCTCTGTTTCCGCACATCCGATTCCCTGCCTCTGATTCCCCGACTCTGATTCCCCACCTCTGATTCCCCAGCTCTGATTCCCCGCCTCTGATTCCCCAACTCTGATTCCCCGCCTCTGATTCCCCAGCTCTGATTCCCCGCCTCTGATTCCCCGTGTTTGATCCCCTGCCTCTGATTCCCCAGCTCTGATTCCCCATCTCTGATTCACCGCCTTTGATTCGCCATCTCTGATTCCCCATATCTGATTCCTCGCCACTGTTTCCCCGCCTCTGATTCCCCGCCTCTGATTCCCCATATCTCATTCCCCGCCTCTGATTCCCCATCTCTGATTCCCGGACTCTGATTCCCCACCTCTGATTCCCGACCTCTTATTCCCGGCATCTGATTCCGGCCTCTGATTCCCGGCCTCTGATTCCCTGCTTCTGATTCTGATTCCCTGCCTCTGATTCCCCATTTCTGATTCCGCACATCTAATTCCCTGCCTCTTATTCCCCACCTCTGATTCCCCATATCTGAATCCCCGCCTCTGTTTCCCCGTCTCTGATTCCCCGCCTCTGTTTCCCCATATCTAAGACCCCGCCTCTGATTCCCCAACTTTGATTCCCCACCTCTGATTCCCCAGCTCTGATTCCCCGCCTCTGATTCCCCACATCTGATTCCCCATACCTGATTCCCAGCCTCTGTTTCCCCGCCTCTGATTCCCCGCTTCTGTTTCCCCACATCTGATTCCCGGCCTCTGATTCCCCGCCTCTGATTCCCCGCCTCTGATTCCGTGCCTCTGATTCCCCATCTCCGATTCCGCACATCTGATTCCCTGCCTCTCATTCCCCGCCTCTGATTCCCCGCCTCTGATTCCCTGCCTCTGATTCCCAACCTCTGATTCCCCACCTCTGATTCCCCGTGTTTGATTCCCCGCCTCTGTCTCCCCGCCTCTGATTCCCCGCCTCTGATTCCCCAACTCTAATTCCCCGCCTCTGCTTCCCCATATCTGATTCCCCGCCTCTGTTTCCCCGCCTCTGATTCCCCGCCCCTGATTCCCCATATCTGATTCCCCGCCTCTGATTCCCCAACTTTGATTCCCAGACTCTGATTCCCCAGCTCTGATTCCCCGCCTCTGATTCCCCGCATCTGATTCCCTGCATCTGATTCCAAGCCTCTGATCCCCTGCCTCTGATTCCCAACCTCTGATTCCCCACCTCTGATTCCCCATATCTGATTCCCAGCATCTGTTTCCCCGCCTCTGATTCCCCGCCTCTGTTTCCCCATATCTGATTCCCGGCCTCTGGTTCCCCGCCTCTGATTCCCCGCCTCTGATTCCCTGCCTCTGATTCCCCATCTCCGATTCCGCACATCTGATTCCCTGCCTCTGATTCCCCGCCTCTGATTCCCCGCCTCTGATTCCCTGCCTCTGATTCCCAACCTCTGATTCCCCACCTCTGATTCCCCGTGTTTGATTCCCCGCCTCTGTATCCCCGCCTCTGATTCCCCGCCTCTGATTCCCCAACTCTAATTCCCCGCCTCTGATTCCCCATATCTGATTCCCCGCCTCTGTTTCCCCGCCTCTGATTCCCCGCCCCTGTTTCCCCATATCTGATTCCCTGCCTCTGATTCCCCAACTTTGATTCCCAGCCTCTGATTCCCCAGCTCTGATTCCCCGCCTCTGATTCCCCGCATCTGATTCCCTGCATCTGATTCCAAGCCTCTGATTCCCTGCCTCTGATTCCCAACCTCTGATTCCCCACCTCTGATTCCCCATATCTGATTCCCAGCCTCTGTTTCCCCGCCTCTGATTAGTTGCCTCTGTTTCCCCATATCTGATTCCCGGCCTCTGATTCCCCGCATCTGATTCCCCGCCTCTGATTCCCTGCCTCTGATTCCCCAACTTTGATTCCCAGCCTCTGATTCCCCAGCTCTGATTCCCCGCCTCTGATTCCCCGCATCTGATTCCCTGCATCTGATTCCAAGCCTCTGATTCCCTGCCTCTGATTCCCAACCTCTGTTTCCCCTCCTCTGATTCCCCATATCTGATTCCCAGCCTCTGTTTCCCCGCCTCTGATTCCCCGCCTCTGTTTCCCCATATCTGATTCCCGGCCTCTGATTGCCCGCATCTGATTCCCCGCCTCTGATTCCCTGCCTCTGATTCCTCATCTCCGATTCCGCACATCTGATTCCCTGCCTCTGATTCCCCGCCTCTGATTCCCCGCCTCTGATTCCCTGCCTCTGATTCCCAACCTCTGATTCCCCACCTCTGATTCCCCGTGTTTGATTCCCCGCCTCTGTTTCCCCGCCTCTGATTCCCCGCCTCTGATTCCCCAACTCTAATCCCCGCCTCTGATTCCCCATATCTGATTCCCTGCCTCTGTTTCCCCGCCTCTGATTCCCCGCCCCTGTTTCCCCATATCTGATTCCCTGCCTCTGATTCCCCAACTTTGATTCCCAGCCTTTGATTCCCCAGCTCTGATTCCCCGCCTCTGATTCCCCGTGTTTGATTCCCTGCCTCTGATTCCCCGCCTCTGATTCCCCATCTCTGATTCACAGCCTTTGATTCGCCACCTCTGATTCCCCATATCTTATTCCCCACCTCTGTTTCCCCACCTCTGATTCCCCGCCTCTGATTCTCCATATCTCATTCCCCGCCTCTGACTCCCCATCTCTGATTCCCGGACTCTGATTCCCCACCTCTGATTCCCGGCCTCTTATTCCCAGCATCGGATTCCAGGCCTCTGATTCCCGGCCTCTGACTCCCCGCTTCTGATTCTGATTCCCTGCCTCTGATTCCCCGCCTCTGATTCCGCACATCTGATTCCCCGCCTCTGTTTCCCCAGATCTAATTCCCCACCTCTGATGCCCCAACTCTGATTCCCCGCCTCTGATTCCCCAGCTCTGATTCCCTGCCTCTGATTCTCCACATCCGATTCCCCATATCTGATTCCCCGCCTCTGTTTCCCCGCCCCTGATTCCCCGCCTCTGTTTCCCCATATCTGATTCCCCGCCTCTGATTCCCAACTATGATTCCCCGCCTCTTATTCCCCAGCTCTGATTCCCTGCCTCTGATTCCCCGTGTTCTATTCCCTGCCTCTGATTCCCCGCCTGTGATTCCCCATCACTGATTCACCACCTCTGATTCCCCACCACTGATTCCCCATATCTAATTCCCCGCCTCTGTTTGCCCGCCTCTGATTCCCCGCCTCTGTTTCCCCATATCTGATTCCCCGCCTCTGAATCCCCAACTCTGATTCCCTGCCTCTGATTCCCCAGCTTCATTCCCCGCCTTTGATTCCCCCCGTCTGATTCCCAGCCTCTGAATCCCCGTGTCTGATAACCTGCCTCTGATTCCCCGCCTCTGATTCCCCATCTCAGATTCACCGCCTCTGATTCCCCACCTCTGATTCCCCATCTCTGTTTCCGCACATCCGATTCCCTGCCTCTGATTCCCCGACTCTGATTCCCCACCTCTGATTCCCCAGCTCTGATTCCCCGCCTCTGATTCCCCAACTCTGATTCCCCGCCTCTGATTCCCCAGCTCTGATTCCCCGCCTCTGATTCCCCGTGTTTGATCCCCTGCCTCTGATTCCCCAGCTCTGATTCCCCATCTCTGATTCACCGCCTTTGATTCGCCATCTCTGATTCCCCATATCTGATTCCTCGCCACTGTTTCCCCGCCTCTGATTCCCCGCCTCTGATTCCCCATATCTCATTCCCCGCCTCTGATTCCCCATCTCTGATTCCCGGACTCTGATTCCCCACCTCTGATTCCCGACCTCTTATTCCCGGCATCTGATTCCGGCCTCTGACTCCCGGCCTCTGATTCCCTGCTTCTGATTCTGATTCCCTGCCTCTGATTCCCCATTTCTGATTCCGCACATCTAATTCCCTGCCTCTTATTCCCCACCTCTGATTCCCCATATCTGAATCCCCGCCTCTGTTTCCCCGTCTCTGATTCCCCGCCTCTGTTTCCCCATATCTAAGTCCCCGCCTCTGATTCCCCAACTTTGATTCCCCACCTCTGATTCCCCAGCTCTGATTCCCCGCCTCTGATTCCCCACATCTGATTCCCCATACCTGATTCCCAGCCTCTGTTTCCCCGCCTCTGATTCCCCGCATCTGTTTCCCCACATCTGATTCCCGGCCTCTGATTCCCCGCCTCTGATTCCCCGCCTCTGATTCCGTGCCTCTGATTCCCCATCTCCGATTCCGCACATCTGATTCCCTGCCTCTCATTCCCCGCCTCTGATTCCCCGCCTCTGATTCCCTGCCTCTGATTCCCAACCTCTGATTCCCCACCTCTGATTCCCCGTGTTTGATTCCCCGCCTCTGTCTCCCCGCCTCTGATTCCCCGCCTCTGATTCCCCAACTCTAATTCCCCGCCTCTGCTTCCCCATATCTGATTCCCCGCCTCTGTTTCCCCGCCTCTGATTCCCCGCCCCTGATTCCCCATATCTGATTCCCCGCCTCTGATTCCCCAACTTTGATTCCCAGACTCTGATTCCCCAGCTCTGATTCCCCGCCTCTGATTCCCCGCATCTGATTCCCTGCATCTGATTCCAAGCCTCTGATCCCCTGCCTCTGATTCCCAACCTCTGATTCCCCACCTCTGATTCCCCATATCTGATTCCCAGCATCTGTTTCCCCGCCTCTGATTCCCCGCCTCTGTTTCCCCATATCTGATTCCCGGCCTCTGGTTCCCCGCCTCTGATTCCCCGCCTCTGATTCCCTGCCTCTGATTCCCCATCTCCGATTCCGCACATCTGATTCCCTGCCTCTGATTCCCCGCCTCTGATTCCCCGCCTCTGATTCCCTGCCTCTGATTCCCAACCTCTGATTCCCCACCTCTGATTCCCCGTGTTTGATTCCCCGCCTCTGTAACCCCGCCTCTGATTCCCCGCCTCTGATTCCCCAACTCTAATTCCCCGCCTCTGATTCCCCATATCTGATTCCCCGCCTCTGTTTTCCCGCCTCTGATTCCCCGCCCCTGTTTCCCCATATCTGATTCCCTGCCTCTGATTCCCCAACTTTGATTCCCAGCCTCTGATTCCCCAGCTCTGATTCCCCGCCTCTGATTCCCCGCATCTGATTCCCTGCATCTGATTCCAAGCCTCTGATTCCCTGCCTCTGATTCCCAACCTCTGATTCCCCACCTCTGATTCCCCATATCTGATTCCCAGCCTCTGTTTCCCCGCCTCTGATTCCCCGCCTCTGTTTCCCCATATCTGATTCCCGGCCTCTGATTCCCCGCATCTGATTCCCCGCCTCTGATTCCCTGCCTCTGATTCCCCAACTTTGATTCCCAGCCTCTGATACCCCAGCTCTGATTCCCCGCCTCTGATTCCCCGCATCTGATTCCCTGCATCTGATTCCAAGCCTCTGATTCCCTGCCTCTGATTCCCAACCTCTGTTTCCCCTCCTCTGATTCCCCATATCTGATTCCCAGCCTCTGTTTCCCCGCCTCTGATTCCCCGCCTCTGTTTCCCCATATCTGATACCCGGCCTCTGATTGCCCGCATCTGATTCCCCGCCTCTGATTCCCTGCCTCTGATTCCTCATCTCCGATTCCGCACATCTGATTCCCTGCCTCTGATTCCCCGCCTCTGATTCCCCGCCTCTGATTCCCTGCCTCTGATTCCCAACCTCTGATTCCCCACCTCTGATTCCCCGTGTTTGATTCCCCGCCTCTGTTTCCCCGCCTCTGATTCCCCGCCTCTGATTCCCCAACTCTAATCCCCGCCTCTGATTCCCCATATCTGATTCCCTGCCTCTGTTTCCCCGCCTCTGATTCCCCGCCCCTGTTTCCCCATATCTGATTCCCTGCCTCTGATTCCCCAACCTTGATTCCCAGCCTTTGATTCCCCAGCTCTGATTCCCCGCCTCTGATTCCCCGTGTTTGATTCCCTGCCTCTGATTCCCCGCCTCTGATTCCCCATCTCTGATTCACAGCCTTTGATTCGCCACCTCTGATTCCCCATATCTTATTCCCCACCTCTGTTTCCCCACCTCTGATTCCCCGCCTCTGATTCTCCATATCTCATTCCCCGCCTCTGACTCCCCATCTCTGATTCCCGGACTCTGATTCCCCACCTCTGATTCCCGGCCTCTTATTCCCAGCATCTGATTCCAGGCCTCTGATTCCCGGCCTCTGACTCCCCGCTTCTGATTCTGATTCCCTGCCTCTGATTCCCCGCCTCTGATTCCGCACATCTGATTCCCCGCCTCTGTTTCCCCAGATCTAATTCCCCACCTCTGATGCCCCAACTCTGATTTCCCGCCTCTGATTCCCCAGCTCTGATTCCCTGCCTCTGATTCTCCACATCCGATTCCCCATATCTGATTCCCCGCCTCTGTTTCCCCGCCCCTGATTCCCCGCCTCTGTTTCCCCATATCTGATTCCCCGCCTCTGATTCCCAACTATGATTCCCCGCCTCTTATTCCCCAGCTCTGATTCCCTGCCTCTGATTCCCCGCGTTCTATTCCCTGCCTCTGATTCCCCGCCTGTTATTCCCCATCACTGATTCACCACCTCTGATTCCCCACCACTGATTCCCCATATCTAATTCCCCGCCTCTGTTTGCCCGCCTCTGATTCCCCGCCTCTGTTTCCCCATATCTGATTCCCCGCCTCTGAATCCCCAACTCTGATTCCCTGCCTCTGATTCCCCAGCTTCATTCCCCTCCTTTGATTCCCCCCGTCTGATTCCCAGCCTCTGAATCCCCGTGTCTGATAACCTGCCTCTGATTCCCCGCCTCTGATTCCCCATCTCAGATTCACCGCCTCTGATTCCCCACCTCTGATTCCCCATCTCTGATTCCGCACATCCGATTCCCTGCCTCTGATTCCCCGACTCTGATTCCCCACCTCTGATTCCCCAGCTCTGATACCCCGCCTCTGATTCCCCAACTCTGATTCCCCGCCTCTGATTCCCCAGCTCTGATTCCCCGCCTCTGATTCCCCGTGTTTGATCCCCTGCCTCTGATTCCCCAGCTCTGATTCCCAATCTCTGATTCACCGCCTTTGATTCGCCACCTCTGATTCCCCATATCTGATTCCTCGCCACTGTTTCCCCGCCTCTGATTCCCCGCCTCTGATTCCCCATATCTCATTCCCCGCCTCTGATTCCCCATCTCTGATTCCCGGACTCTTATTCCCCACCTCTGATTCCCGACCTCTTATTCCCGGCATCTGATTCCGGCCTCTGATTCCCGGCCTCTGATTCCCTGCTTCTGATTCTGATTCCCTGCCTCTGATTCCCCATTTCTGATTCCGCACATCTAATTCCCTGCCTCTGATTCCCCATCTCTGATTCCCCATATCTGAATCCCCGCCTCTGTTTCCCCATCTCTGATTCCCCGCCTCTGTTTCCCCATATCTAAGTCCCCGCCTCTGATTCCCCAACTTTGATTCCCCACCTCTGATTCCCCAGCTCTGATTCCCCGCCTCTGATTCCCCACATCTGATTCCCCATACGTGATTCCCAGCCTCTGTTTCCCCGCCACTGATTCCCCGCTTCTGTTTCCCCATATCTGATTCCCGGCCTCTGATTCCCCGCCTCTGATTCCCCGCCTCTGATTCCCTGCCTCTGATTCCCCATCTCCGATTCCGCACATCTGATTCCCTGCCTCTCATTCCCCGCCTCTGATTCCCCGCCTCTGATTCCCTGCCTCTGATTCCCAACCTCTGATTCCCCACCTCTGATTCCCCGTTTTTGATTCCCCGCCTCTGTTTCCCCGCCTCTGATTCCCCGCCTCTGATTCCCCAACTCTAATTCCCCGCCTCTGATTCCCCATATTTGATTCCCCGCCTCTGTTTCCCCGCCTCTGATTCCCCGACCCCGTTTCCCCATATCTGATTCCCTGCCTCTGATTCCCCAACTTTGATTCCCAGACTCTGATTCCCCAGCTCTGATTCCCCGCCTCTGATTCCCCGCATCTGATTCCCTGCATCTGATTCCAAGCCTCTGATCCCCTGCCTCTGATTCCCAACCTCTGATTCCCCACCTCTGATTCCCCATATCTGATTCCCAGCCTCTGTTTCCCCGCCTCTGATTCCCCGCCTCTGTTTCCCCATATCTGATTCCCGGCCTCTGATTCCCCGCCTCTGATTCCCTGCCTCTGATTCCCCTTCACCGATTCCGCACATCTGATTCCCTGCCTCTGATTCCCCGCCTCTGATTCCCCGTGTTTGATTCCCCGCCTCTGTTTCCCCACCACTAATTCCCCGCCTCTGATTCCCCAACTCTAATTCCCCGCCTCTGATTCCCCATATCTGATTCCCCGCCTCTGTTTCCCCGCCTCTGATTCCCCGCCCCTGTTTCCCCATATCTGATTCCCTGACTCTGATTCCCCAACTTTGATTCCCAGCCTCTGATTCCCCAGCTCTGATTCCCCGCCTCTGATTCCCCGTGTTTGATTCCCTGCCTCTGATTCCCCGCCTCTGATTCCCCATCTCTGATTCACCGCCTTTGATTCGCCACCTCTGATTCCCCATATCTGATTCCCCACCTCTGTTTCCCCGCCTCAGATTCCCCGCCTCTGATTCTCCATATCTCATTCCCCGCCTCTGACTCCCCATCTCTGATTCCCGGACTCTGATTCCCCACCTCTGATTCCCGGCCTCTTATTCCCAGCATCTGATTCCAGGCCTCTGATTCCCGGCCTCTGGCTCCCCGCTTCTGATTCTGATTCCCTGCCTCTGATTCCCCACGTCTGATTCCCCATATCTGATTCCCCGCCTCTGTTTCCACGCCTCTGATTCCCCGCCTCTGTTTCCCCATATCTAATTCCCCACCTCTGATGCCCCAACTCTGATTCCCCGCCTCTGATTCCACAGCTCTGATTCCCCGCCTCTGATTCCCCGCATCCGATTCCCCATATCTGATACCCCGCCTCAGTTTCCCCGCCCCTGATTCCCCGCCTCTGTTTCCCCATATCTGATTATCCGCCTCTGATTCCCCATCTCAGATTCACCGCCTCTGATTCCCCACCTCTGATTCCCCATCTCTGTTTCCGCACATCCGATTCCCTGCCTCTGATTCCCCGACTCTGATTCCCCACCTCTGATTCCCCAGCTCTGATTCCCCGCCTCTGATTCCCCAACTCTGATTCCCCGCCTCTGATTCCCCAGCTCTGATTCCCCGCCTCTGATTCCCCGTGTTTGATCCCCTGCCTCTGATTCCCCAGCTCTGATTCCCCATCTCTGATTCACCGCCTTTGATTCGCCATCTCTGATTCCCCATATCTGATTCCTCGCCACTGTTTCCCCGCCTCTGATTCCCCGCCTCTGATTCCCCATATCTCATTCCCCGCCTCTGATTCCCCATCTCTGATTCCCGGACTCTGATTCCCCACCTCTGATTCCCGACCTCTTATTCCCGGCATCTGATTCCGGCCTCTGATTCCCGGCCTCTGATTCCCTGCTTCTGATTCTGATTCCCTGCCTCTGATTCCCCATTTCTGATTCCGCACATCTAATTCCCTGCCTCTTATTCCCCACCTCTGATTCCCCATATCTGAATCCCCACCTCTGTTTCCCCGTCTCTGATTCCCCGCCTCTGTTTCCCCATATCTAAGTCCCCGCCTCTGATTCCCCAACTTTGATTCCCCACCTCTGATTCCCCAGCTCTGATTCCCCGCCTCTGATTCCCCACATCTGATTCCCCATACCTGATTCCCAGCCTCTGTTTCCCCGCCTCTGATTCCCCGCTTCTGTTTCCCCACATCTGATTCCCGGCCTCTGATTCCCCGCCTCTGATTCCCCGCCTCTGATTCCGTGCCTCTGATTCCCCATCTCCGATTCCGCACATCTGATTCCCTGCCTCTCATTCCCCGCCTCTGATTCCCCGCCTCTGATTCCCTGCCTCTGATTCCCAACCTCTGATTCCCCACCTCTGATTCCCCGTGTTTGATTCCCCGCCTCTGTCTCCCCGCCTCTGATTCCCCGCCTCTGATTCCCCAACTCTAATTCCCCGCCTCTGCTTCCCCATATCTGATTCCCCGCCTCTGTTTCCCCGCCTCTGATTCCCCGCCCCTGATTCCCCATATCTGATTCCCCGCCTCTGATTCCCCAACTTTGATTCCCAGACTCTGATTCCCCAGCTCTGATTCCCCGCCTCTGATTCCCCGCATCTGATTCCCTGCATCTGATTCCAAGCCTCTGATCCCCTGCCTCTGATTCCCAACCTCTGATTCCCCACCTCTGATTCCCCATATCTGATTCCCAGCATCTGTTTCCCCGCCTCTGATTCCCCGCCTCTGTTTCCCCATATCTGATTCCCGGCCTCTGGTTCCCCGCCTCTGATTCCCCGCCTCTGATTCCCTGCCTCTGATTCCCCATCTCCGATTCCGCACATCTGATTCCCTGCCTCTGATTCCCCGCCTCTGATTCCCCGCCTCTGATTCCCTGCCTCTGATTCCCAACCTCTGATTCCCCACCTCTGATTCCCCGTGTTTGATTCCCCGCCTCTGTATCCCCGCCTCTGATTCCCCGCCTCTGATTCCCCAACTCTAATTCCCCGCCTCTGATTCCCCATATCTGATTCCCCGCCTCTGTTTCCCCGCCTCTGATTCCCCGCCCCTGTTTCCCCATATCTGATTCCCTGCCTCTGATTCCCCAACTTTGATTCCCAGCCTCTGATTCCCCAGCTCTGATTCCCCGCCTCTGATTCCCCGCATCTGATTCCCTGCATCTGATTCCCCGCCTCTGATTCCCCGCATCTGATTCCCTGCATCTGATTCCAAGCCTCTGATTCCCTGCCTCTGATTCCCAACCTCTGTTTCCCCACCTCTGATTCCCCATATCTGATTCCCAGCCTCTGTTTCCCCGCCTCTGATTCCCCGCCTCTGTTTCCCCATATCTGATTCCCGGCCTCTGATTCCCCGCATCTGATTCCCCGCCGCTGATTCCCTGCCTCTGATTCCTCATCTCCGATTCCGCACATCTGATTCCCTGCCTCTCATTCCCCGCCTCTGATTCCCCGCCTCTGATTCCCTGCCTCTGATTCCCAACCTCTGATTCCCCACCTCTGATTCCCCGTGTTTGATTCCCCGCCTCTGTTTCCCCGCCTCTGATTCCCCGCCTCTGATTCCCCAACTCTAATTCCCCGCCTCTGATTCCCCATATCTGATTCCCTGCCTCTGTTTCCCCGCCTCTGATTCCCCGCCCCTGTTTCCCCATATCTGATTCCCTGCCTCTGATTCCCCAACTTTGATT
Organism: Narcine bancroftii; assembly: GCF_036971445.1. Taxonomy (NCBI): domain Eukaryota; kingdom Metazoa; phylum Chordata; class Chondrichthyes; order Torpediniformes; family Narcinidae; genus Narcine; species Narcine bancroftii. The sequence goes on along the minus strand of NW_027211893.1, from coordinate 12,819,263 downwards.
CCCAGCCTTTGATTCCCCAGCTCTGATTCCCCGCCTCTGATTCCCCGTGTTTCATTCCCTGCCTCTGATTCCCCGCCTCTGATTCCCCATCTCTGATTCACAGCCTTTGATTCGCCACCTCTGATTCCCCATATCTGATTCCCCACCTCTGTTTCCCCACCTCTGATTCCCCGCCTCTGATTCTCCATATCTCATTCCCCGCCTCTGACTCCCCATCTCTGATTCCCGGACTCTGATTCCCCACCTCTGATTCCCGGCCTCTTATTCCCAGCATCTGATTCCAGGCCTCTGATTCCCGGCCTCTGACTCCCCGCTTCTGATTCTGATTCCCTGCCTCTGATTCCCCGCCTCTGATTCCGCACATCTGATTCCCCGCCTCTGTTTCCCCAGATCTAATTCCCCACCTCTGATGCCCCAACTCTGATTTCCCGCCTCTGATTCCCCAGCTCTGATTCCCTGCCTCTGATTCTCCACATCCGATTCCCCATATCTGATTCCCCGCCTCTGTTTCCCCGCCCCTGATTCCCCGCCTCTGTTTCCCCATATCTGATTCCCCGCCTCTGATTCCCAACTATGATTCCCCGCCTCTTATTCCCCAGCTCTGATTCCCTGCCTCTGATTCCCCGCGTTCTATTCCCTGCCTCTGATTCCCCGCCTGTGATTCCCCATCACTGATTCACCACCTCTGATTCCCCACCACTGATTCCCCATATCTAATTCCCCGCCTCTGTTTGCCCGCCTCTGATTCCCCGCCTCTGTTTCCCCATATCTGATTCCCCGCCTCTGAATCCCCAACTCTGATTCCCTGCCTCTGATTCCCCAGCTTCATTCCCCGCCTTTGATTCCCCCCGTCTGATTCCCAGCCTCTGAATCCCCGTGTCTGATAACCTGCCTCTGATTCCCCGCCTCTGATTCCCCATCTCAGATTCACCGCCTCTGATTCCCCACCTCTGATTCCCCATCTCTGATTCCGCACATCCGATTCCCTGCCTCTGATTCCCCGACTCTGATTCCCCACCTCTGATTCCCCAGCTCTGATTCCCCGCCTCTGATTCCCCGTGTTTGATCCCCTGCCTCTGATTCCCCAGCTCTGATTCCCCATCTCTGATTCACCGCCTTTGATTCGCCACCTCTGATTCCCCATATCTGATTCCTCGCCACTGTTTCCCCGCCTCTGATTCCCCGCCTCTGATTCCCCATATCTCATTCCCCGCCTCTGATTCCCCATCTCTGATTCCCGGACTCTTATTCCCCACCTCTGATTCCCGACCTCTTATTCCCGGCATCTGATTCCGGCCTCTGATTCCCGGCCTCTGATTCCCTGCTTCTGATTCTGATTCCCTGCCTCTGATTCCCCATTTCTGATTCCGCACATCTAATTCCCTGCCTCTGATTCCCCACCTCTGATTCCCCATATCTGAATCCCCGCCTCTGTTTCCCCATCTCTGATTCCCCGCCTCTGTTTCCCCATATCTAAGTCCCCGCCTCTGATTCCCCAACTTTGATTCCCCACCTCTGATTCCCCAGCTCTGATTCCCCGCCTCTGATTCCCCACATCTGATTCCCCATACCTGATTCCCAGCCTCTGTTTCCCCGCCACTGATTCCCCGCTTCTGTTTCCCCATATCTGATTCCCGGCCTCTGATTCCCCGCCTCTGATTCCCCGCCTCTGATTCCCTGCCTCTGATTCCCCATCTCCGATTCCGCACATCTGATTCCCTGCCTCTCATTCCCCGCCTCTGATTCCCCGCCTCTGATTCCCTGCCTCTGATTCCCAACCTCTGATTCCCCACCTCTGATTCCCCGTGATTGATTCCCCGCCTCTGTTTCCCCGCCTCTGATTCCCCGCCTCTGATTCCCCAACTCTAATTCCCCGCCTCTGATTCCCCATATTTGATTCCCCGCCTCTGTTTCCCCGCCTCTGATTCCCCGACCCTGTTTCCCCATATCTGATTCCCTGCCTCTGATTCCCCAACTTTGATTCCCAGACTCTGATTCCCCAGCTCTGATTCCCCGCCTCTGATTCCCCGCATCTGATTCCCTGCATCTGATTCCAAGCCTCTGATCCCCTGCCTCTGATTCCCAACCTCTGATTCCCCACCTCTGATTCCCCATATCTGATTCCCAGCCTCTGTTTCCCCGCCTCTGATTCCCCGCCTCTGTTTCCCCATATCTGATTCCCGGCCTCTGATTCCCCGCCTCTGATTCCCTGCCTCTGATTCCCCTTCACCGATTCCGCACATCTGATTCCCTGCCTCTGAATCCCCGCCTCTGATTCCCCGTGTTTGATTCCCCGCCTCTGTTTCCCCACCACTAATTCCCCGCCTCTGATTCCCCAACTCTAATTCCCCGCCTCTGATTCCCCATATCTGATTCCCCGCCTCTGTTTCCCCGCCTCTGATTCCCCGCCCCTGTTTCCCCATATCTGATTCCCTGACTCTGATTCCCCAACTTTGATTCCCAGCCTCTGATTCCCCAGCTCTGATTCCCCGCCTCTGATTCCCCGTGTTTGATTCCCTGCCTCTGATTCCCCGCCTCTGATTCCCCATCTCTGATTCACCGCCTTTGATTCGCCACCTCTGATTCCCCATATCTGATTCCCCACCTCTGTTTCCCCGCCTCTGATTCCCCGCCTCTGATTCTCCATATCTCATTCCCCGCCTCTGACTCCCCATCTCTGATTCCCGGACTCTGATTCCCCACCTCTGATTCCCGGCCTCTTATTCCCAGCATCTGATTCCAGGCCTCTGATTCCCGGCCTCTGGCTCCCCGCTTCTGATTCTGATTCCCTGCCTCTGATTCCCCACGTCTGATTCCCCATATCTGATTCCCCGCCTCTGTTTCCACGCCTCTGATTCCCCGCCTCTGTTTCCCCATATCTAATTCCCCACCTCTGATGCCCCAACTCTGATTCCCCGCCTCTGATTCCACAGCTCTGATTCCCCGCCTCTGATTCCCCGCATCCGATTCCCCATATCTGATTCCCCGCCTCTGTTTCCCCGCCCCTGATTCCCCGCTTCTGTTTCCCCATATCTGATTATCCGCCTCTGATTCCCAACTATGATTCCCCGCCTCTGAATCCCCGCGTCTGATTCCGTGCCTCTGCTTCCCCGCCTCTGATTCCCCAACTCTGATTCCCCGCCTCTGATTCCCCAGCTCTGATTCCCCGCCTCTGATTCCCCGTGTTTGATTCCCTGCCTCTGATTCCCGGCCTCTGATTCCGCATCTCTGATTCACCGCCTTTGATTCGCCACCTCTGATTCCCCATATCTGATTCCCCGCATCTGTTTCCCCGCCTCTGATTCCCCGCCTCTGATTCCCAATATCTCATTCCCCGCCTCTGAATCCCCATCTCTGATTCCCGTACTCTGATTCCCCACCTCTGATTCCCGGCCTCTTATTCCCGGCATCTGATTCCGGCCTCTGATTCCCGGCCTCTGATTCCCTGCTTCTGATTCTGATTCCCTGCCTCTGATTCCCCATCTCTGATTCCGCACATCTGATTCCCTGCCTCTGATTCCCCACCTCTGATTCCCCATATCTGATTCCCCGCCTCTGTTTCCCCGCCTCTGATCTCCCGCCTCTGTTTCCCAATATCTAAGTCCCCGCCACTGATTCCCCAACTCCGATTCCCCACCTCTGATTCCCCAGCTCTGATTCCCCGCCTCTGATTCCCCGCATCTGATTCCCTGCATCTGATTCCAAGCCTCTGATTCGCTGCCTCTGATTCCCAACCTCTGATTCCCCACCTCTGATTCCCCATATCTGATTCCCCGCCTCTGTTACCCCGCCTCTGATTCCCCACCTCTGTTTCCCCATATCTGATTCCCGGCCTCTTATTCCCCGCCTCTGATTCCCCACCTCTGATTCCCTACCTCTGATTCCCCATCTCCGATTCCGCACATCTGATTCCCTGCCTCTGATTCCCCAGCTCTGATTCCCCGCCTCTGCTTCCCCGCATCTGATTCCCTGCATCTGATTCCAAGCCTCTGATTCGCTGCCTCTGATTCCCAACCTCTGATTCCCCACCTCTGATTCCCCATATCTGATTCCCCGCCTCTGTTGCCCCGCCTCTGATTCCCCTCCTCTGATTCCCCAACTCTAATTCCCCGCCTCTGATTCCCCAGCTCTGATTCCCCGTGTTTGATTCCCTGCCTCTGATTCCCTGCCCTGATTCCCCATCTCTGTTACACCGCCTTTGATTCGCCACCTCTGATTCCCCATATCTGATTCCCCGCCTCTGTTTCGCCGCCTCTGATTCCCTGCCTCTGATTCCCAACCTCTGATTCCACACCTCTGATTCCCCATATCTGATTCGCCGCCTCTGTTTCCCCGCCTCTGATTCCCTGCCCTTGTTTCCCCATATCTGATTCCCTGCCTCTGATTCCCCAACTCTGATTCCCCGTGTTTCATTCCCTGCCTCTGATTCCCGGCCTCTGATTCCGCATCTCTGATTCACCGCCTTTGATTCGCCACCTCTGATTCCCCATATCTGATTCCCCGCATCTGTTTCCCCGCCTCTGATTCCCCGCCTCTGATTCCCCATATCTCATTCCCCGCCTCTGAATCCCCATCTCTGATTCCCGGACTCTGATTCCCCACCTCTGATTCCTGGCCTCTTATTCCCGGCATCTGATTCCGGCCTCTGATTCCCGGCCTCTGATTCCCTGCTTCTGATTCTGATTCCCTGCCTCTGATTCCCCATCTCTGATTCCGCACATCTGATTCCCTGCCTCTGATTCCCCACCTCTGATTCCCCATATCTGATTCCCCGCCTCTGTTTCCCCGCCTCTGATTTCCCGCCTCTGTTTCCCAATATCTAAGTCCCCGCCTCTGATTCCCCAACTCTGATTCCCCACCTCTGATTCCCCAGCTCTGATTCCCCGCCTCTGATTCCCCGCATCTGATTCCCTGCATCTGATTCCAAGCCTCTGATTCGCTGCCTCTGATTCCCAACCTCTGATTCCCCACCTCTGATTCCCCATATCTGATTCCCCGCCTCTGTTACCCCGCCTCTGATTCCCCACCTCTGTTTCCCCATATCTGATTCCCGGCCTCTTATTCCCCGCCTCTGATTCCCCACCTCTGATTCCCTACGTCTGATTCCCCATCTCCGATTCCGCACATCTGATTCCCTGCCTCTGATTCCCCGCCTCTGATTCCCTGCCTCTGATTCCGAACCTCTGATTCCCCACCTCTGATTCCCCATATCTGATTCCCCGCCTCTGTTGCCCCGCCTCTGATTCCCCTCCTCTGATTCCCCAACTCTAATTCCCCGCCTCTGATTCCCCAGCTCTGATTCCCCGTGTTTGATTCCCTGCCTCTGATTCCCTGCCCTGATTCCCCATCTCTGTTACACCGCCTTTGATTCGCCACCTCTGATTCCCCATATCTGATTCCCCGCCTCTGTTTCGCCGCCTCTGATTCCCTGCCTCTGATTCCCAACCTCTGATTCCACACCTCTGATTCCCCATATCTGATTCCCCGCCTCTGTTTCCCCGCCTCTGATTCCCTGCCCTTGTTTCCCCATATCTGATTCCCTGCCTCTGATTCCCCAACTCTGATTCCCCGCCTCTGATTCCCCAGCTCTGATTCCCCGCCCCTGATTTCCCGTGTTTGATTCCCTGCCTCTGATTCCCCGCCTCTGATTTCCCATCTCTGATTCACTGCCTTTGATTCGCCACCTCTGATTCCACATATCTGATTCCCCACCTCTGTTTCCCCGCCTCTGATTCCCCGCCTCTGATTCTACATATCTCATTTAAAGCCTCTGAATCCCCATCTCTGATTCCCGGACTCTGATTCCCCACCTCTGATTCCCGGCCTCTTATTCCCAGCATCTGATTCCCGGCCTCTGATTCCCGGCCTCTGATTCCCCGCTTCTGATTCTGATTCGCTGCCTCTGATTCCCCATCTCTGATTCCGCACATCTGATTCCCTGCCTCTGATTCCCCACCTCTGATTCCCGGCCTCTTATTCCCGGCATCTGATTCCGGCCTCTGATTCCCGGCCTCTGATTCCCTGCTTCTGATTCTGATTCCCTGCCTCTGATTCCCCATCTCTGATTCCGCACATCTGATTCCCTGCCTCTGATTCCCCACCTCTGATTCCCCATATCTGATTCCCCGCCTCTGTTTCCCCGCCTCTGATTTCCCGCCTCTGTTTCCCAATATCTAAGTCCCCGCCACTGATTCCCCAACTCCGATTCCCCACCTCTGATTCCCCAGCTCTGATTCCCCGCCTCTGATTCCCCGCATCTGATTCCCTGCATCTGATTCCAAGCCTCTGATTCGCTGCCTCTGATTCCCAACCTCTGATTCCCCACCTCTGATTCCCCATATCTGATTCCCCGCCTCTGTTACCCCGCCTCTGATTCCCCACCTCTGTTTCCCCATATCTGATTCCCGGCCTCTTATTCCCCGCCTCTGATTCCCCACCTCTGATTCCCTACCTCTGATTCCCCATCTCCGATTCCGCACATCTGATTCCCTGCCTCTGATTCCCCAGCTCTGATTCCCCGCCTCTGCTTCCCCGCATCTGATTCCCTGCATCTGATTCCAAGCCTCTGATTCGCTGCCTCTGATTCCCAACCTCTGATTCCCCACCTCTGATTCCCCATATCTGATTCCCCGCCTCTGTTGCCCCGCCTCTGATTCCCCTCCTCTGATTCCCCAACTCTAATTCCCCGCCTCTGATTCCCCAGCTCTGATTCCCCGTGTTTGATTCCCTGCCTCTGATTCCCTGCCCTGATTCCCCATCTCTGTTACACCGCCTTTGATTCGCCACCTCTGATTCCCCATATCTGATTCCCCGCCTCTGTTTCGCCGCCTCTGATTCCCTGCCTCTGATTCCCAACCTCTGATTCCACACCTCTGATTCCCCATATCTGATTCCCCGCCTCTGTTTCCCCGCCTCTGATTCCCTGCCCTTGTTTCCCCATATCTGATTCCCTGCCTCTGATTCCCCAACTCTGATTCCCCGTGTTTCATTCCCTGCCTCTGATTCCCGGCCTCTGATTCCGCATCTCTGATTCACCGCCTTTGATTCGCCACCTCTGATTCCCCATATCTGATTCCCCGCATCTGTTTCCCCGCCTCTGATTCCCCGCCTCTGATTCCCCATATCTCATTCCCCGCCTCTGAATCCCCATCTCTGATTCCCGGACTCTGATTCCCCACCTCTGATTCCTGGCCTCTTATTCCCGGCATCTGATTCCGGCCTCTGATTCCCGGCCTCTGATTCCCTGCTTCTGATTCTGATTCCCTGCCTCTGATTCCCCATCTCTGATTCCGCACATCTGATTCCCTGCCTCTGATTCCCCACCTCTGATTCCCCATATCTGATTCCCCGCCTCTGTTTCCCCGCCTCTGATTTCCCGCCTCTGTTTCCCAATATCTAAGTCCCCGCCTCTGATTCCCCAACTCTGATTCCCCACCTCTGATTCCCCAGCTCTGATTCCCCGCCTCTGATTCCCCGCATCTGATTCCCTGCATCTGATTCCAAGCCTCTGATTCGCTGCCTCTGATTCCCAAACTCTGATTCCCCACCTCTGATTCCCCATATCTGATTCCCCGCCTCTGTTACCCCGCCTCTGATTCCCCACCTCTGTTTCCCCATATCTGATTCCCGGCCTCTTATTCCCCGCCTCTGATTCCCCACCTCTGATTCCCTACGTCTGATTCCCCATCTCCGATTCCGCACATCTGATTCCCTGCCTCTGATTCCCCGCCTCTGATTCCCTGCCTCTGATTCCGAACCTCTGATTCCCCACCTCTGATTCCCCATATCTGATTCCCCGCCTCTGTTGCCCCGCCTCTGATTCCCCTCCTCTGATTCCCCAACTCTAATTCCCCGCCTCTGATTCCCCAGCTCTGATTCCCCGTGTTTGATTCCCTGCCTCTGATTCCCTGCCCTGATTCCCCATCTCTGTTACACAGCCTTTGATTCGCCACCTCTGATTCCCCATATCTGATTCCCCGCCTCTGTTTCGCCGCCTCTGATTCCCTGCCTCTGATTCCCAACCTCTGATTCCACACCTCTGATTCCCCATATCTGATTCCCCGCCTCTGTTTCCCCGCCTCTGATTCCCTGCCCTTGTTTCCCCATATCTGATTCCCTGCCTCTGATTCCCCAACTCTGATTCCCCGCCTCTGATTCCCCAGCTCTGATTCCCCGCCCCTGATTTCCCGTGTTTGATTCCCTGCCTCTGATTCCCCGCCTCTGATTTCCCATCTCTGATTCACTGCCTTTGATTCGCCACCTCTGATTCCACATATCTGATTCCCCACCTCTGTTTCCCCGCCTCTGATTCCCCGCCTCTGATTCTACATATCTCATTTAAAGCCTCTGAATCCCCATCTCTGATTCCCGGACTCTGATTCCCCACCTCTGATTCCCGGCCTCTTATTCCCAGCATCTGATTCCCGGCCTCTGATTCCCGGCCTCTGATTCCCCGCTTCTGATTCTGATTCGCTGCCTCTGATTCCCCATCTCTGATTCCGCACATCTGATTCCCTGCCTCTGATTCCCCACCTCTGATTCCCCATATCTGATTTCCCGCCTCTGTTTCCCCGCCTCTGATTCCCCGCCTCTGTTTCCCCATATCTAATTCCCAACCTCTGATGCCCCAACTCTGATTCCCTGCCTCTGATTCCCCGCGTTCTATTCCCTGCCTCTGATTCCCCGCCTGTGATTCCCCATCTCTGATTCACCACCTCTGATTCCCCACCTCTGATTCCCCATATCTAATTCCCCGCCTCTGTTTGCCCGCCTCTGATTCCCCGCCTCTGTTTCCCCATATCTGATTCCCCGCCTCTGAATCCCCAACTCTGATTCCCTGCCTCTGATTCCCCAGCTCGGATTCCCCGCCTTTGATTCGCCCCGTCTGATTCCCAGCCTCTGAATCCCCGTGTCTGATTTCCTGCCTCTGATTCCCCGCCTCTGATGCCCCAACTCTGATTCCCTGCCTCTGATTCCCCGCGTTCTATTCCCTGCCTCTGATTCCCCGCCTGTGATTCCCCATCTCTGATTCACCACCTCTGATTCCCCACCTCTGATTCCCCATATCTAATTCCCCGCCTCTGTTTGCCCGCCTCTGATTCCCCGCCTCTGTTTCCCCATATCTGATTCCCTGCCTCTGAATCCCCAACTTTGATTCCCCACCTCTGATTCCCCAGCTCTGATTCCCCGCCTCTGATTCCCCACATCTGATTCCCCATACCTGATTCCCAGCCTCTGTTTCCCCGCCTCTGATTCCCCGCCTCTGTTTCCCCACATCTGATTCCCGGCCTCTGATTCCCCGCCTCTGATTCCCCGCCTCTGATTCCGTGCCTCTGATTCCCCATCTCCGATTCCGCACATCTGATTCCCTGCCTCTCATTCCCCGCCTCTGATTCCCCGCCTCTGATTCCCTGCCTCTGATTCCCAACCTCTGATTCCCCACCTCTGATTCCCCGTGTTTGATTCCCCGCCTCTGTCTCCCCGCCTCTGATTCCCCGCCTCTGATTCCCCAACTCTAATTCCCCGCCTCTGCTTCCCCATATCTGATTCCCCGCCTCTGTTTCCCCGCCTCTGATTCCCCGCCCCTGATTCCCCATATCTGATTCCCCGCCTCTGATTCCCCAACTTTGATTCCCAGACTCTGATTCCCCAGCTCTGATTCCCCGCCTCTGATTCCCCGCATCTGATTCCCTGCATCTGATTCCAAGCCTCTGATCCCCTGCCTCTGATTCCCAACCTCTGATTCCCCACCTCTGATTCCCCATATCTGATTCCCAGCATCTGTTTCCCCGCCTCTGATTCCCCGCCTCTGTTTCCCCATATCTGATTCCCGGCCTCTGGTTCCCCGCCTCTGATTCCCCGCCTCTGATTCCCTGCCTCTGATTCCCCATCTCCGATTCCGCACATCTGATTCCCTGCCTCTGATTCCCCGCCTCTGATTCCCCGCCTCTGATTCCCTGCCTCTGATTCCCAACCTCTGATTCCCCACCTCTGATTCCCCGTGTTTGATTCCCCGCCTCTGTATCCCCGCCTCTGATTCCCCGCCTCTGATTCCCCAACTCTAATTCCCCGCCTCTGATTCCCCATATCTGATTCCCCGCCTCTGTTTCCCCGCCTCTGATTCCCCGCCCCTGTTTCCCCATATCTGATTCCCTGCCTCTGATTCCCCAACTTTGATTCCCAGCCTCTGATTCCCCAGCTCTGATTCCCCGCCTCTGATTCCCCGCATCTGATTCCCTGCATCTGATTCCAAGCCTCTGATTCCCTGCCTCTGATTCCCAACCTCTGATTCCCCACCTCTGATTCCCCATATCTGATTCCCCGCCTCTGTTGCCCCGCCTCTGATTCCCCTCCTCTGATTCCCCAGCTCTGATTCCCTGCCTCTGATTCTCCACATCCGATTCCCCATATCTGATTCCCCGCCTCTGTTTCCCCGCCCCTGATTCCCCGCCTCTGTTTCCCCATATCTGATTCCCCGCCTCTGATTCCCAACTATGATTCCCCGCCTCTTATTCCCCAGCTCTGATTCCCTGCCTCTGATTCCCCGCGTTCTATTCCCTGCCTCTGATTCCCCGCCTGTGATTCCCCATCACTGATTCACCACCTCTGATTCCCCACCACTGATTCCCCATATCTAATTCCCCGCCTCTGTTTGCCCGCCTCTGATTCCCCGCCTCTGTTTCCCCATATCTGATTCCCCGCCTCTGAATCCCCAACTCTGATTCCCTGCCTCTGATTCCCCAGCTTCATTCCCCGCCTTTGATTCCCCCCGTCTGATTCCCAGCCTCTGAATCCCCGTGTCTGATAACCTGCCTCTGATTCCCCGCCTCTGATTCCCCATCTCAGATTCACCGCCTCTGATTCCCCACCTCTGATTCCCCATCTCTGATTCCGCACATCCGATTCCCTGCCTCTGATTCCCCGACTCTGATTCCCCACCTCTGATTCCCCAGCTCTGATTCCCCGCCTCTGATTCCCCAACTCTGATTCCCCGCCTCTGATTCCCCAGCTCTGATTCCCCGCCTCTGATTCCCCGTGTTTGATCCCCTGCCTCTGATTCCCCAGCTCTGATTCCCAATCTCTGATTCACCGCCTTTGATTCGCCACCTCTGATTCCCCATATCTGATTCCTCGCCACTGTTTCCCCGCCTCTGATTCCCCGCCTCTGATTCCCCATATCTCATTCCCCGCCTCTGATTCCCCATCTCTGATTCCCGGACTCTTATTCCCCACCTCTGATTCCCGACCTCTTATTCCCGGCATCTGATTCCGGCCTCTGATTCCCGGCCTCTGATTCCCTGCTTCTGATTCTGATTCCCTGCCTCTGATTCCCCATTTCTGATTCCGCACATCTAATTCCCTGCCTCTGATTCCCCACCTCTGATTCCCCATATCTGAATCCCCGCCTCTGTTTCCCCATCTCTGATTCCCCGCCTCTGTTTCCCCATATCTAAGTCCCCGCCTCTGATTCCCCAACTTTGATTCCCCACCTCTGATTCCCCAGCTCTGATTCCCCGCCTCTGATTCCCCACATCTGATTCCCCATACGTGATTCCCAGCCTCTGTTTCCCCGCCACTGATTCCCCGCTTCTGTTTCCCCATATCTGATTCCCGGCCTCTGATTCCCCGCCTCTGATTCCCCGCCTCTGATTCCCTGCCTCTGATTCCCCATCTCCGATTCCGCACATCTGATTCCCTGCCTCTCATTCCCCGCCTCTGATTCCCCGCCTCTGATTCCCTGCCTCTGATTCCCAACCTCTGATTCCCCACCTCTGATTCCCCGTTTTTGATTCCCCGCCTCTGTTTCCCCGCCTCTGATTCCCCGCCTCTGATTCCCCAACTCTAATTCCCCGCCTCTGATTCCCCATATTTGATTCCCCGCCTCTGTTTCCCCGCCTCTGATTCCCCGACCCTGTTTCCCCATATCTGATTCCCTGCCTCTGATTCCCCAACTTTGATTCCCAGACTCTGATTCCCCAGCTCTGATTCCCCGCCTCTGATTCCCCGCATCTGATTCCCTGCATCTGATTCCAAGCCTCTGATCCCCTGCCTCTGATTCCCAACCTCTGATTCCCCACCTCTGATTCCCCATATCTGATTCCCAGCCTCTGTTTCCCCGCCTCTGATTCCCCGCCTCTGTTTCCCCATATCTGATTCCCGGCCTCTGATTCCCCGCCTCTGATTCCCTGCCTCTGATTCCCCTTCACCGATTCCGCACATCTGATTCCCTGCCTCTGATTCCCCGCCTCTGATTCCCCGTGTTTGATTCCCCGCCTCTGTTTCCCCACCACTAATTCCCCGCCTCTGATTCCCCAACTCTAATTCCCCGCCTCTGATTCCCCATATCTGATTCCCCGCCTCTGTTTCCCCGCCTCTGATTCCCCGCCCCTGTTTCCCCATATCTGATTCCCTGACTCTGATTCCCCAACTTTGATTCCCAGCCTCTGATTCCCCAGCTCTGATTCCCCGCCTCTGATTCCCCGTGTTTGATTCCCTGCCTCTGATTCCCCGCCTCTGATTCCCCATCTCTGATTCACCGCCTTTGATTCGCCACCTCTGATTCCCCATATCTGATTCCCCACCTCTGTTTCCCCGCCTCAGATTCCCCGCCTCTGATTCTCCATATCTCATTCCCCGCCTCTGACTCCCCATCTCTGATTCCCGGACTCTGATTCCCCACCTCTGATTCCCGGCCTCTTATTCCCAGCATCTGATTCCAGGCCTCTGATTCCCGGCCTCTGGCTCCCCGCTTCTGATTCTGATTCCCTGCCTCTGATTCCCCACGTCTGATTCCCCATATCTGATTCCCCGCCTCTGTTTCCACGCCTCTGATTCCCCGCCTCTGTTTCCCCATATCTAATTCCCCACCTCTGATGCCCCAACTCTGATTCCCCGCCTCTGATTCCACAGCTCTGATTCCCCGCCTCTGATTCCCCGCATCCGATTCCCCATATCTGATACCCCGCCTCTGTTTCCCCGCCCCTGATTCCCCGCCTCTGTTTCCCCATATCTGATTATCCGCCTCTGATTCCCCATCTCAGATTCACCGCCTCTGATTCCCCACCTCTGATTCCCCATCTCTGTTTCCGCACATCCGATTCCCTGCCTCTGATTCCCCGACTCTGATTCCCCACCTCTGATTCCCCAGCTCTGATTCCCCGCCTCTGATTCCCCAACTCTGATTCCCCGCCTCTGATTCCCCAGCTCTGATTCCCCGCCTCTGATTCCCCGTGTTTGATCCCCTGCCTCTGATTCCCCAGCTCTGATTCCCCATCTCTGATTCACCGCCTTTGATTCGCCATCTCTGATTCCCCATATCTGATTCCTCGCCACTGTTTCCCCGCCTCTGATTCCCCGCCTCTGATTCCCCATATCTCATTCCCCGCCTCTGATTCCCCATCTCTGATTCCCGGACTCTGATTCCCCACCTCTGATTCCCGACCTCTTATTCCCGGCATCTGATTCCGGCCTCTGATTCCCGGCCTCTGATTCCCTGCTTCTGATTCTGATAACCCTGCCTCTGATTCCCCATTTCTGATTCCGCACATCTAATTCCCTGCCTCTTATTCCCCACATCTGATTCCCCATATCTGAATCCCCGCCTCTGTTTCCCCGTCTCTGATTCCCCGCCTCTGTTTCCCCATATCTAAGTCCCCGCCTCTGATTCCCCAACTTTGATTCCCCACCTCTGATTCCCCAGCTCTGATTCCCCGCCTCTGATTCCCCACATCTGATTCCCCATACCTGATTCCCAGCCTCTGTTTCCCCGCCTCTGATTCCCCGCTTCTGTTTCCCCACATCTGATTCCCGGCCTCTGATTCCCCGCCTCTGATTCCCCGCCTCTCATTCCGTGCCTCTGATTCCCCATCTCCGATTCCGCACATCTGATTCCCTGCCTCTCATTCCCCGCCTCTGATTCCCCGCCTCTGATTCCCTGCCTCTGATTCCCAACCTCTGATTCCCCACCTCTGATTCCCCGTGTTTGATTCCCCGCCTCTGTCTCCCCGCCTCTGATTCCCCGCCTCTGATTCCCCAACTCTAATTCCCCGCCTCTGCTTCCCCATATCTGATTCCCCGCCTCTGTTTCCCCGCCTCTGATTCCCCGCCCCTGATTCCCCATATCTGATTCCCCGCCTCTGATTCCCCAACTTTGATTCCCAGACTCTGATTCCCCAGCTCTGATTCCCCGCCTCTGATTCCCCGCATCTGATTCCCTGCATCTGATTCCAAGCCTCTGATCCCCTGCCTCTGATTCCCAACCTCTGATTCCCCACCTCTGATTCCCCATATCTGATTCCCAGCATCTGTTTCCCCGCCTCTGATTCCCCGCCTCTGTTTCCCCATATCTGATTCCCGGCCTCTGGTTCCCCGCCTCTGATTCCCCGCCTCTGATTCCCTGCCTCTGATTCCCCATCTCCGATTCTGCACATCTGATTCCCTGCCTCTCATTCCCCGCCTCTGATTCCCCGCCTCTGATTCCCTGCCTCTGATTCCCAACCTCTGATTCCCCACCTCTGATTCCCCGTGTTTGATTCCCCGCCTCTGTATCCCCGCCTCTGATTCCCCGCCTCTGATTCCCCAACTCTAATTCCCCGCCTCTGATTCCCCATATCTGATTCCCCGCCTCTGTTTCCCCGCCTCTGATTCCCCGCCCCTGTTTCCCCATATCTGATTCCCTGCCTCTGATTCCCCAACTTTGATTCCCTGCCTCTCATTCCCCGCCTCTGATTCCCCGCCTCTGATTCCCTGCCTCTGATTCCCAACCTCTGATTCCCCACCTCTGATTCCCCGTGTTTGATTCCCCGCCTCTGTTTCCCCGCCTCTGATTCCCCGCCTCTGATTCCCCAACTCTAATTCCCCGCCTCTGATTCCCCATATCTGATTCCCTGCCTCTGTTTCCCCGCCTCTGATTCCCCGCCCCTGTTTCCCCATATCTGATTCCCTGCCTCTGATTCCCCAACTTTGATTCCCAGCCTTTGATTCCCCAGCTCTGATTCCCCGCCTCTGATTCCCCGTGTTTGATTCCCTGCCTCTGATTCCCCGCCTCTGATTCCCCATCTCTGATTCACAGCCTTTGATTCGCCACCTCTGATTCCCCATATCTGATTCCCCACCTCTGTTTCCCCACCTCTGATTCCCCGCCTCTGATTCTCCATATCTCATTCCCCGCCTCTGACTCCCCATCTCTGATTCCCGGACTCTGATTCCCCACCTCTGATTCCCGGCCTCTTATTCCCAGCATCTGATTCCAGGCCTCTGATTCCCGGCCTCTGACTCCCCGCTTCTGATTCTGATTCCCTGCCTCTGATTCCCCGCCTCTGATTCCGCACATCTGATTCCCCGCCTCTGTTTCCCCAGATCTAATTCCCCACCTCTGATGCCCCAACTCTGATTTCCCGCCTCTGATTCCCCAGCTCTGATTCCCTGCCTCTGATTCTCCACATCCGATTCCCCATATCTGATTCCCCGCCTCTGTTTCCCCGCCCCTGATTCCCCGCGTCTGTTTCCCCATATCTGATTCCCCGCCTCTGATTCCCAACTATGATTCCCCGCCTCTTATTCCCCAGCTCTGATTCCCTGCCTCTGATTCCCCGCGTTCTATTCCCTGCCTCTGATTCCCCGCCTGTGATTCCCCATCACTGATTCACCACCTCTGATTCCCCACCACTGATTCCCCATATCTAATTCCCCGCCTCTGTTTGCCCGCCTCTGATTCCCCGCCTCTGTTTCCCCATATCTGATTCCCCGCCTCTGAATCCCCAACTCTGATTCCCTGCCTCTGATTCCCCAGCTTCATTCCCCGCCTTTGATTCCCCCCGTCTGATTCCCAGCCTCTGAATCCCCGTGTCTGATAACCTGCCTCTGATTCCCCGCCTCTGATTCCCCATCTCAGATTGACCGCTTCTGATTCCCCACCTCTGATTCCCCATCTCTGATTCCGCACATCCGATTCCCTGCCTCTGATTCCCCGACTCTGATTCCCCACCTCTGATTCCCCAGCTCTGATTCCCCGCCTCTGATTCCCCAACTCTGATTCCCCGCCTCTGATTCCCCAGCTCTGATTCCCCGCCTCTGATTCCCCGTGTTTGATCCCCTGCCTCTGATTCCCCAGCTCTGATTCCCCATCTCTGATTCACCGCCTTTGATTCGCCACCTCTGATTCCCCATATCTGATTCCTCGCCACTGTTTCCCCGCCTCTGATTCCCCGCCTCTGATTCCCCATATCTCATTCCCCGCCTCTGATTCCCCATCTCTGATTCCCGGACTCTTATTCCCCACCTCTGATTCCCGACCTCTTATTCCCGGCATCTGATTCCGGCCTCTGATTCCCGGCCTCTGATTCCCTGCTTCTGATTCTGATTCCCTGCCTCTGATTCCCCATTTCTGATTCCGCACATCTAATTCCCTGCCTCTGATTCCCCACCTCTGATTCCCCATATCTGAATCCCCGCCTCTGTTTCCCCATCTCTGATTCCCCGCCTCTGTTTCCCCATATCTAAGTCCCCGCCTCTGATTCCCCAACTTTGATTCCCCACCTCTGATTCCCCAGCTCTGATTCCCCGCCTCTGATTCCCCACATCTGATTCCCCATACCTGATTCCCAGCCTCTGTTTCCCCGCCACTGATTCCCCGCTTCTGTTTCCCCATATCTGATTCCCGGCCTCTGATTCCCCGCCTCTGATTCCCCGCCTCTGATTCCCTGCCTCTGATTCCCCATCTCCGATTCCGCACATCTGATTCCCTGCCTCTCATTCCCCGCCTCTGATTCCCCGCCTCTGATTCCCTGCCTCTGATTCCCAACCTCTGATTCCCCACCTCTGATTCCCCGTGATTGATTCCCCGCCTCTGTTTCCCCGCCTCTGATTCCCCGCCTCTGATTCCCCAACTCTAATTCCCCGCCTCTGATTCCCCATATTTGATTCCCCGCCTCTGTTTCCCCGCCTCTGATTCCCCGACCCTGTTTCCCCATATCTGATTCCCTGCCTCTGATTCCCCAACTTTGATTCCCAGACTCTGATTCCCCAGCTCTGATTCCCCGCCTCTGATTCCCCGCATCTGATTCCCTGCATCTGATTCCAAGCCTCTGATCCCCTGCCTCTGATTCCCAACCTCTGATTCCCCACCTCTGATTCCCCATATCTGATTCCCAGCCTCTGTTTCCCCGCCTCTGATTCCCCGCCTCTGTTTCCCCATATCTGATTCCCGGCCTCTGATTCCCCGCCTCTGATTCCCTGCCTCTGATTCCCCTTCACCGATTCCGCACATCTGATTCCCTGCCTCTGATTCCCCGCCTCTGATTCCCCGTGTTTGATTCCCCGCCTCTGTTTCCCCACCACTAATTCCCCGCCTCTGATTCCCCAACTCTAATTCCCCGCCTCTGATTCCCCAACTCTAATTCCCCGCCTCTGATTCCCCATATCTGATTCCCCGCCTCTGTTTCCCCGCCTCTGATTCCCCGCCCCTGTTTCCCCATATCTGATTCCCTGACTCTGATTCCCCAACTTTGATTCCCAGCCTCTGATTCCCCAGCTCTGATTCCCCGCCTCTGATTCCCCGTGTTTGATTCCCTGCCTCTGATTCCCCGCCTCTGATTCCCCATCTCTGATTCACCGCCTTTGATTCGCCACCTCTGATTCCCCATATCTGATTCCCCACCTCTGTTTCCCCGCCTCTGATTCCCCGCCTCTGATTCCCCATATCTCATTCCCCGCCTCTGACTCCCCATCTCTGATTCCCGGACTCTGATTCCCCACCTCTGATTCCCGGCCTCTTATTCCCAGCATCTGATTCCAGGCCTCTGATTCCCGGCCTCTGGCTCCCCGCTTCTGATTCTGATTCCCTGCCTCTGATTCCCCACGTCTGATTCCCCATATCTGATTCCCCGCCTCTGTTTCCACGCCTCTGATTCCCCGCCTCTGTTTCCCCATATCTAATTCCCCACCTCTGATGCCCCAACTCTGATTCCCCGCCTCTGATTCCACAGCTCTGATTCCCCGCCTCTGATTCCCCGCATCCGATTCCCCATATCTGATTCCCCGCCTCTGTTTCCCCGCCCCTGATTCCCCGCTTCTGTTTCCCCATATCTGATTATCCGCCTCTGATTCCCAACTATGATTCCCCGCCTCTGAATCCCCGCGTCTGATTCCCTGCCTCTGCTTCCCCGCCTCTGATTCCCCAACTCTGATTCCCCGCCTCTGATTCCCCAGCTCTGATTCCCCGCCTCTGATTCCCCGTGTTTGATTCCCTGCCTCTGATTCCCGGCCTCTGATTCCGCATCTCTGATTCACCGCCTTTGATTCGCCACCTCTGATTCCCCATATCTGATTCCCCGCATCTGTTTCCCCGCCTCTGATTCCCCGCCTCTGATTCCCCATATCTCATTCCCCGCCTCTGAATCCCCATCTCTGATTCCCGGACTCTGATTCCCCACCTCTGATTCCCGGCCTCTTATTCCCGGCATCTGATTCCGGCCTCTGATTCCCGGCCTCTGATTCCCTGCTTCTGATTCTGATTCCCTGCCTCTGATTCCCCATCTCTGATTCCGCACATCTGATTCCCTGCCTCTGATTCCCCACCTCTGATTCCCCATATCTGATTCCCCGCCTCTGTTTCCCCGCCTCTGATTTCCCGCCTCTGTTTCCCAATATCTAAGTCCCCGCCACTGATTCCCCAACTCTGATTCCCCACCTCTGATTCCCCAGCTCTGATTCCCCGCCTCTGATTCCCCGCATCTGATTCCCTGCATCTGATTCCAAGCCTCTGATTCGCTGCCTCTGATTCCCAACCTCTGATTCCCCACCTCTGATTCCCCATATCTGATTCCCCGCCTCTGTTACCCCGCCTCTGATTCCCCACCTCTGTTTCCCCATATCTGATTCCCGGCCTCTTATTCCCCGCATCTGATTCCCCACCTCTGATTCCCTACCTCTGATTCCCCATCTCCGATTCCGCACATCTGATTCCCTGCCTCTGATTCCCCGCCTCTGATTCCCTGCCTCTGATTCCGAACCTCTGATTCCCCACCTCTGATTCCCCATATCTGATTCCCCGCCTCTGTTGCCCCGCCTCTGATTCCCCTCCTCTGATTCCCCAACTCTAATTCCCCGCCTCTGATTCCCCAGCTCTGATTCCCCGTGTTTGATTCCCTGCCTCTGATTCCCTGCCCTGATTCCCCATCTCTGTTACACCGCCTTTGATTCGCCACCTCTGATTCCCCATATCTGATTCCCCGCCTCTGTTTCGCCGCCTCTGATTCCCTGCCTCTGATTCCCAACCTCTGATTCCACACCTCTGATTCCCCATATCTGATTCCCCGCCTCTGTTTCCCCGCCTCTGATTCCCTGCCCTTGTTTCCCCATATCTGATTCCCTGCCTCTGATTCCCCAACTCTGATTCCCCGTGTTTGATTCCCTGCCTCTGATTCCCGGCCTCTGATTCCGCATCTCTGATTCAACGCCTTTGATTCGCCACCTCTGATTCCCCATATCTGATTCCCCGCATCTGTTTCCCCGCCTCTGATTCCCCGCCTCTGATTCCCCATATCTCATTCCCCGCCTCTGAATCCCCATCTCTGATTCCCGGACTCTGATTCCCCACCTCTGATTCCTGGCCTCTTATTCCCGGCATCTGATTCCGGCCTCTGATTCCCGGCCTCTGATTCCCTGCTTCTGATTCTGATTCCCTGCCTCTGATTCCCCATCTCTGATTCCGCACATCTGATTCCCTGCCTCTGATTCCCCACCTCTGATTCCCCATATCTGATTCCCCGCCTCTGTTTCCCCGCCTCTGATTTCCCGCCTCTGTTTCCCAATATCTAAGTCCCCGCCTCTGATTCCCCAACTCTGATTCCCCACCTCTGATTCCCCAGCTCTGATTCCCCGCCTCTGATTCCCCGCATCTGATTCCCTGCATCTGATTCCAAGCCTCTGATTCGCTGCCTCTGATTCCCAACCTCTGATTCCCCACCTCTGATTCCCCATATCTGATTCCCCGCCTCTGTTACCCCGCCTCTGATTCCCCACCTCTGTTTCCCCATATCTGATTCCCGGCCTCTTATTCCCCGCCTCTGATTCCCCACCTCTGATTCCCTACCTCTGATTCCCCATCTCCGATTCCGCACATCTGATTCCCTGCCTTTGATTCCCCGCCTCTGATTCCCTGCCTCTGATTCCGAACCTCTGATTCCCCACCTCTGATTCCCCATATCTGATTCCCCGCCTCTGTTGCCCCGCCTCTGATTCCCCTCCTCTGATTCCCCAACTCTAATTCCCCGCCTCTGATTCCCCAGCTCTGATTCCCCGTGTTTGATTCCCTGCCTCTGATTCCCTGCCCTGATTCCCCATCTCTGTTACACCGCCTTTGATTCGCCACCTCTGATTCCCCATATCTGATTCCCCGCCTCTGTTTCGCCGCCTCTGATTCCCTGCCTCTGATTCCCAACCTCTGATTCCACACCTCTGATTCCCCATATCTGATTCCCCGCCTCTGTTTCCCCGCCTCTGATTCCCTGCCCTTGTTTCCCCATATCTGATTCCCTGCCTCTGATTCCCCAACTCTGATTCCCCGCCTCTGATTCCCCAGCTCTGATTCCCCGCCCCTGATTTCCCATGTTTGATTCCCTGCCTCTGATTCCCCGCCTCTGATTTCCCATCTCTGATTCACTGCTTTTGATTCGCCACCTCTGATTCCACATATCTGATTCCCCACCTCTGTTTCCCCGCCTCTGATTCCCCGCCTCTGATTCTACATATCTCATTTAAAGCCTCTGAATCCCCATCTCTGATTCCCGGACTCTGATTCCCCACCTCTGATTCCCGGCCTCTTATTCCCAGCATCTGATTCCCGGCCTCTGATTCCCGGCCTCTGATTCCCCGCTTCTGATTCTGATTCGCTGCCTCTGATTCCCCATCTCTGATTCCGCACATCTGATTCCCTGCCTCTGATTCCCCACCTCTGATTCCCCATATCTGATTTCCCGCCTCTGTTTCCCCGCCTCTGATTCCCCGCCTCTGTTTCCCCATATCTAATTCCCAACCTCTGATGCCCCAACTCTGATTCCCTGCCTCTGATTCCCCGCGTTCTATTCCCTGCCTCTGATTCCCCGCCTGTGATTCCCCATCTCTGATTCACCACCTCTGATTCCCCACCTCTGATTCCCCATATCTAATTCCCCGCCTCTGTTTGCCCGCCTCTGATTCCCCGCCTCTGTTTCCCCATATCTGATTCCCCGCCTCTGAATCCCCAACTCTGATTCCCTGCCTCTGATTCCCCAGCTCTGATTCCCCGCCTTTGATTCGCCCCGTCTGATTCCCAGCCTCTGAATCCCCGTGTCTGATTTCCTGCCTCTGATTCCCCGCCTCTGATGCCCCAACTCTGATTCCCTGCCTCTGATTCCCCGCGTTCTATTCCCTGCCTCTGATTCCCCGCCTGTGATTCCCCATCTCTGATTCACCACCTCTGATTCCCCACCTCTGATTCCCCATATCTAATTCCCCGCCTCTGTTTGCCCGCCTCTGATTCCCCGCCTCTGTTTCCCCATATCTGATTCCCCGCCTCTGAATCCCCAACTTTGATTCCCCACCTCTGATTCCCCAGCTCTGATTCCCCGCCTCTGATTCCCCACATCTGATTCCCCATACCTGATTCCCAGCCTCTGTTTCCCCGCCTCTGATTCCCCGCCTCTGTTTCCCCACATCTGATTCCCGGCCTCTGATTCCCCGCCTCTGATTCCCCGCCTCTGATTCCGTGCCTCTGATTCCCCATCTCCGATTCCGCACATCTGATTCCCTGCCTCTCATTCCCCGCCTCTGATTCCCCGCCTCTGATTCCCTGCCTCTGATTCCCAACCTCTGATTCCCCACCTCTGATTCCCCGTGTTTGATTCCCCGCCTCTGTCTCCCCGCCTCTGATTCCCCGCCTCTGATTCCCCAACTCTAATTCCCCGCCTCTGCTTCCCCATATCTGATTCCCCGCCTCTGTTTCCCCGCCTCTGATTCCCCGCCCCTGATTCCCCATATCTGATTCCCCGCCTCTGATTCCCCAACTTTGATTCCCAGACTCTGATTCCCCAGCTCTGATTCCCCGCCTCTGATTCCCCGCATCTGATTCCCTGCATCTGATTCCAAGCCTCTGATCCCCTGCCTCTGATTCCCAACCTCTGATTCCCCACCTCTGATTCCCCATATCTGATTCCCAGCATCTGTTTCCCCGCCTCTGATTCCCCGCCTCTGTTTCCCCATATCTGATTCCCGGCCTCTGGTTCCCCGCCTCTGATTCCCCGCCTCTGATTCCCTGCCTCTGATTCCCCATCTCCGATTCCGCACATCTGATTCCCTGCCTCTGATTCCCCGCCTCTGATTCCCCGCCTCTGATTCCCTGCCTCTGATTCCCAACCTCTGATTCCCCACCTCTGATTCCCCGTGTTTGATTCCCCGCCTCTGTATCCCCGCCTCTGATTCCCCGCCTCTGATTCCCCAACTCTAATTCCCCGCCTCTGATTCCCCATATCTGATTCCCCGCCTATGTTTCCCCGCCTCTGATTCCCCGCCCCTGTTTCCCCATATCTGATTCCCTGCCTCTGATTCCCCAACTTTGATTCCCAGCCTCTGATTCCCCAGCTCTGATTCCCCGCCTCTGATTCCCCGCATCTGATTCCCTGCATCTGATTCCAAGCCTCTGATTCCCTGCCTCTGATTCCCAACCTCTGATTCCCCACCTCTGATTCCCCATATCTGATTCCCAGCCTCTCGTTTCCCCGCCTCTGATTCCCCGCCTCTGTTTCCCCATATCTGATTCCCGGCCTCTGATTCCCCGCATCTGATTCCCCGCCTCTGATTCCCTGCCTCTGATTCCCCAACTTTGATTCCCAGCCTCTGATTCCCCAGCTCTGATTCCCCGCCTCTGATTCCCCGCATCTGATTCCCTGCATCTGATTCCAAGCCTCTGATTCCCTGCCTCTGATTCCCAACCTCTGTTTCCCCACCTCTGATTCCCCATATCTGATTCCCAGCCTCTGTTTCCCCGCCTCTGATTCCCCGCCTCTGTTTCCCCATATCTGATTCCCGGCCTCTGATTCCCCGCATCTGATTCCCAGCCTCTGATTCCCTGCCTCTGATTCCTCATCTCCGATTCCGCACATCTGATTCCCTGCCTCTGATTCCCCGCCTCTGATTCCCCGCCTCTGATTCCCTGCCTCTGATTCCCAACCTCTGATTCCCCACCTCTGATTCCCCGTGTTTGATTCCCCGCCTCTGTTTCCCCGCCTCTGATTCCCCGCCTCTGATTCCCCAACTCTAATTCCCCGCCTCTGATTCCCCATATCTGATTCCCTGCCTCTGTTTCCCCGCCTCTGATTCCCCGCCCCTGTTTCCCCATATCTGATTCCCTGCCTCTGATTCCCCAACTTTGATTCCCAGCCTTTGATTCCCCAGCTCTGATTCCCCGCCTCTGATTCCCCGTGTTTGATTCCCTGCCTCTGATTCCCCGCCTCTGATTCCCCATCTCTGATTCACAGCCTTTGATTCGCCACCTCTGATTCCCCATATCTGATTCCCCACCTCTGTTTCCCCACCTCTGATTCCCCGCCTCTGATTCTCCATATCTCATTCCCCGCCTCTGACTCCCCATCTCTGATTCCCGGACTCTGATTCCCCACCTCTGATTCCCGGCCTCTTATTCCCAGCATCTGATTCCAGGCCTCTGATTCCCGGCCTCTGACTCCCCGCTTCTGATTCTGATTCCCTGCCTCTGATTCCCCGCCTCTGATTCCGCACATCTGATTCCCCGCCTCTGTTTCCCCAGATCTAATTCCCCACCTCTGATGCCCCAACTCTGATTTCCCGCCTCTGATTCCCCAGCTCTGATTCCCTGCCTCTGATTCTCCACATCCGATTCCTCATATCTAATTCCCCGCCTCTGTTTGCCCGCCTCTGATTCCCCGCCTCTGTTTCCCCATATCTGATTCCCCGCCTCTGAATCCCCAACTCTGATTCCCTGCCTCTGATTCCCCAGCTTCATTCCCCGCCTTTGATTCCCCCCGTCTGATTCCCAGCCTCTGAATCCCCGTGTCTGATAACCTGCCTCTGATTCCCCGCCTCTGATTCCCCATCTCAGATTCACCGCCTCTGATTCCCCACCTCTGATTCCCCATCTCTGATTCCGCACATCCGATTCCCTGCCTCTGATTCCCCGACTCTGATTCCCCACCTCTGATTCCCCAGCTCTGATTCCCCGCCTCTGATTCCCCAACTCTGATTCCCCGCCTCTGATTCCCCAGCTCTGATTCCCCGCCTCTGATTCCCCATGTTTGATCCCCTGCCTCTGATTCCCCGCCTCTGATTTCCCATCTCTGATTCACTGCTTTTGATTCGCCACCTCTGATTCCACATATCTGATTCCCCACCTCTGTTTCCCCGCCTCTGATTCCCCGCCTCTGATTCTACATATCTCATTTAAAGCCTCTGAATCCCCATCTCTGATTCCCGGACTCTGATTCCCCACCTCTGATTCCCGGCCTCTTATTCCCAGCATCTGATTCCCGGCCTCTGATTCCCGGCCTCTGATTCCCCGCTTCTGATTCTGATTCGCTGCCTCTGATTCCCCATCTCTGATTCCGCACATCTGATTCCCTGCCTCTGATTCCCCACCTCTGATTCCCCATATCTGATTTCCCGCCTCTGTTTCCCCGCCTCTGATTCCCCGCCTCTGTTTCCCCATATCTAATTCCCAACCTCTGATGCCCCAACTCTGATTCCCTGCCTCTGATTCCCCGCGTTCTATTCCCTGCCTCTGATTCCCCGCCTGTGATTCCCCATCTCTGATTCACCACCTCTGATTCCCCACCTCTGATTCCCCATATCTAATTCCCCGCCTCTGTTTGCCCGCCTCTGATTCCCCGCCTCTGTTTCCCCATATCTGATTCCCCGCCTCTGAATCCCCAACTCTGATTCCCTGCCTCTGATTCCCCAGCTCTGATTCCCCGCCTTTGATTCGCCCCGTCTGATTCCCAGCCTCTGAATCCCCGTGTCTGATTTCCTGCCTCTGATTCCCCGCCTCTGATGCCCCAACTCTGATTCCCTGCCTCTGATTCCCCGCGTTCTATTCCCTGCCTCTGATTCCCCGCCTGTGATTCCCCATCTCTGATTCACCACCTCTGATTCCCCACCTCTGATTCCCCATATCTAATTCCCCGCCTCTGTTTGCCCGCCTCTGATTCCCCGCCTCTGTTTCCCCATATCTGATTCCCCGCCTCTGAATCCCCAACTTTGATTCCCCACCTCTGATTCCCCAGCTCTGATTCCCCGCCTCTGATTCCCCACATCTGATTCCCCATACCTGATTCCCAGCCTCTGTTTCCCCGCCTCTGATTCCCCGCCTCTGTTTCCCCACATCTGATTCCCGGCCTCTGATTCCCCGCCTCTGATTCCCCGCCTCTGATTCCGTGCCTCTGATTCCCCATCTCCGATTCCGCACATCTGATTCCCTGCCTCTCATTCCCCGCCTCTGATTCCCCGCCTCTGATTCCCTGCCTCTGATTCCCAACCTCTGATTCCCCACCTCTGATTCCCCGTGTTTGATTCCCCGCCTCTGTCTCCCCGCCTCTGATTCCCCGCCTCTGATTCCCCAACTCTAATTCCCCGCCTCTGCTTCCCCATATCTGATTCCCCGCCTCTGTTTCCCCGCCTCTGATTCCCCGCCCCTGATTCCCCATATCTGATTCCCCGCCTCTGATTCCCCAACTTTGATTCCCAGACTCTGATTCCCCAGCTCTGATTCCCCGCCTCTGATTCCCCGCATCTGATTCCCTGCATCTGATTCCAAGCCTCTGATCCCCTGCCTCTGATTCCCAACCTCTGATTCCCCACCTCTGATTCCCCATATCTGATTCCCAGCATCTGTTTCCCCGCCTCTGATTCCCCGCCTCTGTTTCCCCATATCTGATTCCCGGCCTCTGGTTCCCCGCCTCTGATTCCCCGCCTCTGATTCCCTGCCTCTGATTCCCCATCTCCGATTCCGCACATCTGATTCCCTGCCTCTGATTCCCCGCCTCTGATTCCCCGCCTCTGATTCCCTGCCTCTGATTCCCAACCTCTGATTCCCCACCTCTGATTCCCCGTGTTTGATTCCCCGCCTCTGTATCCCCGCCTCTGATTCCCCGCCTCTGATTCCCCAACTCTAATTCCCCGCCTCTGATTCCCCATATCTGATTCCCCGCCTATGTTTCCCCGCCTCTGATTCCCCGCCCCTGTTTCCCCATATCTGATTCCCTGCCTCTGATTCCCCAACTTTGATTCCCAGCCTCTGATTCCCCAGCTCTGATTCCCCGCCTCTGATTCCCCGCATCTGATTCCCTGCATCTGATTCCAAGCCTCTGATTCCCTGCCTCTGATTCCCAACCTCTGATTCCCCACCTCTGATTCCCCATATCTGATTCCCAGCCTCTCGTTTCCCCGCCTCTGATTCCCCGCCTCTGTTTCCCCATATCTGATTCCCGGCCTCTGATTCCCCGCATCTGATTCCCCGCCTCTGATTCCCTGCCTCTGATTCCCCAACTTTGATTCCCAGCCTCTGATTCCCCAGCTCTGATTCCCCGCCTCTGATTCCCCGCATCTGATTCCCTGCATCTGATTCCAAGCCTCTGATTCCCTGCCTCTGATTCCCAACCTCTGTTTCCCCACCTCTGATTCCCCATATCTGATTCCCAGCCTCTGTTTCCCCGCCTCTGATTCCCCGCCTCTGTTTCCCCATATCTGATTCCCGGCCTCTGATTCCCCGCATCTGATTCCCAGCCTCTGATTCCCTGCCTCTGATTCCTCATCTCCGATTCCGCACATCTGATTCCCTGCCTCTGATTCCCCGCCTCTGATTCCCCGCCTCTGATTCCCTGCCTCTGATTCCCAACCTCTGATTCCCCACCTCTGATTCCCCGTGTTTGATTCCCCGCCTCTGTTTCCCCGCCTCTGATTCCCCGCCTCTGATTCCCCAACTCTAATTCCCCGCCTCTGATTCCCCATATCTGATTCCCTGCCTCTGTTTCCCCGCCTCTGATTCCCCGCCCCTGTTTCCCCATATCTGATTCCCTGCCTCTGATTCCCCAACTTTGATTCCCAGCCTTTGATTCCCCAGCTCTGATTCCCCGCCTCTGATTCCCCGTGTTTGATTCCCTGCCTCTGATTCCCCGCCTCTGATTCCCCATCTCTGATTCACAGCCTTTGATTCGCCACCTCTGATTCCCCATATCTGATTCCCCACCTCTGTTTCCCCACCTCTGATTCCCCGCCTCTGATTCTCCATATCTCATTCCCCGCCTCTGACTCCCCATCTCTGATTCCCGGACTCTGATTCCCCACCTCTGATTCCCGGCCTCTTATTCCCAGCATCTGATTCCAGGCCTCTGATTCCCGGCCTCTGACTCCCCGCTTCTGATTCTGATTCCCTGCCTCTGATTCCCCGCCTCTGATTCCGCACATCTGATTCCCCGCCTCTGTTTCCCCAGATCTAATTCCCCACCTCTGATGCCCCAACTCTGATTTCCCGCCTCTGATTCCCCAGCTCTGATTCCCTGCCTCTGATTCTCCACATCCGATTCCTCATATCTAATTCCCCGCCTCTGTTTGCCCGCCTCTGATTCCCCGCCTCTGTTTCCCCATATCTGATTCCCCGCCTCTGAATCCCCAACTCTGATTCCCTGCCTCTGATTCCCCAGCTTCATTCCCCGCCTTTGATTCCCCCCGTCTGATTCCCAGCCTCTGAATCCCCGTGTCTGATAACCTGCCTCTGATTCCCCGCCTCTGATTCCCCATCTCAGATTCACCGCCTCTGATTCCCCACCTCTGATTCCCCATCTCTGATTCCGCACATCCGATTCCCTGCCTCTGATTCCCCGACTCTGATTCCCCACCTCTGATTCCCCAGCTCTGATTCCCCGCCTCTGATTCCCCAACTCTGATTCCCCGCCTCTGATTCCCCAGCTCTGATTCCCCGCCTCTGATTCCCCGTGTTTGATCCCCTGCCTCTGATTCCCCAGCTCTGATTCCCCATCTCTGATTCACCGCCTTTGATTCGCCACCTCTGATTCCCCATATCTGATTCCTCGCCACTGTTTCCCCGCCTCTGATTCCCCGCCTCTGATTCCCCATACCTCATTCCCCGCCTCTGATTCCCCATCTCTGATTCCCGGACTCTTATTCCCCACCTCTGATTCCCGACATCTTATTCCCGGCATCTGATTCCGGCCTCTGATTCCCGGCCTCTGATTCCCTGCTTCTGATTCTGATTCCCTGCCTCTGATTCCCCATTTCTGATTCCGCACATCTAATTCCCTGCCTCTGATTCCCCACCTCTGATTCCCCATATCTGAATCCCTGCCTCTGTTTCCCCATCTCTGATTCCCCGCCTCTGTTTCCCCATATCTAAGTCCCCGACTCTGATTCCCCAACTTTGATTCCCCACCTCTGATTCCCCAGCTCTGATTCCCCGCCTCTGATTCCCCACATCTGATTCCCCATACCTGATTCCCAGCCTCTGTTTCCCCGCCACTGATTCCCCGCTTCTGTTTCCCCATATCTGATTCCCGGCCTCTGATTCCCCGCCTCTGATTCCCCGCCTCTGATTCCCTGCCTCTGATTCCCCATCTCCGATTCCGCACATCTGATTCCCTGCCTCTCATTCCCCGCCTCTGATTCCCCGCGTCTGATTCCCTGCCTCTGATTCCCAACCTCTGATTCCCCACCTCTGATTCCCCGTGTTTGATTCCCCGCCTCTGTTTCCCCGCCTCTGATTCCCCGCCTCTGATTCCCCAACTCTAATTCCCCGCCTCTGATTCCCCATATTTGATTCCCCGCCTCTGTTTCCCCGCCTCTGATTCCCCGACCCTGTTTCCCCATATCTGATTCCCTGCCTCTGATTCCCCAACTTTGATTCCCAGACTCTGATTCCCCAGCTCTGATTCCCCGCCTCTGATTCCCCGCATCTGATTCCCTGCATCTGATTCCAAGCCTCTGATCCCCTGCCTCTGATTCCCAACCTCTGATTCCGCACCTCTGATTCCCCATATCTGATTCCCAGCCTCTGTTTCCCCGCCTCTGATTCCCCGCCTCTGTTTCCCCATATCTGATTCCCGGCCTCTGATTCCCCGCCTCTGATTCCCTGCCTCTGATTCCCCTTCACCGATTCCGCACATCTGATTCCCTGCCTCTGATTCCCCGCCTCTGATTCCCCGTGTTTGATTCCCCGCCTCTGTTTCCCCACCACTAATTCCCCGCCTCTGATTCCCCAACTCTAATTCCCCGCCTCTGATTCCCCATATCTGATTCCCCGCCTCTGTTTCCCCGCCTCTGATTCCCCGCCCCTGTTTCCCCATATCTGATTCCCTGACTCTGATTCCCCAACTTTGATTCCCAGCCTCTGATTCCCCAGCTCTGATTCCCCGCCTCTGATTCCCCGTGTTTGATTCCCTGCCTCTGATTCCCCGCCTCTGATTCCCCATCTCTGATTCACCGCCTTTGATTCGCCACCTCTGATTCCCCATATCTGATTCCCCACCTCTGTTTCCCCGCCTCTGATTCCCCGCCTCTGATTCCCCATCTCTGATTCCCGGACTCTGATTCCCCACCTCTGATTCCCGGCCTCTTATTCCCAGCATCTGATTCCAGGCCTCTGATTCCCGGCCTCTGGCTCCCCGCTTCTGATTCTGATTCCCTGCCTCTGATTCCCCACGTCTGATTCCCCATATCTGATTCCCCGCCTCTGTTTCCATGCCTCTGATTCCCCGCCTCTGTTTCCCCATATCTAATTCCCCACCTCTGATGCCCCAACTCTGATTCCCCGCCTCTGATTCCACAGCTCTGATTCCCCGCCTCTGATTCCCCGCATCCGATTCCCCATATCTGATTCCCCGCCTCTGTTTCCCCGCCCCTGATTCCCCATATCTCATTCCCCGCCTCTGAATCCCCATCTCTGATTCCCGGACTCTGATTCCCCACCTCTGATTCCCGGCCTCTTATTCCCGGCATCTGATTCCGGCCTCTGTTTCCCCGCCCCTGATTCCCCGCCTCTGTTTCCCCATATCTGATTATCCGCCTCTGATTCCCAACTATGATTCCCCGCCTCTGAATCCCCGCGTCTGATTCCCTGCCTCTGCTTCCCCGCCTCTGATTCCCCAACTCTGATTCCCCGCCTCTGATTCCCCAGCTCTGATTCCCCGCCTCTGATTCCCCGTGTTTGATTCCCCGCCTCTGTTTCCCCGCCTCTGATTCCCCAACTCTAATTCCCCGCCTCTGATTCCCCATATCTGATTCCCTGCCTCTGTTTCCCCGCCTCTGATTCCCCGCCCCTGTTTCCCCATATCTGATTCCCTGCCTCTGATTCCCCAACTTTGATTCCCAGCCTTTGATTCCCCAGCTCTGATTCCCCGCCTCTGATTCCCCGTGTTTGATTCCCTGCCTCTGATTCCCCGCCTCTGATTCCCCATCTCTGATTCACAGCCTTTGATTCGCCACCTCTGATTCCCCATATCTGATTCCCCACCTCTGTTTCCCCACCTCTGATTCCCCGCCTCTGATTCTCCATATCTCATTCCCCGCCTCTGACTCCCCATCTCTGATTCCCGGACTCTGATTCCCCACCTCTGATTCCCGGCCTCTTATTCCCAGCATCTGATTCCAGGCCTCTGATTCCCGGCCTCTGACTCCCCGCTTCTGATTCTGATTCCCTGCCTCTGATTCCCCGCCTCTGATTCCGCACATCTGATTCCCCGCCTCTGTTTCCCCAGATCTAATTCCCCACCTCTGATGCCCCAACTCTGATTTCCCGCCTCTGATTCCCCAGCTCTGATTCCCTGCCTCTGATTCTCCACATCCGATTCCCCATATCTAATTCCCCGCCTCTGTTTGCCCGCCTCTGATTCCCCGCCTCTGTTTCCCCATATCTGATTCCCCGCCTCTGAATCCCCAACTCTGATTCCCTGCCTCTGATTCCCCAGCTTCATTTCCCGCCTTTGATTCCCCCCGTCTGATTCCCAGCCTCTGAATCCCCGTGTCTGATAACCTGCCTCTGATTCCCCGCCTCTGATTCCCCATCTCAGATTCACCGCCTCTGATTCCCCACCTCTGATTCCCCATCTCTGATTCCGCACATCCGATTCCCTGCCTCTGATTCCCCGACTCTGATTCCCCACCTCTGATTCCCCAGCTCTGATTCCCCGCCTCTGATTCCCCAACTCTGATTCCCCGCCTCTGATTCCCCAGCTCTGATTCCCCGCCTCTGATTCCCCGTGTTTGATCCCCTGCCTCTGATTCCCCAGCTCTGATTCCCCATCTCTGATTCACCGCCTTTGATTCGCCACCTCTGATTCCCCATATCTGATTCCTCGCCACTGTTTCCCCGCCTCTGATTCCCCGCCTCTGATTCCCCATATCTCATTCCCCGCCTCTGATTCCCCATCTCTGATTCCCGGACTCTTATTCCCCACCTCTGATTCCCGACCTCTTATTCCCGGCATCTGATTCCGGCCTCTGATTCCCGGCCTCTGATTCCCTGCTTCTGATTCTGATTCCCTGCCTCTGATTCCCCATTTCTGATTCCGCACATCTAATTCCCTGCCTCTGATTCCCCACCTCTGATTCCCCATATCTGAATCCCCGCCTCTGTTTCCCCATCTCTGATTCCCCGCCTCTGTTTCCCCATATCTAAGTCCCCGCCTCTGATTCCCCAACTTTGATTCCCCACCTCTGATTCCCCAGCTCTGATTCCCCGCCTCTGATTCCCCACATCTGATTCCCCATACCTGATTCCCAGCCTCTGTTTCCCCGCCACTGATTCCCCGCTTCTGTTTCCCCATATCTGATTCCCGGCCTCTGATTCCCCGCCTCTGATTCCCCGCCTCTGATTCCCTGCCTCTGATTCCCCATCTCCGATTCCGCACATCTGATTCCCTGCCTCTCATTCCCCGCCTCTGATTCCCCGCCTCTGATTCCCTGCCTCTGATTCCCAACCTCTGATTCCCCTCCTCTGATTCCCCGTGTTTGATTCCCCGCCTCTGTTTCCCCGCCTCTGATTCCCCGCCTCTGATTCCCCAACTCTAATTCCCCGCCTCTGATTCCCCATATTTGATTCCCCGCCGCTGTTTCCCCTCCTCTGATTCCCCGACCCTGTTTCCCCATATCTGATTCCCTGCCTCTGATTCCCCAACTTTGATTCCCAGACTCTGATTCCCCAGCTCTGATTCCCCGCATCTGATTCCCCGCATCTGATTCCCTGCATCTGATTCCAAGCCTCTGATCCCCTGCCTCTGATTCCCAACCTCTGATTCCCCACCTCTGATTCCCCATATCTGATTCCCAGCCTCTGTTTCCCCGCCTCTGATTCCCCGCCTCTGTTTCCCCATATCTGATTCCCGGCCTCTGATTCCCCGCCTCTGATTCCCTGCCTCTGATTCCCCTTCACCGATTCCGCACATCTGATTCCCTGCCTCTGATTCCCCGCCTCTGATTCCCCGTGTTTGATTCCCCGCCTCTGTTTCCCCACCACTAATTCCCCGCCTCTGATTCCCCAACTCTAATTCCCCGCCTCTGATTCCCCATATCTGATTCCCCGCCTCTGTTTCCCCGCCTCTGATTCCCCGCCCCTGTTTCCCCATATCTGATTCCCTGACTCTGATTCCCCAACTTTGATTCCCAGCCTTTGATTCCCCAGCTCTGATTCCCCGCCTCTGATTCCCCGTGTTTGATTCCCTGCCTCTGATTCCCCGCCTCTGATTCCCCATCTCTGATTCACCGCCTTTGATTCGCCACCTCTGATTCCCCATATCTGATTCCCCACCTCTGTTTCCCCGCCTCTGATTCCCCGCCTCTGATTCTCCATATCTCATTCCCCGCCTCTGACTCCCCATCTCTGATTCCCGGACTCTGATTCCCCACCTCTGATTCCCGGCCTCTTATTCCCAGCATCTGATTCCAGGCCTCTGATTCCCGGCCTCTGGCTCCCCGCTTCTGATTCTGATTCCCTGCCTCTGATTCCCCACGTCTGATTCCCCATATCTGATTCCCCGCCTCTGTTTCCATGCCTCTGATTCCCCGCCTCTGTTTCCCCATATCTAATTCCCCACCTCTGATGCCCCAACTCTGATTCCCCGCCTCTGATTCCACAGCTCTGATTCCCCGCCTCTGATTCCCCGCATCCGATTCCCCATATCTGATTCCCCGCCTCTGTTTCCCCGCCCCTGATTCCCCATATCTCATTCCCCGCCTATGAATCCCCATCTCTGATTCCCGGACTCTGATTCCCCACCTCTGATTCCCGGCCTCTTATTCCCGGCATCTGATTCCTCTGTTTCCCCGCCCCTGATTCCCCGCCTCTGTTTCCCCATATCTGATTATCCGCCTCTGATTCCCAACTATGATTCCCCGCCTCTGAATCCCCGCGTCTGATTCCCTGCCTCTGCTTCCCCGCCTCTGATTCCCCAACTCTGATTCCCCGCCTCTGATTCCCCAGCTCTGATTCCCCGCCTCTGATTCCCCGTGTTTGATTCCCTGCCTCTGATTCCCGGCCTCTGATTCCGCATCTCTGATTCACCGCCTTTGATTCGCCACCTCTGATTCCCCATATCTGATTCCCCGCATCTGTTTCCCCGACTCTGATTCCACGCCTCTGATTCCCCATATCTCATTCCCCGCCTCTGAATCCCCATCTCTGATTCCCGGACTCTGATTCCCCACCTCTGATTCCCGGCCTCTTATTCCCGGCATCTGATTCCGGCCTCTGATTCCCGGCCTCTGATTCCCTGCTTCTGATTCTGATTCCCTGCCTCTGATTCCCCATCTCTGATTCCGCACATCTGATTCCCTGCCTCTGATTCCCCACCACTGATTCCCCATATCTGATTCCCCGCCTCTGTTTCCCCGCCTCTGATTTCCCGCCTCTGTTTCCCAATATCTAAGTCCCCGCCTCTGATTCCCCAACTCTGATTCCCCACCTCTGATTCCCCAGCTCTGATTCCCCGCCTCTGATTCCCCGCATCTGATTCCCTGCATCTGATTCCAAGCCTCTGATTCGCTGCCTCTGATTCCCAACCTCTGATTCCCCACCTCTGATTCCCCATATCTGATTCCCCGCCTCTGTTACCCCGCCTCTGATTCCCCACCTCTGTTTCCCCATATCTGATTCCCGGCCTCTTATTCCCCGCCTCTGATTCCCCACCTCTGATTCCCTACCTCTGATTCCCCATCTCCGATTCCGCACATCTGATTCCCTGCCCCTGATTCCCCGCCTCTGATTCCCTGCCTCTGATTCCGAACCTCTGATTCCCCACCTCTGATTCCCCATATCTGATTCCCCGCCTCTGTTGCCCCGCCTCTGATTCCCCTCCTCTGATTCCCCAACTCTAATTCCCCAGCTCTGATTCCCCGTGTTTGATTCCCTGCCTCTGATTCCCTGCCCTGATTCCCCATCTCTGTTACACCGCCTTTGATTCGCCACCTCTGATTCCCCATATCTGATTCCCCGCCTCTGTTTCGCCGCCTCTGATTCCCTGCCTCTGATTCCCAACCTCTGATTCCACACCTCTGATTCCCCATATCTGATTCCCCGCCTCTGTTTCCCCGCCTCTGATTCCCTGCCCTTGTTTCCCCATATCTGATTCCCTGCCTCTGATTCCCCAACTCTGATTCCCCGTGTTTGATTCCCTGCCTCTGATTTCCGGCCTCTGATTCCGCATCTCTGATTCACCGCCTTTGATTCGCCACCTCTGATTCCCCATATCTGATTCCCCGCATCTGTTTCCCCGCCTCTGATTCCCCGCCTCTGATTCCCCATATCTCATTCCCCGCCTCTGAATCCCCATCTCTGATTCCCGGACTCTGATTCCCCACCTCTGATTCCCGGCCTCTTATTCCCGGCATCTGATTCCGGCCTCTGATTCCCGGCCTCTGGTTCCCTGCTTCTGATTCTGATTCCCTGCCTCTGATTCTCCATCTCTGATTCCACACATCTGATTCCCTGCCTCTGATTCCCCACCTCTGATTCCCCATATCTGATTCCCCGCCTCTGTTTCCCCGCCTCTGATTTCCCACCTCTGTTTCCCAATATCTAAGTCCCCGCCTCTGATTCCCCAACTCTGATTCCCCACCTCTGATTCCCCAGCTCTGATTCCCCGCCTCTGATTCCCCGCATCTGATTCCCTGCATCTGATTCCAAGCCTCTGATTCGCTGCCTCTGATTCCCAACCTCTGATTCCCCACCTCTGATTCCCCATATCTGATTCCCCGCCTCTGTTACCCCGCCTCTGATTCCCCACCTCTGTTTCCCCATATCTGATTCCCGTCCTCTTATTCCCCGCCTCTGATTCCCCACCTCTGATTCCCTACCTCTGATTCCCAATCTCCGATTCCGCACATCTGATTCCCTGCCTCTGATTCCCCGCCTCTGATTCCCTGCCTCTGATTCCGAACCTCTGATTCCCCACCTCTGATTCCCCATATCTGATTCCCCGCCTCTGTTGCCCCGCCTCTGATTCCCCGCCTCTCATTCCCCAACTCTAATTCCCCGCCTCTGATTCCCCAGCTCTGATTCCCCGTGTTTGATTCCCTGCCTCCGATTCCCTGCCCTGATTCCCCATCTCTGTTACACCGCCTTTGATTCGCCACCTCTGATTCCCCATATCTGATTCCCCGCCTCTGTTTCGCCGCCTCTGATTCCCTGCCTCTGATTCCCAACCTCTGATTCCACACCTCTGATTCCCCATATCTGATTCCCCGCCTCTGTTTCCCCGCCTCCGATTCCCTGCCCTTGTTTCCCCATATCTGATTCCCTGCCTCTGATTCCCCAACTCTGATTCCCCGCCTCTGATTCCCCAGCTCTGATTCCCCGCCCCTGATTTCCCGTGTTTATTCCCTGCCTCTGATTCCCCGCCTCTGATTCCCCATCTCTGATTCACTGCCTTTGATTCGCCACCTCTGATTCCACATATCTGATTCCCCACCTCTGTTTCCCCGCCTCTGATTCCCCGCCTCTGATTCTACATATCTCATTTTCCGCCTCTGAATCCCCATCTCTGATTCCCGGACTCTGATTCCCCACCTCTGATTCCCGGCCTCTTATTCCCAGCATCTGATTCCCGGCCTCTGATTCCCGGCCTCTGATTCCCCGCTTCTGATTCTGATTCGCTGCCTCTGATTCCCCATCTCTGATTCCGCACATCTGATTCCCTGCCTCTGATTCCCCACCTCTGATTCCCCATATCTGATTTCCAGCCTCTGTTTCCCCGCCTCTGATTCCCCGCCTCTGTTTCCCCATATCTAATTCCCAACCTCTGATGCCCCAACTCTGATTCCCTGCCTCTGATTCCCCGCGTTCTATTCCCTGCCTCTGATTCCCCGCCTGTGATTCCCCATCTCTGATTCACCACCTCTGATTCCCCACCTCTGATTCCCCATATCTAATTCCCCGCCTCTGTTTGCCCGCCTCTGATTCCCCGCCTCTGTTTCCCCATATCTGATTCCCCGCCTCTGAATCCCCAACTCTGATTCCCTGCCTCTGATTCCCCAGCTCTGATTCCCCGCCTTTGATTCGCCCCGTCTGATTCCCAGCCTCTGAATCCCCGTGTCTGATTTCCTGCCTCTGATTCCCCGCCACTGATTCCCCATCTCTGATTCACAGCCTCTGATTCCCCACCTCTGATTCCCCATCTCGGATTCCGCACATCTGATTCCCTGCCTCTGATTCCCTGACTCTGATCCCCACCTCTGATTCCCGAGCTCTGATTCCCCGCCTCTGATTCCCCAACTCTGATTCCCCGCCTCTGATTCCCCAGCTCTGATTCCCCGCCTCTGATTCCCCGTGTTTGATTCCCTGCCTCTGATTCCCCGCCTCTGATTCCCCATCTCTGATTCACCGCCTTTGATTCGCCACCTCTGATTCCCCATATCTGATTCCTCGCCTCTGTTTCCCCGCCTCTGATTCCCCGCCTCTGATTCCCCATATCTCATTCCCCGCCTCTGATTCCCCATCTCTGATTCCCGGACTCTGATTCCCCACCTCTGATTCCCAGCCTCTTATTCCCGGCATCTGATTCCGGCCTCTGATTCCCGGCCTCTGATTCCCTGCTTCTGATTCTGATTCCCTGCCTTTGATTCCCCATCTCTGATTCCGAACATCTGATTCCCTGCCTCTGATTCCCCATCTCTGATTCCCCATATCTGATTCCCCGCCTCTGTTTCCCCGCCTCTGATTCCCTGCCTCTGTTTCCCAATATCTAAGTCCCCGCCTCTGATTCCCCAACTCTGATTCCCCACCTCTGATTCCCCAGCTCTGATTCCCCGCCTCTGATTCCCTGCATCTGATTCCCTGCATCTGATTCCAAGCCTCTGATTCCCTGCCTCTGATTCCCAACCTCTGATTCCCCACCTCTGATTCCCCATATCTGATTCCCAGCCTCTGTTTCCCCGCCTCTGATTCCCCGCCTCTGTTTCTCCATATCTGATTCCCGGACTCTGATTCCCCGCCTCTGATTCCCTGCCAATGATTCCCCATCTCCGATTCCGCACATCTGATTCCCTGCCTCTGATTCCCCGCCTCTGATTCCCCGCCTCTGATTCCCTGCCTCTGATTCCCAACCTCTGATTCCCCACCTCTGATTCCCCGTGTTTGATTCCCCGTCTCTGTTTCCCTGCCTCTGATTCCCCGCCTCTGATTCCCCAACTCTAATTCCCCGCCTCTGATTCCCCATATCTGATTCCCCGCCTCTGTTTCCCTGCCTCTGATTCCCCGCCCCTGTTTCCCCATATCTGATTCCCTGCCTCTGATTCCCCAACTTTGATTCCCAGCCTCTGATTCCCCAGCTCTGATTCCCCGCCTCTGATTCCCCGTGTTTGATTCCCTGCCTCTGATTCCCGTCCTCTGATTCCCCATCTCTGAATCACCGCCTTTGATTCACCACCTCTGATTCCCCATATCTGATTCCCCGCCTCTGTTTCCCCGCCTCTGATTCCCCGCCTCTGATTCCCCATATCTCATTCCCCGCCTCTGAATCCCCACCTCTGATTCCCGGCCTCTTATTCCCGGCATCTGATTCCGGCCTCTGATTCCCGGCCTCTGATTCCCTGCTTCTGATTCTGATTCCCTGCCTTTGATTCCCCATCTCTGATTCCGCACATCTGATTCCCTGCCTCTGATTCCCCATCTCTGATTCCCCATATCTGATTCCCCGCCTCTGTTTCCCCGCCTCTGATTCCACGCCTCTGTTTCCCAATATCTAAGTCCCCGCCTCTGATTCCCCAACTCTGATTCCCCACCTCTGATTCCCCAGCTCTGATTCCCCGCCTCTGATTCCCCGCATCTGATTCCCTGCATCTGATTCCAAGCCTCTGATTCCCTGCCTCTGATTCCCAACCTCTGATTCCCCACCTCTGATTCCCCATATCTGATTCCCAGCCTCTGTTTCCCCACCTCTGATTCCCCGCCTCTGATTCCCCATATCTGATTCCCGGCCTCTGATTCCCCGCCTCTGATTCCCCGCCTCTGATTCCCTGCCTCTGATTCCCCATCTCCGATTCCGCACATCTGAATCCCTGCCTCTGATTCCCCGCCTCTGATTCCCCGCCTCTGATTCCCTGCCTCTGATTCCCAACCTCTGATTCCCCACCTCTGATTCCCCGTGTTTGATTCCCCGCCTCTGTTTCCCCACCTCTGATTCCCCGCCTCTGATTCCCCAACTCTAATTCCCCGCCTCTGATTCCCCATATCTGATTCCCCGCCTCTGTATCCCCGCCTCTGATTCCCCGCCCCTGTTTCCCCATATCTGATTCCCTGCCTCTGATTCCACAACTTTGATTCCCAGCCTCTGATTCCCCCAGCTCTGATTCCCCGCCTCTGATTCCCCGTGTTTGATTCCCTGCCTCTGATTCCCCGCCTCTGATTCCCCATCTCTGATTCACCGCCTTTGATTCGCCACCTCTGATTCCCCATATCTGATTCCCCACCTCTGTTTCCCCGCGTCTGATTCCCCGCCTCTGATTCTCCATATCTCATTCCCCGCCTCTGAATCCCCATCTCTGACTCCCGGACTCTGATTCCCCACCTCTGATTCCCGGCCTCTTATTCCCAGCATCTGATTCCAGGCCTCTGATTCCCGGCCTCTGACTCCCCGCTTCTGATTCTGATTCTCTGCCTCTGATTCCCCATCTCTGATTCCGCACATCTGATTACCTGCCTCTGACTCCCCACCTCTGATTCCCCATATCTGATTCCCCGCCTCTGTTTCCACGCCTCTGATTCCCCGCCTCTGATTCCCCATATCTGATTCCCCGCCTCTGTTTCCACGCCTCTAATTCCCCGCCTCTGATTCCCCATATCTGATTCCCCGCCTCTGTTTCCCCGCCTCTGATTCCCCGCCCCTGTTTCCCCATATCTGATTCCCTGACTCTGATTCCCCAACTTTGATTCCCAGCCTCTGATTCCCCAGCTCTGATTCCCCGCCTCTGATTCCCCGTGTTTGATTCCCTGCCTCTGATTCCCCGCCTCTGATTCCCCATCTCTGATTCACCGCCTTTGATTCGCCACCTCTGATTCCCCATATCTGATTCCCCACCTCTGTTTCCCCGCCTCTGATTCCCCGCATCTGATTCTCCATATCTCATTCCCCGCCTCTGACTCCCCATCTCTGATTCCCAGACTCTGATTCCCCACCTCTGATTCCCGGCCTCTTATTCCCAGCATCTGATTCCAGGCCTCTGATTCCCGGCCTCTGACTCCCCGCTTCTGATTCTGATTCCCTGCCTCTGATTCCCCATCTCTGATTCCGCACGTCTGATTACCTGCCTCTGATTCCCCACGTCTGATTCCCCATATCTGATTCCCCGCCTCTGTTTCCACGCCTCTGATTCCCCGCCTCTGTTTCCCCATATCTAATTCCCCACCTCTGATGCCCCAACTCTGATTCCCCGCCTCTGATTCCACAGCTCTGATTCCCCGCCTCTGATTCCCCGCATCCGATTCCCCATATCTGATTCCCCGCCTCTGTTTCCCCGCCCCTGTTTCCCCGCCTCTGTTTCCCCATATCTGATTATCCGCCTCTGATTCCCAACTATGATTCCCCGCCTCTGAATCCCCGCGTCTGATTCCCTGCCTCTGCTTCCCCGCCTCTGATTCCCCAACTCTAATTCCCCGCCTCTGATTCCCCAGCTCTGATTCCCCGTGTTTGATTCCCTGCCTCTGATTCCCTGCCCTGATTCCCCATCTCTGTTACACCGCCTTTGATTCGCCACCTCTGATTCCCCATATCTGATTCCCCGCCTCTGTTTCGCCGCCTCTGATTCCCTGCCTCTGATTCCCAACCTCTGATTCCACACCTCTGATTCCCCATATCTGATTCCCCGCCTCTGTTTCCCCGCCTCTGATTCCCTGCCCTTGTTTCCCCATATCTGATTCCCTGCCTCTGATTCCCCAACTCTGATTCCCCGCCTCTGATTCCCCAGCTCTGATTCCCCGCCCCTGATTTCCCGTGTTTGATTCCCTGCCTCTGATTCCCCGCCTCTGATTCCCCATCTCTGATTCACTGCCTTTGATTCGCCACCTCTGATTCCACATATCTGATTCCCCACCTCTGTTTCCCCGCCTCTGATTCCCCGCCTCTGATTCTACATATCTCATTTTCCGCCTCTGAATCCCCATCTCTGATTCCCGGACTCTGATTCCCCACCTCTGATTCCCGGCCTCTTATTCCCAGCATCTGATTCCCGGCCTCTGATTCCCGGCCTCTGATTCCCCGCTTCTGATTCTGATTCGCTGCCTCTGATTCCCCATCTCTGATTCCGCACATCTGATTCCCTGCCTCTGATTCCCCACCTCTTATTCCCCATATCTGATTTCCCGCCTCTGTTTCCCCGCCTCTGATTCCCCGCCTCTGTTTCCCCATATCTAATTCCCAACCTCTGATGCCCCAACTCTGATTCCCTGCCTCTGATTCCCCGCGTTCTATTCCCTGCCTCTGATTCCCCGCCTGTGATTCCCCATCTCTGATTCACCACCTCTGATTCCCCACCTCTGATTCCCCATATCTAATTCCCCGCCTCTGTTTGCCCGCCTCTGATTCCCCGCCTCTGTTTCCCCATATCTGATTCCCCGCCTCTGAATCCCCAACTCTGATTCCCTGCCTCTGATTCCCCAGCTCTGATTCCCCGCCTTTGATTCGCCCCGTCTGATTCCCAGCCTCTGAAACCCCGTGTCCGATTTCCTGCCTCTGATTCCCCGCCTCTGATACCCCATCTCTGATTCACAGCCTCTGATTCCCCACCTCTGATTCCCCATCTCGGATTCCGCACATCTGATTCCCTGCCTCTGATTCCCTGACTCTGATCCCCACCTCTGATTCCCAAGCTCTGATTCCCCGCCTCTGATTCCCCAACTCTGATTCCCCGCCTCTGATTCCCCAGCTCTGATTCCCCGCCTCTGATTCCCCGTGTTTGATTCCCTGCCTCTGATTCCCCGCCTCTGATTCCCCATCTCTGTTTCACCGCCTTTGATTCGCCACCTCTGATTCCCCATATCTGATTCCTCGCCTCTGTTTCCCCGCCTCTGATTCCCCGCCTCTGATTCCCCATATCTCATTCCCCGCCTCTGATTCCCCATCTCTGATTCCCGGACTCTGATTCCCCACCTCTGATTCCCAGCCTCTTATTCCCGGCATCTGATTCCGGCCTCTGATTCCCGGCCTCTGATTCCCTGCTTCTGATTCTGATTCCCTGCCTTTGATTCCCCATCTCTGATTCCGAACATCTGATTCCCTGCCTCTGATTCCCCATCTCTGATTCCCCATATCTGATTCCCCGCCTCTGTTTCCCCGCCTCTGATTCCCTGCCTCTGTTTCCCAATATCTAAGTCCCCGCCTCTGATTCCCCAACTCTGATTCCCCACCTCTGATTCCCCAGCTCTGATTCCCCGCCTCTGATTCCCTGCATCTGATTCCCTGCATCTGATTCCAAGCCTCTGATTCCCTGCCTCTGACTCCCAACCTCTGATTCCCCACCTCTGATTCCCCATATCTGATTCCCAGCCTTTGTTTCCCCGCCTCTGATTCCCCGCCTCTGTTTCCCCATATCTGATTCCCGGACTCTGATTCCCCGCCTCTGATTCCCTGCCTCTGATTCCCCATCTCCGATTCCGCACATCTGATTCCCTGCCTCTGATTCCCCGCCTCTGATTCCCCGCCTCTGATTCCCTGCCTCTGATTCCCAACCTCTGATTCCCCACCTCTGATTCCCCGTGTTTGATTCCCCGTCTCTGTTTCCCTGCCTCTGATTCCCCGCCTCTGATTCCCCAACTCTAATTCCCCGCCTCTGATTCCCCATATCTGATTCCCCGCCTCTGTTTCCCTGCCTCTGATTCCCCGCCCCTGTTTCCCCATATCTGATTCCCTGCCTCTGATTCCCCAACTTTGATTCCCAGCCTCTGATTCCCCAGCTCTGATTCCCCGCCTCTGATTCCCCGTGTTTGATTCCCTGCCTCTGATTCCCGTCCTCTGATTCCCCATCTCTGAATCACCGCCTTTGATTCGCCACCTCTGATTCCCAATATCTGATTCCCCGCCTCTGTTTCCCCGCCTCTGATTCCCCGCCTCTGATTCCCCATATCTCATTCCCCGCCTCTGAATCCCCACCTCTGATTCCCGGCCTCTTATTCCCGGCATCTGATTCCGGCCTCTGATTCCCGGCCTCTGATTCCCTGCTTCTGATTCTGATTCCCTGCCTTTGATTCCCCATCTCTGATTCCGCACATCTGATTCCCTGCCTCTGATTCCCCATCTCTGATTCCCCATATCTGATTCCCCGCCTCTGTTTCCCCGCCTCTGATTCCACGCCTCTGTTTCCCAATATCTAAGTCCCCGCCTCTGATTCCCCAACTCTGATTCCCCACCTCTGATTCCCCAGCTCTGATTCCCCGCCTCTGATTCCCCGCATCTGATTCCCTGCATCTGATTCCAAGCCTCTGATTCCCTGCCTCTGATTCCCAACCTCTGATTCCCCACCTCTGATTCCCCATATCTGATTCCCAGCCTCTGTTTCCCCACCTCTGATTCCCCGCCTCTGATCCCCATATCTGATTCCCGGCCTCTGATTCCCCGCCTCTGATTCCCCGCCTCTGATTCCCTGCCTCTGATTCCCCATCTCCGATTCCGCACATCTGAATCCCTGCCTCTGATTCCCCGCCTCTGATTCCCCGCCTCTGATTCCCTGCCTCTGATTCCCAACCTCTGATTCCCCACCTCTGATTCCCCGTGTTTGATTCCCCGCCTCTGTTTCCCCACCTCTGATTCCCCGCCTCTGATTCCCCAACTCTAATTCCCCGCCTCTGATTCCCCATATCTGATTCCCCGCCTCTGTTTCCCCGCCTCTGATTCCCCGCCCCTGTTTCCCCATATCTGATTCCCTTCCTCTGATTCCACAACTTTGATTCCCAGCCTCTGATTCCCCCAGCTCTGATTCCCCGCCTCTGATTCCCCGTGTTTGATTCCCTGCCTCTGATTCCCCGCCTCTGATTCCCCATCTCTGATTCACCGCCTTTGATTCGCCTCCTCTGATTCCCCATATCTGATTCCCCACCTCTGTTTCCCCGCCTCTGATTCCCCGCCTCTGATTCTCCATATCTCATTCCCCGCCTCTGAATCCCCATCTCTGACTCCCGGACTCTGATTCCCCACCTCTGATTCCCGGCCTCTTATTCCCAGCATCTGATTCCAGGCCTCTGATTCCCGGCCTCTGACTCCCCGCTTCTGATTCTGATTCTCTGCCTCTGATTCCCCATCTCTGATTCCGCACATCTGATTACCTGCCTCTGATTCCCCACCTCTGATTCCCCATATCTGATTCCCCGCCTCTGTTTCCACGCCTCTGATTCCCCGCCTCTGATTCCCCATATCTGATTCCCCGCCTCTGTTTCCACGCCTCTAATTCCCCGCCTCTGATTCCCCATATCTGATTCCCCGCCTCTGTTTCCCCGCCTCTGATTCCCCGCCCCTGTTTCCCCATATCTGATTCCCCGCCTCTGATTCCCCGCCTCTGATTCTCCATATCTCATTCCCCGCCTCTGAATCCCCATCTCTGACTCCCGGACTCTGATTCCCCACCTCTGATTCCCGGCCTCTTATTCCCAGCATCTGATTCCAGGCCTCTGATTCCCGGCCTCTGACTCCCCGCTTCTGATTCTGATTCTCTGCCTCTGATTCCCCATCTCTGATTCC
Organism: Narcine bancroftii; assembly: GCF_036971445.1. Classification (NCBI taxonomy): domain Eukaryota; kingdom Metazoa; phylum Chordata; class Chondrichthyes; order Torpediniformes; family Narcinidae; genus Narcine; species Narcine bancroftii. Next base: position 12,775,035 of record NW_027211893.1, on the reverse strand, counting down.
GCACATCTGATTACCTGCCTCTGATTCCCCACCTCTGATTCCCCATATCTGATTCCCCGCCTCTGTTTCCACGCCTCTGATTCCCCGCCTCTGATTCCCCATATCTGATTCCCCGCCTCTGTTTCCACGCCTCTAATTCCCCGCCTCTGATTCCCCATATCTGATTCCCCGCCTCTGTTTCCCCGCCTCTGATTCCCCGCCCCTGTTTCCCCATATCTGATTCCCTGACTCTGATTCCCCAACTTTGATTCCCAGCCTCTGATTCCCCAGCTCTGATTCCCCGCCTCTGATTCCCCGTGTTTGATTCCCTGCCTCTGATTCCCCGCCTCTGATTCCCCATCTCTGATTCACCACCTTTGATTCGCCACCTCTGATTCCCCATATCTGATTCCCCACCTCTGTTTCCCCGCCTCTGATTCCCCGCCTCTGATTCTCCATATCTCATTCCCCGCCTCTGACTCCCCATCTCTGATTCCCGGACTCTGATTCCCCACCTCTGATTCCCGGCCTCTTATTCCCAGCATCTGATTCCAGGCCTCTGATTCCCGGCCTCTGACTCCCCGCTTCTGATTCTGATTCCCTGCCTCTGATTCCCCATCTCTGATTCCGCACGTCTGATTACCTGCCTCTGATTCCCCACGTCTGATTCCCCATATCTGATTCCCCGCCTCTGTTTCCACGCCTCTGATTCCCCGCCTCTGTTTCCCCATATCTAATTCCCCACCTCTGATGCCCCAACTCTGATTCCCCGCCTCTGATTCCACAGCTCTGATTCCCCGCCTCTGATTCCCCGCATCCGATTCCCCATATCTGATTCCCCGCCTCTGTTTCCCCGCCCCTGTTTCCCCGCCTCTGTTTCCCCATATCTGATTATCCGCCTCTGATTCCCAACTATGATTCCCCGCCTCTGAATCCCCGCGTCTGATTCCCTGCCTCTGCTTCCCCGCCTCTGATTCCCCAACTCTGATTCCCCGCCTCTGATTCCCCAGCTCTGATTCCCCGCCTCTGATTCCCCGTGTTTGATTCCCTGCCTCTGATTCCCGGCCTCTGATTCCGCATCTCTGATTCACCGCCTTTGATTCGCCACCTCTGATTCCCCATATCTGATTCCCCGCATCTGTTTCCCCGCCTCTGATTCCCCGCCTCTGATTCCCCGCCTCTGATTCCCCATATCTCATTCCCCGCCTCTGAATCCCCATCTCTGATTCCCGGCCTCTTATTCCCGGCATCTGATTCCGGCCTCTGATTCCCGGCCTCTGATTCCCTGCTTCTGATTCTGATTCCCTGCCTCTGATTCCCCATCTCTGATTCCGCACATCTGATTCCCTGCCTCTGATTCCCCACCTCTGATTCCCCATATCTGATTCCCCGCCTCTGTTTCCCCGCCTCTGATTTCCCGCCTCTGTTTCCCAATATCTAAGTCCCCGCCTCCGATTCCCCAACTCTGATTCCCCACCTCTGATTCCCCAGCTCTGATTCCCCGCCTCTGATTCCCCGCATCTGATTCCCTGCATCTGATTCCAAGCCTCTGATTCCCTGCCTCTGATTCCCAACCTCTGATTCCCCACCTCTGATTCCCCATATCTGATTCCCCGCCTCTGTTTCCCCGCCTCTGATTCCCCACCTCTGTTTCCCCATATCTGATTCCCGGCCTCTTATTCCCGCCTCTGATTCCCCACCTCTGATTCCCTACCTCTGATTCCCCATCTCCGATTCCGCACATCTGATTCCCTGCCTCTGATTCCCCGCCTCTGATTCCCTGCCTCTGATTCCGAACCTCTGATTCCCCACCTCTGATTCCCCATATCTGATTCCCCTCCTCTGTTTCCCCGCCTCTGATTCCCCTCCTCTGATTCCCCAACTCTAATTCCCCGCCTCTGATTCCCCAGCTCTGATTCCCCGTGTTTGATTCCCTGCCTCTGATTCCCTGCCCTGATTCCCCATCTCTGTTTCACCGCCTTTGATTCGCCACCTCTGATTCCCCATATCTGATTCCCCGCCTCTGTTTCGCCGCCTCTGATTCCCTGCCTCTGATTCCCAACCTCTGATTCCCCACCTCTGATTCCCCGTGTTTGATTCCCCGCCTCTGTTTCCCCGCCTCTGATTCCCCAACTCTAATTCACCGCCTCTGATTCCCCATATCTGATTCCCTGCCTCTGTTTCCCCGCCTCTGATTCCCCGCCCCTGTTTCCCCATATCTGATTCCCTGCCTCTGAATCCCCAACTTTGATTCCCAGCCTCTGATTCCCCAGCTCTGATTCCCCGCCTCTGATTCCCCGTGTTTGATTCCCTGCCTCCGATTCCCGGCCTCTGATTCCCCATCTCTGATTCACCGCCTTTGATTCGCCACCTCTGATTCCCCATATCTGATTCCCCGCCTCTGATTCCCCGCCTCTGATTCCCCGCCTCTGATTCCCCATATCTCATTCCCCGCCTCTGAATCCCCATCTCTGATTCCCGGACTCTGATTCCCCACCTCTGATTCCCGGCCACTTATTCCCGGCATCTGATTCCGGCCTCTGATTCCCGGCCTCTGATTCCCTGCTTCTGATTCTGATTCCCTGCCTTTGATTCCCCATCTATGATTCCGCACATCTGATTCCCTGCCTCTGATTCCCCATCTCTGATTCCCCATATCTGATTCCCCGCCTCTGATTCCCCAACTCTGATTCCCCACCTCTGATTACCCAGCTCTGATTCCCCGCCTCTGAATCCCCGCATCTGATTCCCTGCATCTGATTCCAAGCCTCTGATTCCCTGCCTCTGATTCCCAACCTCTGATTCCCCACCTCTGATTCCCCATATCTGATTCCCAGCCTCTGTTTCCCCGCCTCTGATTCCCCGCCTCTGTTTCCCCATATCTGATTCCCGGCCTCTGATTCCCCGCCTCTGATTTCCCGCCTCTGATTCCCTGCCTCTGATTCCCCATCTCCGATTCCGCACATCTGATTCCCTGCCTCTGATTCCCCGCCTCTGATTCCCCGCCTCTGATTCCCTGCCTCTGATTCCCAACCTCTGATTCCCCACCTCTGATTCCCCGTTTTTGATTCCCCGCCTCTGTTTCCCCGCCTCTGATTCCCCGCCTCTGATTCCCCAACTCTAATTCCCCGCCTCTGATTCCCCATATCTGATTCCCTACCTCTGATTCCCCGTGTTTGATTCCCCGCCTCTGTTTCCCCGCCTCTGATTCCCCGCCTCTGATTCCCCAACTTTGATTCCCAGCATCTGATTCCCCAGCTCTGATTCCCCGCCTCTGATTCCCCGCATCTGATTCCCTGCATCTGATTCCAAGCCTCTGATTCCCTGCCTCTGATTCCCAACCTCTGATTCCCCACCTCTGATTCCCCATATCTGATCCCCAGCCTCTGTTTCCCCGCCTCTGTTTCCCCATATCTTATTCCCGGCCTCTGATTCCCCGCCTCTGATTCCCCGCCTCTGATTCCCTGCCTCTGATTCCCCATCTCCGATTCCGCACATCTGATTCCCTGCCTCTGATTCCCCGCCTCTGATTCCCCGCCTCTGATTCCCTGCATCTGATTCCCAACCTCTGATTCCCCACCTCTGATTCCCCGTGTTTGATTCCCCACCTCTGTTTCCCCGCCTCTGATTCCCCCCTCTGATTCCCCAACTCTAATTCCCTGCCTCTGATTCCCCATATCCGATTCCCTGCCTCTGTTTCCCCGCCTCTGATTCCCCGCCCCTGTTTCGCCATATCTGATTCCCTGCCTCTGATTCCCCGCATTCTATTCCCTGCCTATGATTCCCCGCCTGTGATTCCCCATCTCTGATTCACCACCTCTGATTCCCCACCACTGATTCCCCATATCTAATTCCCCGCCTCTGTTTTCCCGCCTCTGATTCCCCGCCTCTGTTTCCCCATATCTGATTACCCGCCTCTGAATCCCCAACTCTGATTCCCTGCCTCTGATTCCCCAGCTTCATTACCCGCCTTTGATTCCCCCCGTCTGATTCCCAGCCTCTGAATCCCCGTGTCTGATAACCTGTCTCTGATTCCCCGCCTCTGATTCCCCATCTCAGATTCACCGCCTCTGATTCCCCAACTCTGATTCCCCATCTCTGATTCCGCACATCCGATTCCCTGCCTCTGATTCCCCGACTCTGATTCCCCACCTCTGATTCCCCAGCTCTGATTCCCCGCCTCTGATTCCCCAACTCTGATTCCCCGCCTCTGATTCCCCAGCTTTGATTCCCCGCCTCTGATTCCCCGTGTTTGATCCCCTGCCTCTGATTCCCCAGCTCTGATTCCCCATCTCTGATTCACCGCCTTTGATTCGCCACCTCTGATTCCCCATATCTCATTCCTCGCCACTGTTTCCCCGCCTCTGATTCCCCGCCTCTGATTCCCCATATCTCATTCCCCGCCTCTGATTCCCCATCTCTGATTCCCGGACTCTGATTCCCCACCTCTGATTCCCGACCTCTTATTCCCGGCATCTGATTCCGGCCTCTGATTCCCGGCCTCTGATTCCCTGCTTCTGCTTCTGATTCCCTGCCTCTGATTCCCCAGTTCTGATTCCGCACATCTAATTCCCTGCCTCTGATTCCCCACCTCTGATTCCCCATATCTGAATCCCCGCCTCTGTTTCCCCGTCTGTGCTTCCCCGCCTCTGTTTCCCCATATCTAAGTCCCCGCCTCTGATTCCCCAACTTTGATTCCCCACCTCTGATTCCCCAGCTCTGATTCCCCGCCTCTGATTCCCCACCTCTGATTCCCCATATCTGATTCCCAGCCTCTGTTTCCCCGCCTCTGATTCCCCGCCTCTGTTTCCCCATATCTGATTCCCGGCCTCTGATTCCCCGCCTCTGATTCCCCGCCTCTGATTCCCTGCCTCTGATTCCCCATCTCCGATTCCGCACATCTGATTCCCTGCCTCTCATTCCCCGCCTCTGATTCCCCGCCTCTGATTCCCTGCCTCTGATTCCCAACCTCTGATTCCCCACCTCTGATTCCCCGTGTTTGATTCCCCGCCTCTGTTTCCCCGCCTCTGATTCCCCGCCTCTGATTCCCCAACTCTAATTCCCCGCCTCAGATTCCCCATATCTGATTCCCCGCCTCTGTTTCCCCGCCTCTGATTCCCCGCCCCTGTTTCCCCATATCTGATTCCCTGCCTCTGATTCCCCAACTTTGATTCCCAGCCTCTGATTCCCCAGCTCTGATTCCCCGCCTCTGATTCCCCGCATCTGATTCCCTGCATCTGATTCCAAGCCTCTGATTCCCTGCCTCTGATTCCCAACCTCTGATTCCCCACCTCTGATTCCCCATATCTGATTCCCAGCCTCTGTTTCCCCGCCTCTGATTCCCCGCCTCTGTTTCCCCATATCTGATTCCCGGCCTCTGATTCCCCGCCTCTGATTCCCCGCCTCTGATTCCCTGCCTCTGATTCCCCATCTCCGATTCCGCACATCTGATCCCCTGCCTCTGATTCCCCGCCTCTGATTCCCCGCCTCTGATTCCCTGCCTCTGATTTCCAACCTCTGATTCCCCACCTCTGATTCCCCGTGTTTGATTCCCCGCCTATGTTTCCCCGCCTCTGATTCCCCGCCTCTGTTTCCCAATATCTAAGTCCCCGCCTCTGATTCCCCAACTCTAATTCCCCACCTCCGATTCCCCAGCTCTGATTCCCCGCCTCTGATTCCCTGCATCTGATTCCCTGCATCTGATTCCAAGCCTCTGATTCCCTGCCTCTGATTCCCAACCTCTGATTCCCCACCTCTGATTCCCCATATCTGATTCCCAGCATCTGTTTCCCCGCCTCTGATTCCCCGCCTCTGTTTCCCCATATCTGATTCCCGGCCTCTGGTTCCCCACCTCTGATTCCCCGCCTCTGATTCCCCATATCTGATTCCCCGCCTCTGTTTCCACGCCTCTAATTCCCCGCCTCTGATTCCCCATATCTGATTCCCCGCCTCTGTTTCCCCGCCTCTGATTCCCCGCCCCTGTTTCCCCATATCTGATTCCCTGACTCTGATTCCCCAACTTTGATTCCCAGCCTCTGATTCCCCAGCTCTGATTCCCCGCCTCTGATTCCCCGTGTTTGATTCCCTGCCTCTGATTCCCCGCCTCTGATTCCCCATCTCTGATTCACCGCCTTTGATTCGCCACCTCTGATTCCCCATATCTGATTCCCCACCTCTGTTTCCCCGCCTCTGATTCCCCGCATCTGATTCTCCATATCTCATTCCCCGCCTCTGACTCCCCATCTCTGATTCCCAGACTCTGATTCCCCACCTCTGATTCCCGGCCTCTTATTCCCAGCATCTGATTCCAGGCCTCTGATTCCCGGCCTCTGACTCCCCGCTTCTGATTCTGATTCCCTGCCTCTGATTCCCCATCTCTGATTCCGCACGTCTGATTACCTGCCTCTGATTCCCCACGTCTGATTCCCCATATCTGATTCCCCGCCTCTGTTTCCACGCCTCTGATTCCCCGCCTCTGTTTCCCCATATCTAATTCCCCACCTCTGATGCCCCAACTCTGATTCCCCGCCTCTGATTCCACAGCTCTGATTCCCCGCCTCTGATTCCCCGCATCCGATTCCCCATATCTGATTATCCGCCTCTGATTCCCAACTATGATTCCCCGCCTCTGAATCCCCGCGTCTGATTCCCTGCCTCTGCTTCCCCGCCTCTGATTCCCCAACTCTAATTCCCCGCCTCTGATTCCCCAGCTCTGATTCCCCGTGTTTGATTCCCTGCCTCTGATTCCCTGCCCTGATTCCCCATCTCTGTTACACCGCCTTTGATTCGCCACCTCTGATTCCCCATATCTGATTCCCCGCCTCTGTTTCGCCGCCTCTGATTCCCTGCCTCTGATTCCCAACCTCTGATTCCACACCTCTGATTCCCCATATCTGATTCCCCGCCTCTGTTTCCCCGCCTCTGATTCCCTGCCCTTGTTTCCCCATATCTGATTCCCTGCCTCTGATTCCCCAACTCTGATTCCCCGCCTCTGATTCCCCAGCTCTGATTCCCCGCCCCTGATTTCCCGTGTTTGATTCCCTGCCTCTGATTCCCCGCCTCTGATTCCCCATCTCTGATTCACTGCCTTTGATTCACCACCTCTGATTCCACATATCTGATTCCCCACCTCTGTTTCCCCGCCTCTGATTCCCCGCCTCTGATTCTACATATCTCATTTTCCGCCTCTGAATCCCCATCTCTGATTCCCGGACTCTGATTCCCCACCTCTGATTCCCGGCCTCTTATTCCCAGCATCTGATTCCCGGCCTCTGATTCCCGGCCTCTGATTCCCCGCTTCTGATACTGATTCGCTGCCTCTGATTCCCCATCTCTGATTCCGCACATCTGATTCCCTGCCTCTGATTCCCCACCTCTGATTCCCCATATCTGATTTCCCGCCTCTGTTTCCCCGCCTCTGATTCCCCGCCTCTGTTTCCCCATATCTAATTCCCAACCTCTGATGCCCCAACTCTGATTCCCTGCCTCTGATTCCCCGCGTTCTATTCCCTGCCTCTGATTCCCCGCCTGTGATTCCCCATCTCTGATTCACCACCTCTGATTCCCCACCTCTGATTCCCCATATCTAATTCCCCGCCTCTGTTTGCCCGCCTCTGATTCCCCGCCTCTGTTTCCCCATATCTGATTCCCCGCCTCTGAATCCCCAACTCTGATTCCCTGCCTCTGATTCCCCAGCTCTGATTCCCCGCCTTTGATTCGCCCCGTCTGATTCCCAGCCTCTGAATCCCCGTGTCTGATTTCCTGCCTCTGATTCCCCGCCTCTGATACCCCATCTCTGATTCACAGCCTCTGATTCCCCACCTCTGATTCCCCATCTCGGATTCCGCACATCTGATTCCCTGCCTCTGATTCCCTGACTCTGATCCCCACCTCTGATTCCCAAGCTCTGATTCCCCGCCTCTGATTCCCCAACTCTGATTCCCCGCCTCTGATTCCCCAGCTCTGATTCCCCGCCTCTGATTCCCCGTGTTTGATTCCCTGCCTCTGATTCCCCGCCTCTGATTCCCCATCTCTGATTCACCGCCTTTGATTCGCCACCTCTGATTCCCCATATCTGATTCCTCGCCTCTGTTTCCCCGCCTCTGATTCCCCGCCTCTGATTCCCCATATCTCATTCCCCGCCTCTGATTCCCCATCTCTGATTCCCGGACTCTGATTCCCCACCTCTGATTCCCAGCCTCTTATTCCCGGCATCTGATTCCGGCCTCTGATTCCCGGCCTCTGATTCCCTGCTTCTGATTCTGATTCCCTGCCTTTGATTCCCCATCTCTGATTCCGAACATCTGATTCCCTGCCTCTGATTCCCCATCTCTGATTCCCCATATCTGATTCCCCGCCTCTGTTTCCCCGCCTCTGATTCCCTGCCTCTGTTTCCCAATATCTAAGTCCCCGCCTCTGATTCCCCAACTCTGATTCCCCACCTCTGATTCCCCAGCTCTGATTCCCCGCCTCTGATTCCCTGCATCTGATTCCCTGCATCTGATTCCAAGCCTCTGATTCCCTGCCTCTGATTCCCAACCTCTGATTCCCCACCTCTGATTCCCCATATCTGATTCCCAGCCTTTGTTTCCCCGCCTCTGATTCCCCGCCTCTGTTTCCCCATATCTGATTCCCGGACTCTGATTCCCCGCCTCTGATTCCCTGCCTCTGATTCCCCATCTCCGATTCCGCACATCTGATTCCCTGCCTCTGATTCCCCGCCTCTGATTCCCCGCCTCTGATTCCCTGCCTCTGATTCCCAACCTCTGATTCCCCACCTCTGATTCCCCGTGTTTGATTCCCCGTCTCTGTTTCCCTGCCTCTGATTCCCCGCCTCTGATTCCCCAACTCTAATTCCCCGCCTCTGATTCCCCATATCTGATTCCCCGCCTCTGTTTCCCTGCCTCTGATTCCCCGCCCCTGTTTCCCCATATCTGATTCCCTGCCTCTGATTCCCCAACTTTGATTCCCAGCCTCTGATTCCCCAGCTCTGATTCCCCGCCTCTGATTCCCCGTGTTTGATTCCCTGCCTCTGATTCCCGTCCTCTGATTCCCCATCTCTGAATCACCGCCTTTGATTCGCCACCTCTGATTCCCCATATCTGATTCCCCGCCTCTGTTTCCCCGCCTCTGATTCCCCGCCTCTGATTCCCCATATCTCATTCCCCGCCTCTGAATCCCCACCTCTGATTCCCGGCCTCTTATTCCCGGCATCTGATTCCGGCCTCTGATTCCCGGCCTCTGATTCCCTGCTTCTGATTCTGATTCCCTGCCTTTGATTCCCCATCTCTGATTCCGCACATCTGATTCCCTGCCTCTGATTCCCCATCTCTGATTCCCCATATCTGATTCCCCGCCTCTGTTTCCCCGCCTCTGATTCCACGCCTCTGTTTCCCAATATCTAAGTCCCCGCCTCTGATTCCCCAACTCTGATTCCCCACCTCTGATTCCCCAGCTCTGATTCCCCGCCTCTGATTCCCCGCATCTGATTCCCTGCATCTGATTCCAAGCCTCTGATTCCCTGCCTCTGATTCCCAACCTCTGATTCCCCACCTCTGATTCCCCATATCTGATTCCCAGCCTCTGTTTCCCCACCTCTGATTCCCCGCCTCTGATCCCCATATCTGATTCCCGGCCTCTGATTCCCCGCCTCTGATTCCCCGCCTCTGATTCACTGCCTCTGATTCCCCATCTCCGATTCCGCACATCTGAATCCCTGCCTCTGATTCCCCGCCTCTGATTCCCCGCCTCTGATTCCCTGCCTCTGATTCCCAACCTCTGATTCCCCACCTCTGATTCCCCGTGTTTGATTCCCCGCCTCTGTTTCCCCACCTCTGATTCCCCGCCTCTGATTCCCCAACTCTAATTCCCCGACTCTGATTCCCCATATCTGATTCCCCGCCTCTGTTTCCCCGCCTCTGATTCCCCGCCTCTGTTTCCCCATATCTGATTCCCTGCCTCTGATTCCACAACTTTGATTCCCAGCCTCTGATTCCCCCAGCTCTGATTCCCCGCCTCTGATTCCCCATGTTTGATTCCCTGCCTCTGATTCCCCGCCTCTGATTCCCCATCTCTGATTCACCGCCTTTGATTCGCCTCCTCTGATTCCCCATATCTGATTCCCCACCTCTGTTTCCCCGCCTCTGATTCCCCGCCTCTGATTCTCCATATCTCATTCCCCGCCTCTGAATCCCCATCTCTGACTCCCGGACTCTGATTCCCCACCTCTGATTCCCGGCCTCTTATTCCCAGCATCTGATTCCAGGCCTCTGATTCCCGGCCTCTGACTCCCCGCTTCTGATTCTGATTCTCTGCCTCTGATTCCCCATCTCTGATTCCGCACATCTGATTACCTGCCTCTGATTCCCCACCTCTGATTCCCCATATCTGATTCCCCGCCTCTGTTTCCACGCCTCTGATTCCCCGCCTCTGATTCCCCATATCTGATTCCCCGCCTCTGTTTCCACGCCTCTAATTCCCCGCCTCTGATTCCCCATATCTGATTCCCCGCCTCTGTTTCCCCGCCTCTGATTCCCCGCCCCTGTTTCCCCATATCTGATTCCCCGCCTCTGATTCCCCGCCTCTGATTCTCCATATCTCATTCCCCGCCTCGAATCCCCATCTCTGACTCCCGGACTCTGATTCCCCACCTCTGATTCCCGGCCTCTTATTCCCAGCATCTGATTCCAGGCCTCTGATTCCCGGCCTCTGACTCCCCGCTTCTGATTCTGATTCTCGGCCTCTGATTCCCCATCTCTGATTCCGCACATCTGATTACCTGCCTCTGATTCCCCACCTCTGATTCCCCATATCTGATTCCCCGCCTCTGTTTCCACGCCTCTGATTCCCCGCCTCTGATTCCCCATATCTGATTCCCCGCCTCTGTTTCCACGCCTCTAATTCCCCGCCTCTGATTCCCCATATCTGATTCCCCGCCTCTGTTTCCCCGCCTCTGATTCCCCGCCCCTGTTTCCCCATATCTGATTCCCTGACTCTGATTCCCCAACTTTGATTCCCAGCCTCTGATTCCCCAGCTCTGATTCCCCGCCTCTGATTCCCCGTGTTTGATTCCCTGCCTCTGATTCCCCGCCTCTGATTCCCCATCTCTGATTCACCGCCTTTGATTCGCCACCTCTGATTCCCCATATCTGATTCCCCGCATCTCTTTCCCCGCCTCTGATTCCCCGCCTCTGATTCTCCATATCTCATTCCCCGCCTCTGACTCCCCATCTCTGATTCCCGGACTCTGATTCCCCACCTCTGATTCCCGGCCTCTTATTCCCAGCATCTGATTCCAGGCCTCTGATTCCCGGCCTCTGACTCCCCGCTTCTGATTCTGATTCCCTGCCTCTGATTCCCCATCTCTGATTCCGCACGTCTGATTACCTGCCTCTGATTCCCCACGTCTGATTCCCCATATCTGATTCCCCGCCTCTGTTTCCACGCCTCTGATTCCCCGCCTCTGTTTCCCCATATCTAATTCCCCACCTCTGATGCCCCAACTCTGATTCCCCGCCTCTGATTCCACAGCTCTGATTCCCCGCCTCTGATTCCCCGCATCCGATTCCCCATATCTGATTCCCCGCCTCTGTTTCCCCGCCCCTGTTTCCCCGCCTCTGTTTCCCCATATCTGATTATCCGCCTCTGATTCCCAACTATGATTCCCCGCCTCTGAATCCCCGCGTCTGATTCCCTGCCTCTGCTTCCCCGCCTCTGATTCCCCAACTCTGATTCCCCGCCTCTGATTCCCCAGCTCTGATTCCCCGCCTCTGATTCCCCGTGTTTGATTCCCTGCCTCTGATTCCCGGCCTCTGATTCCGCATCTCTGATTCACCGCCTTTGATTCGCCACCTCTGATTCCCCATATCTGATTCCCCGCATCTGTTTCCCCGCCTCTGATTCCCCGCCTCTGATTCCCCGCCTCTGATTCCCCATATCTCATTCCCCGCCTCTGAATCCCCATCTCTGATTCCCGGCCTCTTATTCCCGGCATCTGATTCCGGCCTCTGATTCCCGGCCTCTGATTCCCTGCTTCTGATTCTGATTCCCTGCCTCTGATTCCCCATCTCTGATTCCGCACATCTGATTCCCTGCCTCTGATTCCCCACCTCTGATTCCCCATATCTGATTCCCCGCCTCTGTTTCCCCGCCTCTGATTTCCCGCCTCTGTTTCCCAATATCTAAGTCCCCGCCTCTGATTCCCCAACTCTGATTCCCCACCTCTGATTCCCCAGCTCTGATTCCCCGCCTCTGATTCCCCGCATCTGATTCCCTGCATCTGATTCCAAGCCTCTGATTCCCTGCCTCTGATTCCCAACCTCTGATTCCCCACCTCTGATTCCCCATATCTGATTCCCCGCCTCTGTTTCCCCGCCTCTGATTCCCCACCTCTGTTTCCCCATATCTGATTCCCGGCCTCTTATTCCCGCCTCTGATTCCCCACCTCTGATTCCCTACCTCTGATTCCCCATCTCCGATTCCGCACATCTGATTCCCTGCCTCTGATTCCCCGCCTCTGATTCCCTGCCTCTGATTCCGAACCTCTGATTCCCCACCTCTGATTCCCCATATCTGATTCCCCGCCTCTGTTTCCCCGCCTCTGATTCCCCTCCTCTGATTCCCCAACTCTAATTCCCCGCCTCTGATTCCCCAGCTCTGATTCCCCGTGTTTGATTCCCTGCCTCTGATTCCCTGCCCTGATTCCCCATCTCTGTTTCACCGCCTTTGATTCGCCACCTCTGATTCCCCATATCTGATTCCCCGCCTCTGTTTCGCCGCCTCTGATTCCCTGCCTCTGATTCCCAACCTCTGATTCCCCACCTCTGATTCCCCGTGTTTGATTCCCCGCCTCTGTTTCCCCGCCTCTGATTCCCCAACTCTAATTCACCGCCTCTGATTCCCCATATCTGATTCCCTGCCTCTGTTTCCCCGCCTCTGATTCCCCGCCCCTGTTTCCCCATATCTGATTCCCTGCCTCTGAATCCCCAACTTTGATTCCCAGCCTCTGATTCCCCAGCTCTGATTCCCCGCCTCTGATTCCCCGTGTTTGATTCCCTGCCTCCGATTCCCGGCCTCTGATTCCCCATCTCTGATTCACCGCCTTTGATTCGCCACCTCTGATTCCCCATATCTGATTCCCCGCCTCTGTTTCCCCGCCTCTGATTCCCCGCCTCTGATTCCCCATATCTCATTCCCCGCCTCTGAATCCCCATCTCTGATTCCCGGACTCTGATTCCCCACCTCTGATTCCCGGCCACTTATTCCCGGCATCTGATTCCGGCCTCTGATTCCCGGCCTCTGATTCCCTGCTTCTGATTCTGATTCCCTGCCTTTGATTCCCCATCTATGATTCCGCACATCTGATTCCCTGCCTCTGATTCCCCATCTCTGATTCCCCATATCTGATTCCCCGCCTCTGATTCCCCAACTCTGATTCCCCACCTCTGATTCCCCAGCTCTGATTCCCCGCCTCTGAATCCCCGCATCTGATTCCCTGCATCTGATTCCAAGCCTCTGATTCCCTGCCTCTGATTCCCAACCTCTGATTCCCCACCTCTGATTCCCCATATCTGATTCCCAGCCTCTGTTTCCCCGCCTCTGATTCCCCGCCTCTGTTTCCCCATATCTGATTCCCGGCCTCTGATTCCCCGCCTCTGATTTCCCGCCTCTGATTCCCTGCCTCTGATTCCCCATCTCCGATTCCGCACATCTGATTCCCTGCCTCTGATTCCCCGCCTCTGATTCCCCGCCTCTGATTCCCTGCCTCTGATTCCCAACCTCTGATTCCCCACCTCTGATTCCCCGTTTTTGATTCCCCGCCTCTGTTTCCCCGCCTCTGATTCCCCGCCTCTGATTCCCCAACTCTAATTCCCCGCCTCTGATTCCCCATATCTGATTCCCTACCTCTGATTCCCCGTGTTTGATTCCCCGCCTCTGTTTCCCCGCCTCTGATTCCCCGCCTCTGATTCCCCAACTTTGATTCCCAGCATCTGATTCCCCAGCTCTGATTCCCCGCCTCTGATTCCCCGCATCTGATTCCCTGCATCTGATTCCAAGCCTCTGATTCCCTGCCTCTGATTCCCAACCTCTGATTCCCCACCTCTGATTCCCCATATCTGATCCCCAGCCTCTGTTTCCCCGCCTCTGTTTCCCCATATCTTATTCCCGGCCTCTGATTCCCCGCCTCTGATTCCCCGCCTCTGATTCCCTGCCTCTGATTCCCCATCTCCGATTCCGCACATCTGATTCCCTGCCTCTGATTCCCCGCCTCTGATTCCCCGCCTCTGATTCCCTGCATCTGATTCCCAACCTCTGATTCCCCACCTCTGATTCCCCGTGTTTGATTCCCCGCCTCTGTTTCCCCGCCTCTGATTCCCCCCTCTGATTCCCCAACTCTAATTCCCTGCCTCTGATTCCCCATATCTGATTCCCTGCCTCTGTTTCCCCGCCTCTGATTCCCCGCTCCTGTTTCGCCATATCTGATTCCCTGCCTCTGATTCCCCGCATTCTATTCCCTGCCTATGATTCCCCGCCTGTGATTCCCCATCTCTGATTCACCACCTCTGATTCCCCACCACTGATTCCCCATATCTAATTCCCCGCCTCTGTTTTCCCGCCTCTGATTCCCCGCCTCTGTTTCCCCATATCTGATTACCCGCCTCTGAATCCCCAACTCTGATTCCCTGCCTCTGATTCCCCAGCTTCATTACCCGCCTTTGATTCCCCCCGTCTGATTCCCAGCCTCTGAATCCCCGTGTCTGATAACCTGTCTCTGATTCCCCGCCTCTGATTCCCCATCTCAGATTCACCGCCTCTGATTCCCCAACTCTGATTCCCCATCTCTGATTCCGCACATCCGATTCCCTGCCTCTGATTCCCCGACTCTGATTCCCCACCTCTGATTCCCCAGCTCTGATTCCCCGCCTCTGATTCCCCAACTCTGATTCCCCGCCTCTGATTCCCCAGCTCTGATTCCCCGCCTCTGATTCCCCGTGTTTGATCCCCTGCCTCTGATTCCCCAGCTCTGATTCCCCATCTCTGATTCACCGCCTTTGATTCGCCACCTCTGATTCCCCATATCTCATTCCTCGCCACTGTTTCCCCGCCTCTGATTCCCCGCCTCTGATTCCCAATATCTCATTCCCCGCCTCTGATTCCCCATCTCTGATTCCCGGACTCTGATTCCCCACCTCTGATTCCCGACCTCTTATTCCCGGCATCTGATTCCGGCCTCTGATTCCCGGCCTCTGATTCCCTGCTTCTGCTTCTGATTCCCTGCCTCTGATTCCCCAGTTCTGATTCCGCACATCTAATTCCCTGCCTCTGATTCCCCACCTCTGATTCCCCATATCTGAATCCCCGCCTCTGTTTCCCCGTCTGTGATTCCCCGCCTCTGTTTCCCCATATCTAAGTCCCCGCCTCTGATTCCCCAACTTTGATTCCCCACCTCTGATTCCCCAGCTCTGATTCCCCGCCTCTGATTCCCCACCTCTGATTCCCCATATCTGATTCCCAGCCTCTGTTTCCCCGCCTCTGATTCCCCGCCTCTGTTTCCCCATATCTGATTCCCGGCCTCTGATTCCCCGCCTCTGATTCCCCGCCTCTGATTCCCTGCCTCTGATTCCCCATCTCCGATTCCGCACATCTGATTCCCTGCCTCTCATTCCCCGCCTCTGATTCCCCGCCTCTGATTCCCTGCCTCTGATTCCCAACCTCTGATTCCCCACCTCTGATTCCCCGTGTTTGATTCCCCGCCTCTGTTTCCCCGCCTCTGATTCCCCGCCTCTGATTCCCCAACTCTAATTCCCCGCCTCAGATTCCCCATATCTGATTCCCCGCCTCTGTTTCCCCGCCTCTGATTCCCCGCCCCTGTTTCCCCATATCTGATTCCCTGCCTCTGATTCCCCAACTTTGATTCCCAGCCTCTGATTCCCCAGCTCTGATTCCCCGCCTCTGATTCCCCGCATCTGATTCCCTGCATCTGATTCCAAGCCTCTGATTCCCTGCCTCTGATTCCCAACCTCTGATTCCCCACCTCTGATTCCCCATATCTGATTCCCAGCCTCTGTTTCCCCGCCTCTGATTCCCCGCCTCTGTTTCCCCATATCTGATTCCCGGCCTCTGATTCCCCGCCTCTGATTCCCCGCCTCTGATTCCCTGCCTCTGATTCCCCATCTCCGATTCCGCACATCTGATCCCCTGCCTCTGATTCCCCGCCTCTGATTCCCCGCCTCTGATTCCCTGCCTCTGATTTCCAACCTCTGATTCCCCACCTCTGATTCCCCGTGTTTGATGCCCCGCCTATGTTTCCCCGCCTCTGATTCCCCGCCTCTGTTTCCCAATATCTAAGTCCCCGCCTCTGATTCCCCAACTCTAATTCCCCACCTCCGATTCCCCAGCTCTGATTCCCCGCCTCTGATTCCCTGCATCTGATTCCCTGCATCTGATTCCAAGCCTCTGATTCCCTGCCTCTGATTCCCAACCTCTGATTCCCCACCTCTGATTCCCCATATCTGATTCCCAGCATCTGTTTCCCCGCCTCTGATTCCCCGCCTCTGTTTCCCCATATCTGATTCCCGGCCTCTGGTTCCCCACCTCTGATTCCCCGCCTCTGATTCCCTGCCTCTGATTCCCCATCTCCGATTCCGCACATCTGATTCCCTGCCTCTGATTCCCTGCCTCTGATTCCCAACCTCTGATTACCCACCTCTGATTCCCCGTGTTTGATTCCCCGCCTCTGTATCCCCGCCTCTGATTCCCCTCCTCTGATTCCCCAACTCTAATTCCCCGCCTCTGATTCCCCATATCTGATTCCCCGCCTCTGTTTCCCCGCCTCTGATTCCCCGCCCCTGTTTCCCCATATCTGATTCCCTGCCTCTGATTCCCCAACTTTGATTCCCAGCCTCTGATTCCCCAGCTCTGATTCCCCGCCTCTGATTCCCCGAATCTGATTCCCTGCATCTGATTCCAAGCCTCTGATTCCCTGCCTCTGATTCCCAACCTCTGATTCCCCACCTCTGATTCCCCATATCTGATTCCCAGCCTCTGTTTCCCCGCCTCTGATTCCCCGCCTCTGTTTCCCCATATCTGATTCCCGGCCTCTGATTCCCCGCATCTGATTCCCCGCCTCTGATTCCCTGCCTCTGATTCCTCATCTCCGATTCCGCACATCTGACTCCCTGCCTCTGATTCCCCGCCTCTGATTCCCCGCCTCTGATTCCCTGCCTCTGATTCCCAACCTCTGATTCCCCACCTCTGATTCCCCGTGTTTGATTCCCCGCCTCTGTTTCCCCGCCTCTGATTCCACAGCTCTGATTCCCCGCCTCTGATTCCCCACATCCGATTCCCCATATCTGATTCCCCGCCTCTGTTTCCCCGCCCCTGATTCCCCGCCTCTGTTTCCCCATATCTAATTCCCCGCCTCTGATTCCCAACTATGATTCCCCGCCTCTTATTCCCCAGCTCTGATTCCCTGCCTCTGATTCCCCGCGTTCTATTCCCTGCCTCTGATTCCCCGCCTGTGATTCCCCATCTCTGATTCACCACCTCTGATTCCCCACCACTGATTCCCCATATCTAATTCCCCGCCTCTGTTTGCCCGCCTCTGATTCCCCGCCTCTGTTTCCCCATATCTGATTCCCCGCCTCTGAATCCCCAACTCTGATTCCCTGCCTCTGATTCCCCAGCTTCATTCCCCGCCTTTGATTCCCCCCGTCTGATTCCCAGCCTCTGAATCCCCGTGTCTGATAACCTGCCTCTGATTCCCCGCCTCTGATACCCCATCTCAGATTCACCGCCTCTGATTCCCCAACTCTGATTCCCCATCTCTGATTCCGCACATCCGATTCCCTGCCTCTGATTCCCCGACTCTGATTCCCCACCTCTGATTCCCCAGCTCTGATTCCCCGCCTCTGATTCCCCAACTCTGATTCCCCGCCTCTGATTCCCCAGCTCTGATTCCCCGCCTCTGATTCCGCGTGTTTGATCCCCTGCCTCTGATTCCCCAGCTCTGATTCCCCATCTCTGATTCACCGCCTTTGATTCGCCACCTCTGATTCCCCATATCTGATTCCTCGCCACTGTTTCCCCGCCTCTGATTCCCCGCCTCTGATTCCCCATATCTCATTCCCCGCCTCTGATTCCCCATCTCTGATTTCCGGACTCTGATTCCCCACCTCTGATTCCCGACCTCTTATTCCCGGCATCTGATTCCGGCCTCTGATTCCCGGCCTCTGATTCCCTGCTTCTGATTCTGATTCCCTGCCTCTGATTCCCCATTTCTGATTCCGTACATCTAATTCCCTGCCTCTGATTCCCCACCTCTGATTCCCCATATCTGAATCCCCGCCTCTGTTTCCCCGTCTCTGATTCCCCGCCTCTGTTTCCCCATATCTAAGTCCCCGCCTCTGATTCCCCAACTTTGATTCCCCACCTCTGATTCCCCAGCTCTGATTCCCCGCCTCTGATTCCCCACCTCTGACTCCCCATATCTGATTCCCAGCCTCTGTTTCCCCGCCTCTGATTCCCCGCCTCTGTTTCCCCATATCTGATTCCCGGCCTCTGATTCCCCGCCTCTGATTCCCCGCCTCTGATTCCCTGCCTCTGATTCCCCATCTCCGATTCCACACATCTGATTCCCTGCCTCTCATTCCCCGCCTCTGATTCCCCGCCTCTGATTCCCTGCCTCTGATTCCCAACCTCTGATTCCCCACCTCTGATTCCCCGTGTTTGATTCCCCGCCTCTGTTTCCCCGCCTCTGATTCCCCGCCTCTGATTCCCCAACTCTAATTCCCCGCCTCTGATTCCCCATATCTGATTCCCCGCCTCTGTTTCCCCGCCTCTGATTCCCCGCCCCTGTTTCCCCATATCTGATTCCCTGCCTCTGATTCCCCAACTTTGATTCCCAGCCTCTGATTCCCCAGCTCTGATTCCCCGCCTTTGATTCCCCGCATCTGATTCCCTGCATCTGATTCCAAGCCTCTGATTCCCTGCCTCTGATTCCCAACCTCTGATTCCCCACCTCTGATTCCCCATATCTGATTCCCAGCCTCTGTTTCCCCACCTCTGATTCCCCGCCTCTGTTTCCCCATATCTGATTCCCGGCCTCTGATTCCCCGCCTCTGATTCCCCGCCTCTGATTCCCTGCCTCTGATTCCCCATCTCCGATTCCGCACATGTGATTCCCTGCCTCTGATTCCCCGCCTCTGATTCCCCGCCTCTGATTCCCTGCCTCTGATTTCCAACCTCTGATTCCCCACCTCTGATTCCCCGTGTTTGATTCCCCGCCTATGTTTCCCCGCCTCTGATTCCCCGCCTCTGTTTCCCAATATCTAAGTCCCCGCCTCTGATTCCCCAACTCTAATTCCCCACCTCTGATTCCCCAGCTCTGATTCCCCGCCTCTGATTCCCTGCATCTGATTCCCTGCATCTGATTCAAGCCTCTGATTCCCTGCCTCTGATTCCCAACCTCTGATTCCCCACCTCTGATTCCCCATATCTGATTCCCAGCATCTGTTTCCCCGCCTCTGATTCCCCGCCTCTGTTTCCCCATATCTGATTCCCGGCCTCTGGTTCCCCGCCTCTGATTCCCCGCCTCTGATTCCCTGCCTCTGATTCCCCATCTCCGATTCCGCACATCTGATTCCCTGCCTCTGATTCCCCGCCTCTGATTCCCCGCCTCTGATTCCCTGCCTCTGATTCCCAACCTCTGATTCCCCACCTCTGATTCCCCGTGTTTGATTCCCCGCCTCTGTATCCCCGCCTCTGATTCCCCGCCTCTGATTCCCCAACTCTAATTCCCCGCCTCTGATTCCCCATATCTGATTCCCCGCCTCTGTTTCCCCGCCTCAGATTCCCCGCCCCTGTTTCCCCATATCTGATTCCCTGCCTCTGATTCCCCAGCTCTGATTCCCCGCCTCTGATTCCCCGCATCTGATTCCCTGCATCTGATTCCAAGCCTCTGATTCCCTGCCTCTGATTCCCAACCTCTGATTCCCCACCTCTGATTCCCCATATCTGATTCCCAGCCTCTGTTTCCCCGCCTCTGATTCCCCGCCTCTGTTTCCCCATATCTGATTCCCGGCCTCTGATTCCCCGCATCTGATTCCCCGCCTCTGATTCCCTGCCTCTGATTCCCCACCTTTGATTCCCAGCCTCTGATTCCCCAGCTCTGATTCCCCGCCTCTGATTCCCCGCATCTGATTCCCTGCATCTGATTCCAAGCCTCTGATTCCCTGCCTCTGATTCCCAACCTCTGATTCCCCACCTCTGATTCCCCATATCTGATTCCCAGCCTCTGTTTCCCCGCCTCTGATTCCCCGCCTCTGTTTCCCCATATCTGATTCCCGGCCTCTGATTCCCCGCATCTGATTCCCCGCCTCTGATTCCCTGCCTCTGATTCCTCATCTCCGATTCCGCACATCTGATTCCCTGCCTCTGATTCCCCGCCTCTGATTCCCCGCCTCTGATTCCCTGCCTCTGATTCCCAACCTCTGATTCCCCACCTCTGATTCCCCGTGTTTGATTCCCCGCCTCTGTTTCCCCGCCTCTGATTCCCCGCCTCTGATTCCCCAACTCTAATTCCCCGCCTCTGATTCCCCATATCTGATTCCCTGCCTCTGTTTCCCCGCCTCTGATTCCCCGCCCCTGTTTCCCCATATCTGATTCCCTGCCTCTGATTCCCCAACTTTGATTCCCAGCCTCTGATTCCCCAGCTCTGATTCCCCGCCTCTGATTCCCCGTGTTTGATTCCCTGCCTCTGATTCCCCGCCTCTGATTCCCCATCTCTGATTCACAGCCTTTGATTCGCCACCTCTGATTCCCCATATCTGATTCCCCACCTCTGTTTCCCCACCTCTGATTCCCCGCCTCTGATTCTCCATATCTCATTCCCCGCCTCTGACTCCCCATCTCTGATTCCCGGACTCTGATTCCCCACCTCTGATTCCCGGCCTCTTATTCCCAGCATCTGATTCCAGGCCTCTGATTCCCGGCCTCTGACTCCCCGCTTCTGATTCTGATTCCCTGCCTCTGATTCCCCGCCTCTGATTCCGCACATCTGATTCCCCGCCTCTGTTTCCCCAGATCTAATTCCCCACCTCTGATGCCCCAACTCTGATTTCCCGCCTCTGATTCCCCAGCTCTGATTCCCTGCCTCTGATTCTCCACATCCGATTCCCCATATCTGATTCCCCGCCTCTGTTTCCCCGCCCCTGATTCCCCGCCTCTGTTTCCCCATATCTGATTCCCCGCCTCTGATTCCCAACTATGATTCCCCGCCTCTTATTCCCCAGCTCTGATTCCCTGCCTCTGATTCCCCGCGTTCTATTCCCTGCCTCTGATTCCCCGCCTGTGATTCCCCATCACTGATTCACCACCTCTGATTCCCCACCACTGATTCCCCATATCTAATTCCCCGCCTCTGTTTGCCCGCCTCTGATTCCCCGCCTCTGTTTCCCCATATCTGATTCCCCGCCTCTGAATCCCCAACTCTGATTCCCTGCCTCTGATTCCCCAGCTTCATTCCCCGCCTTTGATTCCCCCCGTCTGATTCCCAGCCTCTGAATCCCCGTGTCTGATAACCTGCCTCTGATTCCCCGCCTCTGATTCCCCATCTCAGATTCACCGCCTCTGATTCCCCACCTCTGATTCCCCATCTCTGATTCCGCACATCCGATTCCCTGCCTCTGATTCCCGGACTCTGATTCCCCACCTCGGATTCCCCAGCTCTGATTCCCCGCCTCTGATTCCCCAACTCTGATTCCCCGCCTCTGATTCCCCAGCTCTGATTCCCCGCCTCTGATTCCCCGTGTTTGATCCCCTGCCTCTGATTCCCCAGCTCTGATTCCCCATCTCTGATTCACCGCCTTTGATTCGCCACCTCCGATTCCCCATATCTGATTCCTCGCCACTGTTTCCCCGCCTCTGATTCCCCGCCTCTGATTCCCCATATCTCATTCCCCGCCTCTGATTCCCCATCTCTGATTCCCGGACTCTGATTCCCCACCTCTGATTCCCGACCTCTTATTCCCGGCATCTGATTCCGGCCTCTGATTCCCGGCCTCTGATTCCCTGCTTCTGATTCTGATTCCCTGCCTCTGATTCCCCATTTCTGATTCCGCACATCTAATTCCCTGCCTCTTATTCCCCACCTCTGATTCCCCATATCTGAATCCCCGCCTCTGTTTCCCCGTCTCTGATTCCCCGCCTCTGTTTCCCCATATCTAAGTCCCCGCCTCTGATTCCCCAACTTTGATTCCCCACCTCTGATTCCCCAGCTCTGATTCCCCGCCTCTGATTCCCCACATCTGATTCCCCATACCTGATTCCCAGCCTCTGTTTCCCCGCCTCTGATTCCCCGCTTCTGTTTCCCCACATCTGATTCCCGGCCTCTGATTCCCCGCCTCTGATTCCCCGCCTCTGTTTCCGTGCCTCTGATTCCCCATCTCCGATTCCGCACATCTGATTCCCTGCCTCTCATTCCCCGCCTCTGATTCCCCGCCTCTGATTCCCTGCCTCTGATTCCCAACCTCTGATTCCCCACCTCTGATTCCCCGTGTTTGATTCCCCGCCTCTGTCTCCCCGCCTCTGATTCCCCGCCTCTGAGTCCCCAACTCTAATTCCCCGCCTCTGCTTCCCCATATCTGATTCCCCGCCTCTGTTTCCCCGCCTCTGATTCCCCGCCCCTGATTCCCCATATCTGATTCCCCGCCTCTGATTCCCCAACTTTGATTCCCAGACTCTGATTCCCCAGCTCTGATTCCCCGCCTCTGATTGCCCGCATCTGATTCCCTGCATCTGATTCCAAGCCTCTGATCCCCTGCCTCTGATTCCCAACCTCTGATTCCCCACCTCTGATTCCCCATATCTGATTCCCAGCATCTGTTTCCCCGCCTTTGATTCCCCGCCTCTGTTTCCCCATATCTGATTCCCGGCCTCTGGTTCCCCGCCTCTGATTCCCCGCCTCTGATTCCCTGCCTCTGATTCCCCATCTCCGATTCCGCACATCTGATTCCCTGCCTCTGATTCCCCGCCTCTGATTCCCCGCCTCTGATTCCCCGCCTCTGATTCCCTGCCTCTGATTCCCCATCTCCGATTCCGCACATCTGATTCCCTGCCTCTGATTCCCCGCCTCTGATTCCCCGCCTCTGATTCCCCACCTCTGATTCCCCATGTTTGATTCCCCGCCTCTGTATCCCCGCCTCTGATTCCCCGCCTCTGATTCCCCAACTCTAATTCCCCGCCTCTGATTCCCCATATCTGATTCCCCGCCTCTGTTTCCCCGCCTCTGATTCCCCGCCCCTGTTTCCCCATATCTGATTCCCTGCCTCTGATTCCCCAACTTTGATTCCCAGCCTCTGATTCCCCAGCTCTGATTCCCCGCCTCTGATTCCCCGCATCTGATTCCCTGCATCTGATTCCAAGCCTCTGATTCCCTGCCTCTGATTCCCAACCTCTGATTCCCCACCTCTGATTCCCCATATCTGATTCCCAGCCTCTGTTTCCCCGCCTCTGATTCCCCGCCTCTGTTTCCCCATATCTGATTCCCGGCCTCTGATTCCCCGCATCTGATTCCCCGCCTCTGATTCCCTGCCTCTGATTCCCCAACTTTGATTCCCAGCCTCTGATTCCCCAGCTCTGATTCCCCGCCTCTGATTCCCCGCATCTGATTCCCTGCATCTGATTCCCAGCCTCTGTTTCCCCGCCTCTGATTCCCCGCCTCTGTTTCCCCATATCTGATTCCCGGCCTCTGATTCCCCGCATCTGATTCCCCGCCTCTGATTCCCTGCCTCTGATTCCTCATCTCCGATTCCGCACATCTGATTCCCTGCCTCTGATTCCCCGCCTCTGATTCCCCGCCTCTGATTCCCTGCCTCTGATTCCCAACCTCTGATTCCCCACCTCTGATTCCCCGTGTTTGATTCCCCGCCTCTGATTCCCCGCCTCGGATTCCCCACCTCTGATTCCCCAACTCTAATTCCCCGCCTCTGATTCCCCATATCTGATTCCCTGCCTCTGTTTCCCCGCCTCTGATTCCCCGCCCCTGTTTCCCCATATCTGATTCCCTGCCTCTGATTCCCCAACTTTGATTCCCAGCCTCTGATTCCCCAGCTCTGATTCCCCGCCTCTGATTCCCCGTGTTTGATTCCCTGCCTCTGATTCCCCGCCTCTGATTCCCCATCTCTGATTCACAGCTTTTGATTCGCCACCTCTGATTCCCCATATCTGATTCCCCACCTCTGTTTCCCCACCTCTGATTCCCCGCCTCTGATTCTCCATATCTCATTCCCCGCCTCTGACTCCCCATCTCTGATTCCCGGACTCTGATTCCCCACCTCTGATTCCCGGCCTCTTATTCCCAGCATCTGATTCCAGGCCTCTGATTCCCGGCCTCTGACTCCCCGCTTCTGATTCTGATTCCCTGCCTCTGATTCCCCTCCTCTGATTCCGCACATCTGATTCCCCGCCTCTGTTTCCCCAGATCTAATTCCCCACCTCTGATTCCCCGCTTCTGTTTCCCCACATCTGATTCCCGGCCTCTGATTCCCCGCCTCTGATTCCCCGCCTCTGATTCCGTGCCTCTGATTCCCCATCTCCGATTCCGCACATCTGATTCCCTGCCTCTCATTCCCCGCCTCTGATTCCCCGCCTCTGATTCCCTGCCTCTGATTCCCAACCTCTGATTCCCCACCTCTGATTCCCCGTGTTTGATTCCCCGCCTCTGTCTCCCCGCCTCTGATTCCCCGCCTCTGATTCCCCAACTCTAATTCCCCGCCTCTGCTTCCCCATATCTGATTCCCCGCCTCTGTTTCCCCGCCTCTGATTCCCCGCCCCTGATTCCCCATATCTGATTCCCCGCCTCTGATTCCCCAACTTTGATTCCCAGACTCTGATTCCCCAGCTCTGATTCCCCACCTCTGATTCCCCGCATCTGATTCCCTGCATCTGATTCCAAGCCTCTGATCCCCTGCCTCTGATTCCCAACCTCTGATTCCCCACCTCTGATTCCCCATATCTGATTCCCAGCATCTGTTTCCCCGCCTCTGATTCCCCGCCTCTGTTTCCCCATATCTGATTCCCGGCCTCTGGTTCCCCGCCTCTGATTCCCCGCCTCTGATTCCCTGCCTCTGATTCCCCATCTCCGATTCCGCACATCTGATTCCCTGCCTCTGATTCCCCGCCTCTGATTCCCCGCCTCTGATTCCCTGCCTCTGATTCCCAACCTCTGATTCCCCACCTCTGATTCCCCGTGTTTGATTCCCCGCCTCTGTATCCCCGCCTCTGATTCCCCGCCTCTGATTCCCCAACTCTAATTCCCCGCCTCTGATTCCCCATATCTGATTCCCCGCCTCTGTTTCCCCGCCTCTGATTCCCCGCCCCTGTTTCCCCATATCTGATTCCCTGCCTCTGATTCCCCAACTTTGATTCCCAGCCTCTGATTCCCCAGCTCTGATTTCCCGCCTCTGATTCCCCGCATCTGATTCCCTGCATCTGATTCCAAGCCTCTGATTCCCTGCCTCTGATTCCCAACCTCTGATTCCCCACCTCTGATTCCCCATATCTGATTCCCAGCCTCTGTTTCCCCGCCTCTGATTCCCCGCCTCTGTTTCCCCATATCTGATTCCCGGCCTCTGATTCCCCGCATCTGATTCCCCGCCTCTGATTCCCTGCCTCTGATTCCCCAACTTTGATTCCCAGCCTCTGATTCCCCAGCTCTGATTCCCCGCCTCTGATTCCCCGCATCTGATTCCCTGCATCTGATTCCAAGCCTCTGATTCCCTGCCTCTGATTCCCAACCTCTGATTCCCCACCTCTGATTCCCCATATCTGATTCCCAGCCTCTGTTTCCCCGCCTCTGATTCCCCGCCTCTATTTCCCCATATCTGATTCCCGGCCTCTGATTCCCCGCATCTGATTCCCCGCCTCTGATTCCCTGCCTCTGATTCCTCATCTCCGATTCCGCACATCTGATTCCCTGCCTCTGATTCCCCGCCTCTGATTCCCCGCCTCTGATTCCCTGCCTCTGATTCCCAACCTCTGATTCCCCACCTCTGATTCCCCGTGTTTGATTCCCCGCCTCTGATTCCCCGCCTCTGATTCCCCGCCTCTGATTCCCCAACTCTAATTCCCCGCCTCTGATTCCCCATATCTGATTCCCTGCCTCTGTTTCCCCGCCTCTGATTCCCCGCCCCTGTTTCCCCATATCTGATTCCCTGCCTCTGATTCCCCAACTTTGATTCCCAGCCTTTGATTCCCCAGCTCTGATTCCCCGCCTCTGATTCCCCGTGTTTGATTCCCTGCCTCTGATTCCCCGCCTCTGATTCCCCATCTCTGATTCACAGCCTTTGATTCGCCACCTCTGATTCCCCATATCTGATTCCCCACCTCTGTTTCCCCACCTCTGATTCCCCGCCTCTGATTCTCCATATCTCATTCCCCGCCTCTGACTCCCCATCTCTGATTCCCGGACTCTGATTCCCCACCTCTGATTCCCGGCCTCTTATTCCCAGCATCTGATTCCAGGCCTCTGATTCCCGGCCTCTGACTCCCCGCTTCTGATTCTGATTCCCTGCCTCTGATTCCCCGCCTCTGATTCCGCACATCTGATTCCCCGCCTCTGTTTCCCCAGATCTAATTCCCCACCTCTGATGCCCCAACTCTGATTTCCCGCCTCTGATTCCCCAGCTCTGATTCCCTGCCTCTGATTCTCCACATCCGATTCCCCATATCTGATTCCCCGCCTCTGTTTCCCCGCCCCTGATTCCCCGCCTCTGTTTACCCATATCTGATTCCCCGCCTCTGATTCCCAACTATGATTCCCCGCCTCTTATTCCCCAGCTCTGATTCCCTGCCTCTGATTCCCCGCGTTCTATTCCCTGCCTCTGATTCCCCGCCTGTGATTCCCCATCACTGATTCACCACCTCTGATTCCCCACCACTGATTCCCCATATCTAATTCCCCGCCTCTGTTTGCCCGCCTCTGATTCCCCGCCTCTGTTTCCCCATATCTGATTCCCCACCTCTGAATCCCCAACTCTGATTCCCTGCCTCTGATTCCCCAGCTTCATTCCCCGCCTTTGATTCCCCCCGTCTGATTCCCAGCCTCTGAATCCCCGTGTCTGATAACCTGCCTCTGATTCCCCGCCTCTGATTCCCCATCTCAGATTCACCGCCTCTGATTCCCCACCTCTGATTCCCCATCTCTGATTCCGCACATCCGATTCCCTGCCTCTGATTCCCCGACTCTGATTCCCCACCTCGGATTCCCCAGCTCTGATTCCCCGCCTCTGATTCCCCAACTCTGATTCCCCGCCTCTGATTCCCCAGCTCTGATTCCCCGCCTCTGATTCCCCGTGTTTGATCCCCTGCCTCTGATTCCCCAGCTCTGATTCCCCATCTCTGATTCACCGCCTTTGATTCGCCACCTCTGATTCCCCATATCTGATTCCTCGCCACTGTTTCCCCGCCTCTGATTCCCCGCCTCTGATTCCCCATATCTCATTCCCCGCCTCTGATTCCCCATCTCTGATTCCCGGACTCTTATTCCCCACCTCTGATTCCCGACCTCTTATTCCCGGCATCTGATTCCGGCCTCTGATTCCCGGCCTCTGATTCCCTGCTTCTGATTCTGATTCCCTGCCTCTGATTCCCCATTTCTGATTCCGCACATCTAATTCCCTGCCTCTGATTCCCCACCTCTGATTCCCCATATCTGAATCCCCGCCTCTGTTTCCCCATCTCTGATTCCCCGCCTCTGTTTCCCCATATCTAAGTCCCCGCCTCTGATTCCCCAACTTTGATTCCCCACCTCTGATTCCCCAGCTCTGATTCCCCGCCTCTGATTCCCCACATCTGATTCCCCATACCTGATTCCCAGCCTCTGTTTCCCCGCCACTGATTCCCCGCTTCTGTTTCCCCATATCTGATTCCCCATCACTGATTCACCACCTCTGATTCCCCACCACTGATTCCCCATATCTAATTCCCCGCCTCTGTTTGCCCGCCTCTGATTCCCCGCCTCTGTTTCCCCATATCTGATTCCCCGCCTCTGAATCCCCAACTCTGATTCCCTGCCTCTGATTCCCCAGCTTCATTCCCCGCCTTTGATTCCCCCCGTCTGATTCCCAGCCTCTGAATCCCCGTGTCTGATAACCTGCCTCTGATTCCCCGCCTCTGATTCCCCATCTCAGATTCACCGCCTCTGATTCCCCACCTCTGATTCCCCATCTCTGATTCCGCACATCCGATTCCCTGCCTCTGATTCCCCGACTCTGATTCCCCACCTCGGATTCCCCAGCTCTGATTCCCCGCCTCTGATTCCCCAACTCTGATTCCCCGCCTCTGATTCCCCAGCTCTGATTCCCCGCCTCTGATTCCCCGTGTTTGATCCCCTGCCTCTGATTCCCCAGCTCTGATTCCCCATCTCTGATTCACCGCCTTTGATTCGCCACCTCTGATTCCCCATATCTGATTCCTCGCCACTGTTTCCCCGCCTCTGATTCCCCGCCTCTGATTCCCCATATCTCATTCCCCGCCTCTGATTCCCCATCTCTGATTCCCGGACTCTTATTCCCCACCTCTGATTCCCGACCTCTTATTCCCGGCATCTGATTCCGGCCTCTGATTCCCGGCCTCTGATTCCCTGCTTCTGATTCTGATTCCCTGCCTCTGATTCCCCATTTCTGATTCCGCACATCTAATTCCCTGCCTCTGATTCCCCACCTCTGATTCCCCATATCTGAATCCCCGCCTCTGTTTCCCCATCTCTGATTCCCCGCCTCTGTTTCCCCATATCTAAGTCCCCGCCTCTGATTCCCCAACTTTGATTCCCCACCTCTGATTCCCCAGCTCTGATTCCCCGCCTCTGATTCCCCACATCTGATTCCCCATACCTGATTCCCAGCCTCTGTTTCCCCGCCACTGATTCCCCGCTTCTGTTTCCCCATATCTGATTCCCGGCCTCTGATTCCCCGCCTCTGATTCCCCGCCTCTGATTCCCTGCCTCTGATTCCCCATCTCCGATTCCGCACATCTGATTCCCTGCCTCTCATTCCCCGCCTCTGATTCCCCGCCTCTGATTCCCTGCCTCTGATTCCCAACCTCTGATTCCCCACCTCTGATTCCCCGTGTTTGATTCCCCGCCTCTGTTTCCCCGCCTCTGATTCCCCGCCTCTGATTCCCCAACTCTAATTCCCCGCCTCTGATTCCCCATATTTGATTCCCCGCCTCTGTTTCCCCGCCTCTGATCCCCCGACCCTGTTTCCCCATATCTGATTCCCTGCCTCTGATTCCCCAACTTTGATTCCCAGACTCTGATTCCCCAGCTCTGATTCCCCGCCTCTGATTCCCCGCATCTGATTCCCTGCATCTGATTCCAAGCCTCTGATCCCCTGCCTCTGATTCCCAACCTCTGATTCCCCACCTCTGATTCCCCATATCTGATTCCCAGCCTCTGTTTCCCCGCCTCTGATTCCCCGCCTCTGTTTCCCCATATCTGATTCCCGGCCTCTGATTCCCCGCCTCTGATTCCCTGCCTCTGATTCCCCTTCACCGATTCCGCACATCTGATTCCCTGCCTCTGATTCCCCGCCTCTGATTCCCCGCCGCTGATTCCCTGCCTCTAATTTCCAACCTCTGATTCCCCACCTCTGATTCCCCGTGTTTGATTCCCCGCCTCTGTTTCCCCACCACTAATTCCCCGCCTCTGATTCCCCAACTCTAATTCCCCGCCTCTGATTCCCCATATCTGATTCCCCGCCTCTGTTTCCCCGCCTCTGATTCCCCGCCCCTGTTTCCCCATATCTGATTCCCTGACTCTGATTCCCCAACTTTGATTCCCAGCCTCTGATTCCCCAGCTCTGATTCCCCGCCTCTGATTCCCCGTGTTTGATTCCCTGCCTCTGATTCCCCGCCTCTGATTCCCCATCTCTGATTCACCGCCTTTGATTCGCCACCTCTGATTCCCCATATCTGATTCCCCACCTCTGTTTCCCCGCCTCTGATTCCCCGCCTCTGATTCTCCATATCTCATTCCCCGCCTCTGACTCCCCATCTCTGATTCCCGGACTCTGATTCCCCACCTCTGATTCCCGGCCTCTTATTCCCAGCATCTGATTCCAGGCCTCTGATTCCCGGCCTCTGGCTCCCCGCTTCTGATTCTGATTCCCTGCCTCTGATTCCCCACGTCTGATTCCCCATATCTGATTCCCCGCCTCTGTTTCCACGCCTCTGATTCCCCGCCTCTGTTTCCCCATATCTAATTCCCCACCTCTGATGCCCCAACTCTGATTCCCCGCCTCTGATTCCACAGCTCTGATTCCCCGCCTCTGATTCCCCGCATCCGATTCCCCATATCTGATTCCCCGCCTCTGTTTCCCCGCCCCTGATTCCCCGCCTCTGTTTCCCCATATCTGATTATCCGCCTCTGATTCCCAACTATGATTCCCCGCCTCTGAATCCCCGCGTCTGATTCCCTGCCTCTGCTTCCCCGCCTCTGATTCCCCAACTCTGATTCCCCGCCTCTGATTCCCCAGCTCTGATTCCCCGTCTCTGATTCCCCGTGTTTGATTCCCTGCCTCTGATTCCCGGCCTCTGATTCCGCATCTCTGATTCACCGCCTTTGATTCGCCACCTCTGATTCCCCATATCTGATTCCCCGCATCTGTTTCCCCGCCTCTGATTCCCCGCCTCTGATTCCCCATATCTCATTCCCCGCCTCTGAATCCCCATCTCTGATTCCCGGACTCTGATTCCCCACCTCTGATTCCCGGCCTCTTATTCCCGGCATCTGATTCCGGCCTCTGATTCCCGGCCTCTGATTCCCTGCTTCTGATTCTGATTCCCTGCCTCTGATTCCCCATCTCTGATTCCGCACATCTGATTCCCTGCCACTGATTCCCCACCTCTGATTCCCCATATCTGATTCCCCGCCTCTGTTTCCCCGCCTCTGATTTCCCGCCTCTGTGTCCCAATATCTAAGTCCCCGCCTCTGATTCCCCAACTCTGATTCCCCACCTCTGATTCCCCAGCTCTGATTCCCTGCCTCTGATTCCCCGCATCTGATTCCCTGCATCTGATTCCAAGCCTCTGATTCGCTGCCTCTGATTCCCAACCTCTGATTCCCCACCTCTGATTCCCCATATCTGATTCCCCGCCTCTGTTACCCCGCCTCTGATTCCCCACCTCTGTTTCCCCATATCTGATTCCCGGCCTCTTATTCCCCGCCTCTGATTCCCCACCTCTGATTCCCTACCTCTGATTCCCCATCTCCGATTCCGCACATCTGATTCCCTGCCTCTGATTCCCCGCCTCTGATTCCCTGCCTCTGATTCCGAACCTCTGATTCCCCACCTCTGATTCCCCATATCTGATTCCCCGCCTCTGTTGCCCCGCCTCTGATTCCCCTCCTCTGATTCCCCAACTCTAATTCCCCGCCTCTGATTCCCCAGCTCTGATTCCCCGTGTTTGATTCCCTGCCTCTGATTCCCTGCCCTGATTCCCCATCTCTGTTACACCGCCTTTGATTCGCCACCTCTGATTCCCCATATCTGATTCCCCGCCTCTGTTTCGCCGCCTCTGATTCCCTGCCTCTGATTCCCAACCTCTGATTCCACACCTCTGATTCCCCATATCTGATTCCCCGCCTCTGTTTCCCCGCCTCTGATTCCCTGCCCTTGTTTCCCCATATCTGATTCCCTGCCTCTGATTCCCCAACTCTGATTCCCCGCCTCTGATTCCCCAGCTCTGATTCCCCGCCCCTGATTTCCCGTGTTTGATTCCCTGCCTCTGATTCCCCGCCTCTGATTCCCCATCTCTGATTCACTGCCTTTGATTCGCCACCTCTGATTCCACATATCTGATTCCCCACCTCTGTTTCCCCGCCTCTGATTCCCCGCCTCTGATTCTACATATCTCATTTTCCGCCTCTGAATCCCCATCTCTGATTCCCGGACTCTGATTCCCCACCTCTGATTCCCGGCCTCTTATTCCCAGCATCTGATTCCCGGCCTCTGATTCCCGGCCTCTGATTCCCCGCTTCTGATTCTGATTCGCTGCCTCTGATTCCCCATCTCTGATTCCGCACATCTGATTCCCTGCCTCTGATTCCCCACCTCTGATTCCCCATATCTGATTTCCCACCTCTGTTTCCCCGCCTCTGATTCCCCGCCTCTGTTTCCCCATATCTAATTCCCAACCTCTGATGCCCCAACTCTGATTCCCTGCCTCTGATTCCCCGCGTTCTATTCCCTGCCTCTGATTCCCCTTCACCGATTCCGCACATCTGATTCCCTGCCTCTGATTCCCCGCCTCTGATTCCCCGCCGCTGATTCCCTGCCTCTAATTTCCAACCTCTGATTCCCCACCTCTGATTCCCCGTGTTTGATTCCCCGCCTCTGTTTCCCCACCACTAATTCCCCGCCTCTGATTCCCCAACTCTAATTCCCCGCCTCTGATTCCCCATATCTGATTCCCCGCCTCTGTTTCCCCGCCTCTGATTCCCCGCCCCTGTTTCCCCATATCTGATTCCCTGACTCTGATTCCCCAACTTTGATTCCCAGCCTCTGATTCCCCAGCTCTGATTCCCCGCCTCTGATTCCCCGTGTTTGATTCCCTGCCTCTGATTCCCCGCCTCTGATTCCCCATCTCTGATTCACCGCCTTTGATTCGCCACCTCTGATTCCCCATATCTGATTCCCCACCTCTGTTTCCCCGCCTCTGATTCCCCGCCTCTGATTCTCCATATCTCATTCCCCGCCTCTGACTCCCCATCTCTGATTCCCGGACTCTGATTCCCCACCTCTGATTCCCGGCCTCTTATTCCCAGCATCTGATTCCAGGCCTCTGATTCCCGGCCTCTGGCTCCCCGCTTCTGATTCTGATTCCCTGCCTCTGATTCCCCACGTCTGATTCCCCATATCTGATTCCCCGCCTCTGTTTCCACGCCTCTGATTCCCCGCCTCTGTTTCCCCATATCTAATTCCCCACCTCTGATGCCCCAACTCTGATTCCCCGCCTCTGATTCCACAGCTCTGATTCCCCGCCTCTGATTCCCCGCATCCGATTCCCCATATCTGATTCCCCGCCTCTGTTTCCCCGCCCCTGATTCCCCGCCTCTGTTTCCCCATATCTGATTATCCGCCTCTGATTCCCAACTATGATTCCCCGCCTCTGAATCCCCGCGTCTGATTCCCTGCCTCTGCTTCCCCGCCTCTGATTCCCCAACTCTGATTCCCCGCCTCTGATTCCCCAGCTCTGATTCCCCGTCTCTGATTCCCCGTGTTTGATTCCCTGCCTCTGATTCCCGGCCTCTGATTCCGCATCTCTGATTCACCGCCTTTGATTCGCCACCTCTGATTCCCCATATCTGATTCCCCGCATCTGTTTCCCCGCCTCTGATTCCCCGCCTCTGATTCCCCATATCTCATTCCCCGCCTCTGAATCCCCATCTCTGATTCCCGGACTCTGATTCCCCACCTCTGATTCCCGGCCTCTTATTCCCGGCATCTGATTCCGGCCTCTGATTCCCGGCCTCTGATTCCCTGCTTCTGATTCTGATTCCCTGCCTCTGATTCCCCATCTCTGATTCCGCACATCTGATTCCCTGCCACTGATTCCCCACCTCTGATTCCCCATATCTGATTCCCCGCCTCTGTTTCCCCGCCTCTGATTTCCCGCCTCTGTGTCCCAATATCTAAGTCCCCGCCTCTGATTCCCCAACTCTGATTCCCCACCTCTGATTCCCCAGCTCTGATTCCCTGCCTCTGATTCCCCGCATCTGATTCCCTGCATCTGATTCCAAGCCTCTGATTCGCTGCCTCTGATTCCCAACCTCTGATTCCCCACCTCTGATTCCCCATATCTGATTCCCCGCCTCTGTTACCCCGCCTCTGATTCCCCACCTCTGTTTCCCCATATCTGATTCCCGGCCTCTTATTCCCCGCCTCTGATTCCCCACCTCTGATTCCCTACCTCTGATTCCCCATCTCCGATTCCGCACATCTGATTCCCTGCCTCTGATTCCCCGCCTCTGATTCCCTGCCTCTGATTCCGAACCTCTGATTCCCCACCTCTGATTCCCCATATCTGATTCCCCGCCTCTGTTGCCCCGCCTCTGATTCCCCTCCTCTGATTCCCCAACTCTAATTCCCCGCCTCTGATTCCCCAGCTCTGATTCCCCGTGTTTGATTCCCTGCCTCTGATTCCCTGCCCTGATTCCCCATCTCTGTTACACCGCCTTTGATTCGCCACCTCTGATTCCCCATATCTGATTCCCCGCCTCTGTTTCGCCGCCTCTGATTCCCTGCCTCTGATTCCCAACCTCTGATTCCACACCTCTGATTCCCCATATCTGATTCCCCGCCTCTGTTTCCCCGCCTCTGATTCCCTGCCCTTGTTTCCCCATATCTGATTCCCTGCCTCTGATTCCCCAACTCTGATTCCCCGCCTCTGATTCCCCAGCTCTGATTCCCCGCCCCTGATTTCCCGTGTTTGATTCCCTGCCTCTGATTCCCCGCCTCTGATTCCCCATCTCTGATTCACTGCCTTTGATTCGCCACCTCTGATTCCACATATCTGATTCCCCACCTCTGTTTCCCCGCCTCTGATTCCCCGCCTCTGATTCTACATATCTCATTTTCCGCCTCTGAATCCCCATCTCTGATTCCCGGACTCTGATTCCCCACCTCTGATTCCCGGCCTCTTATTCCCAGCATCTGATTCCCGGCCTCTGATTCCCGGCCTCTGATTCCCCGCTTCTGATTCTGATTCGCTGCCTCTGATTCCCCATCTCTGATTCCGCACATCTGATTCCCTGCCTCTGATTCCCCACCTCTGATTCCCCATATCTGATTTCCCACCTCTGTTTCCCCGCCTCTGATTCCCCGCCTCTGTTTCCCCATATCTAATTCCCAACCTCTGATGCCCCAACTCTGATTCCCTGCCTCTGATTCCCCGCGTTCTATTCCCTGCCTCTGATTCCCCGCCTGTGATTCCCCATCTCTGATTCACCACCTCTGATTCCCCACCTCTGATTCCCCATATATAATTCCCCGCCTCTGTTTGCCCGC
Source organism: Narcine bancroftii (assembly GCF_036971445.1). Classification (NCBI taxonomy): domain Eukaryota; kingdom Metazoa; phylum Chordata; class Chondrichthyes; order Torpediniformes; family Narcinidae; genus Narcine; species Narcine bancroftii. The sequence goes on along the minus strand of NW_027211893.1, from coordinate 12,739,993 downwards.
CTCTGATTCCCCGCCTCTGTTTCCCCATATCTGATTCCACGCCTCTGAATCCCCAACTCTGATTCCCTGCCTCTGATTCCCCAGCTCTGATTCCCCGCCTTTGATTCACCCCGTCTGATTCCCAGCCTCTGAATCCCCGTGTCTGATTTCCTGCCTCTGATTCCCCGCCTCTGATTCCCCATCTCTGATTCACAGCCTCTGATTCCCCACCTCTGATTCCCCATCTCGGATTCCGCACATCTGATTCCCTGCCTCTGATTCCCTGACTCTGATCCCCACCTCTGATTCCCAAGCTCTGATTCCCCGCCTCTGATTCCCCAACTCTGATTCCCCGCCTCTGATTCCCCAGCTCGGATTCCCCGCCTCTGATTCCTCGCCTCTGTTTCCCCGCCTCTGATTCCCCGCCTCTGATTCCCCATATCTCATTCCCCGCCTCTGATTCCCCATCTCTGATTCCCGGACTCTGATTCCCCACCTCTGATTCCCAGCCTCTTATTCCCGGCATGTGATTCCGGCCTCTGATTCCCGGCCTCTGATTCCCTGCTTCTGATTCTGATTCCCTGCCTTTGATTCCCCATCTCTGATTCCGAACATCTGATTCCCTGCCTCTGATTCCCCATCTCTGATTCCCCATATCTGATTCCCCGCCTCTGTTTCCCCGCCTCTGATTCCCTGCCTCTGTTTCCCAATATCTAAGTCACCGCCTCTGATTCCCCAACTCTGATTCCCCACCTCTGATTCCCCAGCTCTGATTCCCCGCCTGTGATTCCCTGCCTCTGATTCCCAACCTCTGATTCCCCACCTCTGATTCCCCGTGTTTGATTCCCCGCCTCTGTTTCCCCGCCTCTGATTCCCCGCCTCTGTTTCCCCATATCTGATTCCCGGACTCTGATTCCCCGCCTCTGATTCCCTGCCTCTGATTCCCCATCTCCGATTCCGCACATCTGATTCCCCACCTCTGATTCCCCGTGTTTGATTCCCCGTCTCTGTTTCCCCGCCTCTGATTCCCCGCCTCTGATTCCCCAACTCTAATTCCCCGCCTCTGATTCCCCATATCTGATTCCCCGCCTCTGTTTCCCTGCCTCTGATTCCCCGCCCCTGTTTCCCCATATCTGATTCCCTGCCTCTGATTCCCCAACTTTGATTCCCAGCCTCTGATTCCCCAGCTCTGATTCCCCGCCTCTGATTCCCCGTGTTTGATTCCCTGCCTCTGATTCCCGTCCTCTGATTCCCCATCTCTGAATCACCGCCTTTGATTCGCCACCTCTGATTCCCCATATCTGATTCCCCGCCTCTGATTCCATGCCTCTGATTCCCCATCTCCGATTCTGCACATCTGATTCCCTGCCTCTCATTCCCCGCCTCTGATTCCCCGCCTCTGATTCCCTGCCTCTGATTCCCAACCTCTGATTCCCCACCTCTGATTCCCCGTGTTTGATTCCCCGCCTCTGTTTCCCCGCCTCTGATTCCCCGCCTCTGATTCCCCAACTCTAATTCCCCGCCTCTGATTCCCCATATCTGATTCCCCGCCTCTGTTTCCCCGCCTCTGATTCCCCGCCCCTGTTTCCCCATATCTGATTCCCTGCCTCTGATTCCCCAACTTTGATTCCCAGCCTCTGATTCCCCAGCTCTGATTCCCCGCCTCTGATTCCCCGCATCTGATTCCCTGCATCTGATTCCAAGCCTCTGATTCCCTGCCTCTGATTCCCAACCTCTGATTCCCCACCTCTGATTCCCCATATCTGATTCCCAGCCTCTGTTTCCCCGCCTCTGATTCCCCGCCTCTGTTTCCCCATATCTGATTCCCGGCCTCTGATTCCCCGCCTCTGATTCCCCGCCTCTGATTCCCTGCCTCTGATTCCCCATCTCCGATTCCGCACATCTGATCCCCTGCCTCTGATTCCCCGCCTCTGATTCCCCGCCTCTGATTCCCTGCCTCTGATTTCCAACCTCTGATTCCCCACCTCTGATTCCCCGTGTTTGATTCCCCGCCTATGTTTCCCCGCCTCTGATTCCCCGCCTCTGTTTCCCAATATCTAAGTCCCCGCCTCTGATTCCCCAACTCTAATTCCCCACCTCCGATTCCCCAGCTCTGATTCCCCGCCTCTGATTCCCTGCATCTGATTCCCTGCATCTGATTCCAAGCCTCTGATTCCCTGCCTCTGATTCCCAACCTCTGATTCCCCACCTCTGATTCCCCATATCTGATTCCCAGCATCTGTTTCCCCGCCTCTGATTCCCCGCCTCTGTTTCCCCATATCTGATTCCCGGCCTCTGGTTCCCCGCCTCTGATTCCCCGCCTCTGATTCCCTGCCTCTGATTCCCCATCTCCGATTCCGCACATCTGATTCCCTGCCTCTGATTCCCCGCCTCTGATTCCCCGCCTCTGATTCCCTGCCTCTGATTCCCAACCTCTGATTACCCACCTCTGATTCCCCGTGTTTGATTCCCCGCCTCTGTATCCCCGCCTCTGATTCCCCTCCTCTGATTCCCCAACTCTAATTCCCCGCCTCTGATTCCCCATATCTGATTCCCCGCCTCTGTTTCCCCGCCTCTGATTCCCTGCCCCTGTTTCCCCATATCTGATTCCCTGCCTCTGATTCCCCAACTTTGATTCCCAGCCTCTGATTCCCCAGCTCTGATTCCCTGCCTCTGATTCCCCGCATCTGATTCCCTGCATCTGATTCCAAGCCTCTGATTCCCTGCCTCTGATTCCCAACCTCTGATTCCCCACCTCTGATTCCCCATATCTGATTCCCAGCCTCTGTTTCCCCGCCTCTGATTCCCCGCCTCTGTTTCCCCATATCTGATTCCCGGCCTCTGATTCCCCGCATCTGATTCCCCGCCTCTGATTCCCTGCCTCTGATTCCTCATCTCCGATTCCGCACATCTGATTCCCTGCCTCTGATTCCCCGCCTCTGATTCCCCGCCTCTGATTCCCTGCCTCTGATTCCCAACCTCTGATTCCCCACCTCTGATTCCCCGTGTTTGATTCCCCGCCTCTGTTTCCCCGCCTCTGATTCCACAGCTCTGATTCCCCGCCTCTGATTCCCCACATCCGATTCCCCATATCTGATTCCCCGCCTCTGTTTCCCCGCCCCTGATTCCCCGCCTCTGTTTCCCCATATCTAATTCCCCGCCTCTGATTCCCAACTATGATTCCCCGCCTCTTATTCCCCAGCTCTGATTCCCTGCCTCTGATTCCCCGCGTTCTATTCCCTGCCTCTGATTCCCCGCCTGTGATTCCCCATCTCTGATTCACCACCTCTGATTCCCCACCACTGATTCCCCATATCTAATTCCCCGCCTCTGTTTGCCCGCCTCTGATTCCCCGCCTCTGTTTCCCCATATCTGATTCCCCGCCTCTGAATCCCCAACTCTGATTCCCTGCCTCTGATTCCCCAGCTTCATTCCCCGCCTTTGATTCCCCCCGTCTGATTCCCAGCCTCTGAATCCCCGTGTCTGATAACCTGCCTCTGATTCCCCGCCTCTGATTCCCCATCTCAGATTCACCGCCTCTGATTCCCCAACTCTGATTCGCCATCTCTGATTCCGCACATCCGATTCCCTGCCTCTGATTCCCCGACTCTGATTCCCCACCTCTGATTCCCCAGCTCTGATTCCCCGCCTCTGATTCCCCAACTCTGATTCCCCGCCTCTGATTCCCCAGCTCTGATTCCCCGCCTCTGATTCTGCGTGTTTGATCCCCTGCCTCTGATTCCCCAGCTCTGATTCCCCATCTCTGATTCACCGCCTTTGATTCGCCACCTCTGATTCCCCATATCTGATTCCTCGCCACTGTTTCCCCGCCTCTGATTCCCCGTCTCTGATTCCCCATATCTCATTCCCCGCCTCTGATTCCCCATCTCTGATTCCCGGACTCTGATTCCCCACCTCTGATTCCCGACCTCTTATTCCCGGCATCTGATTCCGGCCTCTGATTCCCGGCCTCTGATTCCCTGCTTCTGATTCTGATTCCCTGCCTCTGATTCCCCATTTCTGATTCCGTACATCTAATTCCCTGCCTCTGATTCCCCACCTCTGATTCCCCATATCTGAATCCCCGCCTCTGTTTCCCCGTCTCTGATTCCCCGCCTCTGTTTCCCCATATCTAAGTCCCCGCCTCTGATTCCCCAACTTTGATTCCCCACCTCTGATTCCCCAGCTCTGATTCCCCGCCTCTGATTCCCCACCTCTGATTCCCCATATCTGATTCCCAGCCTCTGTTTCCCCGCCTCTGATTCCCCGCCTCTGTTTCCCCATATCTGATTCCCGGCCTCTGATTCCCCGCCTCTGATTCCCCGCCTCTGATTCCCTGCCTCTGATTCCCCATCTCCGATTCCGCACATCTGATTCCCTGCCTCTCATTCCCCGCCTCTGATTCCCCGCCTCTGATTCCCTGCCTCTGATTCCCAACCTCTGATTCCCCACCTCTGATTCCCCGTGTTTGATTCCCCGCCTCTGTTTCCCCGCCTCTGATTCCCCGCCTCTGATTCCCCAACTCTAATTCCCCGCCTCTGATTCCCCATATCTGATTCCCCGCCTCTGTTTCCCCGCCTCTGATTCCCCGCCCCTGTTTCCCCATATCTGATTCCCTGCCTCTGATTCCCCAACTTTGATTCCCAGCCTCTGATTCCCCAGCTCTGATTCCCCGCCTCTGATTCCCCGCATCTGATTCCCTGCATCTGATTCCAAGCCTCTGATTCCCTGCCTCTGATTCCCAACCTCTGATTCCCCACCTCTGATTCCCCATATCTGATTCCCAGCCTCTGTTTCCCCACCTCTGATTCCCCGCCTCTGTTTCCCCATATCTGATTCCCGGCCTCTGATTCCCCGCCTCTGATTCCCCGCCTCTGATTCCCTGCCTCTGATTCCCCATCTCCGATTCCGCACATGTGATTCCCTGCCTCTGATTCCCCGCCTCTGATTCCCCGCCTCTGATTCCCTGCCTCTGATTTCCAAACTCTGATTCCCCACCTCTGATTCCCCGTGTTTGATTCCCCGCCTATGTTTCCCCGCCTCTGATTCCCCGCCTCTGTTTCCCAATATCTAAGTCCCCGCCTCTGATTCCCCAACTCTAATTCCCCACCTCTGATTCCCCAGCTCTGATTCCCCGCCTCTGATTCCCTGCATCTGATTCCCTGCATCTGATTCAAAGCCTCTGATTCCCTGCCTCTGATTCCCAACCTCTGATTCCCCACCTCTGATTCCCCATATCTGATTCCCAGCATCTGTTTCCCCGCCTCTGATTCCCCGCCTCTGTTTCCCCATATCTGATTCCCGGCCTCTGGTTCCCCGCCTCTGATTCCCCGCCTCTGATTCCCTGCCTCTGATTCCCCATCTCCGATTCCGCACATCTGATTCCCTGCCTCTGATTCCCCGCCTCTGATTCCCCGCCTCTGATTCCCTGCCTCTGATTCCCAACCTCTGATTCCCCACCTCTGATTCCCCGTGTTTGATTCCCCGCCTCTGTATCCCCGCCTCTGATTCCCCGCCTCTGATTCCCCAACTCTAATTCCCCGCCTCTGATTCCCCATATCTGATTCCCCGCCTCTGTTTCCCCGCCTCTGATTCCCCGCCCCTGTTTCCCCATATCTGATTCCCTGCCTCTGATTCCCCAACTTTGATTCCCAGCCTCTGATTCCCCAGCTCTGATTCCCCGCCTCTGATTCCCCGCATCTGATTCCCTGCATCTGATTCCAAGCCTCTGAATCCCTGCCTCTGATTCCCAACCTCTGATTCCCCACCTCTGATTCCCCATATCTGATTCCCAGCCTCTGTTTCCCCGCCTCTGATTCCCCGCCTCTGTTTCCCCATATCTGATTCCCGGCCTCTGATTCCCCGCATCTGATTCCCCGCCTCTGATTCCCTGCCTCTGATTCCCCAACTTTGATTCCCAGCCTCTGATTCCCCAGCTCTGATTCCCCGCCTCTGATTCCCCGCATCTGATTCCCTGCATCTGATTCCAAGCCTCTGATTCCCTGCCTCTGATTCCCAACCTCTGATTCCCCACCTCTGATTCCCCATATCTGATTCCCAGCCTCTGTTTCCCCGCCTCTGATTCCCCGCCTCTGTTTCCCCAAATCTGATTCCCGGCCTCTGATTCCCCGCATCTGATTCCCCGCCTCTGATTCCCTGCCTCTGATTCCTCATCTCCGATTCCGCACATCTGATTCCCTGCCTCTGATTCCCTGCCTCTGATTCCCCGCCTCTGATTCCCTGCCTCTGATTCCCAACCTCTGATTCCCCACCTCTGATTCCCCGTGTTTGATTCCCCGCCTCTGTTTCCCCGCCTCTGATTCCCCGCCTCTGATTCCCCAACTCTAATTCCCCGCCTCTGATTCCCCATATCTGATTCCCTGCCTCTGTTTCCCCGCCTCTGATTCCCCGCCCCTGTTTCCCCATATCTGATTCCCTGCCTCTGATTCCCCAACTTTGATTCCCAGCCTCTGATTCCCCAGCTCTGATTCCCCGCCTCTGATTCCCCGTGTTTGATTCCCTGCCTCTGATTCCCCGCCTCTGATTCCCCATCTCTGATTCACAGCCTTTGATTCGCCACCTCTGATTCCCCATATCTGATTCCCCACCTCTGTTTCCCCACCTCTGATTCCCCGCCTCTGATTCTCCATATCTCATTCCCCGCCTCTGACTCCCCATCTCTGATTCCCGGACTCTGATTCCCCACCTCTGATTCCCGGCCTCTTATTCCCAGCATCTGATTCCAGGCCTCTGATTCCCGGCCTCTGACTCCCCGCTTCTGATTCTGATTCCCTGCCTCTGATTCCCCGCCTCTGATTCCGCACATCTGATTCCCCGCCTCTGTTTCCCCAGATCTAATTCCCCACCTCTGATGCCCCAACTCTGATTCCCCGCCTCTGATTCCCCAGCTCTGATTCCCTGCCTCTGATTCTCCACATCTGATTCCCCATATCTGATTCCCCGCCTCTGTTTCCCCGCCCCTGATTCCCCGCCTCTGTTTCCCCATATCTGATTCCCCGCCTCTGATTCCCAACTATGATTCCCCGCCTCTTATTCCCCAGCTCTGATTCCCTGCCTCTGATTCCCCGTGTTCTATTCCCTGCCTCTGATTCCCCGCCTGTGATTCCCCATCACTGATTCACCACCTCTGATTCCCCACCACTGATTCCCCATATCTAATTCCCCGCCTCTGTTTGCCCGCCTCTGATTCCCCGCCTCTGTTTCCCCATATCTGATTCCCCGCCTCTGAATCCCCAACTCTGATTCCCTGCCTCTGATTCCCCAGCTTCATTCCCCGCCTTTGATTCCCCCCGTCTGATTCCCAGCCTCTGAATCCCCGTGTCTGATAACCTGCCTCTGATTCCCCGCCTCTGATTCCCCATCTCAGATTCACCGCCTCTGATTCCCCACCTCTGATTCCCCATCTATGTTTCCGCACATCCGATTCCCTGCCTCTGATTCCCCGACTCTGATTCCCCACCTCTGATTCCCCAGCTCTGATTCCCCGCCTCTGATTCCCCAACTCTGATTCCCCGCCTCTGATTCCCCAGCTCTGATTCCCCGCCTCTGATTCCCCGTGTTTGATCCCCTGCCTCTGATTCCCCAGCTCTGATTCCCCATCTCTGATTCACCGCCTTTGATTCGCCACCTCTGATTCCCCATATCTGATTCCTCGCCACTGTTTCCCCGCCTCTGATTCCCCGCCTCTGATTCCCCATATCTCATTCCCCGCCTCTGATTCCCCATCTCTGATTCCCGGACTCTGATTCCCCACCTCTGATTCCCGACCTCTTATTCCCGGCATCTGATTCCGGCCTCTGATTCCCGGCCTCTGATTCCCTGCTTCTGATTCTGATTCCCTGCCTCTGATTCCCCATTTCTGATTCCGCACATCTAATTCCCTGCCTCTTATTCCCCACCTCTGATTCCCCATATCTGAATCCCCGCCTCTGTTTCCCCGTCTCTGATTCCCCGCCTCTGTTTCCCCATATCTAAGTCCCCGCCTCTGATTCCCCAACTTTGATTCCCCACCTCTGATTCCCCAGCTCTGATAACCCGCCTCTGATTCCCCGCTTCTGTTTCCCCATATCTGATTCCCGGCCTCTGATTCCCCGCCTCTGATTCCCCGCCTCTGATTCCGTGCCTCTGATTCCCCATCTCCGATTCCGCACATCTGATTCCCTGCCTCTCATTCCCCGCCTCTGATTCCCCGCCTCTGATTCCCTGCCTCTGATTCCCAACCTCTGATTCCCCACCTCTGATTCCCCGTGTTTGATTCCCCGCCTCTGTCTCCCCGCCTCTGATTCCCCGCCTCTGATTCCCCAACTCTAATTCCCCGCCTCTGCTTCCCCATATCTGATTCCCCGCCTCTGTTTCCCCGCCTCTGATTCCCCGCCCCTGTTTCCCCATATCTGATTCCCCGCCTCTGATTCCCCAACTTTGATTCCCAGACTCTGATTCCCCAGCTCTGATTCCCCGCCTCTGATTCCCCGCATCTGATTCCCTGCATCTGATTCCAAGCCTCTGATCCCCTGCCTCTGATTCCCAACCTCTGATTCCCCACCTCTGATTCCCCATATCTGATTCCCAGCATCTGTTTCCCCGCCTCTGATTCCCCGCCTCTGTTTCCCCATATCTGATTCCCGGCCTCTGGTTCCCCGCCTCTGATTCCCCGCCTCTGATTCCCTGCCTCTGATTCCCCATCTCCGATTCCGCACATCTGATTCCCTGCCTCTGATTCCCCGCCTCTGATTCCCCGCCTCTGATTCCCTGCCTCTGATTCCCAACCTCTGATTCCCCACCTCTGATTCCCCGTGTTTGATTCCCCGCCTCTGTATCCCCGCCTCTGATTCCCCGCCTCTGATTCCCCAACTCTAATTCCCCGCCTCTGATTCCCCATATCTGATTCCCCGCCTCTGTTTCCCTGCCTCTGATTCCCCGCCCCTGTTTCCCCATATCTGATTCCCTGCCTCTGATTCCCCAACTTTGATTCCCAGCCTCTGATTCCCCAGCTCTGATTCCCCACCTCTGATTCCCCGCATCTGATTCCCTGCATCTGATTCCAAGCCTCTGATTCCCTGCCTCTGATTCCCAACCTCTGATTCCCCACCTCTGATTCCCCATATCTGATTCCCAGCCTCTGTTTCCCCGCCTCTGATTCCCCGCCTCTGTTTCCCCATATCTGATTCCCGGCCTCTGATTCCCCGCATCTGATTCCCCGCCTCTGATTCCCTGCCTCTGATTCCCCAACTTTGATTCCCAGCCTCTGATTCCCCAGCTCTGATTCCCCGCCTCTGATTCCCCGCATCTGATTCCCTGCATCTGATTCCAAGCCTCTGATTCCCTGCCTCTGATTCCCAACCTCTGTTTCCCCGCCTCTGTTTCCCCATATCTGATTCCCGGCCTCTGATTCCCCGCATCTGATTCCCCGCCTCTGATTCCCTGCCTCTGATTCCTCATCTCCGATTCCGCACATCTGATTCCCTGCCTCTGATTCCCCGCCTCTGATTCCCCGCCTCTGATTCCCTGCCTCTGATTCCCAACCTCTGATTCCCCACCTCTGATTCCCCGTGTTTGATTCCCCGCCTCTGTTTCCCCGCCTCTGATTCCCCGCCTCTGATTCCCCAACTCTAATTCCCCGCCTCTGATTCCCCATATCTGATTCCCTGCCTCTGTTTCCCCGCCTCTGATTCCCCGCCCCTGTTTCCCCATATCTGATTCCCTGCCTCTGATTCCCCAACTTTGATTCCCAGCCTTTGATTCCCCAGCTCTGATTCCCCGCCTCTGATTCCCCGTGTTTGATTCCCTGCCTCTGATTCCCCGCCTCTGATTCCCCATCTCTGATTCACAGCCTTTGATTCGCCACCTCTGATTCCCCATATCTGATTCCCCACCTCTGTTTCCCCACCTCTGATTCCCCGCCTCTGATTCTCCATATCTCATTCCCCGCCTCTGACTCCCCATCTCTGATTCCCGGACTCTGATTCCCCACCTCTGATTCCCGGCCTCTTATTCCCAGCATCTGATTCCAGGCCTCTGATTCCCGGCCTCTGACTCCCCGCTTCTGATTCTGATTCCCTGCCTCTGATTCCCCGCCTCTGATTCTGCACATCTGATTCCCCGCCTCTGTTTCCCCAGATCTAATTCCCCACCTCTGATGCCCCAACTCTGATTTCCCGCCTCTGATTCCCCAGCTCTGATTCCCTGCCTCTGATTCTCCACATCCGATTCCCCATATCTGATTCCCCTCCTCTGTTTCCCCGCCCCTGGTTCCCCGCCTCTGTTTCCCCATATCTGATTCCCCGCCTCTGATTCCCAACTATGATTCCCCGCCTCTTATTCCCCAGCTCTGATTCCCTGCCTCTGATTCCCCGCGTTCTATTCCCTGCCTCTGATTCCCCGCCTGTGATTCCCCATCATTGATTCACCACCTCTGATTCCCCACCACTGATTCCCCATATCTAATTCCCCGCCTCTGTTTGCCCGCCTCTGATTCCCCGCCTCTGTTTCCCCATATCTGATTCCCCGCCTCTGAATCCCCAACTCTGATTCCCTGCCTCTGATTCCCCAGCTTCATTCCCCGCCTTTGATTCCCCCCGTCTGATTCCCAGACTCTGAATCCCCGTGTCTGATAACCTGCCTCTGATTCCCCGCCTCTGATTCCCCATCTCAGATTCACCGCCTCTGATTCCCCACCTCTGATTCCCCATCTCTGATTCCGCACATCCGATTCCCTGCCTCTGATTCCCCGACTCTGATTCCCCACCTCTGATTCCCCAGCTCTGATTCCCCGCCTCTGATTCCCCAACTCTGATTCCCCGCCTCTGATTCCCCAGCTCTGATTCCCCGCCTCTGATTCCCCGTGTTTGATCCCCTGCCTCTGATTCCCCAGCTCTGATTCCCCATCTCTGATTCACCGCCTTTGATTCGCCACCTCTGATTCCCCATATCTGATTCCTCGCCACTGTTTCCCCGCCTCTGATTCCCCGCCTCTGATTCCCCATATCTCATTCCCCGCCTCTGATTCCCCATCTCTGATTCCCGGACTCTTATTCCCCACCTCTGATTCCCGACCTCTTATTCCCGGCATCTGATTCCGGCCTCTGATTCCCGGCCTCTGATTCCCTGCTTCTGATTCTGATTCCCTGCCTCTGATTCCCCATTTCTGATTCCGCACATCTAATTCCCTGCCTCTGATTCCCCACCTCTGATTCCCCATATCTGAATCCCCGCCTCTGTTTCCCCATCTCTGATTCCCCGCCTCTGTTTCCCCATATCTAAGTCCCCGCCTCTGATTCCCCAACTTTGATTCCCCACCTCTGATTCCCCAGCTCTGATTCCCCGCCTCTGATTCCCCACATCTGATTCGCCATACCTGATTCCCAGCCTCTGTTTCCCCGCCACTGATTCCCCGCTTCTGTTTCCCCATATCTGATTCCCGGCCTCTGATTCCCCGCCTCTGATTCCCCGCCTCTGATTCCCTGCCTCTGATTCCCCATCTCCGATTCCGCACATCTGATTCCCTGCCTCTCATTCCCCGCCTCTGATTCCCCGCCTCTGATTCCCTGCCTCTGATTCTCAACCTCTGATTCCCCACCTCTGATTCCCCGTGTTTGATTCCCCGCCTCTGTTTCCCCGCCTCTGATTCCCCGCCTCTGATTCCCCAACTCTAATTCCCCGCCTCTGATTCCCCATATTTGATTCCCCGCCTCTGTTTCCCCGCCTCTGATTCCCCGACCCTGTTTCCCCATATCTGATTCCCTGCCTCTGATTCCCCAACTTTGATTCCCAGACTCTGATTCCCCAGCTCTGATTCCCCGCCTCTGATTCCCCGCATCTGATTCCCTGCATCTGATTCCAAGCCTCTGATCCCCTGCGTCTGATTCCCAACCTCTGATTCCCCACCTCTGATTCCCCATATCTGATTCCCAGCCTCTGTTTCCCCGCCTCTGATTCCCCGCCTCTGTTTCCCCATATCTGATTCCCGGCCTCTGATTCCCCGCCTCTGATTCCCTGCCTCTGATTCCCCATCACCGATTCCGCACATCTGATTCCCTGCCTCTGATTCCCCGCCTCTGATTCCCCGCCGCTGATTCCCTGCCTCTAATTTCCAACCTCTGATTCCCCACCTCTGATTCCCCGTGTTTGATTCCCCGCCTCTGTTTCCCCACCACTAATTCCCCGCCTCTGATTCCCCAACTCTAATTCCCCGCCTCTGATTCCCCATATTTGATTCCCCGCCTCTGTTTCCCCGCCTCTGATTCCCCGCCCCTTTCCCCATATCTGATTCCCTGACTCTGATTCCCCAACTTTGATTCCCAGCCTCTGATTCCCCAGCTCTGATTCCCCGCCTCTGATTCCCCGTGTTTGATTCCCTGCCTCTGATTCCCCGCCTCTGATTCCCCATCTCTGATTCACCGCCTTTGATTCGCCACCTCTGATTCCCCATATCTGATTCCCCACCTCTGTTTCCCCGCCTCTGATTCCCCGCCTCTGATTCTCCATATCTCATTCCCCGCCTCTGACTCCCCATCTCTGATTCCCGGACTCTGATTCCCCACCTCTGATTCCCGGCCTCTTATTCCCAGCATCTGATTCCAGGCCTCTGATTCCCGGCCTCTGGCTCCCCGCTTCTGATTCTGATTCCCTGCCTCTGATTCCCCACGTCTGATTCCCCATATCTGATTCCCCGCCTCTGTTTCCACGCCTCTGATTCCCCGCCTCTGTTTCCCCATATCTAATTCCCCACCTCTGATGCCCCAACTCTGATTCCCCGCCTCTGATTCCACAGCTCTGATTCCCCGCCTCTGATTCCCCGCATCCGATTCCCCATATCTGATTCCCCGCCTCTGTTTCACCGCCCCTGATTCCCCGCCTCTGTTTCCCCATATCTGATTATCCGCCTCTGATTCCCAACTATGATTCCCCGCCTCTGAATCCCCGCGTCTGATTCCCTGCCTCTGCTTCCCCGCCTCTGATTCCCCAACTCTGATTCCCCGCCTCTGATTCCCCAGCTCTGATTCCCCGCCTCTGATTCCCCGTGTTTGATTCCCTGCCTCTGATTCCCGGCCTCTGATTCCGCATCTCTGATTCACCGCCTTTGATTCGCCACCTCTGATTCCCCATATCTGATTCCCCGCATCTGTTTCCCCGCCTCTGATTCCCCGCCTCTGATTCCCCATATCTCATTCCCCGCCTCTGAATCCCCATCTCTGATTCCCGGACTCTGATTCCCCACCTCTGATTCCCGGCCTCTTATTCCCGGCATCTGATTCCGGCCTCTGATTCCCGGCCTCTGATTCCCTGCTTCTGATTCTGATTCCCTGCCTCTGATTCCCCATCTCTGATTCCGCACATCTGATTCCCTGCCTCTGATTCCCCACCTCTGATTCCCCATATCTGATTCCCCGCCTCTGTTTCCCCGCCTCTGATTTCCAGCCTCTGTTTCCCAATATCTAAGTCCCCGCCTCTGATTCCCCAACTCTGATTCCCCACCTCTGATTCCCCAGCTCTGATTCCCCGCCTCTGATTCCCCGCATCTGATTCCCTGCATCTGATTCCAAGCCTCTGATTCGCTGCCTCTGATTCCCAACCTCTGATTCCCCACCTCTGATTCCCCATATCTGATTCCCCGCCTCTGTTACCCCGCCTCTGATTCCCCACCTCTGTTTCCCCATATCTGATTCCCGGCCTCTTATTCCCCGCCTCTGATTCCCCACCTCTGATTCCCTACCTCTGATTCCCCATCTCCGATTCCGCACATCTGATTCCCTGCCTCTGATTCCCCGCCTCTGATTCGCTGCCTCTGATTCCGAACCTCTGATTCCCCACCTCTGATTCCCCATATCTGATTCCCCGCCTCTGTTGCCCCGCCTCTGATTCCCCTCCTCTGATTCCCCAACTCTAATTCCCCGCCTCTGATTCACCAGCTCTGATTCCCCGTGTTTGATTCCCTGCCTCTGATTCCCTGCCCTGATTCCCCATCTCTGTTACACCGCCTTTGATTCGCCACCTCTGATTCCCCATATCTGATTCCCCGCCTCTGTTTCGCCGCCTCTGATTCCCTGCCTCTGATTCCCAACCTCTGATTCCACACCTCTGATTCCCCATATCTGATTCCCCGCCTCTGTTTCCCCGCCTCTGATTCCCTGCCCTTGTTTCCCCATATCTGATTCCCTGCCTCTGATTCCCCAACTCTGATTCCCCGCCTCTGATTCCCCAGCTCTGATTCTCCGCCCCTGATTTCCCGTGTTTGATTCCCTGCCTCTGATTCCCCGCCTCTGATTCCCCATCTCTGATTCACTGCCTTTGATTCGCCACCTCTGATTCCACATATCTGATTCCCCACCTCTGTTTCCCCGCCTCTGATTCCCCGCCTCTGATTCTAAATATCTCATTTTCCGCATCTGAATCCCCATCTCTGATTCCCGGACTCTGATTCCCCACCTCTGATTCCCGGCCTCTTATTCCCAGCATCTGATTCCCGGCCTCTGATTCCCGGCCTCTGATTCCCCGCTTCTGATTCTGATTCGCTGCCTCTGATTCCCCATCTCTGATTCCGCACATCTGATTCCCTGCCTCTGATTCCCCACCTCTGATTCCCCATATCTGATTTCCCGCCTCTGTTTCCCCGCCTCTGATTCCCCGCCTCTGTTTCCCCATATCTAATTCCCAACCTCTGATGCCCCAACTCTGATTCCCTGCCTCTGATTCCCCGCGTTCTATTCCCTGCCTCTGATTCCCCGCCTGTGATTCCCCATCTCTGATTCACCACCTCTGATTCCCCACCTCTGATTCCCCATATCTAATTCCCCGCCTCTGTTTGCCCGCCTCTGATTCCCCGCCTCTGTTTCCCCATATCTGATTCCCCGCCTCTGAATCCCCAACTCTGATTCCCTGCCTCTGATTCCCCAGCTCTGATTCCCCGCCTTTGATTCGCCCCGTCTGATTCCCAGCCTCTGAATCCCCGTGTCTGATTTCCTGCCTCTGATTCCCCGCCTCTGATTCCCCATCTCTGATTCACAGCCTCTGATTCCCCACCTCTGATTCCCCATCTCAGATTCCGCACATCTGATTCCCTGCCTCTGATTCCCTGACTCTGATCCCCACCTCTGATTCCCAAGCTCTGATTCCCCGCCTCTGATTCCCCAACTCTGATTCCCCGCCTCTGATTCCCCAGCTCTGATTCCCCGCCTCTGATTCCCCGTGTTTGATTCCCTGCCTCTGATTCCCCGCCTCTGATTCCCCATCTCTGATTCACCGCCTTTGATTCGCCACCTCTGATTCCCCATATCTGATTCCTCGCCTCTGTTTCCCCGCCTCTGATTCCCCGCCTCTGATTCCCCATATCTCATTCCCCGCCTCTGATTCCCCATCTCTGATTCCCGGACTCTGATTCCCCACCTCTGATTCCCAGCCTCTTATTCCCGGCATCTGATTCCGGCCTCTGATTCCCGGCCTCTGATTCCCTGCTTCTGATTCTGATTCCCTGCCTTTGATTCCCCATCTCTGATTCCGAACATCTGATTCCCTGCCTCTGATTCCCCATCTCTGATTCCCCATATCTGATTCACCGCCTCTGTTTCCCCGCCTCTGATTCCCTGCCTCTGTTTCCCAATATCTAAGTCCCCGCCGCTGATTCCCCAACTCTGATTCCCCACCTCTGATTCCCCAGCTCTGATTCCCCGCCTCTGATTCCCTGCATCTGATTCCCTGCATCTGATTCCAAGCCTCTGATTCCCTGCCTCTGATTCCCAACCTCTGATTCCCCACCTCTAATTCCCCATATCTGATTCCCAGCCTCTGTTTCCCCGCCTCTGATTCCCCGCCTCTGTTTCCCCATATCTGATTCCCGGACTCTGATTCCCCGCCTCTGATTCCCTGCCTCTGATTCCCCATCTCCGATTCCGCACATCTGATTCCCTGCCTCTGATTCCCCGCCTCTGATTCCCCGCCTCTGATTCCCTGCCTCTGATTCCCAACCTCTGATTCCCCACCTCTGATTCCCCGTGTTTGATTCCCCGTCTCTGTTTCCCCGCCTCTGATTCCCCGCCTCTGATTCCCCAACTCTAATTCCCCGCCTCTGATTCCCCATATCTGATTCCCCGCCTCTGTTTCCCTGCCTCTGATTCCCCGCCCCTGTTTCCCCATATCTGATTCCCTGCCTCTGATTCCCCAACTTTGATTCCCAGCCTCTGATTCCCCAGCTCTGATTCCCCGCCTCTGATTCCCCGTGTTTGATTCCCTGCCTCTGATTCCCGTCCTCTGATTCCCCATCTCTGAATCACCGCCTTTGATTCGCCACCTCTGATTCCCCATATCTGATTCCCCGCCTCTGTTTCCCCGCCTCTGATTCCCCGCCTCTGATTCCCCATATCTCATTCCCCGCCTCTGAATCCCCACCTCTGATTCCCGGCCTCTTATTCCCGGCATCTGATTCCGGCCTCTGATTCCCGGCCTCTGATTCCCTGCTTCTGATTCTGATTCCCTGCCTTTGATTACCCATCTCTGATTCCGCACATCTGATTCCCTGCCTCTGATTCCCCATCTCTGATTCCCAATATCTGATTCCCCGCCTCTGTTTCCCCGCCTCTGATTCCACGCCTCTGTTTCCCAATATCTAAGTCCCCGCCTCTGATTCCCCAACTCTGATTCCCCACCTCTGATTCCCCAGCTCTGATTCCCCGCCTCTGATTCCCCGCATCTGATTCCCTGCATCTGATTCCAAGCCTCTGATTCCCCACCTCTGATTCCCCGTGTTTGATTCCCCGCCTATGTTTCCCCGCCTCTGATTCCCCGCCTCTGTTTCCCAATATCTAAGTCCCCGCCTCTGATTCCCCAACTCTAATTCCCCACCTCTGATTCCCCAGCTCTGATTCCCCGCCTCTGATTCCCTGCATCTGATTCCCTGCATCTGATTCCAAGCCTCTGATTCCCTGCCTCTGATTCCCAACCTCTGATTCCCCACCTCTGATTCCCCATATCTGATTCCCAGCATCTGTTTCCCCGCCTCTGATTCCCCGCCTCTGTTTCCCCATATCTGATTCCCGGCCTCTGGTTCCCCGCCTCTGATTCCCCGCCTCTGATTCCCTGCCTCTGATTCCCCATCTCCGATTCCGCACATCTGATTCCCTGCCTCTGATTCCCCGCCTCTGATTCCCCGCCTCTGATTCCCTGCCTCTGATTCCCAAACTCTGATTCCCCACCTCTGATTCCCCGTGTTTGATTCCCCGCCTCTGTATCCCCGCCTCTGATTCCCCGCCTCTGATTCCCCAACTCTAATTCCCCGCCTCTGATTCCCCATATCTGATTCCCCGCCTCTGTTTCCCCGCCTCTGATTCCCCGCCCCTGTTTCCCCATATCTGATTCCCTGCCTCTGATTCCCCAACTTTGATTCCCAGCCTCTGATTCCCCAGCTCTGATTCCCCGCCTCTGATTCCCCGCATCTGATTCCCTGCATCTGATTCCAAGCCTCTGATTCCCTGCCTCTGATTCCCAACCTCTGATTCCCCACCTCTGATTCCCCATATCTGATTCCCAGCCTCTGTTTCCCCGCCTCTGATTCCCCGCCTCTGTTTCCCCATATCTGATTCCCGGCCTCTGATTCCCCGCATCTGATTCCCCGCCTCTGATTCCCTGCCTCTGATTCCCCAACTTTGATTCCCAGCCTCTGATTCCCCAGCTCTGATTCCCCGCCTCTGATTCCCCGCATCTGATTCCCTGCATCTGATTCCAAGCCTCTGATTCCCTGCCTCTGATTCCCAACCTCTGATTCCCCACCTCTGATTCCCCATATCTGATTCCCAGCCTCTGTTTCCCCGCCTCTGATTCCCCGCCTCTGTTTCCCCATATCTGATTCCCGGCCTCTGATTCCCCGCATCTGATTCCCCGCCTCTGATTCCCTGCCTCTGATTCCTCATCTCCGATTCCGCACATCTGATTCCCTGCCTCTGATTCCCCGCCTCTGATTCCCCGCCTCTGATTCCCTGCCTCTGATTCCCAACCTCTGATTCCCCACCTCTGATTCCCCGTGTTTGATTCCCCGCCTCTGTTTCCCCGCCTCTGATTCCCCGCCTCTGATTCCCCAACTCTAATTCCCCGCCTCTGATTCCCCATATCTGATTCCCTGCCTCTGTTTCCCCGCCTCTGATTCCCCGCCCCTGTTTCCCCATATCTGATTCCCTGCCTCTGATTCCCCAACTTTGATTCCCAGCCTCTGATTCCCCAGCTCTGATTCCCCGCCTCTGATTCCCCGTGTTTGATTCCCTGCCTCTGATTCCCCGCCTCTGATTCCCCATCTCTGATTCACAGCCTTTGATTCGCCACCTCTGATTCCCCATATCTGATTCCCCACCTCTGTTTCCCCACCTCTGATTCCCCGCCTCTGATTCTCCATATCTCATTCCCCGCCTCTGACTCCCCATCTCTGATTCCCGGACTCTGATTCCCCACCTCTGATTCCCGGCCTCTTATTCCCAGCATCTGATTCCAGGCCTCTGATTCCCGGCCTCTGACTCCCCGCTTCTGATTCTGATTCCCTGCCTCTGATTCCCCGCCTCTGATTCCGCACATCTGATTCCCCGCCTCTGTTTCCCCAGATCTAATTCCCCACCTCTGATGCCCCAACTCTGATTCCCCGCCTCTGATTCCCCAGCTCTGATTCCCTGCCTCTGATTCTCCACATCCGATTCCCCATATCTGATTCCCCGCCTCTGTTTCCCCGCCCCTGATTCCCCGCCTCTGTTTCCCCATATCTGATTCCCCGCCTCTGATTCCCAACTATGATTCCCCGCCTCTTATTCCCCAGCTCTGATTCCCTGCCTCTGATTCCCCGTGTTCTATTCCCTGCCTCTGATTCCCCGCCTGTGATTCCCCATCACTGATTCACCACCTCTGATTCCCCACCACTGATTCCCCATATCTAATTCCCCGCCTCTGTTTGCCCGCCTCTGATTCCCCGCCTCTGTTTCCCCATATCTGATTCCCCGCCTCTGAATCCCCAACTCTGATTCCCTGCCTCTGATTCCCCAGCTTCATTCCCCGCCTTTGATTCCCCCCGTCTGATTCCCGGCCTCTGATTCCCGGCCTCTGATTCCCCGCTTCTGATTCTGATTCGCTGCCTCTGATTCCCCATCTCTGATTCCGCACATCTGATTCCCTGCCTCTGATTCCCCACCTCTGATTCCCCATATCTGATTTCCCGCCTCTGTTTCCCCGCCTCTGATTCCCCGCCTCTGTTTCCCCATATCTAATTCCCAACCTCTGATGCCCCAACTCTGATTCCCTGCCTCTGATTCCCCGCGTTCTATTCCCTGCCTCTGATTCCCCGCCTGTGATTCCCCATCTCTGATTCACCACCTCTGATTCCCCACCTCTGATTCCCCATATCTAATTCCCCGCCTCTGTTTGCCCGCCTCTGATTCCCCGCCTCTGTTTCCCCATATCTGATTCCCCGCCTCTGAATCCCCAACTCTGATTCCCTGCCTCTGATTCCCCAGCTCGGATTCCCCGCCTTTGATTCGCCCCGTCTGATTCCCAGCCTCTGAATCCCCGTGTCTGATTTCCTGCCTCTGATTCCCCGCCTCTGATTCCCCATCTCTGATTCACAGCCTCTGATTCCCCACCTCTGATTCCCCATCTCGGATTCCGCACATCTGATTCCCTGCCTCTGATTCCCTGACTCTGATCCCCACCTCTGATTCCCAAGCTCTGATTCCCCGCCTCTGATTCCCCAACTCTGATTCCCCGCCTTTGATTCCCCAGCTCTGATTCCCCGCCTCTGATTCCCCGTGTTTGATTCCCTGCCTCTGATTCCCCGCCTCTGATTCCCCATCTCTGATTCACCGCCTTTGATTCGCCACCTCTGATTCCCCATATCTGATTCCTCGCCTCTGTTTCCCCGCCTCTGATTCCCCGCCTCTGATTCCCCATATCTCATTCCCCGCCTCTGATTCCCCATCTCTGATTCCCGGACTCTGATTCCCCACCTCTGATTCCCAGCCTCTTATTCCCGGCATCTGATTCCGGCCTCTGATTCCCGGCCTCTGATTCCCTGCTTCTGATTCTGATTCCCTGCCTTTGATTCCCCATCTCTGATTCCGAACATCTGATTCCCTGCCTCTGATTCCCCATCTCTGATTCCCCATATCTGATTCCCCGCCTCTGTTTCCCCGCCTCTGATTCCCTGCCTCTGTTTCCCAATATCTAAGTCCCCGCCTCTGATTCCCCAACTCTGATTCCCCACCTCTGATTCCCCAGCTCTGATTCCCCGCCTCTGATTCCCTGCATCTGATTCCCTGCATCTGATTCCAAGCCTCTGATTCCCTGCCTCTGATTCCCAACCTCTGATTCCCCACCTCTGATTCCTCATATCTGATTCCCAGCCTCTGTTTCCCCGCCTCTGATTCCCCGCCTCTGTTTCACCATATCTGATTCCCGGACTCTGATTCCCCGCCTCTGATTCCCTGCCTCTGATTCCCCATCTCCGATTCCGCACATCTGATTCCCTGCCTCTGATTCCCCGCCTCTGATTCCCCGCCTCTGATTCCCTGCCTCTGATTCCCAACCTCTGATTCCCCACCTCTGATTCCCCGTGTTTGATTCCCCGTCTCTGTTTCCCCGCCTCTGATTCCCCGCCTCTGATTCCCCAACTCTAATTCCCCGCCTCTGATTCCCCATATCTGATTCCCCGCCTCTGTTTCCCTGCCTCTGATTCCCCGCCCCTGTTTCCCCATATCTGATTCCCTGCCTCTGATTCCCCAACTTTGATTCCCAGCCTCTGATTCCCCAGCTCTGATTCCCCGCCTCTGATTCCCCGTGTTTGATTCCCTGCCTCTGATTCCCGTCCTCTGATTCCCCATCTCTGAATCACCGCCTTTGATTCGCCACCTCTGATTCCCCATATCTGATTCCCCGCCTCTGTTTCCCCGCCTCTGATTCCCCGCCTCTGATTCCCCATATCTCATTCCCCGCCTCTGAATCCCCACCTCTGATTCCCGGCCTCTTATTCCCGGCATCTGATTCCGGCCTCTGATTCCCGGCCTCTGATTCCCTGCTTCTGATTCTGATTCCCTGCCTTTGATTACCCATCTCTGATTCCGCACATCTGATTCCCTGCCTCTGATTCCCCATCTCTGATTCCCCATATCTGATTCCCCGCCTCTGTTTCCCCGCCTCTGATTCCACGCCTCTGTTTCCCAATATCTAAGTCCCCGCCTCTGATTCCCCAACTCTGATTCCCCACCTCTGATTCCCCAGCTCTGATTCCCCGCCTCTGATTCCCCGCATCTGATTCCCTGCATCTGATTCCAAGCCTCTGATTCCCCACCTCTGATTCCCCGTGTTTGATTCCCCGCCTATGATTCCCCGCCTCTGATTCCCCGCCTCTGTTTCCCAATATCTAAGTCCCCGCCTCTGATTCCCCAACTCTAATTCCCCACCTCTGATTCCCCAGCTCTGATTCCCCGCCTCTGATTCCCTGCATCTGATTCCCTGCATCTGATTCCAAGCCTCTGATTCCCTGCCTCTGATTCCCAACCTCTGATTCCCCACCTCTGATTCCCCATATCTGATTCCCAGCATCTGTTTCCCCGCCTCTGATTCCCCGCCTCTGTTTCCCCATATCTGATTCCCGGCCTCTGGTTCCCCGCCTCTGATTCCCCGCCTCTGATTCCCTGCCTCTGATTCCCCATCTCCGATTCCGCACATCTGATTCCCTGCCTCTGATTCCCCGCCTCTGATTCCCCGCCTCTGATTCCCTGCCTCTGATTCCCAACCTCTGATTCCCCACCTCTGATTCCCCGTGTTTGATTCCCCGCCTCTGTATCCCCGCCTCTGATTCCCCGCCTCTGATTCCCCAACTCTAATTCCCCGCCTCTGATTCCCCATATCTGATTCCCCGCCTCTGTTTCCCCGCCTCTGATTCCCCGCCCCTGTTTCCCCATATCTGATTCCCTGCCTCTGATTCCCCAACTTTGATTCCCAGCCTCTGATTCCCCAGCTCTGATTCCCCGCCTCTGATTCCCCGCATCTGATTCCCTGCATCTGATTCCAAGCCTCTGATTCCCTGCCTCTGATTCCCAACCTCTGATTCCCCACCTCTGATTCCCCATATCTGATTCCCAGCCTCTGTTTCCCCGCCTCTGATTCCCCGCCTCTGTTTCCCCATATCTGATTTCCGGCCTCTGATTCCCCGCATCTGATTCCCCGCCTCTGATTCCCTGCCTCTGATTCCCCAACTTTGATTCCCAGCCTCTGATTCCCCAGCTCTGATTCCCCGCCTCTGATTCCCCGCATCTGATTCCCTGCATCTGATTCCAAGCCTCTGATTCCCTGCCTCTGATTCCCAACCTCTGATTCCCCACCTCTGATTCCCCATATCTGATTCCCAGCCTCTGTTTCCCCGCCTCTGATTCCCCGCCTCTGTTTCCCCATATCTGATTCCCGGCCTCTGATTCCCCGCATCTGATTCCCCGCCTCTGATTCCCTGCCTCTGATTCCTCATCTCCGATTCCGCACATCTGATTCCCTGCCTCTGATTCCCCGCCTCTGATTCCCCGCCTCTGATTCCCTGCCTCTGATTCCCAACCTCTGATTCCCCACCTCTGATTCCCCGTGTTTGATTCCCCGCCTCTGTTTCCCCGCCTCTGATTCCCCGCCTCTGATTCCCCAACTCTAATTCCCCGCCTCTGATTCCCCATATCTGATTCCCTGCCTCTGTTTCCCCGCCTCTGATTCCCCGCCCCTGTTTCCCCATATCTGATTCCCTGCCTCTGATTCCCCAACTTTGATTCCCAGCCTCTGATTCCCCAGCTCTGATTCCACGCCTCTGATTCCCCGTGTTTGATTCCCTGCCTCTGATTCCCCGCCTCTGATTCCCCATCTCTGATTCACAGCCTTTGATTCGCCACCTCTGATTCCCCATATCTGATTCCCCACCTCTGTTTCCCCACCTCTGATTCCCAGCCTCTGATTCTCCATATCTCATTCCCCGCCTCTGACTCCCCATCTCTGATTCCCGGACTCTGATTCCCCACCTCTGATTCCCGGCCTCTTATTCCCAGCATCTGATTCCAGGCCTCTGATTCCCGGCCTCTGACTCCCCGCTTCTGATTCTGATTCCCTGCCTCTGATTCCCCGCCTCTGATTCCGCACATCTGATTCCCCGCCTCTGTTTCCCCAGATCTAATTCCCCACCTCTGATGCCCCAACTCTGATTCCCCGCCTCTGATTCCCCAGCTCTGATTCCCTGCCTCTGATTCTCCACATCCGATTCCCCATATCTGATTCCCCGCCTCTGTTTCCCCGCCCCTGATTCCCCGCCTCTGTTTCCCCATATCTGATTCCCCGCCTCTGATTCCCAACTATGATTCCCCGCCTCTTATTCCCCAGCTCTGATTCCCTGCCTCTGATTCCCCGTGTTCTATTCCCTGCCTCTGATTCCCCGCCTGTGATTCCCCATCACTGATTCACCACCTCTGATTCCCCACCACTGATTCCCCATATCTAAATCCCCGCCTCTGTTTGCCCGCCTCTGATTCACCGCCTCTGTTTCCCCATATCTGATTCCCCGCCTCTGAATCCCCAACTCTGATTCCCTGCCTCTGATTCCCCAGCTTCAATCCCCGCCTTTGATTCCCCCCGTCTGATTCCCAGCCTCTGAATCCCCATGTCTGATAACCTGCCTCTGATTCCCCGCCTCTGATTCACCATCTCAGATTCACCGCCTCTGATTCCCCACCTCTGATTCCCCATCTCTGTTTCCGCACATCCGATTCCCTGCCTCTGATTCCCCGACTCTGATTCCCCACCTCTGATTCCCCAGCTCTGATTCCCCGCCTCTGATTCCCCAACTCTGATTCCCCGCCTCTGATTCCCCAGCTCTGATTCCCCGCCACTGATTCCCCGTGTTTGATCCCCTGCCTCTGATTCCCCAGCTCTGATTCCCCATCTCTGATTCACCGCCTTTGATTCGCCACCTCTGATTCCCCATATCTGATTCCTCGCCACTGTTTCCCCGCCTCTGATTCCCCGCCTCTGATTCCCCATATCTCATTCCCCGCCTCTGATTCCCCATCTCTGATTCCCGGACTCTGATTCCCCACCTCTGATTCCCGACCTCTTATTCCCGGCATCTGATTCCGGCCTCTGATTCCCGGCCTCTGATTCCCTGCTTCTGATTCTGATTCCCTGCCTCTGATTCCCCATTTCTGATTCCGCACATCTAATTCCCTGCCTCTTATTCCCCACCTCTGATTCCCCATATCTGAATCCCCGCCTCTGTTTCCACGTCTCTGATTCCCCGCCTCTGTTTCCCCATATCTAAGTCCCCGCCTCTGATTCCCCAACTTTGATTCCCCACCTCTGATTCCCCAGCTCTGATTCCCCGCCTCTGATTCCCCACATCTGATTCCCCATACCTGATTCCCAGCCTCTGTTTCCCCGCCTCTGATTCCCCGCTTCTGTTTCCCCATATCTGATTCCCGGCCTCTGATTCCCCGCCTCTGATTCCCCGCCTCTGATTCCGTGCCTCTGATTCCCCATCTCCGATTCCGCACATCTGATTCCCTGCCTCTCATTCCCCGCCTCTGATTCCCCGCCTCTGATTCCCTGCCTCTGATTCCCAACCTCTGATTCCCCACCTCTGATTCCCCGTGTTTGATTCCCCGCCTCTGTCTCCCCGCCTCTGATTCCCCGCCTCTGATTCCCCAACTCTAATTCCCCGCCTCTGCTTCCCCATATCTGATTCCCCGCCTCTGTTTCCCCGCCTCTGATTCCCCGCCCCTGTTTCCCCATATCTGATTCCCCGCCTCTGATTCCCCAACTTTGATTCCCAGACTCTGATTCCCCAGCTCTGATTCCCCGCCTCTGATTCCCCGCCTCTGATTCCCTGCATCTGATTCCAAGCCTCTGATCCCCTGCCTCTGATTCCCAACCTCTGATTCCCCACCTCTGATTCCCCATATCTGATTCCCAGCATCTGTTTCCCCGCCTCTGATTCCCCGCCTCTGTTTCCCCATATCTGAATCCCGGCCTCTGGTTCCCCGCCTCTGATTCCCCGCCTCTGATTCCCTGCCTCTGATTCCCCATCTCCGATTCCGCACATCTGATTCCCTGCCTCTGATTCCCCGCCTCTGATTCCCCGCCTCTGATTCCCTGCCTCTGATTCCCAACCTCTGATTCCCCACCTCTGATTCCCCGTGTTTGATTCCCCGCCTCTGTATCCCCGCCTCTGATTCCCCACCTCTGATTCCCCAACTCTAATTCCCCGCCTCTGATTCCCCATATCTGATTCCCCGCCTCTGTTTCCCCGCCTCTGATTCCCCGCCCCTGTTTCCCCATATCTGATTCCCTGCCTCTGATTCCCCAACTTTGATTCCCAGCCTCTGATTCCCCAGCTCTGATTCCCCGCCTCTGATTCCCCGCATCTGATTCCCTGCATCTGATTCCAAGCCTCTGATTCCCTGCCTCTGATTCCCAACCTCTGATTCCCCACCTCTGATTCCCCATATCTGATTCCCAGCCTCTGTTTCCCCGCCTCTGATTCCCCGCCTCTGTTTCCCCATATCTGATTCCCGGCCTCTGATTCCCCGCATCTGATTCCCCGCCTCTGATTCCCTGCCTCTGATTCCCCAACTTTGATTCCCAGCCTTTGATTCCCCAGCTCTGATTCCCCGCCTCTGATTCCCCGCATCTGATTCCCTGCATCTGATTCCAAGCCTCTGATTCCCTGCCTCTGATTCCCAACCTCTGTTTCCCCACCTCTGATTCCCCATATCTGATTCCCAGCCTCTGTTTCCCCGCCTCTGATTCCCCGCCTCTGTTTCCCCATATCTGATTCCCGGCCTCTGATTCCCCGCATCTGATTCCCCGCCTCTGATTCCCTGCCTCTGATTCCTCATCTCCGATTCCGCACATCTGATTCCCTGCCTCTGATTCCCCGCCTCTGATTCCCCGCCTCTGATTCCCTGCCTCTGATTCCCAACCTCTGATTCCCCACCTCTGATTCCCCGTGTTTGATTCCCCGCCTCTGTTTCCCCGCCTCTGATTCCCCGCCTCTGATTCCCCAACTCTAATTCCCCGCCTCTGATTCCCCATATCTGATTCCCTGCCTCTGTTTCCCCGCCTCTTATTCCCCGCCCCTGTTTCCCCATATCTGATTCCCTGCCTCTGATTCCCCAACTTTGATTCCCAGCCTTTGATTCCCTAGCTCTGATTCCCCGCCTCTGATTCCACGTGTTTGATTCCCTGTCTCTGATTCCCCGCCTCTGATACCCATCTCTGATTCACAGCCTTTGATTCGCCACCTCTGATTCCCCATATCTGATTCCCCACCTCTGTTTCCCCACCTCTGATTCCCCGCCTCTGATTCTCCATATCTCATTCCCCGCCTCTGACTCCCCATCTCTGATTCCCTGACTCTGATTCCCCACCTCTGATTCCCGGCCTCTTATTCCCAGCATCTGATTCCAGGCCTCTGATTCCCGGCCTCTGACTCCCCGCTTCTGATTCTGATTCCCTGCCTCTGATTCCCCTCCTCTGATTCCGCACATCTGATTCCCCGCCTCTGTTTCCCCAGATCTAATTCCCCACCTCTGATGCCCCAACTCTGATTTCCCGCCTCTGATTCCCCAGCTCTGATTCCCTGCCTCTGATTCTCCACATCCGATTCCCCATATCTGATTCCCCGCCTCTGTTTCCCCGCCCCTGATTCCCCGCCTCTGTTTCCCCATATCTGATTCCCCGCCTCTGATTCCCAACTATGATTCCCCGGCTCTTATTCCCCAGCTCTGATTCCCTGCCTCTGATTCCCCGCGTTCTATTCCCTGCCTCTGATTCCCCGCCTGTGATTCCCCATCATTGATTCACCACCTCTGATTCCCCACCACTGATTCCCCATATCTAATTCCCCGCCACTGTTTGCCCGCCTCTGATTCCCCGCCTCTGTTTCCCCATATCTGATTCCCCGCCTCTGAATCCCCAACTCTGATTCCCCGCCTCTGATTCCCCATATCTCATTCCCCGCCTCTGTTTCCCCGCCTCTGATTCCCTGCCTCTGTTTCCCAATATCTAAGTCCCCGCCTCTGATTCCCCAACTCTGATTCCCCACCTCTGATTCCCCAGCTCTGATTCCCCGCCGCTGATTCCCTGCATCTGATTCCCTGCATCTGATTCCAAGCCTCTGATTCCCTGCCTCTGATTCCCAACCTCTGATTCCCCACCTCTGATTCCCCATATCTGATTCCCAGCCTCTGTTTCCCCGCCTCTGATTCCCCGCCTCTGTTTCCCCATATCTGATTCCCGGACTCTGATTCCCCGCCTCTGATTCCCTGCCTCTGATTCCCCATCTCTGATTCCGCACATCTGATTCCCTGCCTCTGATTCCCCGCCTCTGATTCCCCGCCTCTGATTCCCCGTGTTTGAATCCCCGTCTCTGTTTCCCCGCCTCTGATTCCCCGCCTCTGATTCCCCAACTCTAATTCCCCGCCTCTGATTCCCCATATCTGATTCCCCGCCTCTGTTTCCCTGCCTCTGATTCCCCGCCCCTGTTTCCCCATATCTGATTCCCTGCCTCTGATTCCCCAACTTTGATTCCCAGCCTCTGATTCCCCAGCTCTGATTCCCCGCCTCTGATTCCCCGTGTTTGATTCCCTGCCTCTGATTCCCGTCCTCTGATTCCCCATCTCTGAATCACCGCCTTTGATTCGCCACCTCTGATTCCCCATATCTGATTCCCCGCCTCTGTTTCCCCGCCTCTGATTCCCCGCCTCTGATTCCCCATATCTCATTCCCCGCCTCTGAATCCCCACCTCTGATTCCCGGCCTCTTATTCCCGGCATCTGATTCCGGCCTCTGATTCCCGGCCTCTGATTCCATGCTTCTGATTCTGATTCCCTGCCTTTGATTACCCATCTCTGATTCCGCACATCTGATTCCCTGCCTCTGATTCCCCATCTCTGATTCCCCATATCTGATTCCCCGCCTCTGTTTCCCCGCCTCTGATTCCACGCCTCTGTTTCCCAATATCTAAGTCCCCGCCTCTGATTCCCCAACTCTGATTCCCCACCTCTGATTCCCCAGCTCTGATTCCCCGCCTCTGATTCCCCGCATCTGATTCGCTGCATCTGATTCCAAGCCTCTGATTCCCCACCTCTGATTCCCCGTGTTTGATTCCCCGCCTATGTTTCCCCGCCTCTGATTCCCCGCCTCTGTTTCCCAATATCTAAGTCCCCGCCTCTGATTCCCCAACTCTAATTCCCCACCTCTGATTCCCCAGCTCTGATTCCCCGCCTCTGATTCCCTGCATCTGATTCCCTGCATCTGATTCCAAGCCTCTGATTCCCTGCCTCTGATTCCCAACCTCTGATTCCCCACCTCTGATTCCCCATATCTGATTCCCAGCATCTGTTTCCCCGCCTCTGATTCCCCGCCTCTGTTTCCCCATATCTGATTCCCGGCCTCTGGTTCCCCGCCTCTGATTCCCCGCCTCTGATTCCCTGCCTCTGATTCCCCATCTCCGATTCCGCACATCTGATTCCCTGCCTCTGATTCCCCGCCTCTGATTCCCCGCCTCTGATTCCCTGCCTCTGATTCCCAACCTCTGATTCCCCACCTCTGATTCCCCGTGTTTGATTCCCCGCCTCTGTATCCCCGCCTCTGATTCCCCGCTTCTGATTCCCCAACTCTAATTCCCCGCCTCTGATTCCCCATATCTGATTCCCCGCCTCTGTTTCCCCGCCTCTGATTCCCCGCCCCTGTTTCCCCATATCTGATTCCCTGCCTCTGATTCCCCAACTTTGATTCCCAGCCTCTGATTCCCCAGCTCTGATTCCCCGCCTCTGATTCCCCGCATCTGATTCCCTGCATCTGATTCCAAGCCTCTGATTCCCTGCCTCTGATTCCCAACCTCTGATTCCCCACCTCTGATTCCCCATATCTGATTCCCAGCCTCTGTTTCCCCGCCTCTGATTCCCCGCCTCTGTTTCCCCATATCTGATTCCCGGCCTCTGATTCCCCGCATCTGATTCCCCGCCTCTGATTCCCTGCCTCTGATTCCCCAACTTTGATTCCCAGCCTCTGATTCCCCAGCTCTGATTCCCCGCCTCTGATTCCCCGCATCTGATTCCCTGCATCTGATTCCAAGCCTCTGATTCCCTGCCTCTGATTCCCAACCTCTGATTCCCCACCTCTGATTCCCCATATCTGATTCCCAGCCTCTGTTTCCCCGCCTCTGATTCCCCGCCTCTGTTTCCCCATATCTGATTCCCGGCCTCTGATTCCCCGCATCTGATTCCCCGCCTCTGATTCCCTGCCTCTGATTCCTCATCTCCGATTCCGCACATCTGATTCCCTGCCTCTGATTCCCCGCCTCTGATTCCCCGCCTCTGATTCCCTGCCTCTGATTCCCAACCTCTGATTCCCCACCTCTGATTCCCCGTGTTTGATTCCCCGCCTCTGTTTCCCCGCCTCTGATTCCCCGCCTCTGATTCCCCAACTCTAATTCCCCGCCTCTGATTCCCCATATCTGATTCCCTGCCTCTGTTTCCCCGCCTCTGATTCCCCGCCCCTGTTTCCCCATATCTGATTCCCTGCCTCTGATTCCCCAACTTTGATTCCCAGCCTCTGATTCCCCAGCTCTGATTCCCCGCCTCTGATTCCCCGTGTTTGATTCCCTGCCTCTGATTCCCCGCCTCTGATTCCCCATCTCTGATTCACAGCCTTTGATTCGCCATCTCTGATTCCCCATATCTGATTCCCCACCTCTGTTTCCCCACCTCTGATTCCCCGCCTCTGATTCTCCATATCTCATTCCCCGCCTCTGACTCCCCATCTCTGATTCCCGGACTCTGATTCCCCACCTCTGATTCCCGGCCTCTTATTCCCAGCATCTGATTCCAGGCCTCTGATTCCCGGCCTCTGACTCCCCGCTTCTGATTCTGATTCCCTGCCTCTGATTCCCCGCCTCTGATTCCGCACATCTGATTCCCCGCCTCTGTTTCCCCTAGATCTAATTCCCCACCTTTGATGCCCCAACTCTGATTCCCCGCCTCTGATTCCCCAGCTCTGATTCCCTGCCTCTGATTCTCCACATCCGATTCCCCATATCTGATTCCCCGCCTCTGTTTCCCCGCCCCTGATTCCCCGCCTCTGTTTCCCCATATCTGATTCCCCGCCTCTGATTCCCAACTATGATTCCCCGCCTCTTATTCCCCAGCTCTGATTCCCTGCCTCTGATTCCCCGTGTTCTATTCCCTGCCTCTGATTCCCCGCCTGTGATTCCCCATCACTGATTCACCACCTCTGATTCCCCACCACTGATTCCCCATATCTAATTCCCCGCCTCTGTTTGCCCGCCTCTGATTCCCCGCCTCTGTTTCCCCATATCTGATTCCCCGCCTCTGAATCCCCAACTCTGATTCCCTGCCTCTGATTCCCCAGCTTCATTCCCCGCCTTTGATTCCCCCCGTCTGATTCCCAGCCTCTGAATCCCCGTGTCTGATAACCTGCCTCTGATTCCCCGCCTCTGATTCCCCATCTCAGATTCACCGCCTCTGATTCCCCACCTCTGATTCCCCATCTCTGTTTCCGCACATCCGATTCCCTGCCTCTGATTCCCCGACTCTGATTCCCCACCTCTGATTCCCAAGCTCTGATTCCCCGCCTCTGATTCCCCAACTCTGATTCCCCGCCTCTGATTCCCCAGCTCTGATTCCCCGCCTCTGATTCCCCGTGTTTGATCCCCTGCCTCTGATTCCCCAGCTCTGATTCCCCATCTCTGATTCACCGCCTTTGATTCGCCACCTCTGATTCCCCATATCTGATTCCTCGCCACTGTTTCCCCGCCTCTGATTCCCCGCCTCTGATTCCCCATATCTCATTCCCCGCCTCTGATTCCCCATCTCTGATTCCCGGACTCTGATTCCCCACCTCTGATTCCCGACCTCTTATTCCCGGCATCTGATTCCGGCCTCTGATTCCCGGCCTCTGATTCCCTGCTTCTGATTCTGATTCCCTGCCTCTGATTCCCCATTTCTGATTCCGCACATCTAATTCCCTGCCTCTTATTCCCCACCTCTGATTCCCCATATCTGAATCCCCGCCTCTGTTTCCCCGTCTCTGATTCCCCGCCTCTGTTTCCCCATATCTAAGTCCCCGCCTCTGATTCCCCAACTTTGATTCCCCACCTCTGATTCCCCAGCTCTGATTCCCCGCCTCTGATTCCCCACATCTGATTCCCCATACCTGATTCCCAGCCTCTGTTTCCCCGCCTCTGATTCCCCGCTTCTGTTTCCCCATATCTGATTCCCGGCCTCTGATTCCCCGCCTCTGATTCCCCGCCTCTGATTCCGTGCCTCTGATTCCCCATCTCCGATTCCGCACATCTGATTCCCTGCCTCTCATTCCCCGCCTCTGATTCCCCGCCTCTGATTCCCTGCCTCTGATTCCCAACCTCTGATTCCCCACCTCTGATTCCCCGTGTTTGATTCCCCGCCTCTGTCTCCCCGCCTCTGATTCCCCGCCTCTGATTCCCCAACTCTAATTCCCCGCCTCTGCTTCCCCATATCTGATTCCCCGCCTCTGATTCCCCAACTTTGATTCCCAGACTCTGATTCCCCAGCTCTGATTCCCCGCCTCTGATTCCCCGCATCTGATTCCCTGCATCTGATTCCAAGCCTCTGATCCCCTGCCTCTGATTCCCAACCTCTGATTCCCCACCTCTGATTCCCCATATCTGATTCCCAGCATCTGTTTCCC
The DNA here is from genome assembly GCF_036971445.1 of Narcine bancroftii. Taxonomy (NCBI): domain Eukaryota; kingdom Metazoa; phylum Chordata; class Chondrichthyes; order Torpediniformes; family Narcinidae; genus Narcine; species Narcine bancroftii. The sequence goes on along the minus strand of NW_027211893.1, from coordinate 12,708,262 downwards.
CGCCTCTGATTCCCCGCCTCTGTTTCCCCGCCTCTGATTCCCTGCCTCTGTTTCCCCATATCTGATTCCCGGCCTCTGATTCCCCGCATCTGATTCCCCGCCTCTGATTCCCTGCCTCTGATTCCCCAACTTTGATTCCCAGCCTTTGATTCCCCAGCTCTGATTCCCCGCCTCTGATTCCCCGCATCTGATTCCCTGCATCTGATTCCAAGCCTCTGATTCCCTGCCTCTGATTCCCAACCTCTGTTTCCCCACCTCTGATTCCCCATATCTGATTCCCAGCCTCTGTTTCCCCGCCTCTGATTCCCCGCCTCTGTTTCCCCATATCTGATTCCCGGCCTCTGATTCCCCGCATCTGATTTCCCGCCTCTGATTCCCTGCCTCTGATTCCTCATCTCCGATTCCGCACATCTGATTCCCTGCCTCTGATTCCCCGCCTCTGATTCCCCGCCTCTGATTCCCTGCCTCTGATTCCCAACCTCTGATTCCCCACCTCTGATTCCCCGTGTTTGATTCCCCGCCTCTGTTTCCCCGCCTCTGATTCCCCGCCTCTGATTCCCCAACTCTAATTCCCCGCCTCTGATTCCCCATATCTGATTCCCTGCCTCTGTTTCCCCGCCTCTGATTCCCCGCCCCTGTTTCCGCATATCTGATTCCCTGCCTCTGATTCCCCAACTTTGATTCCCAGCCTTTGATTCCCCAGCCCTGATTCCCCGCCTCTGATTCCCCGTGTTTGATTCCCTGCCTCTGATTCCCCGCATCTGATACCCATCTCTGATTCACAGCCTTTGATTCGCCACCTCTGATTCCCCATATCTGATTCCCCACCTCTGTTTCCCCACCTCTGATTCCCCGCCTCTGATTCTCCATATCTCATTCCCCGCCTCTGACTCCCCATCTCTGATTCCCGGACTCTGATTCCCCACCTCTGATTCCCGGCCTCTTATTCCCAGCATCTGATTCCAGGCCTCTGATTCCCGGCCTCTGACTCCCCGCTTCTGATTCTGATTCCCTGCCTCTGATTCCCCGCCTCTGATTCCGCACATCTGATTCCCCGCCTCTGTTTCCCCAGATCTAATTCCCCACCTCTGATGCCCCAACTCTGATTTCCCGCCTCTGATTCCCCAGCTCTGATTCCCTGCCTCTGATTCTCCACATCCGATTCCCCATATCTGATTCCCCGCCTCTGTTTCCCCATATCTGATTCCGCGCCTCTGATTCCCAACTATGATTCCCCGCCTCTTATTCCCCAGCTCTCATTCCCTGCCTCTGATTCCCCGCGTTCTATTCCCTGCCTCTGATTCCCCGCCTGTGATTCCCCATCATTGATTCACCACCTCTGAATCCCCACCACTGATTCCCCATATCTAATTCCCCGCCACTGTTTGCCCGCCTCTGATTCCCCGCCTCTGTTTCCACATATCTGATTCCCCGCCTCTGAATCCCCAACTCTGATTCCCTGCCTCTGATTCCCCAGCTTCATTCCCCGCCTTTGATTCCCCCCGTCTGATTCCCAGACTCTGAATCCCCGTGTCTGATAACCTGCCTCTGATTCCCCGCCTCTGATTCCCCATCTCAGATTCACCGCCTCTGATTCCCCACCTCTGATTCCCCATCTCTGATTCCGCACATCCGATTCCCTGCCTCTGATTCCCCGACTCTGATTCCCCACCTCTGATTCCCCAGCTCTGATTCCCCGCCTCTGATTCCCCAACTCTGATTCCCCGCGTCTGATTCCCCAGCTCTGATTCCCCGCCTCTGATTCCCCGTGTTTGATCCCCTGCCTCTGATTCCCCAGCTCTGATTCCCCATCTCTGATTCACCGCCTTTGATTCGCCACCTCTGATTCCCCATATCTGATTCCTCGCCACTGTTTCCCCGCCTCTGATTCCCCGCCTCTGATTCCCCATATCTCATTCCCCGCCTCTGATTCCCCATCTCTGATTCCCGGACTCTTATTCCCCACCTCTGATTCCCGACCTCTTATTCCCGGCATCTGATTCCGGCCTCTGATTCCCGGCCTCTGATTCCCTGCTTCTGATTCTGATTCCCTGCCTCTGATTCCCCATTTCTGATTCCGCACATCTAATTCCCTGCCTCTGATTCCCCACCTCTGATTCCCCATATCTGAATCCCTGCCTCTGTTTCCCCATCTCTGATTCCCCGCCTCTGTTTCCCCATATCTAAGTCCCCGCCTCTGATTCACCAACTTTGATTCCCCACCTCTGATTCCCCAGCTCTGATTCCCCGCCTCTGATTCCCCACATCTGATTCCCCATACCTGATTCCCAGCCTCTGTTTCCCCGCCACTGATTCCCCGCTTCTGTTTCCCCATATCTGATTCCCGGCCTCTGATTCCCCGCCTCTGATTCCCCGCCTCTGATTCCCTGCCTCTGATTCCCCATCTCCGATTCCGCACATCTGATTCCCTGCCTCTCATTCCCCGCCTCTGATTCCCCGCCTCTGATTCCCTGCCTCTGATTCCCAACCTCTGATTCCCCACCTCTGATTCCCCGTGTTTGATTCCCCGCCTCTGTTTCCCCGCCTCTGATTCCACGCCTCTGATTCCCCAACTCTAATTCCCCGCCTCTGATTCCCCATATTTGATTCCCCGCCTCTGTTTCCCCGCCTCTGATTCCCCGACCCTGTTTTCCTATATCTGATTCCCTGCCTCTGATTCCCCAACTTTGATTCCCAGACTCTGATTCCCCAGCTCTGATTCCCCGCCTCTGATTCCCCGCATCTGATTCCCTACATCTGATTCCAAGCCTCTGATCCCCTGCCTCTGATTCCCAACCTCTGATTCCCCACCTCTGATTCCCCATATCTGATTCCCAGCCTCTGTTTCCCCGCCTCTGATTCCCCGCCTCTGTTTCCCCATATCTGATTCCCGGCCTCTGATTCCCCGCCTCTGATTCCCTGCCTCTGATTCCCCATCACCGATTCCGCACATCTGATTCCCTGCCTCTGATTCCCCGCCTCTGATTCCCCGCCGCTGATTCCCTGCCTCTAATTTCCAACCTCTGATTCCCCACCTCTGATTCCCCGTGTTTGATTCCCCGCCTCTGTTTCCCCACCACTAATTCCCCGCCTCTGATTCCCCAACTCTAATTCCCCGCCTCTGATTCCCCATATCTGATTCCCCGCCTCTGTTTCCCCGCCTCTGATTCCCCGCCCCTGTTTCCCCATATCTGATTCCCTGACTCTGATTCCCCAACTTTGATTCCCAGCCTCTGATTCCCCAGCTCTGATTCCCCGCCTCTGATTCCCCGTGTTTGATTCCCTGCCTCTGATTCCCCGCCTCTGATTCCCCATCTCTGATTCACCGCCTTTGATTCGCCACCTCTCATTCCCCATATCTAATTCCCCACCTCTGTTTCCCCGCCTCTGATTCCCCGCCTCTGATTCTCCATATCTCATTCCCCGCCTCTGACTCCCCATCTCTGATTCCCGGACTCTGATTCCCCACCTCTGATTCCCGGCCTCTTATTCCCAGCATCTGATTCCAGGCCTCTGATTCCCGGCCTCTGGCTCCCCGCTTCTGATTCTGATTCCCTGCCTCTGATTCCCCACGTCTGATTCCCCATATCTGATTCCCCGCCTCTGTTTCCACGCCTCTGATTCCCCGCCTCTGTTTCCCCATATCTAATTCCCCACCTCTGATGCCCCAACTCTGATTCCCCGCCTCTGATTCCACAGCTCTGATTCCCCGCCTCTGATTCCCCGCATCCGATTCCCCATATCTGATTCCCCGCCTCTGTTTCCCCGCCCCTGATTCCCCGCCTCTGTTTCCCCATATCTGATTATCCGCCTCTGATTCCCAACTATGATTCCCCGCCTCTGAATCCCCGCGTCTGATTCCCTGCCTCTGCTTCCCCGCCTCTGATTCCCCAACTCTGATTCCCCGCCTCTGATTCCCCAGCTCTGATTCCCCGCCTCTGATTCCCCGTGTTTGATTCCCTGCCTCTGATTCCCGGCCTCTGATTCCGCATCTCTGATTCACCGCCTTTGATTCGCCACCTCTGATTCCCCATATCTGATTCCCCGCATCTGTTTCCCCGCCTCTGATTCCCCGCCTCTGATTCCCCATATCTCATTCCCCGCCTCGGAATCCCCATCTCTGATTCCTGGACTCTGATTCCCCACCTCTGATTCCCGGCCTCTTATTCCCGGCATCTGATTCCGGCCTCTGATTCCCGGCCTCTGATTCCCTGCTTCTGATTCTGATTCCCTGCCTCTGATTCCCCATCTCTGATTCCGCACATCTGATTCCCTGCCTCTGATTCCCCACCTCTGATTCCCCATATCTGATTCCCCGCCTCTGTTTCCCCGCCTCTGATTTCCCGCCTCCGTTTCCCAATATCTAAGTCCCCGCCTCTGATTCCCCAACTCTGATTCCCCACCTCTGATTCCCCAGCTCTGATTCCCCGCCTCTGATTCCCCGCATCTGATTCCCTGCATCTGATTCCAAGCCTCTGATTCGCTGCCTCTGATTCCCAACCTCTGATTCCCCACCTCTGATTCCCCATATCTGATTCCCCGCCTCTGTTACCCCGCCTCTGATTCCCCACCTCTGTTTCCCCATATCTGATTCCCGGCCTCTTATTCCCCGCCTCTGATTCCCCACCTCTGATTCCCTACCTCTGATTCCCCATCTCCGATTCCGCACATCTGATTCCCTGCCTCTGATTCCCCGCCTCTGATTCCCTGCCTCTGATTCCGAACCTCTGATTCCCCACCTCTGATTCCCCATATCTGATTCCCCGCCTCTGTTGCCCCGCCTCTGATTCCCCTCCTCTGATTCCCCAACTCTAATTCCCCGCCTCTGATTCCCCAGCTCTGATTCCCCGTGTTTGATTCCCTGCCTCTGATTCCCTGCCCTGATTCCCCATCTCTGTTACACCGCCTTTGATTCGCCACCTCTGATTCCCCATATCTGATTCCCCGCCTCTGTTTCGCCGCCTCTGATTCCCTGCCTCTGATTCCCAACCTCTGATTCCACACCTCTGATTCCCCATATCTGATTCCCCGCCTCTGTTTCCCCGCCTCTGATTCCCTGCCCTTGTTTCCCCATATCTGATTCCCTGCCTCTGATTCCCCAACTCTGATTCCCCGCCTCTGATTCCCCAGCTCTGATTCCCCGCCCCTGATTTCCCGTGTTTGATTCCCTGCCTCTGATTCCCCGCCTCTGATTCCCCATCTCTGATTCACTGCCTTTGATTCGCCACCTCTGATTCCACATATCTGATTCCCCACCTCTGTTTCCCCGCCTCTGATTCCCCGCCTCTGATTCTACATATCTCATTTTCCGCCTCTGAATCCCCATCTCTGATTCCCGGACTCTGATTCCCCACCTCTGATTCCCGGCCTCTTATTCCCAGCATCTGATTCCCGGCCTCTGATTCCCGGCCTCTGATTCCCCGCTTCTGATTCTGATTCGCTGCCTCTGATTCCCCATCTCTGATTCCGCACATCTGATTCCCTGCCTCTGATTCCCCACCTCTGATTCCCCATATCTGATTTCCCGCCTCTGTTTCCCCGCCTCTGATTCCCCGCCTCTGTTTCCCCATATCTAATTCCCAACCTCTGATGCCCCAACTCTGATTCCCTGCCTCTGATTCCCCGCGTTCTATTCCCTGCCTCTGATTCCCCGCCTGTGATTCCCCATCTCTGATTCAGCACCTCTGATTCCCCACCTCTGATTCCCCATATCTAATTCCCCGCCTCTGTTTGCCCGCCTCTGATTCCCCGCCTCTGTTTCCCCATATCTGATTCCCCGCCTCTGAATCCCCAACTCTGATTCCCTGCCTCTGATTCCCCAGCTCTGATTCCCCGCCTTTGATTCGCCCCGTCTGATTCCCAGCCTCTGAATCCCCGTGTCTGATTTCCTGCCTCTGATTCCCCGCCTCTGATTCCCCATCTCTGATTCACAGCCTCTGATTCCCCACCTCTGATTCCCCATTTCGGATTCCGCACATCTGATTCCCTGCCTCTGATTCCCTGACTCTGATCCCCACCTCTGATTCCCAAGCTCTGATTCCCTGCCTCTGATTCCCCAGCTTCATTCCCCGCCTTTGATTCCCCCCGTCTGATTCCCAGACTCTGAATCCCCGTGTCTGATAACCTGCCTCTGATTCCCCGCCTCTGATTCCCCGTCTCAGATTCACCGCCTCTGATTCCCCACCTCTGATTCCCCATCTCTGATTCCGCACATCCGATTCCCTGCCTCTGATTCCCCGACTCTGATTCCCCACCTCTGATTCCCCAGCTCTGATTCCCCGCCTCTGATTCCCCAACTCTGATTCCCCGCCTCTGATTCCCCAGCTCTGATTCCCCGCCTCTGATTCCCCGTGTTTGATCCCCTGCCTCTGATTCCCCAGCTCTGATTCGCCATCTCTGATTCACCGCCTTTGATTCGCCACCTCTGATTCCCCATATCTGATTCCTCGCCACTGTTTCCCCACCTCTGATGCCCCGCCTCTGATTCCCCATATCTCAATCCCCGCCTCTGATTCCCCATCTCTGATTCCCGGACTCTTATTCCCCACCTCTGATTCCCGACCTCTTATTCCCGGCATCTGATTCCGGCCTCTGATTCCCGGCCTCTGATTCCCTGCTTCTGATTCTGATTCCCTGCCTCTGATTCCCCATTTCTGATTCCGCACATCTAATTCCCTGCCTCTGATTCCCCACCTCTGATTCCCCATATCTGAATCCCCGCCTCTGTTTCCCCATCTCTGATTCCCCGCCTCTGTTTCCCGATATCTAAGTCCCCGCCTCTGATTCACCAACTTTGATTCCCCACCTCTGATTCCCCAGCTCTGATTCCCCGCCTCTGATTCCCCACATCTGATTCCCCATACCTGATTCCCAGCCTCTGTTTCCCCGCCACTGATTCCCCGCTTCTGTTTCCCCATATCTGATTCCCGGCCTCTGATTCCCCGCCTCTGATTCCCCGCCTCTGATTCCCTGCCTCTGATTCCCCATCTCCGATTCCGCACATCTGATTCCCTGCCTCTCATTCCCCGCCTCTGATTCCCCGCCTCTGATTCCCTGCCTCTGATTCCCAACCTCTGATTCCCCACCTCTGATTCCCCGTGTTTGATACCCCGCCTCTGTTTCCCCGCCTCTGATTCCACGCCTCTGATTCCCCAACTCTAATTCCCTCCTCTGATTCCCCATATTTGATTCCCCGCCTCTGTTTCCCCGCCTCTGATTCCCCGACCCTGTTTTCCTATATCTGATTCCCTGCCTCTGATTCCCCAACTTTGATTCCCAGACTCTGATTCCCCAGCTCTGATTCCCCGCCTCTGATTCCCCGCATCTGATTCCCTACATCTGATTCCAAGCCTCTGATCCCCTGCCTCTGATTCCCAACCTCTGATTCCCCACCTCTGATTCCCCATATCTGATTCCCAGCCTCTGTTTCCCCGCCTCTGATTCCCCGCCTCTGTTTCCCCATATCTGATTCCCGGCCTCTGATTCCCCGCCTCTGATTCCCTGCCTCTGATTCCCCATCACCGATTCCGCACATCTGATTCCCTGCCTCTGATTCCCCGCCTCTGATTCCCCGCCGCTGATTCCCTGCCTCTAATTTCCAACCTCTGATTCCCCACCTCTGATTCCCCGTGTTTGATTCCCCGCCTCTGTTTCCCCACCACTAATTCCCCGCCTCTGATTCCCCAACTCTAATTCCCCGCCTCTGATTCCCCATATCTGATTCCCCGCCTCTGTTTCCCCGCCTCTGATTCCCCGCCCCTGTTTCCCCATATCTGATTCCCTGACTCTGATTCCCCAACTTTGATTCCCAGCCTCTGATTCCCCAGCTCTGATTCCCCGCCTCTGATTCCCCGTGTTTGATTCCCTGCCTCTGATTCCCCGCCTCTGATTCCCCATCTCTGATTCACCGCCTTTGATTCGCCACCTCTCATTCCCCATATCTAATTCCCCACCTCTGTTTCCCCGCCTCTGATTCCCCGCCTCTGATTCTCCATATCTCATTCCCCGCCTCTGACTCCCCATCTCTGATTCCCGGACTCTGATTCCCCACCTCTGATTCCCGGCCTCTTATTCCCAGCATCTGATTCCAGGCCTCTGATTCCCGGCCTCTGGCTCCCCGCTTCTGATTCTGATTCCCTGCCTCTGATTCCCCACGTCTGATTCCCCATATCTGATTCCCCGCCTCTGTTTCCACGCCTCTGATTCCCCGCCTCTGTTTCCCCATATCTAATTCCCCACCTCTGATGCCCCAACTCTGATTCCCCGCCTCTGATTCCACAGCTCTGATTCCCCGCCTCTGATTCCCCGCATCCGATTCCCCATATCTGATTCCCCGCCTCTGTTTCCCCGCCCCTGATTCCCCGCCTCTGTTTCCCCATATCTGATTATCCGCCTCTGATTCCCAACTATGATTCCCCGCCTCTGAATCCCCGCGTCTGATTCCCTGCCTCTGCTTCCCCGCCTCTGATTCCCCAACTCTGATTCCCCGCCTCTGATTCCCCAGCTCTGATTCCCCGCCTCTGATTCCCCGTGTTTGATCCCCTGCCTCTGATTCCCCAGCTCTGATTCCCCATCTCTGATTCACCGCCTTTGATTCGCCACCTCTGATTCCCCATATCTGATTCCTCGCCACTGTTTCCCCGCCTCTGATTCCCCGCCTCTGATTCCCCATATCTCATTCCCCGCCTCTGATTCCCCATCTCTGATTCCCGGACTCTTATTCCCCACCTCTGATTCCCGACCTCTTATTCCCGGCATCTGATTCCGGCCTCTGATTCCCGGCCTCTGATTCCCTGCTTCTGATTCTGATTCCCTGCCTCTGATTCCCCATTTCTGATTCCGCACATCTAATTCCCTGCCTCTGATTCCCCACCTCTGATTCCCCATATCTGAATCCCCGCCTCTGTTTCCCCATCTCTGATTCCCCGCCTCTGTTTCCCGATATCTAAGTCCCCGCCTCTGATTCACCAACTTTGATTCCCCACCTCTGATTCCCCAGCTCTGATTCCCCGCCTCTGATTCCCCACATCTGATTCCCCATACCTGATTCCCAGCCTCTGTTTCCCCGCCACTGATTCCCCGCTTCTGTTTCCCCATATCTGATTCCCGGCCTCTGATTCCCCGCCTCTGATTCCCCGCCTCTGATTCCCTGCCTCTGATTCCCCATCTCCGATTCCGCACATCTGATTCCCTGCCTCTCATTCCCCGCCTCTGATTCCCCGCCTCTGATTCCCTGCCTCTGATTCCCAACCTCTGATTCCCCACCTCTGATTCCCCGTGTTTGATACCCCGCCTCTGTTTCCCCGCCTCTGATTCCACGCCTCTGATTCCCCAACTCTAATTCCCCGCCTCTGATTCCCCATATTTGATTCCCCGCCTCTGTTTCCCCGCCTCTGATTCCCCGACCCTGTTTTCCTATATCTGATTCCCTGCCTCTGATTCCCCAACTTTGATTCCCAGACTCTGATTCCCCAGCTCTGATTCCCCGCCTCTGATTCCCCGCATCTGATTCCCTACATCTGATTCCAAGCCTCTGATCCCCTGCCTCTGATTCCCAACCTCTGATTCCCCACCTCTGATTCCCCATATCTGATTCCCAGCCTCTGTTTCCCCGCCTCTGATTCCCCGCCTCTGTTTCCCCATATCTGATTCCCGGCCTCTGATTCCCCGCCTCTGATTCCCTGCCTCTGATTCCCCATCACCGATTCCGCACATCTGATTCCCTGCCTCTGATTCCCCGCCTCTGATTCCCCGCCGCTGATTCCCTGCCTCTAATTTCCAACCTCTGATTCCCCACCTCTGATTCCCCGTGTTTGATTCCCCGCCTCTGTTTCCCCACCACTAATTCCCCGCCTCTGATTCCCCAACTCTAATTCCCCGCCTCTGATTCCCCATATCTGATTCCCCGCCTCTGTTTCCCCGCCTCTGATTCCCCGCCCCTGTTTCCCCATATCTGATTCCCTGACTCTGATTCCCCAACTTTGATTCCCAGCCTCTGATTCCCCAGCTCTGATTCCCCGCCTCTGATTCCCCGTGTTTGATTCCCTGCCTCTGATTCCCCGCCTCTGATTCCCCATCTCTGATTCACCGCCTTTGATTCGCCACCTCTCATTCCCCATATCTAATTCCCCACCTCTGTTTCCCCGCCTCTGATTCCCCGCCTCTGATTCTCCATATCTCATTCCCCGCCTCTGACTCCCCATCTCTGATTCCCGGACTCTGATTCCCCACCTCTGATTCCCGGCCTCTTATTCCCAGCATCTGATTCCAGGCCTCTGATTCCCGGCCTCTGGCTCCCCGCTTCTGATTCTGATTCCCTGCCTCTGATTCCCCACGTCTGATTCCCCATATCTGATTCCCCGCCTCTGTTTCCACGCCTCTGATTCCCCGCCTCTGTTTCCCCATATCTAATTCCCCACCTCTGATGCCCCAACTCTGATTCCCCGCCTCTGATTCCACAGCTCTGATTCCCCGCCTCTGATTCCCCGCATCCGATTCCCCATATCTGATTCCCCGCCTCTGTTTCCCCGCGCCTGATTCCCCGCCTCTGTTTCCCCATATCTGATTATCCGCCTCTGATTCCCAACTATGATTCCCCGCCTCTGAATCCCCGCGTCTGATTCCCTGCCTCTGCTTCCCCGCCTCTGATTCCCCAACTCTGATTCCCCGCCTCTGATTCCCCAGCTCTGATTCCCCGCCTCTGATTCCCCGTGTTTGATTCCCTGCCTCTGATTCCCGGCCTCTGATTCCGCATCTCTGATTCACCGCCTTTGATTCGCCACCTCTGATTCCCCATATCTGATTCCCCGCATCTGTTTCCCCGCCTCTGATTCCCCGCCTCTGATTCCCCATATCTCATTCCCCGCCTCTGAATCCCCATCTCTGATTCCTGGACTCTGATTCCCCACCTCTGATTCCCGGCCTCTTATTCCCGGCATCTGATTCCGGCCTCTGATTCCCGGCCTCTGATTCCCTGCTTCTGATTCTGATTCCCTGCCTCTGATTCCCCATCTCTGATTCCGCACATCTGATTCCCTGCCTCTGATTCCCCACCTCTGATTCCCCATATCTGATTCCCCGCCTCTGTTTCCCCGCCTCTGATTTCCCGCCTCCGTTTCCCAATATCTAAGTCCCCGCCTCTGATTCCCCAACTCTGATTCCCCACCTCTGATTCCCCAGCTCTGATTCCCCGCCTCTGATTCCCCGCATCTGATTCCCTGCATCTGATTCCAAGCCTCTGATTCGCTGCCTCTGATTCCCAACCTCTGATTCCCCACCTCTGATTCCCCATATCTGATTCCCCGCCTCTGTTACCCCGCCTCTGATTCCCCACCTCTGTTTCCCCATATCTGATTCCCGGCCTCTTATTCCTCGCCTCTGATTCCCCACCTCTGATTCCCTACCTCTGATTCCCCATCTCCGATTCCGCACATCTGATTCCCTGCCTCTGATTCCCCGCCTCTGATTCCCTGCCTCTGATTCCGAACCTCTGATTCCCCACCTCTGATTCCCCATATCTGATTCCCCGCCTCTGTTGCCCCGCCTCTGATTCCCCTCCTCTGATTCCCCAACTCTAATTCCCCGCCTCTGATTCCCCAGCTCTGATTCCCCGTGTTTGATTCCCTGCCTCTGATTCCCTGCCCTGATTCCCCATCTCTGTTACACCGCCTTTGATTCGCCACCTCTGATTCCCCATATCTGATTCCCCGCGTCTGTTTCGCCGCCTCTGATTCCCTGCCTCTGATTCCCAACCTCTGATTCCACACCTCTGATTCCCCATATCTGATTCCCCGCCTCTGTTTCCCCGCCTCTGATTCCCTGCCCTTGTTTCCCCATATCTGATTCCCTGCCTCTGATTCCCCAACTCTGATTCCCCGCCTCTGATTCCCCAGCTCTGATTCCCCGCCCCTGATTTCCCGTGTTTGATTCCCTGCCTCTGATTCCCCGCCTCTGATTCCCCATCTCTGATTCACTGCCTTTGATTCGCCACCTCTGATTCCACATATCTGATTCCCCACCTCTGTTTCCCCGCCTCTGATTCCCCGCCTCTGATTCTACATATCTCATTTTCCGCCTCTGAATCCCCATCTCTGATTCCCGGACTCTGATTCCCTACCTCTGATTCCCGGCCTCTTATTCCCAGCATCTGATTCCCGGCCTCTGATTCCCGGCCTCTGATTCCCCGCTTCTGATTCTGATTCGCTGCCTCTGATTCCCCATCTCTGATTCCGCACATCTGATTCCCTGCCTCTGATTCCCCACCTCTGATTCCCCATATCTGATTTCCCGCCTCTGTTTCCCCGCCTCTGATTCCCCGCCTCTGTTTCCCCATATCTAATTCCCAACCTCTGATGCCCCAACTCTGATTCCCTGCCTCTGATTCCCCGCGTTCTATTCCCTGCCTCTGATTCCCCGCCTGTGATTCCCCATCTCTGATTCACCACCTCTGATTCCCCACCTCTGATTCCCCATATCTAATTCCCCGCCTCTGTTTGCCCGCCTCTGATTCCCCGCCTCTGTTTCCCCATATCTGATTCCCCGCCTCTGAATCCCCAACTCTGATTCCCTGCCTCTGATTCCACAGCTCTGATTCCCCGCCTTTGATTCGCCCCGTCTGATTCCCAGCCTCTGAATCCCCGTGTCTGATTTCCTGCCTCTGATTCCCCGCCTCTGATTCCCCATCTCTGATTCACAGCCTCTGATTCCCCACCTCTGATTCCCCATCTCGGATTCCGCACATCTGATTCCCTGCCTCTGATTCCCTGACTCTGATCCCCACCTCTGATTCCCAAGCTCTGATTCCCCGCCTCTGATTCCCCAACTCTGATTCCCCGCCTCTGATTCCCCAGCTCTGATTCCCCGCCTCTGATTCCCCGTGTTTGATTCCCTGCCTCTGATTCCCCGCCTCTGATTCCCCATCTCTGATTCACCGCCTTTGATTCGCCACCTCTGATTCCCCATATCTGATTCCTCGCCTCTGTTTCCCCGCCTCTGATTCCCCGCCTCTGATTCCCCATATCTCATTCCCCGCCTCTGATTCCCCATCTCTGATTCCCGGACTCTGATTCCCCACCTCTGATTCCCAGCCTCTTATTCCCGGCATCTGATTCCGGCCTCTGATTCCCGGCCTCTGATTCCCTGCTTCTGATTCTGATTCCCTGCCTTTGATTCCCCATCTCTGATTCCGAACATCTGATTCCCTGCCTCTGATTCCCCATCTCTGATTCCCCATATCTGATTCCCCGCCTCTGTTTCCCCGCCTCTGATTCCCTGCCTCTGTTTCCCAATATCTAAGTCCCCGCCTCTGATTCCCCAACTCTGATTCCCCACCTCTGATTCCCCAGCTCTGATTCCCCGCCTCTGATTCAGTGCATCTGATTCCCTGCATCTGATTCCAAGCCTCTGATTCCCTGCCTCTGATTCCCAACCTCTGATTCCCCACCTCTGATTCCCCATATCTGATTCCCAGCCTCTGTTTCCCCGCCTCTGATTCCCCGCCTCTGTTTCCCCATATCTGATTCCCGGACTCTGATTCCCCGCCTCTGATTCCCTGCCTCTGATTCCCCATCTCCGATTCCGCACATCTGATTCCCTGCCTCTGATTCCCCGCCTCTGATTCCCCGCCTCTGATTCCCTGCCTCTGATTCCCAACCTCTGATTCCCCACCTCTGATTCCCCGTGTTTGATTCCCCGTCTCTGTTTCCCCGCCTCTGATTCCCCGCCTCTGATTCCCCAACTCTAATTCCCCGCCTCTGATTCCCCATATCTGATTCCCCGCCTCTGTTTCCCTGCCTCTGATTCCCCGCCCCTGTTTCCCCATATCTGATTCCCTGCCTCTGATTCCCCAACTTTGATTCCCAGCCTCTGATTCCCCAGCTCTGATTCCCCGCCTCTGATTCCCCGTGTTTGATTCCCTGCCTCTGATTCCCGTCCTCTGATTCCCCATCTCTGAATCACCGCCTTTGATTCGCCACCTCTGATTCCCCATATCTGATTCCCCGCCTCTGTTTCCCCGCCTCTGATTCCCCGCCTCTGATTCCCCATATCTCATTCCCCGCCTCTGAATCCCCACCTCTGATTCCCGGCCTCTTATTCCCGGCATCTGATTCCGGCCTCTGATTCCCGGCCTCTGATTCCCTGCTTCTGATTCTGATTCCCTGCCTTTGATTACCCATCTCTGATTCCGCACATCTGATTCCCTGCCTCTGATTCCCCATCTCTGATTCCCCATATCTGATTCCCCGCCTCTGTTTCCCCGCCTCTGATTCCACGCCTCTGTTTCCCAATATCTAAGTCCCCGCCTCTGATTCCCCAACTCTGATTCCCCACCTCTGATTCCCCAGCTCTGATTCCCCGCCTCTGATTCCCCGCATCTGATTCCCTGCATCTGATTCCAAGCCTCTGATTCCCTGCCTCTGATTCCCAACCTCTGATTCCCCACCTCTGATTCCCCATATCTGATTCCCAGCCTCTGTTTCCCCACCTCTGATTCCCCGCCTCTGATTCCCCATATCTGATTCCCGGCCTCTGATTCCCCGCCTCTGATTCCCCGCCTCTGATTCCCTGCCTCTGATTCCCCATCTCCGATTCCGCACATCTGAATCCCTGCCTCTGATTCCCCGCCTCTGATTCCCCGCCTCTGATTCCCTGCCTCTGATTCCCAACCTCTGATTCCCCACCTCTGATTCCCCGTGTTTGATTCCCCGCCTCTGTTTCCCCATCTCTGATTCCGCACATCTGATTCCCTGCCTCTGATTCCCCACCTCTGATTCCCCATATCTGATTCCCCGCCTCTGTTTCCCCGCCTCTGATTCTCCATATCTCATTCCCCACCTCTGATTCCCCAGCTCTGATTCCCCGCCTCTGATTCCCCGCATCTGATTCCCTGCATCTGATTCCAAGCCTCTGATTCGCTGCCTCTGATTCCCAACCTCTGATTCCCCACCTCTGATTCCCCATATCTGATTCCCCGCCTCTGTTACCCCGCCTCTGATTCCCCACCTCTGTTTCCCCATATCTGATTCCCGGCCTCTTATTCCCCGCCTCTGATTCCCCACCTCTGATTCCCTACCTCTGATTCCCCATCTCCGATTCCGCACATCTGATTCCCTGCCTCTGATTCCCCGCCTCTGATTCCCTGCCTCTGATTCCGAACCTCTGATTCCCCACCTCTGATTCCCCATATCTGATTCCCCGCCTCTGTTGCCCCGCCTCTGATTCCCCTCCTCTGATTCCCCAACTCTAATTCCCCGCCTCTGATTCCCCAGCTCTGATTCCCCGTGTTTGATTCCCTGCCTCTGATTCCCTGCCCTGATTCCCCATCTCTGTTACACCGCCTTTGATTCGCCACCTCTGATTCCCCATATCTGATTCCCCGCCTCTGTTTCGCCGCCTCTGATTCCCTGCCTCTGATTCCCAACCTCTGATTCCACACCTCTGATTCCCCATATCTGATTCCCCGCCTCTGTTTCCCCGCCTCTGATTCCCTGCCCTTGTTTCCCCATATCTGATTCCCTGCCTCTGATTCCCCAACTCTGATTCCCCGCCTCTGATTCCCCAGCTCCGATTCCCCGCCCCTGATTTCCCGTGTTTGATTCCCTTCCTCTGATTCCCCGCCTCTGATTCCTCATCTCTGATTCACTGCCTTTGATTCGCCACCTCTGATTCCACATATCTGATTCCCCACCTCTGTTTCCCCGCCTCTGATTCCCCGCCTCTGATTCTACATATCTCATTTTCCGCCTCTGAATCCCCATCTCTGATTCCCGGACTCTGATTCCCCACCTCTGATTCCCGGCCTCTTATTCCCAGCATCTGATTCCCGGCCTCTGATTCCCGGCCTCTGATTCCCCGCTTCTGATTCTGATTCGCTGCCTCTGATTCCCCATCTCTGATTCCGCACATCTGATTCCCTGCCTCTGATTCCCCACCTCTGATTCCCCATATCTGATTTCCCGCCTCTGTTTCCCCGCCTCTGATTCCCCGCCTCTGTTTCCCCATATCTAATTCCCAACCTCTGATGCCCCAACTCTGATTCCCTGCCTCTGATTCCCCGCGTTCTATTCCCTGCCTCTGATTCCCCGCCTGTGATTCCCCATCTCTGATTCACCACCTCTGATTCCCCACCTCTGATTCCCCATATCTAATTCCCCGCCTCTGTTTGCCCGCCTCTGATTCCCCGCCTCTGTTTCCCCATATCTGATTCCCCGCCTCTGAATCCCCAACTCTGATTCCCTGCCTCTGATTCCCCAGCTCTGATTCCCCGCCTTTGATTCGCCCCGTCTGATTCCCAGCCTCTGAATCCCCGTGTCTGATTTCCTGCCTCTGATTCCCCGCCTCTGATTCCCCATCTCTGATTCACAGCCTCTGATTCCCCACCTCTGATTCCCCATCTCGGATTCCGCACATCTGATTCCCTGCCTCTGATTCCCCGCCTCTGATTCCCCATCTCTGATTCACCGCCTTTGATTCGCCACCTCTGATTCCCCATATCTGATTCCTCGCCTCTGTTTCCCCGCCTCTGATTTCCCGCCTATGATTCCCCATATCTCATTCCCCGCCTCTGATTCCCCATCTCTGATTCCCGGACTCTGATTCCCCACCTCTGATTCCCAGCCTCTTATTCCCGGCATCTGATTCCGGCCTCTGATTCCCGGCCTCTGATTCCCTGCTTCTGATTCTGATTCCCTGCCTTTGATTCCCCATCTCTGATTCCGAACATCTGATTCCCTGCCTCTGATTCCCTGCCTCTGATTCCCCGCCTCTGATTCCCCGCCTCTGATTCCCTGCCTCTGATTCCCAACCTCTGATTCCCCACCTTCTGATTCCCCGTGTTTGATTCCCCGTCTCTGTTTCCCCGCCTCTGATTCCCCGCCTCTGATTCCCCAACTCTAATTCCCCGCCCCTGTTTCCCCATATCTGATTCCCTGCCTCTGATTCCCCAACTTTGATTCCCAGCCTCTGATTCCCCAGCTCTGATTCCCCGCCTCTGATTCCCCGTGTTTGATTCCCTGCCTCTGATTCCCGTCCTCTGATTTCCCATCTCTGAATCACCGCCTTTGATTCGCCACCTCTGATTCCCCATATCTGATTCCCCGCCTCTGTTTCCCCGCCTCTGATTCCCCGCCTCTGATTCCCCATATCTCATTCCCCGCCTCTGAATCCCCACCTCTGATTCCCGGCCTCTTATTCCCGGCATCTGATTCCGGCCTCTGATTCCCGGCCTCTGATTCCCTGCTTCTGATTCTGATTCCCTGCCTTTGATTCCCCATCTCTGATTCCGCACATCTGATTCCCTGACTCTGATTCCCCATCTCTGATTCCCCATATCTGATTCCCCGCCTCTGTTTCCCCGCCTCTGATTCCACGCCTCTGTTTCCCAATATCTAAGTCCCCGCCTCTGATTCCCCAACTCTGATTCCCCACCTCTGATTCCCCAGCTCTGATTCCCCGCCTCTGATTCCCCGCATCTGATTCCCTGCATCTGATTCCAAGCCTCTGATTCCCTGCCTCTGATTCCCAACCTCTGATTCCCCACCTCTGATTCCCCATATCTGATTCCCAGCCTCTGTTTCCCCACCTCTGATTCCCCGCCTCTGATTCCCCATATGTGATTCCCGGCCTCTGATTCCCCGCCTCTGATTCCCCGCCTCTGATTCCCTGCCTCTGATTCCCCATCTCCGATTCCGCACATCTGAATCCCTGCCTCTGATTCCCCGCCTCTGATTCCACGCCTCTGATTCCCTGCCTCTGATTCCCAACCTCTGATTCCCCACCTCTGATTCCCCGTGTTTGATTCCCCGCCTCTGTTTCCCCACCTCTGATTCCCCGCCTCTGATTCCCCAACTCTAATTCCCCGCCTCTGATTCCCCATATCTGATTCCCCGCCTCTGTTTCCCCGCCTCTGATTCCCCGCCCCTGTTTCCCCATATCTGATTCCCTGCCTCTGATTCCACAACTTTGATTCCCAGCCTCTGATTCCCCCAGCTCTGATTCCCCGCCTCTGATTCCCCGTGTTTGATTCCCTGCCTCTGATTCCCCGCCTCTGATTCCCCATCTCTGATTCACCGCCTTTGATTCGCCACCTCTGATTCCCCATATCTGATTCCCCACCTCTGTTTCCCCGCCTCTGATTCCCCGCCTCTGATTCTCCATATCTCATTCCCCGCCTCTGAATCCCCACCTCTGATTCCCGGCCTCTTATTCCCAGCATCTGATTCCAGGCCTCTGATTCCCGGCCTCTGACTCCCCGCTTCTGATTCTGATTCCCTGCCTCTGATTCCCCATCTCTGATTCCGCACATCTGATTACCTGCCTCTGATTCCCCACCTCTGATTCCCCATATCTGATTCCCCGCCTCTGTTTCCAAGCCTCTGATTCCCCGCCTCTGATTCCCCATATCTGATTCCCCGCCTCTGTTTCCACGCCTCTAATTCCCCGCCTCTGATTCCCCATATCTGATTCCCCGCCTCTGTTTCCCCGCCTCTGATTCCCCGCCCCTGTTTCCCCATATCTGATTCCCTGACTCTGATTCCCC
Organism: Narcine bancroftii; assembly: GCF_036971445.1. Taxonomy (NCBI): domain Eukaryota; kingdom Metazoa; phylum Chordata; class Chondrichthyes; order Torpediniformes; family Narcinidae; genus Narcine; species Narcine bancroftii. Next base: position 12,689,727 of record NW_027211893.1, on the reverse strand, counting down.
AACTTTGATTCCCAGCCTCTGATTCCCCAGCTCTGATTCCCCGCCTCTGATTCCCCGTGTTTGATTCCCTGCCTCTGATTCCCCGCCTCTGATTCCCCATCTCTGATTCACCGCCTTTGATTCGCCACCTCTGATTCCCCATATCTGATTCCCCACCTCTGTTTCCCCGCCTCTGATTACCCGCCTCTGATTCTCCATATCTCATTCCCCGCCTCTGACTCCCCATCTCTGATTCCCGGACTCTGATTCCCCACCTCTGATTCCCGGCCTCTTATTCCCAGCATCTCATTCCAGGCCTCTGATTCCCGGCCTCTGACTCCCCGCTTCTGATTCTGATTCCCTGCCTCTGATTCCCCATCTCTGATTCCGCACGTCTGATTACCTGCCTCTGATTCCCCACGTCTGATTCCCCATATCTGATTCCCCGCCTCTGTTTCCACGCCTCTGATTCCCCGCCTCTGTTTCCCCATATCTAATTCCCCACCTCTGATGCCCCAACTCTGATTCCCCGCCTCTGATTCCACAGCTCTGATTCCCCGCCTCTGATTCCCCGCATCCGATTCCCCATATCTGATTCCCCGCCTCTGTTTCCCCGCCCCTGATTCCCCGCCTCTGTTTCCCCATATCTGATTATCCGCCTCTGATTCCCAACTATGATTCCCCGCCTCTGAATCCCCACGTCTGATTCCCTGCCTCTGCTTCCCCGCCTCTGATTCCCCAGCTCTGATTCCCCGCCTCTGATTCCCCGTGTTTGATTCCCTGCCTCTGATTCCCGGCCTCTGATTCCGCATCTCTGATTCACCGCCTTTGATTCGCCACCTCTGATTCCCCATATCTGATTCCCTGCATCTGTTTCCCCGCCTCTGATTCCCCGCCTCTGATTCCCCGCCTCTGATTCCCCATATCTCATTCCCCGCCTCTGAATCCCCATCTCTGATTCCCGGCCTCTTATTCACGGCATCTGATTCCGGCCTCTGATTCCCGGCCTCTGATTCCCTGCTTCTGATTCTGATTCCCTGCCTCTGATTCCCCATCTCTGATTCCGCACATCTGATTCCCTGCCTCTGATTCCCCACCTCTGATTCCCCATATCTGATTCCCCGCCTCTGTTTCCCCGCCTCTGATTCCCCGCCTCTGTTTCCCAATATCTAAGTCACCGCCTCTGATTCCCCAACTCTGATTCCCCACCTCTGATTCCCCAGCCCTGATTCCCCGCCTCTGATTCCCCGCATCTGATTCCCTGCATCTGATTCCAAGCCTCTGATTCCCTGCCTCTGATTCCCAACCTCTGATTCCCCACCTCTGATTCCCCATATCTGATTCCCTGCCTCTGTTTCCCCGCCTCTGATTCCCCACCTCTGTTTCCCCATATCTGATTCCCGGCCTCTTATTCCCCGCCTCTGATTCCCCACCTCTGATTCCCTACCTCTGATTCCCCATCTCCGATTCCGCACATCTGATTCCCTGCCTCTGATTCCCCGCCTTTGATTCCCTGCCTCTGATTCCGAACCTCTGATTCCCCACCTCTGATTCCCCATATCTGATTCCCCGCCTCTGTTTCCCCGCCTCTGATTCCCCTCCTCTGATTCCCCAACTCTAATTCCCCGCCTCTGATTCCCCAGCTCTGATTCCCCGTGTTTGATTCCCTGCCTCTGATTCCCTGCCCTGATTCCCCATCTCTGTTTCACCGCCTTTGATTCGCCACCTCTGATTCCCCATATCTGATTCCCCGCCTCTGTTTCGCCGCCTCTGATTCCCTGCCTCTGATTCCCAACCTCTGATTCAACACCTCTGATTCCCCATATCTGATTCCCCGCCTCTGTTTCCCCGCCTCTGATTCCCTGCCCTTGTTTCCCCATATCTGATTCCCTGCCTCTGATTCCCCAACTCTGATTCCCCGCCTCTGATTCCCCAGCTCTGATTCCCCGCCCCTGATTTCCCGTGTTTGATTCCCTGCCTCTGATTCCCAGACTCTGATTCCCCATCTCTGATTCACCGCCTTTGATTCGCCACCTCTGATTCCACATATCTGATTCCCCACCTCTGTTTACCCGCCTCTGATTCCCCGCCTCTGATTCTACATATCTCATTTTCCGCCTCTGAATCCCCATCTCTGATTCCCGGACTCTGATTCCCCACCTCTGATTCCCGGCCTCTTATTCCCAGCATCTGATTCCCGGCCTCTGATTCCCGGCCTCTGATTCCCCGCTTCTGATTCTGATTCGCTGCCTCTGATTCCCCATCTCTGATTCCGCACATCTGATTCCCTGCCTCTGATTCCCCACCTCTGTTTCCCCATATCTGATTCCCGGCCTCTTATTCCCCGCCTCTGATTCCCCACCTCTGATTCCCTACCTCTGATTCCCCATCTCCGATTCCGCACATCTGATTCCCTGCCTCTGATTCCCCGCCTCTGATTCCCTGCCTCTGATTCCGAACCTCTGATTCCCCACCTCTGATTCCCCATATCTGATTCCCCGCCTCTGTTGCCCCGCCTCTGATTCCCCTCCTCTGATTCCCCAACTCTAATTCCCCGCCTCTGATTCCCCAGCTCTGATTCCCCGTGTTTGATTCCCTGCCTCTGATTCCCTGCCCTGATTCCCCATCTCTGTTACACCGCCTTTGATTCGCCACCTCTGATTCCCCATATCTGATTCCCCGCGTCTGTTTCGCCGCCTCTGATTCCCTGCCTCTGATTCCCAACCTCTGATTCCACACCTCTGATTCCCCATATCTGATTCCCCGCCTCTGTTTCCCCGCCTCTGATTCCCTGCCCTTGTTTCCCCATATCTGATTCCCTGCCTCTGATTCCCCAACTCTGATTCCCCGCCTCTGATTCCCCAGCTCTGATTCCCCGCCCCTGATTTCCCGTGTTTGATTCCCTGCCTCTGATTCCCCGCCTCTGATTCCCCATCTCTGATTCACTGCCTTTGATTCGCCACCTCTGATTCCACATATCTGATTCCCCACCTCTGTTTCCCCGCCTCTGATTCCCCGCCTCTGATTCTACATATCTCATTTTCCGCCTCTGAATCCCCATCTCTGATTCCCGGACTCTGATTCCCTACCTCTGATTCCCGGCCTCTTATTCCCAGCATCTGATTCCCGGCCTCTGATTCCCGGCCTCTGATTCCCCGCTTCTGATTCTGATTCGCTGCCTCTGATTCCCCATCTCTGATTCCGCACATCTGATTCCCTGCCTCTGATTCCCCACCTCTGATTCCCCATATCTGATTTCCCGCCTCTGTTTCCCCGCCTCTGATTCCCCGCCTCTGTTTCCCCATATCTAATTCCCAACCTCTGATGCCCCAACTCTGATTCCCTGCCTCTGATTCCCCGCGTTCTATTCCCTGCCTCTGATTCCCCGCCTGTGATTCCCCATCTCTGATTCACCACCTCTGATTCCCCACCTCTGATTCCCCATATCTAATTCCCCGCCTCTGTTTGCCCGCCTCTGATTCCCCGCCTCTGTTTCCCCATATCTGATTCCCCGCCTCTGAATCCCCAACTCTGATTCCCTGCCTCTGATTCCCCAGCTCTGATTCCCCGCCTTTGATTCGCCCCGTCTGATTCCCAGCCTCTGAATCCCCGTGTCTGATTTCCTGCCTCTGATTCCCCGCCTCTGATTCCCCATCTCTGATTCACAGCCTCTGATTCCCCACCTCTGATTCCCCATCTCGGATTCCGCACATCTGATTCCCTGCCTCTGATTCCCTGACTCTGATCCCCACCTCTGATTCCCAAGCTCTGATTCCCCGCCTCTGATTCCCCAACTCTGATTCCCCGCCTCTGATTCCCCAGCTCTGATTCCCCGCCTCTGATTCCCCGTGTTTGATTCCCTGCCTCTGATTCCCCGCCTCTGATTCCCCATCTCTGATTCACCGCCTTTGATTCGCCACCTCTGATTCCCCATATCTGATTCCTCGCCTCTGTTTCCCCGCCTCTGATTCCCCGCCTCTGATTCCCCATATCTCATTCCCCGCCTCTGATTCCCCATCTCTGATTCCCGGACTCTGATTCCCCACCTCTGATTCCCAGCCTCTTATTCCCGGCATCTGATTCCGGCCTCTGATTCCCGGCCTCTGATTCCCTGCTTCTGATTCTGATTCCCTGCCTTTGATTCCCCATCTCTGATTCCGAACATCTGATTCCCTGCCTCTGATTCCCCATCTCTGATTCCCCATATCTGATTCCCCGCCTCTGTTTCCCCGCCTCTGATTCCCTGCCTCTGTTTCCCAATATCTAAGTCCCCGCCTCTGATTCCCCAACTCTGATTCCCCACCTCTGATTCCCCAGCTCTGATTCCCCGCCTCTGATTCAGTGCATCTGATTCCCTGCATCTGATTCCAAGCCTCTGATTCCCTGCCTCTGATTCCCAACCTCTGATTCCCCACCTCTGATTCCCCATATCTGATTCCCAGCCTCTGTTTCCCCGCCTCTGATTCCCCGCCTCTGTTTCCCCATATCTGATTCCCGGACTCTGATTCCCCGCCTCTGATTCCCTGCCTCTGATTCCCCATCTCCGATTCCGCACATCTGATTCCCTGCCTCTGATTCCCCGCCTCTGATTCCCCGCCTCTGATTCCCTGCCTCTGATTCCCAACCTCTGATTCCCCACCTCTGATTCCCCGTGTTTGATTCCCCGTCTCTGTTTCCCCGCCTCTGATTCCCCGCCTCTGATTCCCCAACTCTAATTCCCCGCCTCTGATTCCCCATATCTGATTCCCCGCCTCTGTTTCCCTGCCTCTGATTCCCCGCCCCTGTTTCCCCATATCTGATTCCCTGCCTCTGATTCCCCAACTTTGATTCCCAGCCTCTGATTCCCCAGCTCTGATTCCCCGCCTCTGATTCCCCGTGTTTGATTCCCTGCCTCTGATTCCCGTCCTCTGATTCCCCATCTCTGAATCACCGCCTTTGATTCGCCACCTCTGATTCCCCATATCTGATTCCCCGCCTCTGTTTCCCCGCCTCTGATTCCCCGCCTCTGATTCCCCATATCTCATTCCCCGCCTCTGAATCCCCACCTCTGATTCCCGGCCTCTTATTCCCGGCATCTGATTCCGGCCTCTGATTCCCGGCCTCTGATTCCCTGCTTCTGATTCTGATTCCCTGCCTTTGATTACCCATCTCTGATTCCGCACATCTGATTCCCTGCCTCTGATTCCCCATCTCTGATTCCCCATATCTGATTCCCCGCCTCTGTTTCCCCGCCTCTGATTCCACGCCTCTGTTTCCCAATATCTAAGTCCCCGCCTCTGATTCCCCAACTCTGATTCCCCACCTCTGATTCCCCAGCTCTGATTCCCCGCCTCTGATTCCCCGCATCTGATTCCCTGCATCTGATTCCAAGCCTCTGATTCCCTGCCTCTGATTCCCAACCTCTGATTCCCCACCTCTGATTCCCCATATCTGATTCCCAGCCTCTGTTTCCCCACCTCTGATTCCCCGCCTCTGATTCCCCATATCTGATTCCCGGCCTCTGATTCCCCGCCTCTGATTCCCCGCCTCTGATTCCCTGCCTCTGATTCCCCATCTCCGATTCCGCACATCTGAATCCCTGCCTCTGATTCCCCGCCTCTGATTCCCCGCCTCTGATTCCCTGCCTCTGATTCCCAACCTCTGATTCCCCACCTCTGATTCCCCGTGTTTGATTCCCCGCCTCTGTTTCCCCACCTCTGATTCCCCGCCTCTGATTCCCCAACTCTAATTCCCCGCCTCTGATTCCCCATATCTGATTCCCCGCCTCTGTTTCCCCGCCTCTGATTCCCCGCCCCTGTTTCCCCATATCTGATTCCCTGCCTCTGATTCCACAACTTTGATTCCCAGCCTCTGATTCCCCCAGCTCTGATTCCCCGCCTCTGATTCCCCGTGTTTGATTCCCTGCCTCTGATTCCCCGCCTCTGATTCCCCATCTCTGATTCACCGCCTTTGATTCGCCACCTCTGATTCCCCATATCTGATTCCCCACCTCTGTTTCCCCGCCTCTGATTCCCCACCTCTGATTCTCCATATCTCATTCCCCGCCTCTGAATCCCCATCTCTGACTCCCGGACTCTGATTCCCCACCTCTGATTCCCGGCCTCTTATTCCCAGCATCTGATTCCAGGCATCTGATTCCCGGCCTCTGACTCCCCGCTTCTGATTCTGATTCTCTGCCTCTGATTCCCCATCTCTGATTCCGCACATCTGATTACCTGCCTCTGATTCCCCACCTCTGATTCCCCATATCTGATTCCCCGCCTCTGTTTCCACGCCTCTGATTCCCCGCCTCTGATTCCCCATATCTGATTCCCCGCCTCTGTTTCCACGCCTCTAATTCCCCGCCTCTGATTCCCCATATCTGATTCCCCGCCTCTGTTTCCCCGCCTCTGAATCCCCGCCCCTGTTTCCCCATATCTGATTCCCTGACTCTGATTCCCCAACTTTGATTCCCAGCCTCTGATTCCCCAGCTCTGATTCCCCGCCTCTGATTCCCCGTGTTTGATTCCCTGCCTCTGATTCCCCGCCTCTGATTCCCCATCTCTGATTCACCGCCTTTGATTCGCCACCTCTGATTCCCCATATCTGATTCCCCACCTCTGTTTCCCCGCCTCTGATTCCCCGCCTCTGATTCTCCATATCTCATTCCCCGCCTCTGACTCCCCATCTCTGATTCCCGGACTCTGATTCCCCACCTCTGATTCCCGGCCTCTTATTCCCAGCATCTGATTCCAGGCCTCTGATTCCCGGCCTCTGACTCCCCGCTTCTGATTCTGATTCCCTGCCTCTGATTCCCCATCTCTGATACCGCACGTCTGATTACCTGCCTCTGATTCCCCACGTCTGATTCCCCATATCTGATTCCCCGCCTCTGTTTCCACGCCTCTGATTCCCCGCCTCTGTTTCCCCATATCTAATTCCCCACCTCTGATGCCCCAACTCTGATTCCCCGCCTCTGATTCCACAGCTCTGATTCCCCGCCTCTGATTCCCCGCATCCGATTCCCCATATCTGATTCCCCGCCTCTGTTTCCCCGCCCCTGTTTCCCCGCCTCTGTTTCCCCATATCTGATTATCCGCCTCTGATTCCCAACTATGATTCCCCGCCTCTGAATCCCCGCGTCTGATTCCCTGCCTCTGCTTCCCCGCCTCTGATTCCCCAACTCTGATTCCCCGCCTCTGATTCCCCAGCTCTGATTCCCCGCCTCTGATTCCCCGTGTTTGATTCCCTGCCTCTGATTCCCGGCCTCTGATTCCGCATCTCTGATTCACCGCCTTTGATTCGCCACCTCTGATTCCCCATATCTGATTCCCCGCATCTGTTTCCCCGCCTCTGATTCCCCGCCTCTGATTCCCCGCCTCGGATTCCCCATATCTCATTCCCCGCCTCTGAATCCCCATCTCTGATTCCCGGCCTCTTATTCCCGGCATCTGATTCCGGCCTCTTATTCCCGGCCTCTGATTCCCTGCTTCTGATTCTGATTCCCTGCCTCTGATTCCCCATCTCTGATTCCGCACATCTGATTCCCTGCCTCTGATTCCCCACCTCTGATTCCCCATATCTGATTCCCCGCCTCTGTTTCCCCGCCTCTGATTTCCCGCCTCTGTTTCCCAATATCTAAGTCCCCGCCTCTGATTCCCCAACTCTGATTCCCCACCTCTGATTCCCCAGCTCTGATTCCCCGCCTCTGATTCCCCGCATCTGATTCCCTGCATCTGATTCCAAGCCTCTGATTCCCTGCCTCTGATTCCCAACCTCTGATTCCCCACCTCTGATTCCCCATATCTGATTCCCCGCCTCTGTTTCCCCGCCTCTGATTCCCCACCTCTGTTTCCCCATATCTGATTCCCGGCCTCTTATTCCCCGCCTCTGATTCCCCACCTCTGATTCCCTACCTCTGATTCCCCATCTCCGATTCCGCACATCTGATTCCCTGCCTCTGATTCCCCGCCTCTGATTCCCTGCCTCTGATTCCGAACCTCTGATTCCCCACCTCTGATTCCCCATATCTGATTCCCCGCCTCTGTTTCCCCGCCTCTGATTCCCCTCCTCTGATTCCCCAACTCTAATTCCCCGCCTCTGATTCCCCAGCTCTGATTCCCCGTGTTTGATTCCCTGCCTCTGATTCCCTGCCCTGATTCCCCATCTCTGTTTCACCGCCTTTGATTCGCCACCTCTGATTCCCCATATCTGATTCCCCGCCTCTGTTTCGCCGCCTCTGATTCCCTGCCTCTGATTCCCAACCTCTGATTCCACACCTCTGATTCCCCATATCTGATTCCCCGCCTCTGTTTCCCCGCCTCTGATTCCCTGCCCTTGTTTCCCCATATCTGATTCCCTGCCTCTGATTCCCCAACTCTGATTCCCCGCCTCTGATTCCCCAGCTCTGATTCCCCGCCCCTGATTTCCCGTGTTTGATTCCCTGCCTCTGATTCCCAGCCTCTGATTCCCCATCTCTGATTCACCGCCTTTGATTCGCCACCTCTGATTCCACATATCTGATTCCCCACCTCTGTTTCCCCGCCTCTGATTCCCCGCCTCTGATTCTACATATCTCATTTTCCGCCTCTGAATCCCCATCTCTGATTCCCGGACTCTGATTCCCCACCTCTGATTCCCGGCCTCTTATTCCCAGCATCTGATTCCCGGCCTCTGATTCCCGGCCTCTGATTCCCCGCTTCTGATTCTGATTCGCTGCCTCTGATTCCCCATCTCTGATTCCGCACATCTGATTCCCTGCCTCTGATTCCCCACCTCTGATTCCCCATATCTGATTTCCCGCCTCTGTTTCCCCGCCTCTGATTCCCCGCCTCTGTTTCCCCATATCTAATTCCCAACCTCTGATGCCCCAACTCTGATTCCCTGCCTCTGATTCCCCGCGTTCTATTCCCTGCCTCTGATTCCCCGCCTGTGATTCCCCATCTCTGATTCACCACCTCTGATTCCCCACCTCTGATTCCCCATATCTAATTCCCCGCCTCTGTTTGCCCGCCTCTGATTCCCCGCCTCTGTTTCCCCATATCTGATTCCCCGCCTCTGAATCCCCAACTCTGATTCCCTGCCTCTGATTCCCCAGCTCTGATTCCCCGCCTTTGATTCCCCCCGTCTGATTCCCAGCCTCTGAATCCCCGTGTCTGATTTCCTGCCTCTGATTCCCCGCCTCTGATTCCCCATCTCTGATTCACAGCCTCTGAATCCCCACCTCTGATTCCCCATCTCGGATTCCGCACATCTGATTCCCTGCCTCTGATTCCCCGACTCTGATCCCCACCTCTGATTCCCAAGCTCTGATTCCCCGCCTCTGATTCCCCAACTCTGATTCCCCGCCTCTGATTCCCCAGCTCTGATTCCCCGCCTCTGATTCCCCGTGTTTGATTCCCTGCCTCTGATTCCCCGCCTCTGATTCCCCATCTCTGATTCACCGCCTTTGATTCGCCACCTCTGATTCCCCATATCTGATTCCTCGCCTCTGTTTCCCCGCCTCTGATTCCCCGCCTCTGATTCCCCATATCTCATTCCCCGCCTCTGATTCCCCATCTCTGATTCCCGGACTCTGATTCCCCACCTCTGATTACCAGCCTCTTATTCCCGGCATCTGATTCCGGCCTCTGATTCCCGGCCTCTGATTCCCTGCTTCTGATTCTGATTCCCTGCCTTTGATTCCCCATCTCTGATTCCGAACATCTGATTCCCTGCCTCTGATTCCCCATCTCTGATTCACCATATCTGATTCCCCGCCTCTGTTTCCCCGCCTCTGATTCCCCGCCTCTGTTTCCCAATATCTAAGTCCCCGCCTCTGATTCCCCAACTCTGATTCCCCACCTCTGATTCCCCAGCTCTGATTCCCCGCCTCTGATTCCCTGCATCTGATTCCCTGCATCTGATTCCAAGCCTCTGATTCCCTGCCTCTGATTCACAACCTCTGATTCCCCACCTCTGATTCCCCATATCTGATTCGCAGCCTCTGTTTCCCCGCCTCTGATTCCCCGCCTTTGTTTCCCCATATCTGATTCCCGGACTCTGATTCCCCGCCTCTGATTCCCTGCCTCTGATTCCCCATCTCCGATTCCGCATATCTGATTCCCTGACTCTGATTCCCCAACTTTGATTCCCAGCCTCTGATTCCCCAGCTATGATTCCCCGCCTCTGATTCCCCGTGTTTGATTCCCTGCCTCTGATTCCCCGCCTCTGATTCCCCATCTCTGATTCACCGCCTTTGATTCGCCACCTCTGATTCCCCATATCTGATTCCCCACCTCTGTTTCCCCGCCTCTGATTCCCCGCCTCTGATTCTCTATATCTCATTCCCCGCCTCTGACTCCCCATCTCTGATTCCCGGACTCTGATTCCCCACCTCTGATTCCCGGCCTCTTATTCCCAGCATCTGATTCCAGGCCTCTGATTCCCGGCCTCTGGCTCCCCGCTTCTGATTCTGATTCCCTGCCTCTGATTCCCCACGTCTGATTCCCCATATCTGATTCCCCGCCTCTGTTTCCACGCCTCTGATTCCCCGCCTCTGTTTCCCCATATCTAATTCCCCACCTCTGATGCCCCAACTCTGATTCCCCGCCTCTGATTCCACAGCTCTGATTCCCCTCCTCTGATTCCCCGCATCCGATTCCCCATATCTGATTCCCCGCCTCTGTTTCCCCGCCCCTGATTCCCCGCCTCTGTTTCCCCATATCTGATTATCCGCCTCTGATTCCCAACTATGATTACCCGCCTCTGAATCCCCGCGTCTGATTCCCTGCCTCTGCTTCCCCGCCTCTGATTCCCCAACTCTGATTCCCCGCCTCTGATTCCCCAGCTCTGATTCCCCGCCTCTGATTCCCCGTGTTTGATTCCCTGCCTCTGATTCCCGGCCTCTGATTCCGCATCTCTGATTCACCGCCTTTGATTCGCCACCTCTGATTCCCCATATCTGATTCCCCGCATCTGTTTCCCCGCCTCTGATTCCCCGCCTCTGATTCCCCATATCTCATTCCCCGCCTCTGAATCCCCATATCTGATTCCCCGCCTCTGTTTCCACGCCTCTGATTCCCCGCCTCTGTTTCCCCATATCTAATTCCCCACCTCTGATGCCCCAACTCTGATTCCCCGCCTCTGATTCCACAGCTCTGATTCCCCTCCTCTGATTCCCCGCATCCGATTCCCCATATCTGATTCCCCGCCTCTGTTTCCCCGCCCCTGATTCCCCGCCTCTGTTTCCCCATATCTGATTATCCGCCTCTGATTCCCAACTATGATTACCCGCATCTGAATCCCCGCGTCTGATTCCCTGCCTCTGCTTCCCCGCCTCTGATTCCCCAACTCTGATTCCCCGCCTCTGATTCCCCAGCTCTGATTCCCCGCCTCTGATTCCCCGTGTTTGATTCCCTGCCTCTGATTCCCGGCCTCTGATTCCGCATCTCTGATTCACCGCCTTTGATTCGCCACCTCTGATTCCCCATATCTGATTCCCCGCATCTGATTCCCGGCCTCTTATTCCCGTCATCTGATTCCGGCCTCTGATTCCCGGCCTCTGATTCCCGGCTTCTGATTCTGATTCCCTGCCTCTGATTCCCCATCTCTGATTCCGCACATCTGATTCCCTGCCTCTGATTCCCCACCTCTGATTCCCCATATCTGATTCCCCGCCTCTGTTTCCCCGCCTCTGATTTCCCGCCTCTGTTTCCCAATATCTAAGTCCCCGCCTCTGATTCCCCAACTCTGATTCCCCACCTCTGATTCCCCAGCTCTGATTCCCCGCCTCTGATTCCCCGCATCTGATTCCCTGCATCTGATTCCAAGCCTCTGATTCGCTGCCTCTGATTCCCAACCTCTGATTCCCCACCTCTGATTCCCCATATCTGATTCCCCGCCTCTGTTACCCCGCCTCTGATTCCCCACCTCTGTTTCCCCATATCTGATTCCCGGCCTCTTATTCCCCGCCTCTGATTCCCCACCTCTGATTCCCTACCTCTGATTCCCCATCTCCGATTCCGCACATCTGATTCCCTGCCTCTGATTCCCCGCCTCTGATTCACTGCCTCTGATTCCGAACCTCTGATTCCCCACCTCTGATTCCCCATATCTGATTCCCCGCCTCTGTTGCCCCGCCTCTGATTCCCCTCCTCTGATTCCCCAACTCTAATTCCCCGCCTCTGATTCCCCAGCTCTGATTCCCCGTGTTTGATTCCCTGCCTCTGATTCCCTGCCCTGATTCCCCATCTCTGTTACACCGCCTTTGATTCGCCACCTCTGATTCCCCATATCTGATTCCCCGCCTCTGTTTCGCCGCCTCTGATTCCCTGCCTCTGATTCCCAAACTCTGATTCCACACCTCTGATTCCCCATATCTGATTCCCCGCCTCTGTTTCCCCGCCTCTGATTCCCTGCCCTTGTTTCCCCATATCTGATTCCCTGCCTCTGATTCCCCAACTCTGATTCCCCGCCTCTGATTCCCCAGCTCTGATTCCCCGCCCCTGATTTCCCGTGTTTGATTCCCTTCCTCTGATTCCCCGCCTCTGATTCCTCATCTCTGATTCACTGCCTTTGATTCGCCACCTCTGATTCCACATATCTGATTCCCCACCTCTGTTTCCCCGCCTCTGATTCCCCGCCTCTGATTCTACATATCTCATTTTCCGCCTCTGAATCCCCATCTCTGATTCCCGGACTCTGATTCCCCACCTCTGATTCCCGGCCTCTTATTCCCAGCATCTGATTCCCGGCCTCTGATTCCCCGCTTCTGATTCTGATTCGCTGCCTCTGATTCCCCATCTCTGATTCCGCACATCTGATTCCCTGCCTCTGATTCCCCACCTCTGATTCCCCATATCTGATTTCCCGCCTCTGTTTCCCCGCCTCTGATTCCCCGCCTCTGTTTCCCCATATCTAATTCCCAACCTCTGATGCCCCAACTCTGATTCCCTGCCTCTGATTCCCCGCGTTCTATTCCCTGCCTCTGATTCCCCGCCTGTGATTCCCCATCTCTGATTCACCACCTCTGATTCCCCACCTCTGATTCCCCATATCTAATTCCCCGCCTCTGTTTGCCCGCCTCTGATTCCCCGCCTCTGTTTCCCCATATCTGATTCCCCGCCTCTGAATCCCCAACTCTGATTCCCTGCCTCTGATTCCCCAGCTCTGATTCCACACCTCTGATTCCCCATATCTGATTCCCCGCCTCTGTTTCCCCGCCTCTGATTCCCTGCCCTTGTTTCCCCATATCTGATTCCCTGCCTCTGATTCCCCAACTCTGATTCCCCGCCTCTGATTCCCCAGCTCTGATTCCCCGCCCCTGATTTCCCGTGTTTGATTCCCTGCCTCTGATTCCCAGCCTCTGATTCCCCATCTCTGATTCACCGCCTTTGATTCGCCACCTCTGATTCCACATATCTGATTCCCCACCTCTGTTTCCCCGCCTCTGATTCCCCGCCTCTGATTCTACATATCTCATTTTCCGCCTCTGAATCCCCATCTCTGATTCCCGGACTCTGATTCCCCACCTCTGATTCCCGGCCTCTTATTCCCAGCATCTGATTCCCGGCCTCTGATTCCCGGCCTCTGATTCCCCGCCTCTGTTTCCCCATATCTAATTCCCAACCTCTGATGCCCCAACTCTGATTCCCTGCCTCTGATTCCCCGCGTTCTATTCCCTGCCTCTGATTCCCCGCCTGTGATTCCCCATCTCTGATTCACCACCTCTGATTCCCCACCTCTGATTCCCCATATCTAATTCCCCGCCTCTGTTTGCCCGCCTCTGATTCCCCGCCTCTGTTTCCCCATATCTGATTCCCCGCCTCTGAATCCCCAACTCTGATTCCCTGCCTCTGATTCCCCAGCTCTGATTCCCCGCCTTTGATTCCCCCCGTCTGATTCCCAGCCTCTGAATCCCCGTGTCTGATTTCCTGCCTCTGATTCCCCGCCTCTGATTCCCCATCTCTGATTCACAGCCTCTGAATCCCCACCTCTGATTCCCCATCTCGGATTCCGCACATCTGATTCCCTGCCTCTGATTCCCCGACTCTGATCCCCACCTCTGATTCCCAAGCTCTGATTCCCCGCCTCTGATTCCCCAACTCTGATTCCCCGCCTCTGATTCCCCAGCTCTGATTCCCAGCCTCTGATTCCCCGTGTTTGATTCCCTGCCTCTGATTCCCCGCCTCTGATTCCCCATCTCTGATTCACCGCCTTTGATTCGCCACCTCTGATTCCCCATATCTGATTCCTCGCCTCTGTTTCCCCGCCTCTGATTCCCCGCCTCTGATTCCCCATATCTCATTCCCCGCCTCTGATTCCCCATCTCTGATTCCCGGACTCTGATTCCCCACCTCTGATTCCCAGCCTCTTATTCCCGGCATCTGATTCCGGCCTCTGATTCCCGGCCTCTGATTCCCTGCTTCTGATTCTGATTCCCTGCCTTTGATTCCCCATCTCTGATTCCGAACATCTGATTCCCTGCCTCTGATTCCCCATCTCTGATTCACCATATCTGATTCCCCGCCTCTGTTTCCCCGCCTCTGATTCCCCGCCTCTGTTTCCCAATATCTAAGTCCCCGCCTCTGATTCCCCAACTCTGATTCCCCACCTCTGATTCCCCAGCTCTGATTCCCCGCCTCTGATTCCCTGCATCTGATTCCCTGCATCTGATTCCAAGCCTCTGATTCCCTGCCTCTGATTCACAACCTCTGATTCCCCACCTCTGATTCCCCATATCTGATTCGCAGCCTCTGTTTCCCCGCCTCTGATTCCCCGCCTTTGTTTCCCCATATCTGATTCCCGGACTCTGATTCCCCGCCTCTGATTCCCTGCCTCTGATTCCCCATCTCCGATTCCGCATATCTGATTCCCTGACTCTGATTCCCCAACTTTGATTCCCAGCCTCTGATTCCCCAGCTATGATTCCCCGCCTCTGATTCCCCGTGTTTGATTCCCTGCCTCTGATTCCCCGCCTCTGATTCCCCATCTCTGATTCACCGCCTTTGATTCGCCACCTCTGATTCCCCATATCTGATTCCCCACCTCTGTTTCCCCGCCTCTGATTCCCCGCCTCTGATTCTCCATATCTCATTCCCCGCCTCTGACTCCCCATCTCTGATTCCCGGACTCTGATTCCCCACCTCTGATTCCCGGCCTCTTATTCCCAGCATCTGATTCCAGGCCTCTGATTCCCGGCCTCTGGCTCCACGCTTCTGATTCTGATTCCCTGCCTCTGATTCCCCACGTCTGATTCCCCATATCTGATTCCCCGCCTCTGTTTCCACGCCTCTGATTCCCCGCCTCTGTTTCCCCATATCTAATTCCCCACCTCTGATGCCCCAACTCTGATTCCCCGCCTCTGATTCCACAGCTCTGATTCCCCTCCTCTGATTCCCCGCATCCGATTCCCCATATCTGATTCCCCGCCTCTGTTTCCCCGCCCCTGATTCCCCGCCTCTGTTTCCCCATATCTGATTATCCGCCTCTGATTCCCAACTATGATTCCCCGCCTCTGAATCCCCGCGTCTGATTCCCTGCCTCTGCTTCCCCGCCTCTGATTCCCCAACTCTGATTCCCCGCCTCTGATTCCCCAGCTCTGATTCCCCGCCTCTGATTCCCCGTGTTTGATTCCCTGCCTCTGATTCCCGGCCTCTGATTCCGCATCTCTGATTCACCGCCTTTGATTCGCCACCTCTGATTCCCCATATCTGATTCCCCGCATCTGTTTCCCCGCCTCTGATTCCCCGCCTCTGATTCCCCATATCTCATTCCCCGCCTCTGAATCCCCATCTCTGATTCCCGGACTCTGATTCCCCACCTCTGATTCCCGGCCTCTTATTCCCGTCATCTGATTCCGGCCTCTGATTCCCGGCCTCTGATTCCCGGCTTCTGATTCTGATTCCCTGCCTCTGATTCCCCATCTCTGATTCCGCACATCTGATTCCCTGCCTCTGATTCCCCACCTCTGATTCCCCATATCTGATTCCCCGCCTCTGTTTCCCCGCCTCTGATTTCCCGCCTCTGTTTCCCAATATCTAAGTCCCCGCCTCTGATTCCCCAACTCTGATTCCCCACCTCTGATTCCCCAGCTCTGATTCCCCGCCTCTGATTCCCCGCATCTGATTCCCTGCATCTGATTCCAAGCCTCTGATTCGCTGCCTCTGATTCCCAACCTCTGATTCCCCACCTCTGATTCCCCATATCTGATTCCCCGCCTCTGTTACCCCGCCTCTGATTCCCCACCTCTGTTTCCCCATATCTGATTCCCGGCCTCTTATTCCCCGCCTCTGATTCCCCACCTCTGATTCCCTACCTCTGATTCCCCATCTCCGATTCCGCACATCTGATTCCCTGCCTCTGATTCCCCGCCTCTGATTCCCTGCCTCTGATTCCGAACCTCTGATTCCCCACCTCTGATTCCCCATATCTGATTCCCCGCCTCTGTTGCCCCGCCTCTGATTCCCCTCCTCTGATTCCCCAACTCTAATTCCCCGCCTCTGATTCCCCAGCTCTGATTCCCCGTGTTTGATTCCCTGCCTCTGATTCCCTGCCCTGATTCCCCATCTCTGTTACACCGCCTTTGATTCGCCACCTCTGATTCCCCATATCTGATTCCCCGCCTCTGTTTCGCCGCCTCTGATTCCCTGCCTCTGATTCCCAACCTCTGATTCCACACCTCTGATTCCCCATATCTGATTCCCCGCCTCTGTTTCCCCGCCTCTGATTCCCTGCCCTTGTTTCCCCATATCTGATTCCCTGCCTCTGATTCCCCAACTCTGATTCCCCGCCTCTGATTCCCCAGCTCCGATTCCCCGCCCCTGATTTCCCGTGTTTGATTCCCTTCCTCTGATTCCCCGCCTCTGATTCCTCATCTCTGATTCACTGCCTTTGATTCGCCACCTCTGATTCCACATATCTGATTCCCCACCTCTGTTTCCCCGCCTCTGATTCCCCGCCTCTGATTCTACATATCTCATTTTCCGCCTCTGAATCCCCATCTCTGATTCCCGGACTCTGATTCCCCACCTCTGATTCCCGGCCTCTTATTCCCAGCATCTGATTCCCGGCCTCTGATTCCCGGCCTCTGATTCCCCGCTTCTGATTCTGATTCGCTGCCTCTGATTCCCCATCTCTGATTCCGCACATCTGATTCCCTGCCTCTGATTCCCCACCTCTGATTCCCCATATCTGATTTCCCGCCTCTGTTTCCCCGCCTCTGATTCCCCGCCTCTGTTTCCCCATATCTAATTCCCAACCTCTGATGCCCCAACTCTGATTCCCTGCCTCTGATTCCCCGCGTTCTATTCCCTGCCTCTGATTCCCCGCCTGTGATTCCCCATCTCTGATTCACCACCTCTGATTCCCCACCTCTGATTCCCCATATCTAATTCCCCGCCTCTGTTTGCCCGCCTCTGATTCCCCGCCTCTGTTTCCCCATATCTGATTCCCCGCCTCTGAATCCCCAACTCTGATTCCCTGCCTCTGATTCCCCAGCTCTGATTCCCCGCCTTTGATTCGCCCCGTCTGATTCCCAGCCTCTGAATCCCCGTGTCTGATTTCCTGCCTCTGATTCCCCGCCTCTGATTCCCCATCTCTGATTCACAGCCTCTGATTCCCCACCTCTGATTCCCCATCTCGGATTCCGCACATCTGATTCCCTGCCTCTGATTCCCTGACTCTGATCCCCACCTCTGATTCCCAAGCTCTGATTCCCCGCCTCTGATTCCCCAACTCTGATTCCCCGCCTCTGATTCCCCAGCTCTGATTCCCCGCCTCTGATTCCCCGTGTTTGATTCCCTGCCTCTGATTCCCCGCCTCTGATTCCCCATCTCTGATTCACCGCCTTTGATTCGCCACCTCTGATTCCCCATATCTGATTCCTCGCCTCTGTTTCCCCGCCTCTGATTTCCCGCCTATGATTCCCCATATCTCATTCCCCGCCTCTGATTCCCCATCTCTGATTCCCGGACTCTGATTCCCCACCTCTGATTCCCAGCCTCTTATTCCCGGCATCTGATTCCGGCCTCTGATTCCCGGCCTCTGATTCCCTGCTTCTGATTCTGATTCCCTGCCTTTGATTCCCCATCTCTGATTCCGAACATCTGATTCCCTGCCTCTGATTCCCTGCCTCTGATTCCCCGCCTCTGATTCCCCGCCTCTGATTCCCTGCCTCTGATTCCCAACCTCTGATTCCCCACCTTCTGATTCCCCGTGTTTGATTCCCCGTCTCTGTTTCCCCGCCTCTGATTCCCCGCCTCTGATTCCCCAACTCTAATTCCCCGCCCCTGTTTCCCCATATCTGATTCCCTGCCTCTGATTCCCCAACTTTGATTCCCAGCCTCTGATTCCCCAGCTCTGATTCCCCGCCTCTGATTCCCCGTGTTTGATTCCCTGCCTCTGATTCCCGTCCTCTGATTTCCCATCTCTGAATCACCGCCTTTGATTCGCCACCTCTGATTCCCCATATCTGATTCCCCGCCTCTGTTTCCCCGCCTCTGATTCCCCGCCTCTGATTCCCCATATCTCATTCCCCGCCTCTGAATCCCCACCTCTGATTCCCGGCCTCTTATTCCCGGCATCTGATTCCGGCCTCTGATTCCCGGCCTCTGATTCCCTGCTTCTGATTCTGATTCCCTGCCTTTGATTCCCCATCTCTGATTCCGCACATCTGATTCCCTGACTCTGATTCCCCATCTCTGATTCCCCATATCTGATTCCCCGCCTCTGTTTCCCCGCCTCTGATTCCACGCCTCTGTTTCCCAATATCTAAGTCCCCGCCTCTGATTCCCCAACTCTGATTCCCCACCTCTGATTCCCCAGCTCTGATTCCCCGCCTCTGATTCCCCGCATCTGATTCCCTGCATCTGATTCCAAGCCTCTGATTCCCTGCCTCTGATTCCCAACCTCTGATTCCCCACCTCTGATTCCCCATATCTGATTCCCAGCCTCTGTTTCCCCACCTCTGATTCCCCGCCTCTGATTCCCCATATGTGATTCCCGGCCTCTGATTCCCCGCCTCTGATTCCCCGCCTCTGATTCCCTGCCTCTGATTCCCCATCTCCGATTCCGCACATCTGAATCCCTGCCTCTGATTCCCCGCCTCTGATTCCACGCCTCTGATTCCCTGCCTCTGATTCCCAACCTCTGATTCCCCACCTCTGATTCCCCGTGTTTGATTCCCCGCCTCTGTTTCCCCACCTCTGATTCCCCGCCTCTGATTCCCCAACTCTAATTCCCCGCCTCTGATTCCCCATATCTGATTCCCCGCCTCTGTTTCCCCGCCTCTGATTCCCCGCCCCTGTTTCCCCATATCTGATTCCCTGCCTCTGATTCCACAACTTTGATTCCCAGCCTCTGATTCCCCCAGCTCTGATTCCCCGCCTCTGATTCCCCGTGTTTGATTCCCTGCCTCTGATTCCCCGCCTCTGATTCCCCATCTCTGATTCACCGCCTTTGATTCGCCACCTCTGATTCCCCATATCTGATTCCCCACCTCTGTTTCCCCGCCTCTGATTCCCCGCCTCTGATTCTCCATATCTCATTCCCCGCCTCTGAATCCCCACCTCTGATTCCCGGCCTCTTATTCCCAGCATCTGATTCCAGGCCTCTGATTCCCGGCCTCTGACTCCCCGCTTCTGATTCTGATTCCCTGCCTCTGATTCCCCATCTCTGATTCCGCACATCTGATTACCTGCCTCTGATTCCCCACCTCTGATTCCCCATATCTGATTCCCCGCCTCTGTTTCCAAGCCTCTGATTCCCCGCCTCTGATTCCCCATATCTGATTCCCCGCCTCTGTTTCCACGCCTCTAATTCCCCGCCTCTGATTCCCCATATCTGATTCCCCGCCTCTGTTTCCCCGCCTCTGATTCCCCGCCCCTGTTTCCCCATATCTGATTCCCTGACTCTGATTCCCCAACTTTGATTCCCAGCCTCTGATTCCCCAGCTCTGATTCCCCGCCTCTGATTCCCCGTGTTTGATTCCCTGCCTCTGATTCCCCGCCTCTGATTCCCCATCTCTGATTCACCGCCTTTGATTCGCCACCTCTGATTCCCCATATCTGATTCCCCACCTCTGTTTCCCCGCCTCTGATTACCCGCCTCTGATTCTCCATATCTCATTCCCCGCCTCTGACTCCCCATCTCTGATTCCCGGACTCTGATTCCCCACCTCTGATTCCCGGCCTCTTATTCCCAGCATCTCATTCCAGGCCTCTGATTCCCGGCCTCTGACTCCCCGCTTCTGATTCTGATTCCCTGCCTCTGATTCCCCATCTCTGATTCCGCACGTCTGATTACCTGCCTCTGATTCCCCACGTCTGATTCCCCATATCTGATTCCCCGCCTCTGTTTCCACGCCTCTGATTCCCCGCCTCTGTTTCCCCATATCTAATTCCCCACCTCTGATGCCCCAACTCTGATTCCCCGCCTCTGATTCCACAGCTCTGATTCCCCGCCTCTGATTCCCCGCATCCGATTCCCCATATCTGATTCCCCGCCTCTGTTTCCCCGCCCCTGATTCCCCGCCTCTGTTTCCCCATATCTGATTATCCGCCTCTGATTCCCAACTATGATTCCCCGCCTCTGAATCCCCACGTCTGATTCCCTGCCTCTGCTTCCCCGCCTCTGATTCCCCAGCTCTGATTCCCCGCCTCTGATTCCCCGTGTTTGATTCCCTGCCTCTGATTCCCGGCCTCTGATTCCGCATCTCTGATTCACCGCCTTTGATTCGCCACCTCTGATTCCCCATATCTGATTCCCTGCATCTGTTTCCCCGCCTCTGATTCCCCGCCTCTGATTCCCCGCCTCTGATTCCCCATATCTCATTCCCCGCCTCTGAATCCCCATCTCTGATTCCCGGCCTCTTATTCACGGCATCTGATTCCGGCCTCTGATTCCCGGCCTCTGATTCCCTGCTTCTGATTCTGATTCCCTGCCTCTGATTCCCCATCTCTGATTCCGCACATCTGATTCCCTGCCTCTGATTCCCCACCTCTGATTCCCCATATCTGATTCCCCGCCTCTGTTTCCCCGCCTCTGATTCCCCGCCTCTGTTTCCCAATATCTAAGTCACCGCCTCTGATTCCCCAACTCTGATTCCCCACCTCTGATTCCCCAGCCCTGATTCCCCGCCTCTGATTCCCCGCATCTGATTCCCTGCATCTGATTCCAAGCCTCTGATTCCCTGCCTCTGATTCCCAACCTCTGATTCCCCACCTCTGATTCCCCATATCTGATTCCCCGCCTCTGTTTCCCCGCCTCTGATTCCCCACCTCTGTTTCCCCATATCTGATTCCCGGCCTCTTATTCCCCGCCTCTGATTCCCCACCTCTGATTCCCTACCTCTGATTCCCCATCTCCGATTCCGCACATCTGATTCCCTGCCTCTGATTCCCCGCCTTTGATTCCCTGCCTCTGATTCCGAACCTCTGATTCCCCACCTCTGATTCCCCATATCTGATTCCCCGCCTCTGTTTCCCCGCCTCTGATTCCCCTCCTCTGATTCCCCAACTCTAATTCCCCGCCTCTGATTCCCCAGCTCTGATTCCCCGTGTTTGATTCCCTGCCTCTGATTCCCTGCCCTGATTCCCCATCTCTGTTTCACCGCCTTTGATTCGCCACCTCTGATTCCCCATATCTGATTCCCCGCCTCTGTTTCGCCGCCTCTGATTCCCTGCCTCTGATTCCCAACCTCTGATTCAACACCTCTGATTCCCCATATCTGATTCCCCGCCTCTGTTTCCCCGCCTCTGATTCCCTGCCCTTGTTTCCCCATATCTGATTCCCTGCCTCTGATTCCCCAACTCTGATTCCCCGCCTCTGATTCCCCAGCTCTGATTCCCCGCCCCTGATTTCCCGTGTTTGATTCCCTGCCTCTGATTCCCAGACTCTGATTCCCCATCTCTGATTCACCGCCTTTGATTCGCCACCTCTGATTCCACATATCTGATTCCCCACCTCTGTTTACCCGCCTCTGATTCCCCGCCTCTGATTCTACATATCTCATTTTCCGCCTCTGAATCCCCATCTCTGATTCACGGACTCTGATTCCCCACCTCTGATTCCCGGCCTCTTATTCCCAGCATCTGATTCCCGGCCTCTGATTCCCGGCCTCTGATTCCCCGCTTCTGATTCTGATTCGCTGCCTCTGATTCCCCATCTCTGATTCCGC
Source organism: Narcine bancroftii (assembly GCF_036971445.1). Lineage (NCBI taxonomy): Eukaryota > Metazoa > Chordata > Chondrichthyes > Torpediniformes > Narcinidae > Narcine > Narcine bancroftii. The sequence continues at coordinate 12,667,613 of NW_027211893.1, read as the reverse complement.
ACATCTGATTCCCTGCCTCTGATTCCCCACCTCTGATTCCCCATATCTGATTTCCCGCCTCTGTTTCCCCGCCTCTGATTCCCTGCCTCTGTTTCCCCATATCTAATTCCCAACCTCTGATGTCCCAACTCTGATTCCCTGCCTCTGATTCCCCGCGTTCTATTCCCTGCCTCTGATTCCCCGCCTGTGATTCCCCATCTCTGATTCACCACCTCTGATTCCCCACCTCTGATTCCCCATATCTAATTCCCCGCCTCTGTTTGCCCGCCTCTGATTCCCCGCCTCTGTTTCCCCATATCTGATTCCCCGCCTCTGAATCCCCAACTCTGATTCCCTGCCTCTGATTCCCCAGCTCTGATTCCCCGCCTTTGATTCCCCCCGTCTGATTCCCAGCCTCTGAATCCCCGTGTCTGATTTCCTGCCTCTGATTCCCCGCCTCTGATTCCCCATCTCTGATTCACAGCCTCTGATTCCCCACCTCTGATTCCCCATCTCGGATTCCGCACATCTGATTCCCTGCCTCTGATTCCCTGACTCTGATCCCCACCTCTGATTCCCAAGCTCTGATTCCCCGACTCTGATTCCCCAACTCTGATTCCCCGCCTCTGATTCCCCATCTCTGATTCACCGCCTTTGATTCGCCACCTCTGATTCCCCATATCTGATTCCTCGCCTCTGTTTCCCCGCCTCTGATTCCCCGCCTCTGATTCCCCATATCTCATTCCCCGCCTCTGATTCCCCATCTCTGATTCCCGGACTCTGATTCCCCACCTCTGATTCCCAGCCTCTTATTCCCGGCATCTGATTCCGGCCTCTGATTCCCGGCCTCTGATTCCCTGCTTCTGATTCTGATTCCCTGCCTTTGATTCCCCATCTCTGATTCCGAACATCTGATTCCCTGCCTCTGATTCCCCATCTCTGATTCCCCATATCTGATTCCCCGCCTCTGTTTCCCCGCCTCTGATTCCCCGCCTCTGTTTCCCAATATCTAAGTCCCCGCCTCTGATTCCCCAACTCTGATTCCCCACCTCTGATTCCCCAGCTCTGATTCCCCGCCTCTGATTCCCTGCATCTGATTCCCTGCATCTGATTCCAAGCCTCTGATTCCCTGCCTCTGATTCACAACCTCTGATTCCCCACCTCTGATTCCCCATATCTGATTCCCCATATCTGATTCCCGGACTCTGATTCCCCGCCTCTGATTCCCTGCCTCTGATTCCCCATCTCCGATTCCGCACATCTGATTCCCTGCCTCTGATTCCCCGCCTCTGATTCCCCGCCTCTGATTCCCTGCCTCTGATTCCCAACCTCTGATTCCCCACCACTGATTCCCCGTGTTTGAATCCCCGCCTCTGATTCCCTGCCTCTGATTCCCAACCTCTGATTCCCCACCTCTGATTCCCCGTGTTTGATTCCCCGCCTCTGTATCCCCGCCTCTGATTCCCCGCCTCTGATTCCCCAACTCTAATTCCCCGCCTCTGATTCCCCATATCTGATTCCCCGCCTCTGTTTCCCCGCCTCTGATTCCCCGCCCCTGTTTCCCCATATCTGATTCCCTGCCTCTGATTCCCCAACTTTGATTCCCAGCCTCTGATTCCCCAGCTCTGATTCCCCGCCTCTGATTCCCCGCATCTGATTCCCTGCATCTGATTCCAAGCCTCTGATTCCCTGCCTCTGATTCCCAACCTCTGATTCCCCACCTCTGATTCCCCATATCTGATTCCCAGCCTCTGTTTCCCCGCCTCTGATTCCCCGCCTCTGTTTCCCCATATCTGATTTCCGGCCTCTGATTCCCCGCATCTGATTCCCCGCCTCTGATTCCCTGCCTCTGATTCCCCAACTTTGATTCCCAGCCTCTGATTCCCCAGCTCTGATTCCCCGCCTCTGATTCCCCGCATCTGATTCCCTGCATCTGATTCCAAGCCTCTGATTCCCTGCCTCTGATTCCCAACCTCTGATTCCCCACCTCTGATTCCCCATATCTGATTCCCAGCCTCTGTTTCCCCGCCTCTGATTCCCCGCCTCTGTTTCCCCATATCTGATTCCCGGCCTCTGATTCCCCGCATCTGATTCCCCGCCTCTGATTCCCTGCCTCTGATTCCTCATCTCCGATTCCGCACATCTGATTCCCTGCCTCTGATTCCCCGCCTCTGATTCCCCGCCTCTGATTCCCTGCCTCTGATTCCCAACCTCTGATTCCCCACCTCTGATTCCCCGTGTTTGATTCCCCGCCTCTGTTTCCCCGCCTCTGATTCCCCGCCTCTGATTCCCCAACTCTAATTCCCCGCCTCTGATTCCCCATATCTGATTCCCTGCCTCTGTTTCCCCGCCTCTGATTCCCCGCCCCTGTTTCCCCATATCTGATTCCCTGCCTCTGATTCCCCAACTTTGATTCCCAGCCTCTGATTCCCCAGCTCTGATTCCACGCCTCTGATTCCCCGTGTTTGATTCCCTGCCTCTGATTCCCCGCCTCTGATTCCCCATCTCTGATTCACAGCCTTTGATTCGCCACCTCTGATTCCCCATATCTGATTCCCCACCTCTGTTTCCCCACCTCTGATTCCCAGCCTCTGATTCTCCATATCTCATTCCCCGCCTCTGACTCCCCATCTCTGATTCCCGGACTCTGATTCCCCACCTCTGATTCCCGGCCTCTTATTCCCAGCATCTGATTCCAGGCCTCTGATTCCCGGCCTCTGACTCCCCGCTTCTGATTCTGATTCCCTGCCTCTGATTCCCCGCCTCTGATTCCGCACATCTGATTCCCCGCCTCTGTTTCCCCAGATCTAATTCCCCACCTCTGATGCCCCAACTCTGATTCCCCGCCTCTGATTCCCCAGCTCTGATTCCCTGCCTCTGATTCTCCACATCCGATTCCCCATATCTGATTCCCCGCCTCTGTTTCCCCGCCCCTGATTCCCCGCCTCTGTTTCCCCATATCTGATTCCCCGCCTCTGATTCCCAACTATGATTCCCCGCCTCTTATTCCCCAGCTCTGATTCCCTGCCTCTGATTCCCCGTGTTCTATTCCCTGCCTCTGATTCCCCGCCTGTGATTCCCCATCACTGATTCACCACCTCTGATTCCCCACCACTGATTCCCCATATCTAATTCCCCGCCTCTGTTTGCCCGCCTCTGATTCACCGCCTCTGTTTCCCCATATCTGATTCCCCGCCTCTGAATCCCCAACTCTGATTCCCTGCCTCTGATTCCCCAGCTTCAATCCCCGCCTTTGATTCCCCCCGTCTGATTCCCAGCCTCTGAATCCCCATGTCTGATAACCTGCCTCTGATTCCCCGCCTCTGATTCACCATCTCAGATTCACCGCCTCTGATTCCCCACCTCTGATTCCCCATCTCTGTTTCCGCACATCCGATTCCCTGCCTCTGATTCCCCGACTCTGATTCCCCACCTCTGATTCCCCAGCTCTGATTCCCCGCCTCTGATTCCCCAACTCTGATTCCCCGCCTCTGATTCCCCAGCTCTGATTCCCCGCCACTGATTCCCCGTGTTTGATCCCCTGCCTCTGATTCCCCAGCTCTGATTCCCCATCTCTGATTCACCGCCTTTGATTCGCCACCTCTGATTCCCCATATCTGATTCCTCGCCACTGTTTCCCCGCCTCTGATTCCCCGCCTCTGATTCCCCATATCTCATTCCCCGCCTCTGATTCCCCATCTCTGATTCCCGGACTCTGATTCCCCACCTCTGATTCCCGACCTCTTATTCCCGGCATCTGATTCCGGCCTCTGATTCCCGGCCTCTGATTCCCTGCTTCTGATTCTGATTCCCTGCCTCTGATTCCCCATTTCTGATTCCGCACATCTAATTCCCTGCCTCTTATTCCCCACCTCTGATTCCCCATATCTGAATCCCCGCCTCTGTTTCCCCGTCTCTGATTCCCCGCCTCTGTTTCCCCATATCTAAGTCCCCGCCTCTGATTCCCCAACTTTGATTCCCCACCTCTGATTCCCCAGCTCTGATTCCCCGCCTCTGATTCCCCACATCTGATTCCCCATACCTGATTCCCAGCCTCTGTTTCCCCGCCTCTGATTCCCCGCTTCTGTTTCCCCATATCTGATTCCCGGCCTCTGATTCCCCGCCTCTGATTCCCCGCCTCTGATTCCGTGCCTCTGATTCCCCATCTCCGATTCCGCACATCTGATTCCCTGCCTCTCATTCCCCGCCTCTGATTCCCCGCCTCTGATTCCCTGCCTCTGATTCCCAACCTCTGATTCCCCACCTCTGATTCCCCGTGTTTGATTCCCCGCCTCTGTCTCCCCGCCTCTGATTCCCCGCCTCTGATTCCCCAACTCTAATTCCCCGCCTCTGCTTCCCCATATCTGATTCCCCGCCTCTGTTTCCCCGCCTCTGATTCCCCGCCCCTGTTTCCCCATATCTGATTCCCCGCCTCTGATTCCCCAACTTTGATTCCCAGACTCTGATTCCCCAGCTCTGATTCCCCGCCTCTGATTCCCCGCCTCTGATTCCCTGCATCTGATTCCAAGCCTCTGATCCCCTGCCTCTGATTCCCAACCTCTGATTCCCCACCTCTGATTCCCCATATCTGATTCCCAGCATCTGTTTCCCCGCCTCTGATTCCCCGCCTCTGTTTCCCCATATCTGAATCCCGGCCTCTGGTTCCCCGCCTCTGATTCCCCGCCTCTGATTCCCTGCCTCTGATTCCCCATCTCCGATTCCGCACATCTGATTCCCTGCCTCTGATTCCCCGCCTCTGATTCCCCGCCTCTGATTCCCTGCCTCTGATTCCCAACCTCTGATTCCCCACCTCTGATTCCCCGTGTTTGATTCCCCGCCTCTGTATCCCCGCCTCTGATTCCCCGCCTCTGATTCCCCAACTCTAATTCCCCGCCTCTGATTCCCCATATCTGATTCCCCGCCTCTGTTTCCCCGCCTCTGATTCCCCGCCCCTGTTTCCCCATATCTGATTCCCTGCCTCTGATTCCCCAACTTTGATTCCCAGCCTCTGATTCCCCAGCTCTGATTCCCCGCCTCTGATTCCCCGCATCTGATTCCCTGCATCTGATTCCAAGCCTCTGATTCCCTGCCTCTGATTCCCAACCTCTGATTCCCCACCTCTGATTCCCCATATCTGATTCCCAGCCTCTGTTTCCCCGCCTCTGATTCCCCGCCTCTGTTTCCCCATATCTGATTCCCGGCCTCTGATTCCCCGCATCTGATTCCCCGCCTCTGATTCCCTGCCTCTGATTCCCCAACTTTGATTCCCAGCCTTTGATTCCCCAGCTCTGATTCCCCGCCTCTGATTCCCCGCATCTGATTCCCTGCATCTGATTCCAAGCCTCTGATTCCCTGCCTCTGATTCCCAACCTCTGTTTCCCCACCTCTGATTCCCCATATCTGATTCCCAGCCTCTGTTTCCCCGCCTCTGATTCCTCATCTCCGATTCCGCACATCTGATTCCCTGCCTCTGATTCCCCGCCTCTGATTCCCCGCCTCTGATTCCCTGCCTCTGATTCCCAACCTCTGATTCCCCACCTCTGATTCCCCGTGTTTGATTCCCCGCCTCTGTTTCCCCGCCTCTGATTCCCCGCCTCTGATTCCCCAACTCTAATTCCCCGCCTCTGATTCCCCATATCTGATTCCCTGCCTCTGTTTCCCCGCCTCTTATTCCCCGCCCCTGTTTCCCCATATCTGATTCCCTGCCTCTGATTCCCCAACTTTGATTCCCAGCCTTTGATTCCCCAGCTCTGATTCCCCGCCTCTGATTCCACGTGTTTGATTCCCTGCCTCTGATTCCCCGCCTCTGATACCCATCTCTGATTCACAGCCTTTGATTCGCCACCTCTGATTCCCCATATCTGATTCCCCACCTCTGTTTCCCCACCTCTGATTCCCCGCCTCTGATTCTCCATATCTCATTCCCCGCCTCTGACTCCCCATCTCTGATTCCCTGACTCTGATTCCCCACCTCTGATTCCCGGCCTCTTATTCCCAGCATCTGATTCCAGGCCTCTGATTCCCGGCCTCTGACTCCCCGCTTCTGATTCTGATTCCCTGCCTCTGATTCCCCTCCTCTGATTCCGCACATCTGATTCCCCGCCTCTGTTTCCCCAGATCTAATTCCCCACCTCTGATGCCCCAACTCTGATTTCCCGCCTCTGATTCCCCAGCTCTGATTCCCTGCCTCTGATTCTCCACATCCGATTCCCCATATCTGATTCCCCGCCTCTGTTTCCCCGCCCCTGATTCCCCGCCTCTGTTTCCCCATATCTGATTCCCCGCCTCTGATTCCCAACTATGATTCCCCGGCTCTTATTCCCCAGCTCTGATTCCCTGCCTCTGATTCCCCGCGTTCTATTCCCTGCCTCTGATTCCCCGCCTGTGATTCCCCATCATTGATTCACCACCTCTGATTCCCCACCACTGATTCCCCATATCTAATTCCCCGCCACTGTTTGCCCGCCTCTGATTCCCCGCCTCTGTTTCCCCATATCTGATTCCCCGCCTCTGAATCCCCAACTCTGATTCCCCGCCTCTGATTCCCCATATCTCATTCCCCGCCTCTGTTTCCCCGCCTCTGATTCCCTGCCTCTGTTTCCCAATATCTAAGTCCCCGCCTCTGATTCCCCAACTCTGATTCCCCACCTCTGATTCCCCAGCTCTGATTCCCCGCCTCTGATTCCCTGCATCTGATTCCCTGCATCTGATTCCAAGCCTCTGATTCCCTGCCTCTGATTCCCAACCTCTGATTCCCCACCTCTGATTCCCCATATCTGATTCCCAGCCTCTGTTTCCCCGCCTCTGATTCCCCGCCTCTGTTTCCCCATATCTGATTCCCGGACTCTGATTCCCCGCCTCTGATTCCCTGCCTCTGATTCCCCATCTCTGATTCCGCACATCTGATTCCCTGCCTCTGATTCCCCGCCTCTGATTCCCCGCCTCTGATTCCCCGTGTTTGAATCCCCGTCTCTGTTTCCCCGCCTCTGATTCCCCGCCTCTGATTCCCCAACTCTAATTCCCCGCCTCTGATTCCCCATATCTGATTCCCCGCCTCTGTTTCCCTGCCTCTGATTCCCCGCCCCTGTTTCCCCATATCTGATTCCCTGCCTCTGATTCCCCAACTTTGATTCCCAGCCTCTGATTCCCCAGCTCTGATTCCCCGCCTCTGATTCCCCGTGTTTGATTCCCTGCCTCTGATTCCCGTCCTCTGATTCCCCATCTCTGAATCACCGCCTTTGATTCGCCACCTCTGATTCCCCATATCTGATTCCCCGCCTCTGTTTCCCCGCCTCTGATTCCCCGCCTCTGATTCCCCATATCTCATTCCCCGCCTCTGAATCCCCACCTCTGATTCCCGGCCTCTTATTCCCGGCATCTGATTCCGGCCTCTGATTCCCGGCCTCTGATTCCATGCTTCTGATTCTGATTCCCTGCCTTTGATTACCCATCTCTGATTCCGCACATCTGATTCCCTGCCTCTGATTCCCCATCTCTGATTCCCCATATCTGATTCCCCGCCTCTGTTTCCCCGCCTCTGATTCCACGCCTCTGTTTCCCAATATCTAAGTCCCCGCCTCTGATTCCCCAACTCTGATTCCCCACCTCTGATTCCCCAGCTCTGATTCCCCGCCTCTGATTCCCCGCATCTGATTCGGTGCATCTGATTCCAAGCCTCTGATTCCCCACCTCTGATTCCCCGTGTTGGATTCCCCGCCTATGTTTCCCCGCCTCTGAATCCCCGCCTCTGTTTCCCAATATCTAAGTCCCCGCCTCTGATTCCCCAACTCTAATTCCCCACCTCTGATTCCCCAGCTCTGATTCCCCGCCTCTGATTCCCTGCATCTGATTCCCTGCATCTGATTCCAAGCCTCTGATTCCCTGCCTCTGATTCCCAACCTCTGATTCCCCACCTCTGATTCCCCATATCTGATTCCCAGCATCTGTTTCCCCGCCTCTGATTCCCCGCCTCTGTTTCCCCATATCTGATTCCCGGCCTCTGGTTCCCCGCCTCTGATTCCCCGCCTCTGATTCCCTGCCTCTGATTCCCCATCTCCGATTCCGCACATCTGATTCCCTGCCTCTGATTCCCCGCCTCTGATTCCCCGCCTCTGATTCCCTGCCTCTGATTCCCAACCTCTGATTCCCCACCTCTGATTCCCCGTGTTTGATTCCCCGCCTCTGTATCCCCGCCTCTGATTCCCCGCTTCTGATTCCCCAACTCTAATTCCCCGCCTCTGATTCCCCATATCTGATTCCCCGCCTCTGTTTCCCCGCCTCTGATTCCCCGCCCCTGTTTCCCCATATCTGATTCCCTGCCTCTGATTCCCCAACTTTGATTCCCAGCCTCTGATTCCCCAGCTCTGATTCCCCGCCTCTGATTCCCCGCATCTGATTCCCTGCATCTGATTCCAAGCCTCTGATTCCCTGCCTCTGATTCCCAACCTCTGATTCCCCACCTCTGATTCCCCATATCTGATTCCCAGCCTCTGTTTCCCCGCCTCTGATTCCCCGCCTCTGTTTCCCCATATCTGATTCCCGGCCTCTGATTCCCCGCATCTGATTCCCCGCCTCTGATTCCCTGCCTCTGATTCCCCAACTTTGATTCCCAGCCTCTGATTCCCCAGCTCTGATTCCCCGCCTCTGATTCCCCGCATCTGATTCCCTGCATCTGATTCCAAGCCTCTGATTCCCTGCCTCTGATTCCCAACCTCTGATTCCCCACCTCTGATTCCCCATATCTGATTCCCAGCCTCTGTTTCCCCGCCTCTGATTCCCCGCCTCTGTTTCCCCATATCTGATTCCCGGCCTCTGATTCCCCGCATCTGATTCCCCGCCTCTGATTCCCTGCCTCTGATTCCTCATCTCCGATTCCGCACATCTGATTCCCTGCCTCTGATTCCCCGCCTCTGATTCCCCGCCTCTGATTCCCTGCCTCTGATTCCCAACCTCTGATTCCCCACCTCTGATTCCCCGTGTTTGATTCCCCGCCTCTGTTTCCCCGCCTCTGATTCCCCGCCTCTGATTCCCCAACTCTAATTCCCCGCCTCTGATTCCCCATATCTGATTCCCTGCCTCTGTTTCCCCGCCTCTGATTCCCCGCCCCTGTTTCCCCATATCTGATTCCCTGCCTCTGATTCCCCAACTTTGATTCCCAGCCTCTGATTCCCCAGCTCTGATTCCCCGCCTCTGATTCCCCGTGTTTGATTCCCTGCCTCTGATTCCCCGCCTCTGATTCCCCATCTCTGATTCACAGCCTTTGATTCGCCATCTCTGATTCCCCATATCTGATTCCCCACCTCTGTTTCCCCACCTCTGATTCCCCGCCTCTGATTCTCCATATCTCATTCCCCGCCTCTGACTCCCCATCTCTGATTCCCGGACTCTGATTCCCCACCTCTGATTCCCGGCCTCTTATTCCCAGCATCTGATTCCAGGCCTCTGATTCCCGGCCTCTGACTCCCCGCTTCTGATTCTGATTCCCTGCCTCTGATTCCCCGCCTCTGATTCCGCACATCTGATTCCCCGCCTCTGTTTCCCCTAGATCTAATTCCCCACCTCTGATGCCCCAACTCTGATTCCCCGCCTCTGATTCCCCAGCTCTGATTCCCTGCCTCTGATTCTCCACATCCGATTCCCCATATCTGATTCCCCGCCTCTGTTTCCCCGCCCCTGATTCCCCGCCTCTGTTTCCCCATATCTGATTCCCCGCCTCTGATTCCCAACTATGATTCCCCGCCTCTTATTCCCCAGCTCTGATTCCCTGCCTCTGATTCCCCGTGTTCTATTCCCTGCCTCTGATTCCACGCCTGTGATTCCCCATCACTGATTCACCACCTCTGATTCCCCACCACTGATTCCCCATATCTAATTCCCCGCCTCTGTTTGCCCGCCTCTGATTCCCCGCCTCTGTTTCCCCATATCTGATTCCCCGCCTCTGAATCCCCAACTCTGATTCCCTGCCTCTGATTCCCCAGCTTCATTCCCCGCCTTTGATTCCCCCCGTCTGATTCCCAGACTCTGAATCCCCGTGTCTGATAACCTGCCTCTGATTCCCCGCCTCTGATTCCCCATCTCAGATTCACCGCCTCTGATTCCCCACCTCTGATTCCCCATCTCTGTTTCCGCACATCCGATTCCCTGCCTCTGATTCCCCGACTCTGATTCCCCACCTCTGATTCCCAAGCTCTGATTCCCCGCCTCTGATTCCCCAACTCTGATTCCCCGCCTCTGATTCCCCAGCTCTGATTCCCCGCCTCTGATTCCCCGTGTTTGATCCCCTGCCTCTGATTCCCCAGCTCTGATTCCCCATCTCTGATTCACCGCCTTTGATTCGCCACCTCTGATTCCCCATATCTGATTCCTCGCCACTGTTTCCCCGCCTCTGATTCCCCGCCTCTGATTCCCCATATCTCATTCCCCGCCTCTGATTCCCCATCTCTGATTCCCGGACTCTGATTCCCCACCTCTGATTCCCGACCTCTTATTCCCGGCATCTGATTCCGGCCTCTGATTCCCGGCCTCTGATTCCCTGCTTCTGATTCTGATTCCCTGCCTCTGATTCCCCATTTCTGATTCCGCACATCTAATTCCCTGCCTCTTATTCCCCACCTCTGATTCCCCATATCTGAATCCCCGCCTCTGTTTCCCCGTCTCTGATTCCCCGCCTCTGTTTCCCCATATCTAAGTCCCCGCCTCTGATTCCCCAACTTTGATTCCCCACCTCTGATTCCCCAGCTCTGATTCCCCGCCTCTGATTCCCCACATCTGATTCCCCATACCTGATTCCCAGCCTCTGTTTCCCCGCCTCTGATTCCCCGCTTCTGTTTCCCCATATCTGATTCCCGGCCTCTGATTCCCCGCCTCTGATTCCCCGCCTCTGATTCCGTGCCTCTGATTCCCCATCTCCGATTCCGCACATCTGATTCCCTGCCTCTCATTCCCCGCCTCTGATTCCCCGCCTCTGATTCCCTGCCTCTGATTCCCAACCTCTGATTCCCCACCTCTGATTCCCCGTGTTTGATTCCCCGCCTCTGTCTCCCCGCCTCTGATTCCCCGCCTCTGATTCCCCAACTCTAATTCCCCGCCTCTGCTTCCCCATATCTGATTCCCCGCCTCTGATTCCCCAACTTTGATTCCCAGACTCTGATTCCCCAGCTCTGATTCCCCGCCTCTGATTCCCCGCATCTGATTCCCTGCATCTGATTCCAAGCCTCTGATCCCCTGCCTCTGATTCCCAACCTCTGATTCCCCACCTCTGATTCCCCATATCTGATTCCCAGCATCTGTTTCCCCGCCTCTGATTCCCCGCCTCTGTTTCCCCGCCTCTGATTCCCTGCCTCTGTTTCCCCATATCTGATTCCCGGCCTCTGATTCCCCGCATCTGATTCCCCGCCTCTGATTCCCTGCCTCTGATTCCCCAACTTTGATTCCCAGCCTTTGATTCCCCAGCTCTGATTCCCCGCCTCTGATTCCCCGCATCTGATTCCCTGCATCTGATTCCAAGCCTCTGATTCCCTGCCTCTGATTCCCAACCTCTGTTTCCCCACCTCTGATTCCCCATATCTGATTCCCAGCCTCTGTTTCCCCGCCTCTGATTCCCCGCCTCTGTTTCCCCATATCTGATTCCTGGCCTCTGATTCCCCGCATCTGATTCCCCGCCTCTGATTCCCTGCCTCTGATTCCTCATCTCCGATTCCGCACATCTGATTCCCTGCCTCTGATTCCCCGCCTCTGATTCCCCGCCTCTGATTCCCTGCCTCTGATTCCCAACCTCTGATTCCCCACCTCTGATTCCCCGTGTTTGATTCCCCGCCTCTGTTTCCCCGCCTCTGATTCCCCGCCTCTGATTCCCCAACTCTAATTCCCCGCCTCTGATTCCCCATATCTGATTCCCTGCCTCTGTTTCCCCGCCTCTGATTCCCCGCCCCTGTTTCCGCATATCTGATTCCCTGCCTCTGATTCCCCAACTTTGATTCCCAGCCTTTGATTCCCCAGCCCTGATTCCCCGCCTCTGATTCCCCGTGTTTGATTCCCTGCCTCTGATTCCCCGCATCTGATACCCATCTCTGATTCACAGCCTTTGATTCGCCACCTCTGATTCCCCATATCTGATTCCCCACCTCTGTTTCCCCACCTCTGATTCCCCGCCTCTGATTCTCCATATCTCATTCCCCGCCTCTGACTCCCCATCTCTGATTCCCGGACTCTGATTCCCCACCTCTGATTCCCGGCCTCTTATTCCCAGCATCTGATTCCAGGCCTCTGATTCCCGGCCTCTGACTCCCCGCTTCTGATTCTGATTCCCTGCCTCTGATTCCCCGCCTCTGATTCCGCACATCTGATTCCCCGCCTCTGTTTCCCCAGATCTAATTCCCCACCTCTGATGCCCCAACTCTGATTTCCCGCCTCTGATTCCCCAGCTCTGATTCCCTGCCTCTGATTCTCCACATCCGATTCCCCATATCTGATTCCCCGCCTCTGTTTCCCCATATCTGATTCCCCGCCTCTGATTCCCAACTATGATTCCCCGCCTCTTATTCCCCAGCTCTCATTCCCTGCCTCTGATTCCCCGCGTTCTATTCCCTGCCTCTGATTCCCCGCCTGTGATTCCCCATCATTGATTCACCACCTCTGAATCCCCACCACTGATTCCCCATATCTAATTCCCCGCCACTGTTTGCCCGCCTCTGATTCCCCGCCTCTGTTTCCCCATATCTGATTCCCCGCCTCTGAATCCCCAACTCTGATTCCCTGCCTCTGATTCCCCAGCTTCATTCCCCGCCTTTGATTCCCCCCGTCTGATTCCCAGACTCTGAATCCCCGTGTCTGATAACCTGCCTCTGATTCCCCGCCTCTGATTCCCCATCTCAGATTCACCGCCTCTGATTCCCCACCTCTGATTCCCCATCTCTGATTCCGCACATCCGATTCCCTGCCTCTGATTCCCCGACTCTGATTCCCCACCTCTGATTCCCCAGCTCTGATTCCCCGCCTCTGATTCCCCAACTCTGATTCCCCGCGTCTGATTCCCCAGCTCTGATTCCCCGCCTCTGATTCCCCGTGTTTGATCCCCTGCCTCTGATTCCCCAGCTCTGATTCCCCATCTCTGATTCACCGCCTTTGATTCGCCACCTCTGATTCCCCATATCTGATTCCTCGCCACTGTTTCCCCGCCTCTGATTCCCCGCCTCTGATTCCCCATATCTCATTCCCCGCCTCTGATTCCCCATCTCTGATTCCCGGACTCTTATTCCCCACCTCTGATTCCCGACCTCTTATTCCCGGCATCTGATTCCGGCCTCTGATTCCCGGCCTCTGATTCCCTGCTTCTGATTCTGATTCCCTGCCTCTGATTCCCCATTTCTGATTCCGCACATCTAATTCCCTGCCTCTGATTCCCCACCTCTGATTCCCCATATCTGAATCCCCGCCTCTGTTTCCCCATCTCTGATTCCCCGCCTCTGTTTCCCCATATCTAAGTCCCCGCCTCTGATTCACCAACTTTGATTCCCCACCTCTGATTCCCCAGCTCTGATTCCCCGCCTCTGATTCCCCACATCTGATTCCCCATACCTGATTCCCAGCCTCTGTTTCCCCGCCACTGATTCCCCGCTTCTGTTTCCCCATATCTGATTCCCGGCCTCTGATTCCCCGCCTCTGATTCCCCGCCTCTGATTCCCTGCCTCTGATTCCCCATCTCCGATTCCGCACATCTGATTCCCTGCCTCTCATTCCCCGCCTCTGATTCCCCGCCTCTGATTCCCTGCCTCTGATTCCCAACCTCTGATTCCCCACCTCTGATTCCCCGTGTTTGATTCCCCGCCTCTGTTTCCCCGCCTCTGATTCCACGCCTCTGATTCCCCAACTCTAATTCCCCGCCTCTGATTCCCCATATTTGATTCCCCGCCTCTGTTTCCCCGCCTCTGATTCCCCGACCCTGTTTTCCTATATCTGATTCCCTGCCTCTGATTCCCCAACTTTGATTCCCAGACTCTGATTCCCCAGCTCTGATTCCCCGCCTCTGATTCCCCGCATCTGATTCCCTACATCTGATTCCAAGCCTCTGATCCCCTGCCTCTGATTCCCAACCTCTGATTCCCCACCTCTGATTCCCCATATCTGATTCCCAGCCTCTGTTTCCCCGCCTCTGATTCCCCGCCTCTGTTTCCCCATATCTGATTCCCGGCCTCTGATTCCCCGCCTCTGATTCCCTGCCTCTGATTCCCCATCACCGATTCCGCACATCTGATTCCCTGCCTCTGATTCCCCGCCTCTGATTCCCCGCCGCTGATTCCCTGCCTCTAATTTCCAACCTCTGATTCCCCACCTCTGATTCCCCGTGTTTGATTCCCCGCCTCTGTTTCCCCACCACTAATTCCCCGCCTCTGATTCCCCAACTCTAATTCCCCGCCTCTGATTCCCCATATCTGATTCCCCGCCTCTGTTTCCCCGCCTCTGATTCCCCGCCCCTGTTTCCCCATATCTGATTCCCTGACTCTGATTCCCCAACTTTGATTCCCAGCCTCTGATTCCCCAGCTCTGATTCCCCGCCTCTGATTCCCCGTGTTTGATTCCCTGCCTCTGATTCCCCGCCTCTGATTCCCCATCTCTGATTCACCGCCTTTGATTCGCCACCTCTCATTCCCCATATCTAATTCCCCACCTCTGTTTCCCCGCCTCTGATTCCCCGCCTCTGATTCTCCATATCTCATTCCCCGCCTCTGACTCCCCATCTCTGATTCCCGGACTCTGATTCCCCACCTCTGATTCCCGGCCTCTTATTCCCAGCATCTGATTCCAGGCCTCTGATTCCCGGCCTCTGGCTCCCCGCTTCTGATTCTGATTCCCTGCCTCTGATTCCCCACGTCTGATTCCCCATATCTGATTCCCCGCCTCTGTTTCCACGCCTCTGATTCCCCGCCTCTGTTTCCCCATATCTAATTCCCCACCTCTGATGCCCCAACTCTGATTCCCCGCCTCTGATTCCACAGCTCTGATTCCCCGCCTCTGATTCCCCGCATCCGATTCCCCATATCTGATTCCCCGCCTCTGTTTCCCCGCCCCTGATTCCCCGCCTCTGTTTCCCCATATCTGATTATCCGCCTCTGATTCACAACTATGATTCCCCGCCTCTGAATCCCCGCGTCTGATTCCCTGCCTCTGCTTCCCCGCCTCTGATTCCCCAACTCTGATTCCCCGCCTCTGATTCCCCAGCTCTGATTCCCCGCCTCTGATTCCCCGTGTTTGATTCCCTGCCTCTGATTCCCGGCCTCTGATTCCGCATCTCTGATTCACCGCCTTTGATTCGCCACCTCTGATTCCCCATATCTGATTCCCCGCATCTGTTTCCCCGCCTCTGATTCCCCGCCTCTGATTCCCCATATCTCATTCCCCGCCTCTGAATCCCCATCTCTGATTCCTGGACTCTGATTCCCCACCTCTGATTCCCGGCCTCTTATTCCCGGCATCTGATTCCGGCCTCTGATTCCCGGCCTCTGATTCCCTGCTTCTGATTCTGATTCCCTGCCTCTGATTCCCCATCTCTGATTCCGCACATCTGATTCCCTGCCTCTGATTCCCCACCTCTGATTCCCCATATCTGATTCCCCGCCTCTGTTTCCCCGCCTCTGATTTCCCGCCTCCGTTTCCCAATATCTAAGTCCCCGCCTCTGATTCCCCAACTCTGATTCCCCACCTCTGATTCCCCAGCTCTGATTCCCCGCCTCTGATTCCCCGCATCTGATTCCCTGCATCTGATTCCAAGCCTCTGATTCGCTGCCTCTGATTCCCAACCTCTGATTCCCCACCTCTGATTCCCCATATCTGATTCCCCGCCTCTGTTACCCCGCCTCTGATTCCCCACCTCTGTTTCCCCATATCTGATTCCCGGCCTCTTATTCCCCGCCTCTGATTCCCCACCTCTGATTCCCTACCTCTGATTCCCCATCTCCGATTCCGCACATCTGATTCCCTGCCTCTGATTCCCCGCCTCTGATTCCCTGCCTCTGATTCCGAACCTCTGATTCCCCACCTCTGATTCCCCATATCTGATTCCCCGCCTCTGTTGCCCCGCCTCTGATTCCCCTCCTCTGATTCCCCAACTCTAATTCCCCGCCTCTGATTCCCCAGCTCTGATTCCCCGTGTTTGATTCCCTGCCTCTGATTCCCTGCCCTGATTCCCCATCTCTGTTACACCGCCTTTGATTCGCCACCTCTGATTCCCCATATCTGATTCCCCGCCTCTGTTTCGCCGCCTCTGATTCCCTGCCTCTGATTCCCAACCTCTGATTCCACACCTCTGATTCCCCATATCTGATTCCCCGCCTCTGTTTCCCCGCCTCTGATTCCCTGCCCTTGTTTCCCCATATCTGATTCCCTGCCTCTGATTCCCCAACTCTGATTCCCCGCCTCTGATTCCCCAGCTCTGATTCCCCGCCCCTGATTTCCCGTGTTTGATTCCCTGCCTCTGATTCCCCGCCTCTGATTCCCCATCTCTGATTCACTGCCTTTGATTCGCCACCTCTGATTCCACATATCTGATTCCCCACCTCTGTTTCCCCGCCTCTGATTCCCCGCCTCTGATTCTACATATCTCATTTTCCGCCTCTGAATCCCCATCTCTGATTCCCGGACTCTGATTCCCCACCTCTGATTCCCGGCCTCTTATTCCCAGCATCTGATTCCCGGCCTCTGATTCCCGGCCTCTGATTCCCCGCTTCTGATTCTGATTCGCTGCCTCTGATTCCCCATCTCTGATTCCGCACATCTGATTCCCTGCCTCTGATTCCCCACCTCTGATTCCCCATATCTGATTTCCCGCCTCTGTTTTCCCGCCTCTGATTCCCCGCCTCTGTTTCCCCATATCTAATTCCCAACCTCTGATGCCCCAACTCTGATTCCCTGCCTCTGATTCCCCGCGTTCTATTCCCTGCCTCTGATTCCCCGCCTGTGATTCCCCATCTCTGATTCACCACCTCTGATTCCCCACCTCTGATTCCCCATATCTAATTCCCCGCCTCTGTTTGCCCGCCTCTGATTCCCCGCCTCTGTTTCCCCATATCTGATTCCCCGCCTCTGAATCCCCAACTCTGATTCCCTGCCTCTGATTCCCCAGCTCTGATTCCCCGCCTTTGATTCGCCCCGTCTGATTCCCAGCCTCTGAATCCCCGTGTCTGATTTCCTGCCTCTGTTTCCCCGCCTCTGATTCCCCATCTCTGATTCACAGCCTCTGATTCCCCACCTCTGATTCCCCATCTCGGATTCCGCACATCTGATTCCCTGCCTCTGATTCCCTGACTCTGATCCCCACCTCTGATTCCCAAGCTCTGATTCCCTGCCTCTGATTCCCCAGCTTCATTCCCCGCCTTTGATTCCCCCCGTCTGATTCCCAGACTCTGAATCCCCGTGTCTGATAACCTGCCTCTGATTCCCCGCCTCTGATTCCCCGTCTCAGATTCACCGCCTCTGATTCCCCACCTCTGATTCCCCATCTCTGATTCCGCACATCCGATTCCCTGCCTCTGATTCCCCGACTCTGATTCCCCACCTCTGATTCCCCAGCTCTGATTCCCCGCCTCTGATTCCCCAACTCTGATTCCCCGCCTCTGATTCCCCAGCTCTGATTCCCCGCCTCTGATTCCCCGTGTTTGATCCCCTGCCTCTGATTCCCCAGCTCTGATTCCCCATCTCTGATTCACCGCCTTTGATTCGCCACCTCTGATTCCCCATATCTGATTCCTCGCCACTGTTTCCCCGCCTCTGATGCCCCGCCTCTGATTCCCCATATCTCATTCCCCGCCTCTGATTCCCCATCTCTGATTCCCGGACTCTTATTCCCCACCTCTGATTCCCGACCTCTTATTCCCGGCATCTGATTCCGGCCTCTGATTCCCGGCCTCTGATTCCCTGCTTCTGATTCTGATTCCCTGCCATTGATTCCCCATTTCTGATTCCGCACATCTAATTCCCTGCCTCTGATTCCCCACCTCTGATTCCCCATATCTGAATCCCCGCCTCTGTTTCCCCATCTCTGATTCCCCGCCTCTGTTTCCCGATATCTAAGTCCCCGCCTCTGATTCACCAACTTTGATTCCCCACCTCTGATTCCCCAGCTCTGATTCCCCGCCTCTGATTCCCCACATCTGATTCCCCATACCTGATTCCCAGCCTCTGTTTCCCCGCCACTGATTCCCCGCTTCTGTTTCCCCATATCTGATTCCCGGCCTCTGATTCCCCGCCTCTGATTCCCCGCCTCTGATTCCCTGCCTCTGATTCCCCATCTCCGATTCCGCACATCTGATTCCCTGCCTCTCATTCCCCGCCTCTGATTCCCCGCCTCTGATTCCCTGCCTCTGATTCCCAACCTCTGATTCCCCACCTCTGATTCCCCGTGTTTGATACCCCGCCTCTGTTTCCCCGCCTCTGATTCCACGCCTCTGATTCCCCAACTCTAATTCCCTCCTCTGATTCCCCATATTTGATTCCCCGCCTCTGTTTCCCCGCCTCTGATTCCCCGACCCTGTTTTCCTATATCTGATTCCCTGCCTCTGATTCCCCAACTTTGATTCCCAGACTCTGATTCCCCAGCTCTGATTCCCCGCCTCTGATTCCCCGCATCTGATTCCCTACATCTGATTCCAAGCCTCTGATCCCCTGCCTCTGATTCCCAACCTCTGATTCCCCACCTCTGATTCCCCATATCTGATTCCCAGCCTCTGTTTCCCCGCCTCTGATTCCCCGCCTCTGTTTCCCCATATCTGATTCCCGGCCTCTGATTCCCCGCCTCTGATTCCCTGCCTCTGATTCCCCATCACCGATTCCGCACATCTGATTCCCTGCCTCTGATTCCCCGCCTCTGATTCCCCGCCGCTGATTCCCTGCCTCTAATTTCCAACCTCTGATTCCCCACCTCTGATTCCCCGTGTTTGATTCCCCGCCTCTGTTTCCCCACCACTAATTCCCCGCCTCTGATTCCCCAACTCTAATTCCCCGCCTCTGATTCCCCATATCTGATTCCCCGCCTCTGTTTCCCCGCCTCTGATTCCCCGCCCCTGTTTCCCCATATCTGATTCCCTGACTCTGATTCCCCAACTTTGATTCCCAGCCTCTGATTCCCCAGCTCTGATTCCCCGCCTCTGATTCCCCGTGTTTGATTCCCTGCCTCTGATTCCCCGCCTCTGATTCCCCATCTCTGATTCACCGCCTTTGATTCGCCACCTCTCATTCCCCATATCTAATTCCCCACCTCTGTTTCCCCGCCTCTGATTCCCCGCCTCTGATTCTCCATATCTCATTCCCCGCCTCTGACTCCCCATCTCTGATTCCCGGACTCTGATTCCCCACCTCTGATTCCCGGCCTCTTATTCCCAGCATCTGATTCCAGGCCTCTGATTCCCGGCCTCTGGCTCCCCGCTTCTGATTCTGATTCCCTGCCTCTGATTCCCCACGTCTGATTCCCCATATCTGATTCCCCGCCTCTGTTTCCACGCCTCTGATTCCCCGCCTCTGTTTCCCCATATCTAATTCCCCACCTCTGATGCCCCAACTCTGATTCCCCGCCTCTGATTCCACAGCTCTGATTCCCCGCCTCTGATTCCCCGCATCCGATTCCCCATATCTGATTCCCCGCCTCTGTTTCCCCGCCCCTGATTCCCCGCCTCTGTTTCCCCATATCTGATTATCCGCCTCTGATTCCCAACTATGATTCCCCGCCTCTGAATCCCCGCGTCTGATTCCCTGCCTCTGCTTCCCCGCCTCTGATTCCCCAACTCTGATTCCCCGCCTCTGATTCCCCAGCTCTGATTCCCCGCCTCTGATTCCCCGTGTTTGATCCCCTGCCTCTGATTCCCCAGCTCTGATTCCCCATCTCTGATTCACCGCCTTTGATTCGCCACCTCTGATTCCCCATATCTGATTCCTCGCCACTGTTTCCCCGCCTCTGATTCCCCGCCTCTGATTCCCCATATCTCATTCCCCGCCTCTGATTCCCCATCTCTGATTCCCGGACTCTTATTCCCCACCTCTGATTCCCAACCTCTTATTCCCGGCATCTGATTCCGGCCTCTGATTCCCGGCCTCTGATTCCCTGCTTCTGATTCTGATTCCCTGCCTCTGATTCCCCATTTCTGATTCCGCACATCTAATTCCCTGCCTCTGATTCCCCACCTCTGATTCCCCATATCTGAATCCCCGCCTCTGTTTCCCCATCTCTGATTCCCCGCCTCTGTTTCCCGATATCTAAGTCCCCGCCTCTGATTCACCAACTTTGATTCCCCACCTCTGATTCCCCAGCTCTGATTCCCCGCCTCTGATTCCCCACATCTGATTCCCCATACCTGATTCCCAGCCTCTGTTTCCCCGCCACTGATTCCCCGCTTCTGTTTCCCCATATCTGATTCCCGGCCTCTGATTCCCCGCCTCTGATTCCCCGCCTCTGATTCCCTGCCTCTGATTCCCCATCTCCGATTCCGCACATCTGATTCCCTGCCTCTCATTCCCCGCCTCTGATTCCCCGCCTCTGATTCCCTGCCTCTGATTCCCAACCTCTGATTCCCCACCTCTGATTCCCCGTGTTTGATACCCCGCCTCTGTTTCCCCGCCTCTGATTCCACGCCTCTGATTCCCCAACTCTAATTCCCCGCCTCTGATTCCCCATATTTGATTCCCCGCCTCTGTTTCCCCGCCTCTGATTCCCCGACCCTGTTTTCCTATATCTGATTCCCTGCCTCTGATTCCCCAACTTTGATTCCCAGACTCTGATTCCCCAGCTCTGATTCCCCGCCTCTGATTCCCCGCATCTGATTCCCTACATCTGATTCCAAGCCTCTGATCCCCTGCCTCTGATTCCCAACCTCTGATTCCCCACCTCTGATTCCCCATATCTGATTCCCAGCCTCTGTTTCCCCGCCTCTGATTCCCCGCCTCTGTTTCCCCATATCTGATTCCCGGCCTCTGATTCCCCGCCTCTGATTCCCTGCCTCTGATTCCCCATCACCGATTCCGCACATCTGATTCCCTGCCTCTGATTCCCCGCCTCTGATTCCCCGCCGCTGATTCCCTGCCTCTAATTTCCAACCTCTGATTCCCCACCTCTGATTCCCCGTGTTTGATTCCCCGCCTCTGTTTCCCCACCACTAATTCCCCGCCTCTGATTCCCCAACTCTAATTCCCCGCCTCTGATTCCCCATATCTGATTCCCCGCCTCTGTTTCCCCGCCTCTGATTCCCCGCCCCTGTTTCCCCATATCTGATTCCCTGACTCTGATTCCCCAACTTTGATTCCCAGCCTCTGATTCCCCAGCTCTGATTCCCCGCCTCTGATTCCCCGTGTTTGATTCCCTGCCTCTGATTCCCCGCCTCTGATTCCCCATCTCTGATTCACCGCCTTTGATTCGCCACCTCTCATTCCCCATATCTAATTCCCCACCTCTGTTTCCCCGCCTCTGATTCCCCGCCTCTGATTCTCCATATCTCATTCCCCGCCTCTGACTCCCCATCTCTGATTCCCGGACTCTGATTCCCCACCTCTGATTCCCGGCCTCTTATTCCCAGCATCTGATTCCAGGCCTCTGATTCCCGGCCTCTGGCTCCCCGCTTCTGATTCTGATTCCCTGCCTCTGATTCCCCACGTCTGATTCCCCATATCTGATTCCCCGCCTCTGTTTCCACGCCTCTGATTCCCCGCCTCTGTTTCCCCATATCTAATTCCCCACCTCTGATGCCCCAACTCTGATTCCCCGCCTCTGATTCCACAGCTCTGATTCCCCGCCTCTGATTCCCCGCATCCGATTCCCCATATCTGATTCCCCGCCTCAGTTTCCCCGCCCCTGATTCCCCGCCTCTGTTTCCCCATATCTGATTATCCGCCTCTGATTCCCAACTATGATTCCCCGCCTCTGAATCCCCGCGTCTGATTCCCTGCCTCTGCTTCCCCGCCTCTGATTCCCCAACTCTGATTCCCCGCCTCTGATTCCCCAGCTCTGATTCCCCGCCTCTGATTCCCCGTGTTTGATTCCCTGCCTCTGATTCCCGGCCTCTGATTCCGCATCTCTGATTCACCGCCTTTGATTCGCCACCTCTGATTCCCCATATCTGATTCCCCGCATCTGTTTCCCCGCCTCTGATTCCCCGCCTCTGATTCCCCATATCTCATTCCCCGCCTCTGAATCCCCATCTCTGATTCCTGGACTCTGATTCCCCACCTCTGATTCCCGGCCTCTTATTCCCGGCATCTGATTCCGGCCTCTGATTCCCGGCCTCTGATTCCCTGCTTCTGATTCTGATTCCCTGCCTCTGATTCCCCATCTCTGATTCCGCACATCTGATTCCCTGCCTCTGATTCCCCACCTCTGATTCCCCATATCTGATTCCCCGCCTCTGTTTCCCCGCCTCTGATTTCCCGCCTCCGTTTCCCAATATCTAAGTCCCCGCCTCTGATTCCCCAACTCTGATTCCCCACCTCTGATTCCCCAGCTCTGATTCCCCGCCTCTGATTCCCCGCATCTGATTCCCTGCATCTGATTCCAAGCCTCTGATTCGCTGCCTCTGATTCCCAACCTCTGATTCCCCACCTCTGATTCCCCATATCTGATTCCCCGCCTCTGTTACCCCGCCTCTGATTCCCCACCTCTGTTTCCCCATATCTGATTCCCGGCCTCTTATTCCCCGCCTCTGATTCCCCACCTCTGATTCCCTACCTCTGATTCCCCATCTCCGATTCCGCACATCTGATTCCCTGCCTCTGATTCCCCGCCTCTGATTCCCTGCCTCTGATTCCGAACCTCTGATTCCCCACCTCTGATTCCCCATATCTGATTCCCCGCCTCTGTTGCCCCGCCTCTGATTCCCCTCCTCTGATTCCCCAACTCTAATTCCCCGCCTCTGATTCCCCAGCTCTGATTCCCCGTGTTTGATTCCCTGCCTCTGATTCCCTGCCCTGATTCCCCATCTCTGTTACACCGCCTTTGATTCGCCACCTCTGATTCCCCATATCTGATTCCCCGCGTCTGTTTCGCCACCTCTGATTCCCTGCCTCTGATTCCCAACCTCTGATTCCACACCTCTGATTCCCCATATCTGATTCCCCGCCTCTGTTTCCCCGCCTCTGATTCCCTGCCCTTGTTTCCCCATATCTGATTCCCTGCCTCTGATTCCCCAACTCTGATTCCCCGCCTCTGATTCCCCAGCTCTGATTCCCCGCCCCTGATTTCCCGTGTTTGATTCCCTGCCTCTGATTCCCCGCCTCTGATTCCCCATCTCTGATTCACTGCCTTTGATTCGCCACCTCTGATTCCACATATCTGATTCCCCACCTCTGTTTCCCCGCCTCTGATTCCCCGCCTCTGATTCTACATATCTCATTTTCCGCCTCTGAATCCCCATCTCTGATTCCCGGACTCTGATTCCCCACCTCTGATTCCCGGCCTCTTATTCCCAGCATCTGATTCCCGGCCTCTGATTCCCGGCCTCTGATTCCCCGCTTCTGATTCTGATTCGCTGCCTCTGATTCCCCATCTCTGATTCCGCACATCTGATTCCCTGCCTCTGATTCCCCACCTCTGATTCCCCATATCTGATTTCCCGCCTCTGTTTCCCCGCCTCTGATTCCCCGCCTCTGTTTCCCCATATCTAATTCCCAACCTCTGATGCCCCAACTCTGATTCCCTGCCTCTGATTCCCCGCGTTCTATTCCCTGCCTCTGATTCCCCGCCTGTGATTCCCCATCTCTGATTCACCACCTCTGATTCCCCACCTCTGATTCCCCATATCTAATTCCCCGCCTCTGTTTGCCCGCCTCTGATTCCCCGCCTCTGTTTCCCCATATCTGATTCCCCGCCTCTGAATCCCCAACTCTGATTCCCTGCCTCTGATTCCCCAGCTCTGATTCCCCGCCTTTGATTCGCCCCGTCTGATTCCCAGCCTCTGAATCCCCGTGTCTGATTTCCTGCCTCTGATTCCCCGCCTCTGATTCCCCATCTCTGATTCACAGCCTCTGATTCCCCACCTCTGATTCCCCATCTCGGATTCCGCACATCTGATTCCCTGCCTCTGATTCCCTGACTCTGATCCCCACCTCTGATTCCCACGCTCTGATTCCCCGCCTCTGATTCCCCAACTCTGATTCCCCGCCTCTGATTCCCCAGCTCTGATTCCCCGCCTCTGATTCCCCGTGTTTGATTCCCTGCCTCTGATTCCCCGCCTCTGATTCCCCATCTCTGATTCACCGCCTTTGATTCGCCACCTCTGATTCCCCATATCTGATTCCTCGCCTCTGTTTCCCCGCCTCTGATTCCCCGCCTCTGATTCCCCATATCTCATTCCCCGCCTCTGATTCCCCATCTCTGATTCCCGGACTCTGATTCCCCACCTCTGATTCCCAGCCTCTTATTCCCGGCATCTGATTCCGGCCTCTGATTCCCGGCCTCTGATTCCCTGCTTCTGATTCTGATTCCCTGCCTTTGATTCCCCATCTCTGATTCCGAACATCTGATTCCCTGCCTCTGATTCCCCATCTCTGATTCCCCATATCTGATTCCCCGCCTCTGTTTCCCCGCCTCTGATTCCCTGCCTCTGTTTCCCAATATCTAAGTCCCCGCCTCTGATTCCCCAACTCTGATTCCCCACCTCTGATTCCCCAGCTCTGATTCCCCGCCTCTGATTCAGTGCATCTGATTCCCTGCATCTGATTCCAAGCCTCTGATTCCCTGCCTCTGATTCCCAACCTCTGATTCCCCACCTCTGATTCCCCATATCTGATTCCCAGCCTCTGTTTCCCCGCCTCTGATTCCCCGCCTCTGTTTCCCCATATCTGATTCCCGGACTCTGATTCCCCGCCTCTGATTCCCTGCCTCTGATTCCCCATCTCCGATTCCGCACATCTGATTCCCTGCCTCTGATTCCCCGCCTCTGATTCCCCGCCTCTGATTCCCTGCCTCTGATTCCCAACCTCTGATTCCCCACCTCTGATTCCCCGTGTTTGATTCCCCGTCTCTGTTTCCCCGCCTCTGATTCCCCGCCTCTGATTCCCCAACTCTAATTCCCCGCCTCTGATTCCCCATATCTGATTCCCCGCCTCTGTTTCCCTGCCTCTGATTCCCCGCCCCTGTTTCCCCATATCTGATTCCCTGCCTCTGATTCCCCAACTTTGATTCCCAGCCTCTGATTCCCCAGCTCTGATTCCCCGCCTCTGATTCCCCGTGTTTGATTCCCTGCCTCTGATTCCCGTCCTCTGATTCCCCATCTCTGAATCACCGCCTTTGATTCGCCACCTCTGATTCCCCATATCTGATTCCCCGCCTCTGTTTCCCCGCCTCTGATTCCCCGCCTCTGATTCCCCATATCTCATTCCCCGCCTCTGAATCCCCACCTCTGATTCCCGGCCTCTTATTCCCGGCATCTGATTCCGGCCTCTGATTCCCGGCCTCTGATTCCCTGCTTCTGATTCTGATTCCCTGCCTTTGATTACCCATCTCTGATTCCGCACATCTGATTCCCTGCCTCTGATTCCCCATCTCTGATTCCCCATATCTGATTCCCCGCCTCTGTTTCCCCGCCTCTGATTCCACGCCTCTGTTTCCCAATATCTAAGTCCCCGCCACTGATTCCCCAACTCTGATTCCCCACCTCTGATTCCCCAGCTCTGATTCCCCGCCTCTGATTCCCCGCATCTGATTCCCTGCATCTGATTCCAAGCCTCTGATTCCCTGCCTCTGATTCCCAACCTCTGATTCCCCACCTCTGATTCCCCATATCTGATTCCCAGCCTCTGTTTCCCCACCTCTGATTCCCCGCCTCTGATTCCCCATATCTGATTCCCGGCCTCTGATTCCCCGCCTCTGATTCCCCGCCTCTGATTCCCTGCCTCTGATTCCCCATCTCCGATTCCGCACATCTGAATCCCTGCCTCTGATTCCCCGCCTCTGATTCCCCGCCTCTGATTCCCTGCCTCTGATTCCCAACCTCTGATTCCCCACCTCTGATTCCCCGTGTTTGATTCCCCGCCTCTGTTTCCCCACCTCTGATTCCCCGCCTCTGATTCCCCAACTCTAATTCCCCGCCTCTGATTCCCCATATCTGATTCCCCGCTTCTGTTTCCCCGCCTCTGATTCCCCGCCCCTGTTTCCCCATATCTGATTCCCTGCCTCTGATTCCACAACTTTGATTCCCAGCCTCTGATTCCCCCAGCTCTGATTCCCCGCCTCTGATTCCCCGTGTTTGATTCCCTGCCTCTGATTCCCCGCCTCTGATTCCCCATCTCTGATTCACCGCCTTTGATTCGCCACCTCTGATTCCCCATATCTGATTCCCCACCTCTGTTTCCCCGCCTCTGATTCCCCACCTCTGATTCTCCATATCTCATTCCCCGCCTCTGAATCCCCATCTCTGACTCCCGGACTCTGATTCCCCACCTCTGATTCCCGGCCTCTTATTCCCAGCATCTGATTCCAGGCATCTGATTCCCGGCCTCTGACTCCCCGCTTCTGATTCTGATTCTCTGCCTCTGATTCCCCATCTCTGATTCCGCACATCTGATTACCTGCCTCTGATTCCCCACCTCTGATTCCCCATATCTGATTCCCCGCCTCTGTTTCCACGCCTCTGATTCCCCGCCTCTGATTCCCATATCTGATTCCCCGCCTCTGTTTCCACTCCTCTAATTCCCCGCCTCTGATTCCCCATATCTGATTCCCCGCCTCTGTTTCCCCGCCTCTGAATCCCCGCCCCTGTTTCCCCATATCTGATTCCCTGACTCTGATTCCCCAACTTTGATTCCCAGCCTCTGATTCCCCAGCTCTGATTCCCCGCCTCTGATTCCCCGTGTTTGATTCCCTGCCTCTGATTCCCCGCCTCTGATTCCCCATCTCTGATTCACCGCCTTTGATTCGCCACCTCTGATTCCCCATATCTGATTCCCCACCTCTGTTTCCCCGCCTCTGATTCCCCGCCTCTGATTCTCCATATCTCATTCCCCGCCTCTGACTCCCCATCTCTGATTCCCGGACTCTGATTCCCCACCTCTGATTCCCGGCCTCTTATTCCCAGCATCTGATTCCAGGCCTCTGATTCCCGGCCTCTGACTCCCCGCTTCTGATTCTGATTCCCTGCCTCTGATTCCCCATCTCTGATACCGCACGTCTGATTACCTGCCTCTGATTCCCCACGTCTGATTCCCCATATCTGATTCCCCGCCTCTGTTTCCACGCCTCTGATTCCCCGCCTCTGTTTCCCCATATCTAATTCCCCACCTCTGATGCCCCAACTCTGATTCCCCGCCTCTGATTCCACAGCTCTGATTCCCCGCCTCTGATTCCCCGCATCCGATTCCCCATATCTGATTCCCCGCCTCTGTTTCCCCGCCCCTGTTTCCCCGCCTCTGTTTCCCCATATCTGATTATCCGCCTCTGATTCCCAACTATGATTCCCCGCCTCTGAATCCCCGCGTCTGATTCCCTGCCTCTGCTTCCCCGCCTCTGATTCCCCAACTCTGATTCCCCGCCTCTGATTCCCCAGCTCTGATTCCCCGCCTCTGATTCCCCGTGTTTGATTCCCTGCCTCTGATTCCCGGCCTCTGATTCCGCATCTCTGATTCACCGCCTTTGATTCGCCACCTCTGATTCCCCATATCTGATTCCCCGCATCTGTTTCCCCGCCTCTGATTCCCCGCCTCTGATTCCCCGCCTCGGATTCCCCATATCTCATTCCCCGCCTCTGAATCCCCATCTCTGATTCCCGGCCTCTTATTCCCGGCATCTGATTCCGGCCTCTTATTCCCGGCCTCTGATTCCCTGCTTCTGATTCTGATTCCCTGCCTCTGATTCCCCATCTCTGATTCCGCACATCTGATTCCCTGCCTCTGATTCCCCACCTCTGATTCCCCATATCTGATTCCCCGCCTCTGTTTCCCCGCCTCTGATTTCCCGCCTCTGTTTCCCAATATCTAAGTCCCCGCCTCTGATTCCCCAACTCTGATTCCCCACTTCTGATTCCCCAGCTCTGATTCCCCGCCTCTGATTCCCCGCATCTGATTCCCTGCATCTGATTCCAAGCCTCTGATTCCCTGCCTCTGATTCCCAACCTCTGATTCCCCACCTCTGATTCCCCATATCTGATTCCCCGCCTCTGTTTCCCCGCCTCTGATTCCCCACCTCTGTTTCCCCATATCTGATTCCCGGCCTCTTATTCCCCGCCTCTGATTCCCCACCTCTGATTCCCTACCTCTGATTCCCCATCTCCGATTCCGCACATCTGATTCCCTGCCTCTGATTCCCCGCCTCTGATTCCCTGCCTCTGATTCCGAACCTCTGATTCCCCACCTCTGATTCCCCATATCTGATTCCCCGCCTCTGTTTCCCCGCCTCTGATTCCCCTCCTCTGATTCCCCAACTCTAATTCCCCGCCTCTGATTCCCCAGCTCTGATTCCCCGTGTTTGATTCCCTGCCTCTGATTCCCTGCCCTGATTCCCCATCTCTGTTTCACCGCCTTTGATTCGCCACCTCTGATTCCCCATATCTGATTCCCCGCCTCTGTTTCGCCGCCTCTGATTCCCTGCCTCTGATTCCCAACCTCTGATTCCACACCTCTGATTCCCCATATCTGATTCCCCGCCTCTGTTTCCCCGCCTCTGATTCCCTGCCCTTGTTTCCCCATATCTGATTCCCTGCCTCTGATTCCCCAACTCTGATTCCCCGCCTCTGATTCCCCAGCTCTGATTCCCCGCCCCTGATTTCCCGTGTTTGATTCCCTGCCTCTGATTCCCAGCCTCTGATTCCCCATCTCTGATTCACCGCCTTTGATTCGCCACCTCTGATTCCACATATCTGATTCCCCACCTCTGTTTCCCCGCCTCTGATTCCCCGCCTCTGATTCTACATATCTCATTTTCCGCCTCTGAATCCCCATCTCTGATTCCCGGACTCTGATTCCCCACCTCTGATTCCCGGCCTCTTATTCCCAGCATCTGATTCCCGGCCTCTGATTCCCGGCCTCTGATTCCCCGCTTCTGATTCTGATTCGCTGCCTCTGATTCCCCATCTCTGATTCCGCACATCTGATTCCCTGCCTCTGATTCCCCACCTCTGATTCCCCATATCTGATTTCCCGCCTCTGTTTCCCCGCCTCTGATTCCCCGCCTCTGTTTCCCCATATCTAATTCCCAACCTCTGATGCCCCAACTCTGATTCCCTGCCTCTGATTCCCCGCGTTCTATTCCCTGCCTCTGATTCCCCGCCTGTGATTCCCCATCTCTGATTCACCACCTCTGATTCCCCACCTCTGATTCCCCATATCTAATTCCCCGCCTCTGTTTGCCCGCCTCTGATTCCCCGCCTCTGTTTCCCCATATCTGATTCCCCGCCTCTGTATCCCCAACTCTGATTCCCTGCCTCTGATTCCCCAGCTCTGATTCCCCGCCTTTGATTCCCCCCGTCTGATTCCCAGCCTCTGAATCCCCGTGTCTGATTTCCTGCCTCTGATTCCCCGCCTCTGATTCCCCATCTCTGATTCACAGCCTCTGAATCCCCACCTCTGATTCCCCATCTCGGATTCCGCACATCTGATTCCCTGCCTCTGATTCCCCGACTCTGATCCCCACCTCTGATTCCCAAGCTCTGATTCCCCGCCTCTGATTCCCCAACTCTGATTCCCCGCCTCTGATTCCCCAGCTCTGATTCCCCGCCTCTGATTCCCCGTGTTTGATTCCCTGCCTCTGATTCCCCGCCTCTGATTCCCCATCTCTGATTCACCGCCTTTGATTCGCCACCTCTGATTCCCCATATCTGATTCCTCGCCTCTGTTTCCCCGCCTCTGATTCCCCGCCTCTGATTCCCCATATCTCATTCCCCGCCTCTGATTCCCCATCTCTGATTCCCGGACTCTGATTCCCCACCTCTGATTCCCAGCCTCTTATTCCCGGCATCTGATTCCGGCCTCTGATTCCCGGCCTCTGATTCCCTGCTTCTGATTCTGATTCCCTGCCTTTGATTCCCCATCTCTGATTCCGAACATCTGATTCCCTGCCTCTGATTCCCCATCTCTGATTCACCATATCTGATTCCCCGCCTCTGTTTCCCCGCCTCTGATTCCCCGCCTCTGTTTCCCAATATCTAAGTCCCCGCCTCTGATTCCCCAACTCTGATTCCCCACCTCTGATTCCCCAGCTCTGATTCCCCGCCTCTGATTCCCTGCATCTGATTCCCTGCATCTGATTCCAAGCCTCTGATTCCCTGCCTCTGATTCACAACCTCTGATTCCCCACCTCTGATTCCCCATATCTGATTCGCAGCCTCTGTTTCCCCGCCTCTGATTCCCCGCCTTTGTTTCCCCATATCTGATTCCCGGACTCTGATTCCCCGCCTCTGATTCCCTGCCTCTGATTCCCCATCTCCGATTCCGCATATCTGATTCCCTGACTCTGATTCCCCAACTTTGATTCCCAGCCTCTGATTCCCCAGCTATGATTCCCCGCCTCTGATTCCCCGTGTTTGATTCCCTGCCTCTGATTCCCCGCCTCTGATTCCCCATCTCTGATTCACCGCCTTTGATTCGCCACCTCTGATTCCCCATATCTGATTCCCCACCTCTGTTTCCCCGCCTCTGATTCCCCGCCTCTGATTCTCCATATCTCATTCCCCGCCTCTGACTCCCCATCTCTGATTCCCGGACTCTGATTCCCCACCTCTGATTCCCGGCCTCTTATTCCCAGCATCTGATTCCAGGCCTCTGATTCCCGGCCTCTGGCTCCCCGCTTCTGATTCTGATTCCCTGCCTCTGATTCCCCACGTCTGATTCCCCATATCTGATTCCCCGCCTCTGTTTCCACGCCTCTGATTCCCCGCCTCTGTTTCCCCATATCTAATTCCCCACCTCTGATGCCCCAACTCTGATTCCCCGCCTCTGATTCCACAGCTCTGATTCCCCTCCTCTGATTCCCCGCATCCGATTCCCCATATCTGATTCCCCGCCTCTGTTTCCCCGCCCCTGATTCCCCGCCTCTGTTTCCCCATATCTGATTATCCGCCTCTGATTCCCAACTATGATTCCCCGCCTCTGAATCCCCGCGTCTGATTCCCTGCCTCTGCTTCCCCGCCTCTGATTCCCCAACTCTGATTCCCCGCCTCTGATTCCCCAGCTCTGATTCCCCGCCTCTGATTCCCCGTGTTTGATTCCCTGCCTCTGATTCCCGGCCTCTGATTCCGCATCTCTGATTCACCGCCTTTGATTCGCCACCTCTGATTCCCCATATCTGATTCCCCGCATCTGTTTCCCCGCCTCTGATTCCCCGCCTCTGATTCCCCATATCTCATTCCCCGCCTCTGAATCCCCATCTCTGATTCCCGGACTCTGATTCCCCACCTCTGATTCCCGGCCTCTTATTCCCGTCATCTGATTCCGGCCTCTGATTCCCGGCCTCTGATTCCCGGCTTCTGATTCTGATTCCCTGCCTCTGATTCCCCATCTCTGATTCCGCACATCTGATTCCCTGCCTCTGATTCCCCACCTCTGATTCCCCATATCTGATTCCCCGCCTCTGTTTCCCCGCCTCTGATTTCCCGCCTCTGTTTCCCAATATCTAAGTCCCCGCCTCTGATTCCCCAACTCTGATTCCCCACCTCTGATTCCCCAGCTCTGATTCCCCGCCTCTGATTCCCCGCATCTGATTCCCTGCATCTGATTCCAAGCCTCTGATTCGCTGCCTCTGATTCCCAACCTCTGATTCCCCACCTCTGATTCCCCATATCTGATTCCCCGCCTCTGTTACCCCGCCTCTGATTCCCCACCTCTGTTTCCCCATATCTGATTCCCGGCCTCTTATTCCCCGCCTCTGATTCCCCACCTCTGATTCCCTACCTCTGATTCCCCATCTCCGATTCCGCACATCTGATTCCCTGCCTCTGATTCCCCGCCTCTGATTCCCTGCCTCTGATTCCGAACCTCTGATTCCCCACCTCTGATTCCCCATATCTGATTCCCCGCCTCTGTTGCCCCGCCTCTGATTCCCCTCCTCTGATTCCCCAACTCTAATTCCCCGCCTCTGATTCCACAGCTCTGATTCCCCGTGTTTGATTCCCTGCCTCTGATTCCCTGCCCTGATTCCCCATCTCTGTTACACCGCCTTTGATTCGCCACCTCTGATTCCCCATATCTGATTCCCCGCCTCTGTTTCGCCGCCTCTGATTCCCTGCCTCTGATTCCCAAACTCTGATTCCACACCTCTGATTCCCCATATCTGATTCCCCGCCTCTGTTTCCCCGCCTCTGATTCCCTGCCCTTGTTTCCCCATATCTGATTCCCTGCCTCTGATTCCCCAACTCTGATTCCCCGCCTCTGATTCCCCAGCTCTGATTCCCCGCCCCTGATTTCCCGTGTTTGATTCCCTTCCTCTGATTCCCCGCCTCTGATTCCTCATCTCTGATTCACTGCCTTTGATTCGCCACCTCTGATTCCACATATCTGATTCCCCACCTCTGTTTCCCCGCCTCTGATTCCCCGCCTCTGATTCTACATATCTCATTTTCCGCCTCTGAATCCCCATCTCTGATTCCCGGACTCTGATTCCCCACCTCTGATTCCCGGCCTCTTATTCCCAGCATCTGATTCCCGGCCTCTGATTCCCGGCCTCTGATTCCCCGCTTCTGATTCTGATTCGCTGCCTCTGATTCCCCATCTCTGATTCCGCACATCTGATTCCCTGCCTCTGATTCCCCACCTCTGATTCCCCATATCTGATTTCCCGCCTCTGTTTCCCCGCCTCTGATTCCCCGCCTCTGTTTCCCCATATCTAATTCCCAACCTCTGATGCCCCAACTCTGATTCCCTGCCTCTGATTCCCCGCGTTCTATTCCCTGCCTCTGATTCCCCGCCTGTGATTCCCCATCTCTGATTCACCACCTCTGATTCCCCACCTCTGATTCCCCATATCTAATTCCCCGCCTCTGTTTGCCCGCCTCTGATTCCCCGCCTCTGTTTCCCCATATCTGATTCCCCGCCTCTGAATCCCCAACTCTGATTCCCTGCCTCTGATTCCCCAGCTCTGATTCCACACCTCTGATTCCCCATATCTGATTCCCCGCCTCTGTTTCCCCGCCTCTGATTCCCTGCCCTTGTTTCCCCATATCTGATTCCCTGCCTCTGATTCCCCAACTCTGATTCCCCGCCTCTGATTCCCCAGCTCTGATTCCCCGCCCCTGATTTCCCGTGTTTGATTCCCTGCCTCTGATTCCCAGCCTCTGATTCCCCATCTCTGATTCACCGCCTTTGATTCGCCACCTCTGATTCCACATATCTGATTCCCCACCTCTGTTTCCCCGCCTCTGATTCCCCGCCTCTGATTCTACATATCTCATTTTCCGCCTCTGAATCCCCATCTCTGATTCCCGGACTCTGATTCCCCACCTCTGATTCCCGGCCTCTTATTCCCAGCATCTGATTCCCGGCCTCTGATTCCCGGCCTCTGATTCCCCGCTTCTGATTCTGATTCGCTGCCTCTGATTCTCCATCTCTGATTCCGCACATCTGATTCCCTGCCTCTGATTCCCCACCTCTGATTCCCCATATCTGATTTCCCGCCTCTGTTTCCCCGCCTCTGATTCCCCGCCTCTGTTTCCCCATATCTAATTCCCAACCTCTGATGCCCCAACTCTGATTCCCTGCCTCTGATTCCCCGCGTTCTATTCCCTGCCTCTGATTCCCCGCCTGTGATTCCCCATCTCTGATTCACCACCTCTGATTCCCCACCTCTGATTCCCCATATCTAATTCCCCGCCTCTGTTTGCCCGCCTCTGATTCCCCGCCTCTGTTTCCCCATATCTGATTCCCCGCCTCTGAATCCCCAACTCTGATTCCCTGCCTCTGATTCCCCAGCTCTGATTCCCCGCCTTTGATTCCCCCCGTCTGATTCCCAGCCTCTGAATCCCCGTGTCTGATTTCCTGCCTCTGATTCCCCGCCTCTGATTCCCCATCTCTGATTCACAGCCTCTGAATCCCCACCTCTGATTCCCCATCTCGGATTCCGCACATCTGATTCCCTGCCTCTGATTCCCCGACTCTGATCCCCACCTCTGATTCCCAAGCTCTGATTCCCCGCCTCTGATTCCCCAACTCTGATTCCCCGCCTCTGATTCCCCAGCTCTGATTCCCAGCCTCTGATTCCCCGTGTTTGATTCCCTGCCTCTGATTCCCCGCCTCTGATTCCCCATCTCTGATTCACCGCCTTTGATTCGCCACCTCTGATTCCCCATATCTGATTCCTCGCCTCTGTTTCCCCGCCTCTGATTCCCCGCCTCTGATTCCCCATATCTCATTCCCCGCCTCTGATTCCCCATCTCTGATTCCCGGACTCTGATTCCCCACCTCTGATTCCCAGCCTCTTATTCCCGGCATCTGATTCCGGCCTCTGATTCCCGGCCTCTGATTCCCTGCTTCTGATTCTGATTCCCTGCCTTTGATTCCCCATCTCTGATTCCGAACATCTGATTCCCTGCCTCTGATTCCCCATCTCTGATTCACCATATCTGATTCCCCGCCTCTGTTTCCCCGCCTCTGATTCCCCGCCTCTGTTTCCCAATATCTAAGTCCCCGCCTCTGATTCCCCAACTCTGATTCCCCACCTCTGATTCCCCAGCTCTGATTCCCCGCCTCTGATTCCCTGCATCTGATTCCCTGCATCTGATTCCAAGCCTCTGATTCCCTGCCTCTGATTCACAACCTCTGATTCCCCACCTCTGATTCCCCATATCTGATTCGCAGCCTCTGTTTCCCCGCCTCTGATTCCCCGCCTTTGTTTCCCCATATCTGATTCCCGGACTCTGATTCCCCGCCTCTGATTCCCTGCCTCTGATTCCCCATCTCCGATTCCGCATATCTGATTCCCTGACTCTGATTCCCCAACTTTGATTCCCAGCCTCTGATTCCCCAGCTATGATTCCCCGCCTCTGATTCCCCGTGTTTGATTCCCTGCCTCTGATTCCCCGCCTCTGATTCCCCATCTCTGATTCACCGCCTTTGATTCGCCACCTCTGATTCCCCATATCTGATTCCCCACCTCTGTTTCCCCGCCTCTGATTCCCCGCCTCTGATTCTCCATATCTCATTCCCCGCCTCTGACTCCCCATCTCTGATTCCCGGACTCTGATTCCCCACCTCTGATTCCCGGCCTCTTATTCCCAGCATCTGATTCCAGGCCTCTGATTCCCGGCCTCTGGCTCCCCGCTTCTGATTCTGATTCCCTGCCTCTGATTCCCCACGTCTGATTCCCCATATCTGATTCCCCGCCTCTGTTTCCACGCCTCTGATTCCCCGCCTCTTTTTCCCTATATCTAATTCCCCACCTCTGATGCCCCAACTCTGATTCCCCGCCTCTGATTCCACAGCTCTGATTCCCCTCCTCTGATTCCCCGCATCCGATTCCCCATATCTGATTCCCCGCCTCTGTTTCCCCGCCCCTGATTCCCCGACTCTGTTTCCCCATATCTGATTATCCGCCTCTGATTCCCAACTATGATTCCCCGCCTCTGAATCCCCGCGTCTGATTCCCTGCCTCTGCTTCCCCGCCTCTGATTCCCCAACTCTGATTCCCCGCCTCTGATTCCCCAGCTCTGATTCCCCGCCTCTGATTCCCCGTGTTTGATTCCCTGCCTCTGATTCCCGGCCTCTGATTCCGCATCTCTGATTCACCGCCTTTGATTCGCCACCTCTGATTCCCCATATCTGATTCCCCGCATCTGTTTCCCCGCCTCTGATTCCCCGCCTCTGATTCCCCATATCTCATTCCCCGCCTCTGAATCCCCATCTCTGATTCCCGGACTCTGATTCCCCACCTCTGATTCCCGGCCTCTTATTCCCGTCATCTGATTCCGGCCTCTGATTCCCGGCCTCTGATTCCCGGCTTCTGATTCTGATTCCCTGCCTCTGATTCCCCATCTCTGATTCCGCACATCTGATTCCCTGCCTCTGATTCCCCACCTCTGATTCCCCATATCTGATTCCCCGCCTCTGTTTCCCCGCCTCTGATTTCCCGCCTCTGTTTCCCAATATCTAAGTCCCCGCCTCTGATTCCCCAACTCTGATTCCCCACCTCTGATTCCCCAGCTCTGATTCCCCGCCTCTGATTCCCCGCATCTGATTCCCTGCATCTGATTCCAAGCCTCTGATTCGCTGCCTCTGATTCCCAACCTCTGATTCCCCACCTCTGATTCCCCATATCTGATTCCCCGCCTCTGTTACCCCGCCTCTGATTCCCCACCTCTGTTTCCCCATATCTGATTCCCGGCCTCTTATTCCCCGCCTCTGATTCCCCACCTCTGATTCCCTACCTCTGATTCCCCATCTCCGATTCCGCACATCTGATTCCCTGCCTCTGATTCCCCGCCTCTGATTCCCTGCCTCTGATTCCGAACCTCTGATTCCCCACCTCTGATTCCCCATATCTGATTCCCCGCCTCTGTTGCCCCGCCTCTGATTCCCCTCCTCTGATTCCCCAACTCTAATTCCCCGCCTCTGATTCCCCAGCTCTGATTCCCCGTGTTTGATTCCCTGCCTCTGATTCCCTGCCCTGATTCCCCATCTCTGTTACACCGCCTTTGATTCGCCACCTCTGATTCCCCATATCTGATTCCCCGCCTCTGTTTCGCCGCCTCTGATTCCCTGCCTCTGATTCCCAACCTCTGATTCCACACCTCTGATTCCCCATATCTGATTCCCCGCCTCTGTTTCCCCGCCTCTGATTCCCTGCCCTTGTTTCCCCATATCTGATTCCCTGCCTCTGATTCCCCAACTCTGATTCCCCGCCTCTGATTCCCCAGCTCCGATTCCCCGCCCCTGATTTCCCGTGTTTGATTCCCTTCCTCTGATTCCCCGCCTCTGATTCCTCATCTCTGATTCACTGCCTTTGATTCGCCACCTCTGATTCCACATATCTGATTCCCCACCTCTGTTTCCCCGCCTCTGATTCCCCGCCTCTGATTCTACATATCTCATTTTCCGCCTCTGAATCCCCATCTCTGATTCCCGGACTCTGATTCCCCACCTCTGATTCCCGGCCTCTTATTCCCAGCATCTGATTCCCGGCCTCTGATTCCCGGCCTCTGATTCCCCGCTTCTGATTCTGATTCGCTGCCTCTGATTCCCCATCTCTGATTCCGCACATCTGATTCCCTGCCTCTGATTCCCCACCTCTGATTCCCCATATCTGATTTCCCGCCTCTGTTTCCCCGCCTCTGATTCCCTGCCTCTGTTTCCCCATATCTAATTCCCAACCTCTGATGCCCCAACTCTGATTCCCTGCCTCTGATTCCCCGCGTTCTATTCCCTGCCTCTGATTCCCCGCCTGTGATTCCCCATCTCTGATTCACCACCTCTGATTCCCCACCTCTGACTCCCCATATCTAATTCCCCGCCTCTGTTTGCCCGCCTCTGATTCCCCGCCTCTGTTTCCCCGCCTCTGATTCCCCTCCTCTGATTCCCCAACTCTAATTCCCCGCCTCTGATTCCCCAGCTCTGATTCCCCGTGTTTGATTCCCTGCCTCTGATTCCCTGCCCTGATTCCCCATCTCTGTTTCACCGCCTTTGATTCGCCACCTCTGATTCCCCATATCTGATTCCCCGCCTCTGTTTCGCCGCCTCTGATTCCCTGCCTCTGATTCCCAACCTCTGATTCCACACCTCTGATTCCCCATATCTGATTCCCCGCCTCTGTTTCCCCGCCTCTGATTCCCTGCCCTTGTTTCCCCATATCTGATTCCCTGCCTCTGATTCCCCAACTCTGATTCCCCGCCTCTGATTCCCCAGCTCTGATTCCCCGCCCCTGATTTCCCGTGTTTGATTCCCTGCCTCTGATTCCCAGCCTCTGATTCCCCATCTCTGATTCACCGCCTTTGATTCGCCACCTCTGATTCCACATATCTGATTCCCCACCTCTGTTTCCCCGCCTCTGATTCCCCGCCTCTGATTCTACATATCTCATTTTCCGCCTCTGAATCCCCATCTCTGATTCCCGGACTCTGATTCCCCACCTCTGATTCCCGGCCTCTTATTCCCAGCATCTGATTCCCGGCCTCTGATTCCCGGCCTCTGATTCCCCGCTTCTGATTCTGATTCGCTGCCTCTGATTCCCCATCTCTGATTCCGCACATCTGATTCCCTGCCTCTGATTCCCCACCTCTGATTCCCCATATCTGATTTCCCGCCTCTGTTTCCCCGCCTCTGATTCCCCGCCTCTGTTTCCCCATATCTAATTCCCAACCTCTGATGCCCCAACTCTGATTCCCTGCCTCTGATTCCCCGCGTTCTATTCCCTGCCTCTGATTCCCCGCCTGTGATTCCCCATCTCTGATTCACCACCTCTGATTCCCCACCTCTGATTCCCCATATCTAATTCCCCGCCTCTGTTTGCCCGCCTCTGATTCCCCGCCTCTGTTTCCCCATATCTGATTCCCCGCCTCTGTATCCCCAACTCTGATTCCCTGCCTCTGATTCCCCAGCTCTGATTCCCCGCCTTTGATTCCCCCCGTCTGATTCCCAGCCTCTGAATCCCCGTGTCTGATTTCCTGCCTCTGATTCCCCGCCTCTGATTCCCCATCTCTGATTCACAGCCTCTGAATCCCCACCTCTGATTCCCCATCTCGGATTCCGCACATCTGATTCCCTGCCTCTGATTCCCCGACTCTGATCCCCACCTCTGATTCCCAAGCTCTGATTCCCCGCCTCTGATTCCCCAACTCTGATTCCCCGCCTCTGATTCCCCAGCTCTGATTCCCCGCCTCTGATTCCCCGTGTTTGATTCCCTGCCTCTGATTCCCCGCCTCTGATTCCCCATCTCTGATTCACCGCCTTTGATTCGCCACCTCTGATTCCCCATATCTGATTCCTCGCCTCTGTTTCCCCGCCTCTGATTCCCCGCCTCTGATTCCCCATATCTCATTCCCCGCCTCTGATTCCCCATCTCTGATTCCCGGACTCTGATTCCCCACCTCTGATTCCCAGCCTCTTATTCCCGGCATCTGATTCCGGCCTCTGATTCCCGGCCTCTGATTCCCTGCTTCTGATTCTGATTCCCTGCCTTTGATTCCCCATCTCTGATTCCGAACATCTGATTCCCTGCCTCTGATTCCCCATCTCTGATTCACCATATCTGATTCCCCGCCTCTGTTTCCCCGCCTCTGATTCCCCGCCTCTGTTTCCCAATATCTAAGTCCCCGCCTCTGATTCCCCAACTCTGATTCCCCACCTCTGATTCCCCAGCTCTGATTCCCCGCCTCTGATTCCCTGCATCTGATTCCCTGCATCTGATTCCAAGCCTCTGATTCCCTGCCTCTGATTCACAACCTCTGATTCCCCACCTCTGATTCCCCATATCTGATTCGCAGCCTCTGTTTCCCCGCCTCTGATTCCCCGCCTTTGTTTCCCCATATCTGATTCCCGGACTCTGATTCCCCGCCTCTGATTCCCTGCCTCTGATTCCCCATCTCCGATTCCGCATATCTGATTCCCTGACTCTGATTCCCCAACTTTGATTCCCAGCCTCTGATTCCCCAGCTATGATTCCCCGCCTCTGATTCCCCGTGTTTGATTCCCTGCCTCTGATTCCCCGCCTCTGATTCCCCATCTCTGATTCACCGCCTTTGATTCGCCACCTCTGATTCCCCATATCTGATTCCCCACCTCTGTTTCCCCGCCTCTGATTCCCCGCCTCTGATTCTCCATATCTCATTCCCCGCCTCTGACTCCCCATCTCTGATTCCCGGACTCTGATTCCCCACCTCTGATTCCCGGCCTCTTATTCCCAGCATCTGATTCCAGGCCTCTGATTCCCGGCCTCTGGCTCCCCGCTTCTGATTCTGATTCCCTGCCTCTGATTCCCCACGTCTGATTCCCCATATCTGATTCCCCGCCTCTGTTTCCACGCCTCTGATTCCCCGCCTCTGTTTCCCCATATCTAATTCCCCACCTCTGATGCCCCAACTCTGATTCCCCGCCTCTGATTCCACAGCTCTGATTCCCCTCCTCTGATTCCCCGCATCCGATTCCCCATATCTGATTCCCCGCCTCTGTTTCCCCGCCCCTGATTCCCCGCCTCTGTTTCCCCATATCTGATTATCCGCCTCTGATTCCCAACTATGATTCCCCGCCTCTGAATCCCCGCGTCTGATTCCCTGCCTCTGCTTCCCCGCCTCTGATTCCCCAACTCTGATTCCCCGCCTCTGATTCCCCAGCTCTGATTCCCCGCCTCTGATTCCCCGTGTTTGATTCCCTGCCTCTGATTCCCGGCCTCTGATTCCGCATCTCTGATTCACCGCCTTTGATTCGCCACCTCTGATTCCCCATATCTGATTCCCCGCATCTGTTTACCCGCCTCTGATTCCCCGCCTCTGATTCCCCATATCTCATTCCCCGCCTCTGAATCCCCATCTCTGATTCCCGGACTCTGATTCCCCACCTCTGATTCCCGGCCTCTTATTCCCGTCATCTGATTCCGGCCTCTGATTCCCGGCCTCTGATTCCCGGCTTCTGATTCTGATTCCCTGCCTCTGATTCCCCATCTCTGATTCCGCACATCTGATTCCCTGCCTCTGATTCCCCACCTCTGATTCCCCATATCTGATTCCCCGCCTCTGTTTCCCCGCCTCTGATTTCCCGCCTCTGTTTCCCAATATCTAAGTCCCCGCCTCTGATTCCCCAACTCTGATTCCCCACCTCTGATTCCCCAGCTCTGATTCCCCGCCTCTGATTCCCCGCATCTGATTCCCTGCATCTGATTCCAAGCCTCTGATTCGCTGCCTCTGATTCCCAACCTCTGATTCCCCACCTCTGATTCCCCATATCTGATTCCCCGCCTCTGTTACCCCGCCTCTGATTCCCCACCTCTGTTTCCCCATATCTGATTCCCGGCCTCTTATTCCCCGCCTCTGATTCCCCACCTCTGATTCCCTACCTCTGATTCCCCATCTCCGATTCCGCACATCTGATTCCCTGCCTCTGATTCCCCGCCTCTGATTCCCTGCCTCTGATTCCGAACCTCTGATTCCCCACCTCTGATTCCCCATATCTGATTCCCCGCCTCTGTTGCCCCGCCTCTGATTCCCCTCCTCTGATTCCCCAACTCTAATTCCCCGCCTCTGATTCCACAGCTCTGATTCCCCGTGTTTGATTCCCTGCCTCTGATTCCCTGCCCTGATTCCCCATCTCTGTTACACCGCCTTTGATTCGCCACCTCTGATTCCCCATATCTGATTCCCCGCCTCTGTTTCGCCGCCTCTGATTCCCTGCCTCTGATTCCCAAACTCTGATTCCACACCTCTGATTCCCCATATCTGATTCCCCGCCTCTGTTTCCCCGCCTCTGATTCCCTGCCCTTGTTTCCCCATATCTGATTCCCTGCCTCTGATTCCCCAACTCTGATTCCCCGCCTCTGATTCCCCAGCTCTGATTCCCCGCCCCTGATTTCCCGTGTTTGATTCCCTTCCTCTGATTCCCCGCCTCTGATTCCTCATCTCTGATTCACTGCCTTTGATTCGCCACCTCTGATTCCACATATCTGATTCCCCACCTCTGTTTCCCCGCCTCTGATTCCCCGCCTCTGATTCTACATATCTCATTTTCCGCCTCTGAATCCCCATCTCTGATTCCCGGACTCTGATTCCCCACCTCTGATTCCCGGCCTCTTATTCCCAGCATCTGATTCCCGGCCTCTGATTCCCGGCCTCTGATTCCCCGCTTCTGATTCTGATTCGCTGCCTCTGATTCCCCATCTCTGATTCCGCACATCTGATTCCCTGCCTCTGATTCCCCACCTCTGATTCCCCATATCTGATTTCCCGCCTCTGTTTCCCCGCCTCTGATTCCCCGCCTCTGTTTCCCCATATCTAATTCCCAACCTCTGATGCCCCAACTCTGATTCCCTGCCTCTGATTCCCCGCGTTCTATTCCCTGCCTCTGATTCCCCGCCTGTGATTCCCCATCTCTGATTCACCACCTCTGATTCCCCACCTCTGATTCCCCATATCTAATTCCCCGCCTCTGTTTGCCCGCCTCTGATTCCCCGCCTCTGTTTCCCCATATCTGATTCCCCGCCTCTGAATCCCCAACTCTGATTCCCTGCCTCTGATTCCCCAGCTCTGATTCCACACCTCTGATTCCCCATATCTGATTCCCCGCCTCTGTTTCCCCGCCTCTGATTCCCTGCCCTTGTTTCCCCATATCTGATTCCCTGCCTCTGATTCCCCAACTCTGATTCCCCGCCTCTGATTCCCCAGCTCTGATTCCCCGCCCCTGATTTCCCGTGTTTGATTCCCTGCCTCTGATTCCCAGCCTCTGATTCCCCATCTCTGATTCACCGCCTTTGATTCGCCACCTCTGATTCCACATATCTGATTCCCCACCTCTGTTTCCCCGCCTCTGATTCCCCGCCTCTGATTCTACATATCTCATTTTCCGCCTCTGAATCCCCATCTCTGATTCCCGGACTCTGATTCCCCACCTCTGATTCCCGGCCTCTTATTCCCAGCATCTGATTCCCGGCCTCTGATTCCCGGCCTCTGATTCCCCGCTTCTGATTCTGATTCGCTGCCTCTGATTCTCCATCTCTGATTCCGCACATCTGATTCCCTGCCTCTGATTCCCCACCTCTGATTCCCCATATCTGATTTCCCGCCTCTGTTTCCCCGCCTCTGATTCCCCGCCTCTGTTTCCCCATATCTAATTCCCAACCTCTGATGCCCCAACTCTGATTCCCTGCCTCTGATTCCCCGCGTTCTATTCCCTGCCTCTGATTCCCCGCCTGTGATTCCCCATCTCTGATTCACCACCTCTGATTCCCCACCTCTGATTCCCCATATCTAATTCCCCGCCTCTGTTTGCCCGCCTCTGATTCCCCGCCTCTGTTTCCCCATATCTGATTCCCCGCCTCTGAATCCCCAACTCTGATTCCCTGCCTCTGATTCCCCAGCTCTGATTCCCCGCCTTTGATTCCCCCCGTCTGATTCCCAGCCTCTGAATCCCCGTGTCTGATTTCCTGCCTCTGATTCCCCGCCTCTGATTCCCCATCTCTGATTCACAGCCTCTGAATCCCCACCTCTGATTCCCCATCTCGGATTCCGCACATCTGATTCCCTGCCTCTGATTCCCCGACTCTGATCCCCACCTCTGATTCCCAAGCTCTGATTCCCCGCCTCTGATTCCCCAACTCTGATTCCCCGCCTCTGATTCCCCAGCTCTGATTCCCAGCCTCTGATTCCCCGTGTTTGATTCCCTGCCTCTGATTCCCCGCCTCTGATTCCCCATCTCTGATTCACCGCCTTTGATTCGCCACCTCTGATTCCCCATATCTGATTCCTCGCCTCTGTTTCCCCGCCTCTGATTCCCCGCCTCTGATTCCCCATATCTCATTCCCCGCCTCTGATTCCCCATCTCTGATTCCCGGACTCTGATTCCCCACCTCTGATTCCCAGCCTCTTATTCCCGGCATCTGATTCCGGCCTCTGATTCCCGGCCTCTGATTCCCTGCTTCTGATTCTGATTCCCTGCCTTTGATTCCCCATCTCTGATTCCGAACATCTGATTCCCTGCCTCTGATTCCCCATCTCTGATTCACCATATCTGATTCCCCGCCTCTGTTTCCCCGCCTCTGATTCCCCGCCTCTGTTTCCCAATATCTAAGTCCCCGCCTCTGATTCCCCAACTCTGATTCCCCACCTCTGATTCCCCAGCTCTGATTCCCCGCCTCTGATTCC
Organism: Narcine bancroftii; assembly: GCF_036971445.1. Classification (NCBI taxonomy): domain Eukaryota; kingdom Metazoa; phylum Chordata; class Chondrichthyes; order Torpediniformes; family Narcinidae; genus Narcine; species Narcine bancroftii. The sequence continues at coordinate 12,623,913 of NW_027211893.1, read as the reverse complement.
CTGCATCTGATTCCCTGCATCTGATTCCAAGCCTCTGATTCCCTGCCTCTGATTCACAACCTCTGATTCCCCACCTCTGATTCCCCATATCTGATTCGCAGCCTCTGTTTCCCCGCCTCTGATTCCCCGCCTTTGTTTCCCCATATCTGATTCCCGGACTCTGATTCCCCGCCTCTGATTCCCTGCCTCTGATTCCCCATCTCCGATTCCGCATATCTGATTCCCTGACTCTGATTCCCCAACTTTGATTCCCAGCCTCTGATTCCCCAGCTATGATTCCCCGCCTCTGATTCCCCGTGTTTGATTCCCTGCCTCTGATTCCCCGCCTCTGATTCCCCATCTCTGATTCACCGCCTTTGATTCGCCACCTCTGATTCCCCATATCTGATTCCCCACCTCTGTTTCCCCGCCTCTGATTCCCCGCCTCTGATTCTCCATATCTCATTCCCCGCCTCTGACTCCCCATCTCTGATTCCCGGACTCTGATTCCCCACCTCTGATTCCCGGCCTCTTATTCCCAGCATCTGATTCCAGGCCTCTGATTCCCGGCCTCTGGCTCCCCGCTTCTGATTCTGATTCCCTGCCTCTGATTCCCCACGTCTGATTCCCCATATCTGATTCCCCGCCTCTGTTTCCACGCCTCTGATTCCCCGCCTCTTTTTCCCTATATCTAATTCCCCACCTCTGATGCCCCAACTCTGATTCCCCGCCTCTGATTCCACAGCTCTGATTCCCCTCCTCTGATTCCCCGCATCCGATTCCCCATATCTGATTCCCCGCCTCTGTTTCCCCGCCCCTGATTCCCCGACTCTGTTTCCCCATATCTGATTATCCGCCTCTGATTCCCAACTATGATTCCCCGCCTCTGAATCCCCGCGTCTGATTCCCTGCCTCTGCTTCCCCGCCTCTGATTCCCCAACTCTGATTCCCCGCCTCTGATTCCCCAGCTCTGATTCCCCGCCTCTGATTCCCCGTGTTTGATTCCCTGCCTCTGATTCCCGGCCTCTGATTCCGCATCTCTGATTCACCGCCTTTGATTCGCCACCTCTGATTCCCCATATCTGATTCCCCGCATCTGTTTCCCCGCCTCTGATTCCCCGCCTCTGATTCCCCATATCTCATTCCCCGCCTCTGAATCCCCATCTCTGATTCCCGGACTCTGATTCCCCACCTCTGATTCCCGGCCTCTTATTCCCGTCATCTGATTCCGGCCTCTGATTCCCGGCCTCTGATTCCCGGCTTCTGATTCTGATTCCCTGCCTCTGATTCCCCATCTCTGATTCCGCACATCTGATTCCCTGCCTCTGATTCCCCACCTCTGATTCCCCATATCTGATTCCCCGCCTCTGTTTCCCCGCCTCTGATTTCCCGCCTCTGTTTCCCAATATCTAAGTCCCCGCCTCTGATTCCCCAACTCTGATTCCCCACCTCTGATTCCCCAGCTCTGATTCCCCGCCTCTGATTCCCCGCATCTGATTCCCTGCATCTGATTCCAAGCCTCTGATTCGCTGCCTCTGATTCCCAACCTCTGATTCCCCACCTCTGATTCCCCATATCTGATTCCCCGCCTCTGTTACCCCGCCTCTGATTCCCCACCTCTGTTTCCCCATATCTGATTCCCGGCCTCTTATTCCCCGCCTCTGATTCCCCACCTCTGATTCCCTACCTCTGATTCCCCATCTCCGATTCCGCACATCTGATTCCCTGCCTCTGATTCCCCGCCTCTGATTCCCTGCCTCTGATTCCGAACCTCTGATTCCCCACCTCTGATTCCCCATATCTGATTCCCCGCCTCTGTTGCCCCGCCTCTGATTCCCCTCCTCTGATTCCCCAACTCTAATTCCCCGCCTCTGATTCCCCAGCTCTGATTCCCCGTGTTTGATTCCCTGCCTCTGATTCCCTGCCCTGATTCCCCATCTCTGTTACACCGCCTTTGATTCGCCACCTCTGATTCCCCATATCTGATTCCCCGCCTCTGTTTCGCCGCCTCTGATTCCCTGCCTCTGATTCCCAACCTCTGATTCCACACCTCTGATTCCCCATATCTGATTCCCCGCCTCTGTTTCCCCGCCTCTGATTCCCTGCCCTTGTTTCCCCATATCTGATTCCCTGCCTCTGATTCCCCAACTCTGATTCCCCGCCTCTGATTCCCCAGCTCCGATTCCCCGCCCCTGATTTCCCGTGTTTGATTCCCTTCCTCTGATTCCCCGCCTCTGATTCCTCATCTCTGATTCACTGCCTTTGATTCGCCACCTCTGATTCCACATATCTGATTCCCCACCTCTGTTTCCCCGCCTCTGATTCCCCGCCTCTGATTCTACATATCTCATTTTCCGCCTCTGAATCCCCATCTCTGATTCCCGGACTCTGATTCCCCACCTCTGATTCCCGGCCTCTTATTCCCAGCATCTGATTCCCGGCCTCTGATTCCCGGCCTCTGATTCCACGCTTCTGATTCTGATTCGCTGCCTCTGATTCCCCATCTCTGATTCCGCACATCTGATTCCCTGCCTCTGATTCCCCACCTCTGATTCCCCATATCTGATTTCCCGCCTCTGTTTCCCCGCCTCTGATTCCCCGCCTCTGTTTCCCCATATCTAATTCCCAACCTCTGATGCCCCAACTCTGATTCCCTGCCTCTGATTCCCCGCGTTCTATTCCCTGCCTCTGATTCCCCGCCTGTGATTCCCCATCTCTGATTCACCACCTCTGATTCCCCACCTCTGACTCCCCATATCTAATTCCCCGCCTCTGTTTGCCCGCCTCTGATTCCCCGCCTCTGTTTCCCCATATCTGATTCCCCGCCTCTGAATCCCCAACTCTGATTCCCTGCCTCTGATTCCCCAGCTCTGATTCCCCGCCTTTGATTCGCCCCGTCTGATTCCCAGCCTCTGAATCCCCGTGTCTGATTTCCTGCCTCTGATTCCCCGCCTCTGATTCCCCATCTCTGATTCACAGCCTCTGATTCCCCACCTCTGATTCCCCATCTCGGATTCCGCACATCTGATTCCCTGCCTCTGATTCCCTGACTCTGATCCCCACCTCTGATTCCCAAGCTCTGATTCCCCGCCTCTGATTCCCCAACTCTGATTCCCCGCCTCTGATTCCCCAGCTCTGATTCCCCGCCTCTGATTCCCCGTGTTTGATTCCCTGCCTCTGATTCCCCGCCTCTGATTCCCCATCTCTGATTCACCGCCTTTGATTCGCCACCTCTGATTCCCCATATCTGATTCCTCGCCTCTGTTTCCCCGCCTCTGATTTCCCGCCTATGATTCCCCATATCTCATTCCCCGCCTCTGATTCCCCATCTCTGATTCCCGGACTCTGATTCCCGACCTCTGATTCCCAGCCTCTTATTCCCGGCATCTGATTCCGGCCTCTGATTCCCGGCCTCTGATTCCCTGCTTCTGATTCTGATTCCCTGCCTTTGATTCCCCATCTCTGATTCCGAACATCTGATTCCCTGCCTCTGATTCCCTGCCTCTGATTCCCCGCCTCTGATTCCCCGCCTCTGATTCCCTGCCTCTGATTCCCAACCTCTGATTCCCCACCTTCTGATTCCCCGTGTTTGATTCCCCGTCTCTGTTTCCCCGCCTCTGATTCCCCGCCTCTGATTCCCCAACTCTAATTCCCCGCCCCTGTTTCCCCATATCTGATTCCCTGCCTCTGATTCCCCAACTTTGATTCCCAGCCTCTGATTCCCCAGCTCTGATTCCCCGCCTCTGATTCCCCGTGTTTGATTCCCTGCCTCTGATTCCCGTCCTCTGATTTCCCATCTCTGAATCACCGCCTTTGATTCGCCACCTCTGATTCCCCATATCTGATTCCCCGCCTCTGTTTCCCCGCCTCTGATTCCCCGCCTCTGATTCCCCATATCTCATTCCCCGCCTCTGAATCCCCACCTCTGATTCCCGGCCTCTTATTCCCGGCATCTGATTCCGGCCTCTGATTCCCGGCCTCTGATTCCCTGCTTCTGATTCTGATTCCCTGCCTTTGATTCCCCATCTCTGATTCCGCACATCTGATTCCCTGACTCTGATTCCCCATCTCTGATTCCCCATATCTGATTCCCCGCCTCTGTTTCCCCGCCTCTGATTCCACGCCTCTGTTTCCCAATATCTAAGTCCCCGCCTCTGATTCCCCAACTCTGATTCCCCACCTCTGATTCCCCAGCTCTGATTCCCCGCCTCTGATTCCCCGCATCTGATTCCCTGCATCTGATTCCAAGCCTCTGATTCCCTGCCTCTGATTCCCAACCTCTGATTCCCCACCTCTGATTCCCCATATCTGATTCCCAGCCTCTGTTTCCCCACCTCTGATTCCCCGCCTCTGATTCCCCATATGTGATTCCCGGCCTCTGATTCCCCGCCTCTGATTCCCCGCCTCTGATTCCCTGCCTCTGATTCCCCATCTCCGATTCCGCACATCTGAATCCCTGCCTCTGATTCCCCGCCTCTGATTCCACGCCTCTGATTCCCTGCCTCTGATTCCCAACCTCTGATTCCCCACCTCTGATTCCCCGTGTTTGATTCCCCGCCTCTGTTTCCCCACCTCTGATTCCCCGCCTCTGATTCCCCAACTCTAATTCCCCGCCTCTGATTCCCCATATCTGATTCCCCGCCTCTGTTTCCCCGCCTCTGATTCCCCGCCCCTGTTTCCCCATATCTGATTCCCTGCCTCTGATTCCACAACTTTGATTCCCAGCCTCTGATTCCCCCAGCTCTGATTCCCCGCCTCTGATTCCCCGTGTTTGATTCCCTGCCTCTGATTCCCCGCCTCTGATTCCCCATCTCTGATTCACCGCCTTTGATTCGCCACCTCTGATTCCCCATATCTGATTCCCCACCTCTGTTTCCCCGCCTCTGATTCCCCGCCTCTGATTCTCCATATCTCATTCCCCGCCTCTGAATCCCCACCTCTGATTCCCGGCCTCTTATTCCCAGCATCTGATTCCAGGCCTCTGATTCCCGGCCTCTGACTCCCCGCTTCTGATTCTGATTCCCTGCCTCTGATTCCCCATCTCTGATTCCGCACATCTGATTACCTGCCTCTGATTCCCCACCTCTGATTCCCCATATCTGATTCCCCGCCTCTGTTTCCAAGCCTCTGATTCCCCGCCTCTGATTCCCCATATCTGATTCCCCGCCTCTGTTTCCACGCCTCTAATTCCCCGCCTCTGATTCCCCATATCTGATTCCCCGCCTCTGTTTCCCCGCCTCTGATTCCCCGCCCCTGTTTCCCCATATCTGATTCCCTGACTCTGATTCCCCAACTTTGATTCCCAGCCTCTGATTCCCCAGCTCTGATTCCCCGCCTCTGATTCCCCGTGTTTGATTCCCTGCCTCTGATTCCCCGCCTCTGATTCCCCATCTCTGATTCACCGCCTTTGATTCGCCACCTCTGATTCCCCATATCTGATTCCCCACCTCTGTTTCCCCGCCTCTGATTACCCGCCTCTGATTCTCCATATCTCATTCCCCGCCTCTGACTCCCCATCTCTGATTCCCGGACTCTGATTCCCCACCTCTGATTCCCGGCCTCTTATTCCCAGCATCTCATTCCAGGCCTCTGATTCCCGGCCTCTGACTCCCCGCTTCTGATTCTGATTCCCTGCCTCTGATTCCCCATCTCTGATTCCGCACGTCTGATTACCTGCCTCTGATTCCCCACGTCTGATTCCCCATATCTGATTCCCCGCCTCTGTTTCCACACCTCTGATTCCCCGCCTCTGTTTCCCCATATCTAATTCCCCACCTCTGATGCCCCAACTCTGATTCCCCGCCTCTGATTCCACAGCTCTGATTCCCCGCCTCTGATTCCCCGCATCCGATTCCCCATATCTGATTCCCCGCCTCTGTTTCCCCGCCCCTGATTCCCCGCCTCTGTTTCCCCATATCTGATTATCCGCCTCTGATTCCCAACTATGATTCCCCGCCTCTGAATCCCCACGTCTGATTCCCTGCCTCTGCTTCCCCGCCTCTGATTCCCCAGCTCTGATTCCCCGCCTCTGATTCCCCGTGTTTGATTCCCTGCCTCTGATTCCCAACCTCTGATTCCACACCTCTGATTCCCCATATCTGATTCCCCGCCTCTGTTTCGCCGCCTCTGATTCCCTGCCTCTGATTCCCAACCTCTGATTCCACACCTCTGATTCCCCATATCTGATTCCCCGCCTCTGTTTCGCCGCCTCTGATTCCCTGCCTCTGATTCCCAACCTCTGATTCCACACCTCTGATTCCCCATATCTGATTCCCCGCCTCTGTTTCCCCGCCTCTGATTCCCTGCCCTTGTTTCCCCATATCTGATTCCCTGCCTCTGATTCCCCAACTCTGATTCCCCGCCTCTGATTCCCCAGCTCTGATTCCCCGCCCCTGATTTCCCGTGTTTGATTCCCTGCCTCTGATTCCCAGACTCTGATTCCCCATCTCTGATTCACCGCCTTTGATTCGCCACCTCTGATTCCACATATCTGATTCCCCACCTCTGTTTACCCGCCTCTGATTCCCCGCCTCTGATTCTACATATCTCATTTTCCGCCTCTGAATCCCCATCTCTGATTCCCGGACTCTGATTCCCCACCTCTGATTCCCGGCCTCTTATTCCCAGCATCTGATTCCCGGCCTCTGATTCCCGGCCTCTGATTCCCCGCTTCTGATTCTGATTCGCTGCCTCTGATTCCCCATCTCTGATTCCGCACATCTGATTCCCTGCCTCTGATTCCCCACCTCTGATTCCCCATATCTGATTTCCCGCCTCTGTTTCCCCGCCTCTGATTCCCTGCCTCTGTTTCCCCATATCTAATTCCCAACCTCTGATGTCCCAACTCTGATTCCCTGCCTCTGATTCCCCGCGTTCTATTCCCTGCCTCTGATTCCCCGCCTGTGATTCCCCATCTCTGATTCACCACCTCTGATTCCCCACCTCTGATTCCCCATATCTAATTCCCCGCCTCTGTTTGCCCGCCTCTGATTCCCCGCCTCTGTTTCCCCATATCTGATTCCCCGCCTCTGAATCCCCAACTCTGATTCCCTGCCTCTGATTCCCCAGCTCTGATTCCCCGCCTTTGATTCCCCCCGTCTGATTCCCAGCCTCTGAATCCCCGTGTCTGATTTCCTGCCTCTGATTCCCCGCCTCTGATTCCCCATCTCTGATTCACAGCCTCTGATTCCCCACCTCTGATTCCCCATCTCGGATTCCGCACATCTGATTCCCTGCCTCTGATTCCCTGACTCTGATCCCCACCTCTGATTCCCAAGCTCTGATTCCCCGCCTCTGATTCCCCAACTCTGATTCCCCGCCTCTGATTCCCCATCTCTGATTCACCGCCTTTGATTCGCCACCTCTGATTCCCCATATCTGATTCCTCGCCTCTGTTTCCCCGCCTCTGATTCCCCGCCTCTGATTCCCCATATCTCATTCCCCGCCTCTGATTCCCCATCTCTGATTCCCGGACTCTGATTCCCCACCTCTGATTCCCAGCCTCTTATTCCCGGCATCTGATTCCGGCCTCTGATTCCCGGCCTCTGATTCCCTGCTTCTGATTCTGATTCCCTGCCTTTGATTCCCCATCTCTGATTCCGAACATCTGATTCCCTGCCTCTGATTCCCCATCTCTGATTCCCCATATCTGATTCCCCGCCTCTGTTTCCCCGCCTCTGATTCCCCGCCTCTGTTTCCCAATATCTAAGTCCCCGCCTCTGATTCCCCAACTCTGATTCCCCACCTCTGATTCCCCAGCTCTGATTCCCCGCCTCTGATTCCCTGCATCTGATTCCCTGCATCTGATTCCAAGCCTCTGATTCCCTGCCTCTGATTCACAACCTCTGATTCCCCACCTCTGATTCCCCATATCTGATTCCCCATATCTGATTCCCGGACTCTGATTCCCCGCCTCTGATTCCCTGCCTCTGATTCCCCATCTCCGATTCCGCACATCTGATTCCCTGCCTCTGATTCCCCGCCTCTGATTCCCCGCCTCTGATTCCCTGCCTCTGATTCCCAACCTCTGATTCCCCACCACTGATTCCCCGTGTTTGAATCCCCGCCTCTGTTTCCCCGCCTCTGATTCCCCGCCTCTGATTCCCCAACTCTAATTCCCCGCCTCTGATTCCCCATATCTGATTCCCGCCTCTGTTTCCCCGCCTCTGATTCCCCGCCCCTGTTTCCCCATATCTGATTCCCTGCCTCTGATTCCCCAACTTTGATTCCCAGCCTCTGATTCCCCAGCTCTGATTCCCCGCCTCTGATTCCCCATGTTTGATTCCCTGCCTCTGATTCCCGGCCTCTGATTCCCCATCTCTGATTCACCGCCTTTGATTCGCCACCTCTGATTCCCCATATCTGATTCCCCGCCTCTGTTTCCCCGCCTCTGATTCCCCGCCTCTGATTCCCCATATCTCATTCCCCGCCTCTGAATCCCCATCTCTGATTCCCGGACTCTGATTCCCCACCTCTGATTCCCGGCCTCTTATTCCCGGCATCTGATTCCGGCCTCTGATTCCCGGCCTCTGATTCCCTGCTTCTGATTCTGATTCCCTGCCTTTGATTCCCCATCTCTGATTCCGCACATCTGATTCCCTGCCTCTGATTCCCCATCTCTGATTCCCCATATCTGATTCCCCGCCTCTGTTTCCCCGCCTCTGATTCCACGCCTCTGTTTCCCAACATCTAAGTCCCCGCCTCTGATTCCCCAACTCTGATTCCCCACCTCTGATTCCCCAGCTCTGATTCCCCGCCTCTGATTCCCCGCATCTGATTCCCTGCATCTGATTCCAAGCCTCTGATTCCCTGCCTCTGATTCCCAACCTCTGATTCCCCACCTCTGATTCCCCATATCTGATTCCCAGCCTCTGTTTCCCCGCCTCTGATTCCCCGCCTCTGTTTCCCCATATCTGATTCCCCGCCTCTGAATCCCCAACTCTGATTCCCTGCCTCTGATTCCCCAGCTTCATTCCCCGCCTTTGATTCCCCCCGTCTGATTCCCAGCCTCTGAATCCCCGTGTCTGATAACCTGCCTCTGATTCCCCACCTCTGATTCCCCATCTCTGATTCCGCACATCCGATTCCCTGCCTCTGATTCCCCGACTCTGATTCCCCACCTCTGATTCCCCAGCTCTGATTCCCCGCCTCTGATTCCCCAACTCTGATTCCCCGCCTCTGATTCCCCAGCTCTGATTCCCCGCCTCTGATTCCCCGTGTTTGATCCCCTGCCTCTGATTCCCCAGCTCTGATTCCCCATCTCTGATTCACCGCCTTTGATTCGCCACCTCTGATTCCCCATATCTGATTCCTCGCCACTGTTTCCCCGCCTCTGATTCCCCGCCTCTGATTCCCCATATCTCATTCCCCGCCTCTGATTCCCCATCTCTGATTCCCGGACTCTGATTCCCCACCTCTGATTCCCGACTTCTTATTCCCGGCATCTGATTCCGGCCTCTGATTCCCGGCCTCTGATTCCCTGCTTCTGATTCTGATTCCCTGCCTCTGATTCCCCATTTCTGATTCCGCACATCTAATTCCCCGCCTCTGATTCCCCACCTCTGATTCCCCATATCTGAATCCCCGTCTCTGATTCCCCGCCTCTGTTTCCCCATATCTAAGTCCCCGCCTCTGATTCCCCAACTTTGATTCCCCACCTCTGATTCCCCAGCTCTGATTCCCCGCCTCTGATTCCCCACATCTGATTCCCCATACCTGATTCCCAGCCTCTGTTTCCCCGCCTCTGATTCCCCGCTTCTGTTTCCCCATATCTGATTCCCGGCCTCTGATTCCCCGCCTCTGATTCCCCGCCTCTGATTCCCTGCCTCTGATTCCCCATCTCCGATTCCGCACATCTGATTCCCTGCCTCTCATTCCCCGCCTCTGATTCCCCGTGTTTGATGCCCTGCCTCTGTTTCCCCGCCTCTGATTCCCCGCCTCTGATTCCCCAACTCTAATTCCCCGCCTCTGATTCCCCATATCTGATTCCCCGCCTCTGTTTCCCCGCCTCTGATTCCCCGCCCCTGTTTCCCCATATCTTATTCCCTGCCTCTGATTCCCCAACTTTGATTCCCAGACTCTGATTCCCCAGCTCTGATTACCCGCCTCTGATTCCCGGTTCTGATTCCCTGCATCTGATTCCAAGCCTCTGATCCCCTGCCTCTGATTCCCAACCTCTGATCCCCACCTCTGATTCCCGATATCTGATTCCCAGCCTCTGTTTCCCCGCCTCTGATTCCCCGCCTCTGTTTCCCCATATCTGATTCCCGGCCTCTGATTCCCCGCCTCTGATTCCCTGCCTCTGATTCCCCATCACCGATTCCGCACATCTGATTCCCTGCCTCTGATTCCCCGCCTCTGATTCCCCGCCGCTGATTCCCTGCCTCTGATTTCCAACCTCTGATTCCCCACCTCTGATTCCCCGTGTTTGATTCCCCGCCTCTGTTTCCCCACCACTGATTCCCCGCATCTGATTCCCCAACTCTAATTCCCCGCCACTGATTCCCCGCATCTGATTCCCCAACTCTAATTCCCCGCCTCTGATTCCCCATATCTGATTCCCCGCCTCTGTTTCCCCGCCTCTGATTCCCCGCCCCTGTTTCCCCATATCTGATTCCCTGACTCTGATTCCCCAACTTTGATTCCCAGCCTCTGATTCCCCGCCTCTGATTTCCCGCCTCTGTTTCCCCATATCTGATTCCCGGACTCGGATTCCCCGCCTCTGATTCCCTGCCTCTGATTCCCCATCTCCGATTCCGCACATCTGATTCCCTGCCTCTGATTCCCCGCCTCTGATTCCCCGCCTCTGATTCCCTGCCTCTGATTCCCAACCTCTGATTCCCCACCTCTGATTCCCCGTGTTTGATTCCCTGTCTCTGTTTCCCCGCCTCTGATTCCCCGCCTCTGATTCCCCAACTCTAATTCCCCGCCTCTGATTCCCCATATCTGATTCCCCTCCTCTGTTTCCCTGCCTCGATTCCCCGCCCCTGTTTCCCCATATCTGATTCCCTGCCTCTGATTCCCCAACTTTGATTCCCAGCCTCTGATTCCCCAGCTCTGATTCCCCGCCTCTGATTCCCCATGTTTGATTCCCTGCCTCTGATTCCCGTCCTCTGATTCCCCATCTCTGAATCACCGCCTTTGATTCGCCACCTCTGATTCCCCATATCTGATTCCCCGCCTCTGTTTCCCCGCCTCTGATTCCCCGCCTCTGATTCCCCATATCTCATTCCCCGCCTCTGAATCCCCACCTCTGATTCCCGGCCTCTTTTTCCCGGCATCTGATTCCGGCCTCTGATTCCCGGCCTCTGATTCCCTGCTTCTGATTCTGATTCCCTGCCTTTGATTCCCCATCTCTGATTCCGCACATCTGATTCCCTGCCTCTGATGCCCCATCTCTGATTCCCCATATCTGATTCCCCGCCTCTGTTTCCCCACCTCTGATTCCACGCCTCTGTTTCCCAATATCTAAGTCCCCGCCTCTGATTCCCCAACTCTGATTCCCCACCTCTGATTCCCCAGCTCTGATTCCCCGCCTCTGATTCCCCGCATCTGATTCCCTGCATCTGATTCCAAGCCTCTGATTCCCTGCCTCTGATTCCCAACCTCTGATTCTACACCTCTGATTCCCCATATCTGATTCCCAGCCTCTGTTTCCCCACCTCTGATTCCCCGCCTCTGATTCCCCATATCTGATTCCCGGCCTCTGATTCCCCGCCTCTGATTCCCCGCCTCTGATTCCCTGCCTCTGATTCCCCATCTCCGATTCCGCACATCTGGATCCCTGCCTCTGATTCCCCGCCTCTGATTCCCCGCCTCTGATTCCCTGCCTCTGATTCCCAACCTCTGATTCCCCACCTCTGATTCCCCGTGTTTGATTCCCCGCCTCTGTTTCCCCACCTCTGATTCCCCGCCTCTGATTCCCCAACTCTAATTCCCCGCCTCTGATTCCCCATATCTGATTCCCCGCCTCTGTTTCCCCGCCTCTGATTCCCCGCCCCTGTTTCCCCATATCTGATTCCCTGCCTCTGATTCCACAACTTTGATTCCCAGCCTCTGATTCCCCCAGCTCTGATTCCCCGCCTCTGATTCCCCGTGTTTGATTCCCTGCCTCTGATTCCCCGCCTCTGATTCCCCATCTCTGATTCACCGCCTTTGATTCGCCACCTCTGATTCCCCATATCTGATTCCCCACCTCTGTTTCCCCGCCTCTGATTCCCCGCCTCTGATTCTCCATATCTCATTCCCCGCCTCTGAATCCCCATCTCTGACTCCCGGACTCTGATTCCCCACCTCTGATTCCCGGCCTCTTATTCCCAGCATCTGATTCCAGGCCTCTGATTCCCGGCCTCTGACTCCCCGCTTCTGATTCTGATTCCCTGCCTCTGATTCCCCATCTCTGATTCCGCACATCTGATTACCTGCCTCTGATTCCCCACCTCTGATTCCCCATATCTGATTCCCCGCCTCTGTTTCCAAGCCTCTGATTCCCCGCCTCTGATTCCCCATATCTGATTCCCCGCCTCTGTTTCCACGCCTCTAATTCCCCGCCTCTGATTCCCCATATCTGATTCCCCGCCTCTGATTCCCCATATCTCATTCCCCGCCTCTGAATCCCCATCTCTGATTCCCGGCCTCTTATTCCCGGCATCTGATTCCGGCCTCTGATTCCCGGCCTCTGATTCCCTGCTTCTGATTCTGATTCCCTGCCTCTGATTCCCCATCTCTGATTCCGCACATCTGATTCCCTGCCTCTGATTCCCCACCTCTGATTCCCCATATCTGATTCCCCGCCTCTGTTTCCCCGCCTCTGATTTCCCGCCTCTGTTTCCCAATATCTAAGTCCCCGCCTCTGATTCCCCAACTCTGATTCCCCACCTCTGATTCCCCAGCTCTGATTCCCCGCCTCTGATTCCCCGCATCTGATTCCCTGCATCTGATTCCAAGCCTCTGATTCCCTGCCTCTGATTCCCAACCTCTGATTCCCCACCTCTGATTCCCCATATCTGATTCCCCGCCTCTGTTTCCCCGCCTCTGATTCCCCACCTCTGTTTCCCCATATCTGATTCCCGGCCTCTTATTCCCCGCCTCTGATTCCCCACCTCTGATTCCCTACCTCTGATTCCCCATCTCCGATTCCGCACATCTGATTCCCTGCCTCTGATTCCCCGCCTCTGATTCCCTGCCTCTGATTCCGAACCTCTGATTCCCCACCTCTGATTCCCCATATCTGATTCCCCGCCTCTGTTTCCCCGCCTCTGATTCCCCTCCTCTGATTCCCCAACTCTAATTCCCCGCCTCTGATTCCCCAGCTCTGATTCCCCGTGTTTGATTCCCTGCCTCTGATTCCCTGCCCTGATTCCCCATCTCTGTTTCACCGCCTTTGATTCGCCACCTCTGATTCCCCATATCTGATTCCCCGCCTCTGTTTCGCCGCCTCTGATTCCCTGCCTCTGATTCCCAACCTCTGATTCCACACCTCTGATTCCCCATATCTGATTCCCCGCCTCTGTTTCCCCGCCTCTGATTCCCTGCCCTTGTTTCCCCATATCTGATTCCCTGCCTCTGATTCCCCAACTCTGATTCCCCGCCTCTGATTCCCCAGCTCTGATTCCCCGCCCCTGATTTCCCGTGTTTGATTCGCTGCCTCTGATTCCCAGCCTCTGATTCCCCATCTCTGATTCACCGCCTTTGATTCGCCACCTCTGATTCCACATATCTGATTCCCCACCTCTGTTTCCCCGCCTCTGATTCCCCGCCTCTGATTCTACATATCTCATTTTCCGCCTCTGAATCCCCATCTCTGATTCCCGGACTCTGATTCCCCACCTCTGATTCCCGGCCTCTTATTCCCAGCATCTGATTCCCGGCCTCTGATTCCCGGCCTCTGATTCCCCGCTTCTGATTCTGATTCGCTGCCTCTGATTCCCCATCTCTGATTCCGCACATCTGATTCCCTGCCTCTGATTCCCCACCTCTGATTCCCCATATCTGATTTCCCGCCTCTGTTTCCCCGCCTCTGATTCCCCGCCTCTGTTTCCCCATATCTAATTCCCAACCTCTGATGCCCCAACTCTGATTCCCTGCCTCTGATTCCCCGCGTTCTATTCCCTGCCTCTGATTCCCCGCCTGTGATTCCACATCTCTGATTCACCACCTCTGATTCCCCACCTCTGATTCCCCATATCTAATTCCCCGCCTCTGTTTGCCCGCCTCTGATTCCCCGCCTCTGTTTCCCCATATCTGATTCCCCGCCTCTGAATCCCCAACTCTGATTCCCTGCCTCTGATTCCCCAGCTCTGATTCCCCGCCTTTGATTCCCCCCGTCTGATTCCCAGCCTCTGAATCCCCGTGTCTGATTTCCTGCCTCTGATTCCCCGCCTCTGATTCCCCATCTCTGATTCACAGCCTCTGATTCCCCACCTCTGATTCCCCATCTCGGATTCCGCACATCTGATTCCCTGCCTCTGATTCCCTGACTCTGATCCCCACCTCTGATTCCCAAGCTCTGATTCCCCGCCTCTGATTCCCCAACTCTGATTCCCCGCCTCTGATTCCCCAGCTCTGATTCCCCGCCTCTGATTCCCCGTGTTTGATTCCCTGCCTCTGATTCCCCGCCTCTGATTCCCCATCTCTGATTCACCGCCTTTGATTCGCCACCTCTGATTCCCCATATCTGATTCCTCGCCTCTGTTTCCCCGCCTCTGATTCCCCGCCTCTGATTCCCCATATCTCATTCCCCGCCTCTGATTCCCCATCTCTGATTCCCGGACTCTGATTCCCCACCTCTGATTCCCAGCCTCTTATTCCCGGCATCTGATTCCGGCCTCTGATTCCCGGCCTCTGATTCCCTGCTTCTGATTCTGATTCCCTGCCTTTGATTCCCCATCTCTGATTCCGAACATCTGATTCCCTGCCTCTGATTCCCCATCTCTGATTCCCCATATCTGATTCCCCGCCTCTGTTTCCCCGCCTCTGATTCCCCGCCTCTGTTTCCCAATATCTAAGTCCCCGCCTCTGATTCCCCAACTCTGATTCCCCACCTCTGATTCCCCAGCTCTGATTCCCCGCCTCTGATTCCCTGCATCTGATTCCCTGCATCTGATTCCAAGCCTCTGATTCCCTGCCTCTGATTCACAACCTCTGATTCCCCACCTCTGATTCCCCATATCTGATTCGCAGCCTCTGTTTCCCCGCCTCTGATTCCCCGCCTCTGTTTCCCCATATCTGATTCCCGGACTCTGATTCCCCGCCTCTGATTCCCTGCCTCTGATTCCCCATCTCCGATTCCGCACATCTGATTCCCTGCCTCTGATTCCCCGCCTCTGATTCCCCGCCTCTGATTCCCTGCCTCTGATTCCCAACCTCTGATTCCCCACCACTGATTCCCCGTGTTTGATTCCCCGCCTCTGTTTCCCCGCCTCTGATTCCCCGCCTCTGATTCCCCAACTCTAATTCCCCGCCTCTGATTCCCCATATCTGATTCCCGCCTCTGTTTCCCCGCCTCTGATTCCCCGCCCCTGTTTCCCCATATCTGATTCCCTGCCTCTGACTCCCCAACTTTGATTCCCAGCCTCTGATTCCCCAGCTCTGATTCCCCGCCTCTGATTCCCCATGTTTGATTCCCTGCCTCTGATTCCCGGCCTCTGATTCCCCATCTCTGATTCACCGCCTTTGATTCGCCACCTCTGATTCCCCATATCTGATTCCCCGCCTCTGTTTCCCCGCCTCTGATTCCCCGCCTCTGATTCCCCATATCTCATTCCCCGCCTCTGAATCCCCATCTCTGATTCCCGGACTCTGATTCCCCACCTCTGATTCCCGGCCTCTTATTCCCGGCATCTGATTCCGGCCTCTGATTCCCGGCCTCTGATTCCCTGCTTCTGATTCTGATTCCCTGCCTTTGATTCCCCATCTCTGATTCCGCACATCTGATTCCCTGCCTCTGATTCCCCATCTCTGATTCCCCATATCTGATTCCCCGCCTCTGTTTCCCCGCCTCTGATTCCACGCCTCTGTTTCCCAACATCTAAGTCCCCGCCTCTGATTCCCCAACTCTGATTCCCCACCTCTGATTCCCCAGCTCTGATTCCCCGCCTCTGATTCCCCGCATCTGATTCCCTGCATCTGATTCCAAGCCTCTGATTCCCTGCCTCTGATTCCCAACCTCTGATTCCCCACCTCTGATTCACCATATCTGATTCCCAGCCTCTGTTTCCCCGCCTCTGATTCCCCGCCTCTGTTTCCCCATATCTGATTCCCCGCCTCTGAATCCCCAACTCTGATTCCCTGCCTCTGATTCCCCAGCTTCATTCCCCGCCTTTGATTCCCCCCGTCTGATTCCCAGCCTCTGAATCCCCGTGTCTGATAACCTGCCTCTGATTCCCCGCCTCTGATTCCCCATCTCAGATTCACCGCCTCTGATTCCCCACCTCTGATTCCCCATCTCTGATTCCGCACATCCGATTCCCTGCCTCTGATTCCCCGACTCTGATTCCCCACCTCTGATTCCCCAGCTCTGATTCCCCGCCTCTGATTCCCCAACTCTGATTCCCCGCCTCTGATTCCCCAGCTCTGATTCCCCGCCTCTGATTCCCCGTGTTTGATCCCCTGCCTCTGATTCCCCAGCTCTGATTCCCCATCTCTGATTCACCGCCTTTGATTCGCCACCTCTGATTCCCCATATCTGATTCCTCGCCACTGTTTCCCCGCCTCTGATTCCCCGCCTCTGATTCCCCATATCTCATTCCCCGCCTCTGATTCCCCATCTCTGATTCCCGGACTCTGATTCCCCACCTCTGATTCCCGACCTCTTATTCCCGGCATCTGATTCCGGCCTCTGATTCCCGGCCTCTGATTCCCTGCTTCTGATTCTGATTCCCTGCCTCTGATTCCCCATTTCTGATTCCGCACATCTAATTCCCTGCCTCTGATTCCCCACCTCTGATTCCCCATATCTGAATCCCCGTCTCTGATTCCCCGCCTCTGTTTCCCCATATCTAAGTCCCCGCCTCTGATTCCCCAACTTTGATTCCCCACCTCTGATTCCCCAGCTCTGATTCCCCGCCTCTGATTCCCCACATCTGATTCCCCATACCTGATTCCCAGCCTCTGTTTCCCCGCCTCTGATTCCCCGCTTCTGTTTCCCCATATCTGATTCCCGGCCTCTGATTCCCCGCCTCTGATTCCCCGCCTCTGATTCCCTGCCTCTGATTCCCCATCTCCGATTCCGCACATCTGATTCCCTGCCTCTCATTCCCCGCCTCTGATTCCCCGTGTTTGATGCCCCGCCTCTGTTTCCCCGCCTCTGATTCCCCGCCTCTGATTCCCCAACTCTAATTCCCCGCCTCTGATTCCCCATATCTGATTCCCCGCCTCTGTTTCCCCGCCTCTGATTCCCCGCCCCTGTTTCCCCATATCTTATTCCCTGCCTCTGATTCCCCAACTTTGATTCCCAGACTCTGATTCCCCAGCTCTGATTACCCGCCTCTGATTCCCGGCATCTGATTCCCTGCATCTGATTCCAAGCCTCTGATCCCCTGCCTCTGATTCCCAACCTCTGATCCCCACCTCTGATTCCCGATATCTGATTCCCCGCCTCTGTTTCCCCGCCTCTGATTCCCCGCCCCTGTTTCCCCATATCTTATTCCCTGCCTCTGATTCCCCAACTTTGATTCCCAGCCTCTGATTCCCCAGCTCTGATTCCCCGCCTCTGATTCCCCGTGTTTGATTCCCTGCCTCTGATTTCCGTCCTCTGATTCCCCATCTCTGAATCACCGCCTTTGATTCGCCACCTCTGATTCCCCATATCTGATTCCCCGCCTCTGTTTCCCCGCCTCTGATTCCCCGCCTCTGATTCCCCATATCTCATTCCCCGCCTCTGAATCCCCACCTCTGATTCCCGGCCTCTTTTTCCCGGCATCTGATTCCGGCCTCTGATTCCCGGCCTCTGATTCCCTGCTTCTGATTCTGATTCCCTGCCTTTGATTCCCCATCTCTGATTCCGCACATCTGATTCCCTGCCTCTGATGCCCCATCTCTGATTCCCCATATCTGATTCCCCGCCTCTGTTTCCCCACCTCTGATTCCACGCCTCTGTTTCCCAATATCTAAGTCCCCGCCTCTGATTCCCCAACTCTGATTCCCCACCTCTGATTCCCCAGCTCTGATTCCCCGCCTCTGATTCCCCGCATCTGATTCCCTGCATCTGATTCCAAGCCTCTGATTCCCTGCCTCTGATTCCCAACCTCTGATTCCCCACCTCTGATTCCCCATATCTGATTCCCAGCCTCTGTTTCCCCACCTCTGATTCCCCGCCTCTGATTCCCCATATCTGATTCCCGGCCTCTGATTCCCCGCCTCTGATTCCCCGCCTCTGATTCCCTGCCTCTGATTCCCCATCTCCGATTCCGCACATCTGGATCCCTGCCTCTGATTCCCCGCCTCTGATTCCCCGCCTCTGATTCCCTGCCTCTGATTCCCAACCTCTGATTCCCCACCTCTGATTCCCCGTGTTTGATTCCCCGCCTCTGTTTCCCCACCTCTGATTCCCCGCCTCTGATTCCCCAACTCTAATTCCCCGCCTCTGATTCCCCATATCTGATTCCCCGCCTCTGTTTCCCCGCCTCTGATTCCCCGCCCCTGTTTCCCCATATCTGATTCCCTGCCTCTGATTCCACAACTTTGATTCCCAGCCTCTGATTCCCCCAGCTCTGATTCCCCGCCTCTGATTCCCCGTGTTTGATTCCCTGCCTCTGATTCCCCGCCTCTGATTCCCCATCTCTGATTCACCGCCTTTGATTCGCCACCTCTGATTCCCCATATCTGATTCCCCACCTCTGTTTCCCCGCCTCTGATTCCCCGCCTCTGATTCTCCATATCTCATTCCCCGCCTCTGAATCCCCATCTCTGACTCCCGGACTCTGATTCCCCACCTCTGATTCCCGGCCTCTTATTCCCAGCATCTGATTCCAGGCCTCTGATTCCCGGCCTCTGACTCCCCGCTTCTGATTCTGATTCCCTGCCTCTGATTCCCCATCTCTGATTCCGCACATCTGATTCCCTGCCTCTGATTCCCCACCTCTGATTCCCCATATCTGATTCCCCGCCTCTGTTTCCAAGCCTCTGATTCCCCGCCTCTGATTCCCCATATCTGATTCCCCGCCTCTGTTTCCACGCCTCTAATTCCCCGCCTCTGATTCCCCATATCTGATTCCCCGCCTCTGATTCCCCATATCTCATTCCCCGCCTCTGAATCCCCATCTCTGATTCCCGGCCTCTTATTCCCGGCATCTGATTCCGGCCTCTGATTCCCGGCCTCTGATTCCCTGCTTCTGATTCTGATTCCCTGCCTCTGATTCCCCATCTCTGATTCCGCACATCTGATTCCCTGCCTCTGATTCCCCACCTCTGATTCCCCATATCTGATTCCCCGCCTCTGTTTCCCCGCCTCTGATTTCCCGCCTCTGTTTCCCAATATCTAAGTCCCCGCCTCTGATTCCCCAACTCTGATTCCCCACCTCTGATTCCCCAGCTCTGATTCCCCGCCTCTGATTCCCCGCATCTGATTCCCTGCATCTGATTCCAAGCCTCTGATTCCCTGCCTCTGATTCCCAACCTCTGATTCCCCACCTCTGATTCCCCATATCTGATTCCCCGCCTCTGTTTCCCCGCCTCTGATTCCCCACCTCTGATTCCCTACCTCTGATTCCACATCTCCGATTCCGCACATCTGATTCCCTGCCTCTGATTCCCCGCCTCTGATTCCCTGCCTCTGATTCCGAACCTCTGATTCCCCACCTCTGATTCCCCATATCTGATTCCCCGCCTCTGTTTCCCCGCCTCTGATTCCCCTCCTCTGATTCCCCAACTCTAATTCCCCGCCTCGGATTCCCCAGCTCTGATTCCCCGTGTTTGATTCCCTGCCTCTGATTCCCTGCCCTGATTCCCCATCTCTGTTTCACCGCCTTTGATTCGCCACCTCTGATTCCCCATATCTGATTCCCCGCCTCTGTTTCGCCGCCTCTGATTCCCTGCCTCTGATTCCCAACCTCTGATTCCACACCTCTGATTCCCCATATCTGATTCCCCGCCTCTGTTTCCCCGCCTCTGATTCCCTGCCCTTGTTTCCCCATATCTGATTCCCTGCCTCTGATTCCCCAACTCTGATTCCCCGCCTCTGATTCCCCAGCTCTGATTCCCCGCCCCTGATTTCCCGTGTTTGATTCCCTGCCTCTGATTCCCAGCCTCTGATTCCCCATCTCTGATACACCGCCTTTGATTCGCCACCTCTGATTCCACATATCTGATTCCCCACCTCTGTTTCCCCGCCTCTGATTCCCCGCCTCTGATTCTACATATCTCATTTTCCGCCTCTGAATCCCCATCTCTGATTCCCGGACTCTGATTCCCCACCTCTGATTCCCGGCCTCTTATTCCCAGCATCTGATTCCCGGCCTCTGATTCCCGGCCTCTGATTCCCCGCTTCTGATTCTGATTCGCTGCCTCTGATTCCCCATCTCTGATTCCGCACATCTGATTCCCTGCCTCTGATTCCCCACCTCTGATTCCCCATATCTGATTTCCTGCCTCTGTTTCCCCGCCTCTGATTCCCCGCCTCTGTTTCCCCATATCTAATTCCCAACCTCTGATGCCCCAACTCTGATTCCCTGCCTCTGATTCCCCGCGTTCTATTCCCTGCCTCTGATTCCCCGCCTGTGATTCCCCATCTCTGATTCACCACCTCTGATTCCCCACCTCTGATTCCCCATATCTAATTCCCCGCCTCTGTTTGCCCGCCTCTGATTCCCCGCCTCTGTTTCCCCATATCTGATTCCCCGCCTCTGAATCCCCAACTCTGATTCCCTGCCTCTGATTCCCCAGCTCTGATTCCCCGCCTTTGATTCCCCCCGTCTGATTCCCAGCCTCTGAATCCCCGTGTCTGATTTCCTGCCTCTGATTCCCCGCCTCTGATTCCCCATCTCTGATTCACAGCCTCTGATTCCCCACCTCTGATTCCCCATCTCGGATTCCGCACATCTGATTCCCTGCCTCTGATTCCCTGACTCTGATCCCCACCTCTGATTCCCAAGCTCTGATTCCCCGCCTCTGATTCCCCAACTCTGATTCCCCGCCTCTGATTCCCCAGCTCTGATTCCCCGCCTCTGATTCCCCGTGTTTGATTCCCTGCCTCTGATTCCCCGCCTCTGATTCCCCATCTCTGATTCACCGCCTTTGATTCGCCACCTCTGATTCCCCATATCTGATTCCTCGCCTCTGTTTCCCCGCCTCTGATTCCCCGCCTCTGATTCCCCATATCTCATTCCCCGCCTCTGATTCCCCATCTCTGATTCCCGGACTCTGATTCCCCACCACTGATTCCCAGCCTCTTATTCCCGGCATCTGATTCCGGCCTCTGATTCCCGGCCTCTGATTCCCTGCTTCTGATTCTGATTCCCTGCCTTTGATTCCCCATCTCTGATTCCGAACATCTGATTCCCTGCCTCTGATTCCCCATCTCTGATTCCCCATATCTGATTCCCCGCCTCTGTTTCCCCGCCTCTGATTCCCCGCCTCTGTTTCCCAATATCTAAGTCCCCGCCTCTGATTCCCCAACTCTGATTCCCCACCTCTGATTCCCCAGCTCTGATTCCCCGCCTCTGATTCCCTGCATCTGATTCCCTGCATCTGATTCCAAGCCTCTGATTCCCTGCCTCTGATTCACAACCTCTGATTCCCCACCTCTGATTCCCCATATCTGATTCGCAGCCTCTGTTTCCCCGCCTCTGATTCCCCGCCTCTGTTTCCCCATATCTGATTCCCGGACTCTGATTCCCCGCCTCTGATTCCCTGCC
This sequence comes from Narcine bancroftii, assembly GCF_036971445.1. Classification (NCBI taxonomy): domain Eukaryota; kingdom Metazoa; phylum Chordata; class Chondrichthyes; order Torpediniformes; family Narcinidae; genus Narcine; species Narcine bancroftii. The sequence continues at coordinate 12,602,083 of NW_027211893.1, read as the reverse complement.
TCTGATTCCCCATCTCCGATTCCGCACATCTGATTCCCTGCCTCTGATTCCCCGCCTCTGATTCCCCGCCTCTGATTCCCTGCCTCTGATTCCAAACCTCTGATTCCCCACCACTGATTCCCCGTGTTTGATTCCCCGCCTCTGTTTCCCCGCCTCTGTTTCCCCGCCTCTGATTCCCCAACTCTAATTCCCCGCCTCTGATTCCCCATATCTGATTCCCGCCTCTGTTTCCCCGCCTCTGATTCCCCGCCCCTGTTTCCCCATATCTGATTCCCTGCCTCTGATTCCCCAACTTTGATTCCCAGCCTCTGATTCCCCAGCTCTGATTCCCCGCCTCTGATTCCCCATGTTTGATTCCCTGCCTCTGATTCCCGGCCTCTGATTCCCCATCTCTGATTCACCGCCTTTGATTCGCCACCTCTGATTCCCCATATCTGATTCCCCGCCTCTGTTTCCCCGCCTCTGATTCCCCGCCTCTGATTCCCCATATCTCATTCCCCGCCTCTGAATCCCCATCTCTGATTCCCGGACTCTGATTCCCCACCTCTGATTCCCGGCCTCTTATTCCCGGCATCTGATTCCGGCCTCTGATTCCCGGCCTCTGATTCCCTGCTTCTGATTCTGATTCCCTGCCTTTGATTCCCCATCTCTGATTCCGCACATCTGATTCCCTGCCTCTGATTCCCCATCTCTGATTCCCCATATCTGATTCCCCGCCTCTGTTTCCCCGCCTCTGATTCCACGCCTCTGTTTCCCAACATCTAAGTCCCCGCCTCTGATTCCCCAACTCTGATTCCCCACCTCTGATTCCCCAGCTCTGATTCCCCGCCTCTGATTCCCCGCATCTGATTCCCTGCATCTGATTCCAAGCCTCTGATTCCCTGCCTCTGATTCCCAACCTCTGATTCCCCACCTCTGATTCCCCATATCTGATTCCCAGCCTCTGTTTCCCCGCCTCTGATTCCCCGCCTCTGTTTCCCCATATCTGATTCCCCGCCTCTGAATCCCCAACTCTGATTCCCTGCCTCTGATTCCCCAGCTTCATTCCCCGCCTTTGATTCCCCCCGTCTGATTCCCAGCCTCTGAATCCCCGTGTCTGATAACCTGCCTCTGATTCCCCGCCTCTGATTCCCCATCTCAGATTCACCGCCTCTGATTCCCCACCTCTGATTCCCCATCTCTGATTCCGCACATCCGATTCCCTGCCTCTGATTCCCCGACTCTGATTCCCCACCTCTGATTCCCCAGCTCTGATTCCCCGCCTCTGATTCCCCAACTCTGATTCCCCGCCTCTGATTCCCCAGCTCTGATTCCCCGCCTCTGATTCCCCGTGTTTGATCCCCTGCCTCTGATTCCCCAGCTCTGATTCCCCATCTCTGATTCACCGCCTTTGATTCGCCACCTCTGATTCCCCATATCTGATTCCTCGCCACTGTTTCCCCGCCTCTGATTCCCCGCCTCTGATTCCGCATATCTCATTCCCCGCCTCTGATTCCCCATCTCTGATTCCCGGACTCTGATTCCCCACCTCTGATTCCCGACCTCTTATTCCCGGCATCTGATTCCGGCCTCTGATTCCCGGCCTCTGATTCCCTGCTTCTGATTCTGATTCCCTGCCTCTGATTCCCCATTTCTGATTCCGAACATCTAATTATCTGCCTCTGATTCCCCACCTCTGATTCCCCATATCTGAATCCCCGTCTCTGATTCCCCGCCTCTGTTTCCCCATATCTAAGTCCCCGCCTCTGATTCCCCAACTTTGATTCCCCACCTCTGATTCCCCAGCTCTGATTCCCCGCCTCTGATTCCCCACATCTGATTCCCCATACCTGATTCCCAGCCTCTGTTTCCACGCCTCTGATTCCCCGCTTCTGTTTCCCCATATCTGATTCCCGGCCTCTGATTCCCCGCCTCTGATTCCCCGCCTCTGATTCCCTGCCTCTGATTCCCCATCTCCGATTCCGCACATCTGATTCCCTGCCTCTCATTCCCCGCCTCTGATTCCCCGTGTTTGATGCCCCGCCTCTGTTTCCCCGCCTCTGATTCCCCGCCTCTGATTCCCCAACTCTAATTCCCCGCCTCTGATTCCCCATATCTGATTCCCCGCCTCTGTTTCCCCGCCTCTGATTCCCCGCCCCTGTTTCCCCATATCTTATTCCCTGCCTCTGATTCCCCAACTTTGATTCCCAGACTCTGATTCCCCAGCTCTGATTACCCGCCTCTGATTCCCGGCATCTGATTCCCTGCATCTGATTCCAAGCCTCTGATCCCCTGCCTCTGATTCCCAACCTCTGATCCCCACCTCTGATTCCCGATATCTGATTCCCAGCCTCTGTTTCCCCGCCTCTGATTCCCCGCCTCTGTTTCCCCATATCTGATTCCCGGCCTCTGATTCCCCGCCTCTGATTCCCCACCTCTGATTCCCCATCTCGGATTCCGCACATCTGATTCCCCGCCTCTGATTCCCCGCCTCTGATTCCCCATATCTCATTCCCCGCCTCTGATTCCCCATCTCTGATTCCCGGACTCTGATTCCCCACCTCTGATTCCCGACCTCTTATTCCCGGCATCTGATTCCGGCCTCTGATTCCCGGCCTCTGATTCCCTGCTTCTGATTCTGATTCCCTGCCTCTGATTCCCCATTTCTGATTCCGCACATCTAATTCCCTGCCTCTGATTCCCCACCTCTGATTCCCCATATCTGAATCCCCGTCTCTGATTCCCCGCCTCTGTTTCCCCATATCTAAGTCCCCGCCTCTGATTCCCCAACTTTGATTCCCCACCTCTGATTCCCCAGCTCTGATTCCCCGCCTCTGATTCCCCACATCTGATTCCCCATACCTGATTCCCAGCCTCTGTTTCCCCGCCTCTGATTCCCCGCTTCTGTTTCCCCATATCTGATTCCCGGCCTCTGATTCCCCGCCTCTGATTCCCCGCCTCTGATTCCGTGCCTCTGATTCCCCATCTCCGATTCCGCACATCTGATTCCCTGCCTCTCATTCCCCGCCTCTGATTCCCCGTGTTTGATGCCCCGCCTCTGTTTCCCCGCCTCTGATTCCCCGCCTCTGATTCCCCAACTCTAATTCCCCGCCTCTGATTCCCCATATCTGATTCCCCGCCTCTGTTTCCCCGCCTCTGATTCCCCGCCCCTGTTTCCCCATATCTTATTCCCTGCCTCTGATTCCCCAACTTTGATTCCCAGACTCTGATTCCCCAGCTCTGATTACCCGCCTCTGATTCCCGGCATCTGATTCCCTGCATCTGATTCCAAGCCTCTGATCCCCTGCCTCTGATTCCCAACCTCTGATCCCCACCTCTGATTCCCGATATCTGATTCCCAGCCTCTGTTTCCCCGCCTCTGATTCCCCGCCTCTGTTTCCCCATATCTGATTCCCGGCCTCTGATTCCCCGCCTCTGATTCCCTGCCTCTGATTCCCCATCACCGATTCCGCACATCTGATTCCCTGCCTCTGATTCCCCGCCTCTGATTCCCCGCCGCTGATTCCCTGCCTCTGATTTCCAACCTCTGATTCCCCACCTCTGATTCCCCGTGTTTGATTCCCCGCCTCTGTTTCCCCACCACTGATTCCCCGCATCTGATTCCCCAACTCTAATTCCCCGCCTCTGATTCCCCATATCTGATTCCCCGCCTCTGTTTCCCCGCCTCTGATTCCCCGCCCCTGTTTCCCCATATCTGATTCCCTGACTCTGATTCCCCAACTTTGATTCCCAGCCTCTGATTCCCCGCCTCTGATTCCCCGCCTCTGTTTCCCCATATCTGATTCCCGGACTCTGATTCCCCGCCTCTGATTCCCTGCCTCTGATTCCCCATCTCCGATTCCGCACATCTGATTCCCTGCCTCTGATTCCCCGCCTCTGATTCCCCGCCTCTGATTCCCTGCCTCTGATACCCAACCTCTGATTCCCCACCTCTGATTCCCCGTGTTTGATTCCCCGTCTCTGTTTCCCCGCCTCTGATTCCGCGCCTCTGATTCCCCAACTCTAATTCCCCGCCTCTGATTCCCCATATCTGATTCCCCGCCTCTGTTTCCCTGCCTCTGATTCCCCGCCCCTGTTTCCCCATATCTGATTCCCTGCCTCTGATTCCCCAACTTTGATTCCCAGCCTCTGATTCCCCAGCTCTGATTCCCCGCCTCTGATTCCCCGTGTTTGATTCCCTGCCTCTGATTCCCGTCCTCTGATTCCCCATCTCTGAATCACCGCCTTTGATTCGCCACCTCTGATTCCCCATATCTGATTCCCCGCCTCTGTTTCCCCGCCTCTGTTTCCCCACCTCTGATTCCCCATATCTCATTCCCCGCCTCTGAATCCCCACCTCTGATTCCCGGCCTCTTTTTCCCGGCATCTGATTCCGGCCTCTGATTCCCGGCCTCTGATTCCCTGCTTCTGATTCTGATTCCCTGCCTTTGATTCCCCATCTCTGATTCCGCACATCTGATTCCCTGCCTCTGATTCCCCATCTCTGATTCCCCATATCTGATTCCCCGCCTCTGTTTCCCCGCCTCTGATTCCACGCCTCTGTTTCCCAATATCTAAGTCCCCGCCTCTGATTCCCCAACTCTGATTCCCCACCTCTGATTCCCCAGCTCTGATTCCCCGCCTCTGATTCCCCGCATCTGATTCCCTGCATCTGATTCCAAGCCTCTGATTCCCTGCCTCTGATTCCCAACCTCTGATTCCCCACCTCTGATTCCCCATATCTGATTCCCAGCCTCTGTTTCCCCACCTCTGATTCCCCGCCTCTGATTCCCCATATCTGATTCCCGGCCTCTGATTCCCCGCCTCTGATTCCCCGCCTCTGATTCCCTGCCTCTGATTCCCCATCTCCGATTCCGCACATCTGAATCCCTGCCCCTGATTCCCCGCCTCTGATTCCCCGCCTCTGATTCCCTGCCTCTGATTCCCAACCTCTGATTCCCCACCTCTGATTCCCCGTGTTTGATTCCCCGCCTCTGTTTCCCCACCTCTGATTCCCCGCCTCTGATTCCCCAACTCTAATTCCCCGCCTCTGATTCCCCATATCTGATTCCCCGCCTCTGTTTCCCCGCCTCTGATTCCCCGCCCCTGTTTCCCCATATCTGATTCCCTGCCTCTGATTCCACAACTTTGATTCCCAGCCTCTGATTCCCCCAGCTCTGATTCCCCGCCTCTGATTCCCCGTGTTTGATTCCCTGCCTCTGATTCCCCGCCTCTGATTCCCCATCTCTGATTCACCGCCTTTGATTCGCCACCTCTGATTCCCCATATCTGATTCCCCACCTCTGTTTCCCCGCCTCTGATTCCCCGCCTCTGATTCTCCATATCTCATTCCCCGCCTCTGAATCCCCATCTCTGACTCCCGGACTCTGATTCCCCACCTCTGATTCCCGGCCTCTTATTCCCAGCATCTGATTCCAGGCCTCTGATTCCCGGCCTCTGACTCCCCGCTTCTGATTCTGATTCCCTGCCTCTGATTCCCCATCTCTGATTCCGCACATCTGATTACCTGCCTCTGATTCCCCACCTCTGATTCCCCATATCTGATTCCCCGCCTCTGTTTCCAAGCCTCTGATTCCCCGCCTCTGATTCCCCATATCTGATTCCCCGCCTCTGTTTCCACGCCTCTAATTCCCCGCCTCTGATTCCCCATATCTGATTCCCCGCCTCTGTTTCCCCGCCTCTGATTCCCCGCCCCTGTTTCCCCATATCTGATTCCCTGATTCTGATTCCCCAACTTTGATTCCCAGCCTCTGATTCCCCAGCTCTGATTCCCCGCCTCTGATTCCCCGTGTTTGATTCCCTGCCTCTGATTCCCCGCCTCTGATTCCCAATCTCTGATTCACCGCCTTTGATTTGCCACCTCTGATTCCCCATATCTGATTCCCCACCTCTGTTTCCCCGCCTCTGATTCCCCGCCTCTGATTCTCCATATCTCATTCCCCGCCTCTGACTCCCCATCTCTGATTCCCGGAATCTGATTCCCCACCTCTGATTCCCGGCCCCTTATTCCCAGCATCTGATTCCAGGCCTCTGATTCCCGGCCTCTGACTCCCCGCTTCTGATTCTGATTCCCTGCCTCTGATTCCCCATCTCTGATTCCGCACGTCTGATTACCTGCCTCTGATTCCCCACGTCTGATTCCCCATATCTGATTCCCCGCCTCTGTTTCCACGCCTCTGATTCCCCGCCTCTGTTTCCCCATATCTAATTCCCCACCTCTGATGCCCCAACTCTGATTCCCCGCCTCTGATTCCACAGCTCTGATTCCCCGCCTCTGATTCCCCGCATCCGATTCCCCATATCTGATTCCCCGCCTCTGTTTCCCCGCCCCTGATTCCCCGCCTCTGTTTCCCCATTTCTGATTATCCGCCTCTGATTCCCAACTATGATTCCCCGCCTCTGAATCCCCGCGTCTGATTCCCTGCCTCTGCTTCCCCGCCTCTGATTCCCCAACTCTGATTCCCCGCCTCTGATTCCCCAGCTCTGATTCCCCGCCTCTGATTCCCCGTGTTTGATTCCCTGCCTCTGATTCCCGGCCTCTGATTTCGCATCTCTGATTCACCGCCTCTGATTCGCCACCTCTGATTCCCCATATCTGATTCCCCGCATCTGTTTCCCCGCCTCTGATTCCCCGCCTCTGATTCCCCGCCTCTGATTCCCCATATCTCATTCCCCGCCTCTGAATCCCCATCTCTGATTCCCGGCCTCTTATTCCCGGCATCTGATTCCGGCCTCTGATTCCCGGCCTCTGATTCCCTGCTTCTGATTCTGATTCCCTGCCTCTGATTCCCCATCTCTGATTCCGCACATCTGATTCCCTGCCTCTGATTCCCCACCTCTGATTCCCCATATCTGATTCCCCGCCTCTGTTTCCCCGCCTCTGATTTCCCGCCTCTGTTTCCCAATATCTAAGTCCCCGCCTCTGATTCCCCAACTCTGATTCCCCACCTCTGATTCCCCAGCTCTGATTCCCCGCCTCTGATTCCCCGCATCTGATTCCCTGCATCTGATTCCAAGCCTCTGATTCCCTGCCTCTGATTCCCAATCTCTGATTCCCCACCTCTGATTCCCCATATCTGATTCCCCGCCTCTGTTTCCCCGCCTCTGATTCCCCACCTCTGTTTCCCCATATCTGATTCCCGGCCTCTTATTCCCCGCCTCTGATTCCCCACCTCTGATTCCCTACCTCTGATTCCCCATCTCCGATTCCGCACATCTGATTCCCTGCCTCTGATTCCCCGCCTCTGATTCCCTGCCTCTGATTCCGAACCTCTGATTCCCCACCTCTGATTCCCCATATCTGATTCCCCGCCTCTGTTTCCCCGCCTCTGATTCCCCTCCTCTGATTCCCCAACTCTAATTCCCCGCCTCTGATTCCCCAGCTCTGATTCCCCGTGTTTGATTCCCTGCCTCTGATTCCCTGCCCTGATTCCCCATCTCTGTTTCACCGCCTTTGATTCGCCACCTCTGATTCCCCATATCTGATTCCCCGCCTCTGTTTCGCCGCCTCTGATTCCCTGCCTCTGATTCCCAACCTCTGATTCCACACCTCTGATTCCCCATATCTGATTCCCCGCCTCTGTTTCCCCGCCTCTGATTCCCTGCCCTTGTTTCCCCATCTCTGATTCCCTGCCTCTGATTCCCCAACTCTGATTCCCCGCCTCTGATTCCCCAGCTCTGATTCCCCGCCCCTGATTTCCCGTGTTTGATTCCCTGCCTCTGATTCCCAGCCTCTGATTCCCCATCTCTGATTCACCGCCTTTGATTCGCCACCTCTGATTCCACATATCTGATTCCCCACCTCTGTTTCCCCGCCTCTGATTCCCCGCCTCTGATTCTACATATCTCATTTTCCGCCTCTGAATCCCCATCTCTGATTCCCGGACTCTGATTCCCCACCTCTGATTCCCGGCCTCTTATTCCCAGCATCTGATACCCGGCCTCTGATTCCCGGCCTCTGATTCCCCGCTTCTGATTCTGATTCGCTGCCTCTGATTCCCCATCTCTGATTCCGCACATCTGATTCCCTGCCTCTGATTCCCCACCTCTGATTCCCCATATCTGATTTCCCGCCTCTGTTTCCCCGCCTCTGATTCCCCGCCTCTGTTTCCCCATATCTAATTCCCAACCTCTGATGCCCCAACTCTGATTCCCTGCCTCTGATTCCCCGCGTTCTATTCCCTGCCTCTGATTCCCCGCCTGTGATTCCCCATCTCTGATTCACCACCTCTGATTCCCCACCTCTGATTCCCCATATCTAATTCCCCGCCTCTGTTTGCCCGCCTCTGATTCCCCGCCTCTGTTTCCCCATATCTGATTCCCCGCCTCTGAATCCCCAACTCTGATTCCCTGCCTCTGATTCCCCAGCTCTGATTCCTCGCCTTTGATTCCCCCCGTCTGATTCCCAGCCTCTGAATCCCCGTGTCTGATTTCCTGCCTCTGATTCCCCACCTCTGATTCCCCATCTCTGATTCACAGCCTCTGATTCCCCACCTCTGATTCCCCATCTCGGATTCCGCACATCTGATTCCCTGCCTCTGATTCCCTGACTCTGATCCCCACCTCTGATTCCCAAGCTCTGATTCCCCGCCTCTGATTCCCCAACTCTGATTCCCCGCCTCTGATTCCCCAGCTCTGATTCCCCGCCTCTGATTCCCCATATCTCATTCCCCGCCTCTGATTCCCCATCTCTGATTCCCGGACTCTGATTCCCCACCTCTGATTCCCAGCCTCTTATTCCCGGCATCTGATTCCGGCCTCTGATTCCCGTCCTCTGATTCCCTGCTTCTGATTCTGATTCCCTGCCTTTGATTCCCCATCTCTGATTCCGAACATCTGATTCCCTGCCTCTGATTCCCCATCTCTGATTCCCCATATCTGATTCCCCGCCTCTGTTTCCCCGCCTCTGATTCCCCGCCTCTGTTTCCCAATATCTAAGTCCCCGCCTCTGATTCCCCAACTCTGATTCCCCACCTCTGATTCCCCAGCTCTGAGTCCCCGCCTCTGATTCCCTGCATCTGATTCCCTGCATCTGATTCCAAGCCTCTGATTCCCTGCCTCTGATTCACAACCTCTGATTCCCCACCTCTGATTCCCCATATCTGATTCGCAGCCTCTGTTTCCCCGCCTCTGATTCCCCGCCTCTGTTTCCCCATATCTGATTCCCGGACTCTGATTCCCCGCCTCTGATTCCCTGCCTCTGATTCCCCATCTCCGATTCCGCACATCTGATTCCCTGCCTCTGATTCCCCGCCTCTGATTCCCCGCCTCTGATTCCCTGCCTCTGATTCCCAACCTCTGATTCCCCACCACTGATTCCCCGTGTTTGATTCCCCGCCTCTGTTTCCCCACCTCTGATTCCCCGCCTCTGATTCCCCAACTCTAATTCCCCGCCTCTGATTCCCCATATCTGATTCCCGCCTCTGTTTCCCCGCCTCTGATTCCCCGCCCCTGTTTCCCCATATCTGATTCCCTGCCTCTGATTCCCCAACTTTGATTCCCAGCCTCTGATTCCCCAGCTCTGATTCCCCGCCTCTGATTCCCCGTGTTTGATTCCCTGCCTCTGATTCCCGGCCTCTGATTCCCCATCTCTGATTCACCGCCTTTGATTCGCCACCTCTGATTCCCCATATCTGATTCCCCGCCTCTGTTTCCCCGCCTCTGATTCCCCGCCTCTGATTCCCCATATCTCATTCCCCGCCTCTGAATCCCCATCTCTGATTCCCGGACTCTGATTCCCCACCTCTGATTCCCGGCCTCTTATTCCCGGCATCTGATTCCGGCCTCTGATTCCCGGCCTCTGATTCCCTGCTTCTGATTCTGATTCCCTGCCTTTGATTCCCCATCTCTGATTCCGCACATCTGATTCCCTGCCTCTGATTCCCCATCTCTGATTCCCCATATCTGATTCCCCGCCTCTGTTTCCCCGCCTCTGATTCCACGCCTCTGTTTCCCAACATCTAAGTCCCCGCCTCTGATTCCCCAACTCTGATTCCCCACCTCTGATTCCCCAGCTCTGATTCCCCGCCTCTGATTCCCCGCATCTGATTCCCTGCATCTGATTCCAAGCCTCTGATTCCCTGCCTCTGATTCCCAACCTCTGATTCCCCACCTCTGATTCCCCATATCTGATTCCCAGCCTCTGTTTCCCCGCCTCTGATTCCCCGCCCCTGTTTCCCCATATCTGATTCCCTGCCTCTGATTCCACAACTTTGATTCCCAGCCTCTGATTCCCCCAGCTCTGATTCCCCGCCTCTGATTCCCCGTGTTTGATTCCCTGCCTCTGATTCCCCGCCTCTGATTCCCCATCTCTGATTCACCGCCTTTGATTCGCCACCTCTGATTCCCCATATCTGATTCCCCACCTCTGTTTCCCCGCCTCTGATTCCCCGCCTCTGATTCTCCATATCTCATTCCCCGCCTCTGAATCCCCATCTCTGACTCCCGGACTCTGATTCCCCACCTCTGATTCCCGGCCTCTTATTCCCAGCATCTGATTCCAGGCCTCTGATTCCCGGCCTCTGACTCCCCGCTTCTGATTCTGATTCCCTGCCTCTGATTCCCCATCTCTGATTCCGCACATCTGATTACCTGCCTCTGATTCCCCACCTCTGATTCCCCATATCTGATTCCCCGCCTCTGTTTCCAAGCCTCTGATTCCCCGCCTCTGATTCCCCATATCTGATTCCCCGCCTCTGTTTCCACGCCTCTAATTCCCCGCCTCTGATTCCCCATATCTGATTCCCCGCCTCTGTTTCCCCGCCTCTGATTCCCCGCCCCTGTTTCCCCATATCTGATTCCCTGACTCTGATTCCCCAACTTTGATTCCCTGCCTCTGATTCCCCAGCTCTGATTCCCCGCCTCTGATTCCCCGTGTTTGATTCCCTGCCTCTGATTCCCCGCCTCTGATTCCCAATCTCTGATTCACCGCCTTTGATTCGCCACCTCTGATTCCCCATATCTGATTCCCCACCTCTGTTTCCCCGCCTCTGATTCCCCGCCTCTGATTCTCCATATCTCATTCCCCGCCTCTGACTCCCCATCTCTGATTCCCGGAATCTGATTCCCCACCTCTGATTCCCGGCCCCTTATTCCCAGCATCTGATTCCAGGCCTCTGATTCCCGGCCTCTGACTCCCCGCTTCTGATTCTGATTCCCTGCCTCTGATTCCCCATCTCTGATTCCGCACGTCTGATTACCTGCCTCTGATTCCCCACGTCTGATTCCCCATATCTGATTCCCCGCCTCTGTTTCCACGCCTCTGATTCCCCGCCTCTGTTTCCCCATATCTAATTCCCCACCTCTGATGCCCCAACTCTGATTCCCCGCCTCTGATTCCACAGCTCTGATTCCCCGCCTCTGATTCCCCGCATCCGATTCCCCATATCTGATTCCCCGCCTCTGTTTCCCCGCCCCTGATTCCCCGCCTCTGTTTCCCCATATCTGATTATCCGCCTCTGATTCCCAACTATGATACCCCGCCTCTGAATCCCCGCGTCTGATTCCCTGCCTCTGCTTCCCCGCCTCTGATTCCCCAACTCTGATTCCCCGCCTCTGATTCCCCAGCTCTGATTCCCCGCCTCTGATTCCCCGTGTTTGATTCCCTGCCTCTGATTCCCGGCCTCTGATTTCGCATCTCTGATTCACCGCCTCTGATTCGCCACCTCTGATTCCCCATATCTGATTCCCCGCATCTGTTTCCCCGCCTCTGATTCCCCGCCTCTGATTCCCCGCCTCTGATTCCCCATATCTCATTCCCCGCCTCTGAATCCCCATCTCTGATTCCCGGCCTCTTATTCCCGGCATCTGATTCCGGCCTCTGATTCCCGGCCTCTGATTCCCTGCTTCTGATTCTGATTCCCTGCCTCTGATTCCCCATCTCTGATTCCGCACATCTGATTCCCTGCCTCTGATTCCCCACCTCTGATTCCCCATATCTGATTCCCCGCCTCTGTTTCCCCGCCTCTGATTTCCCGCCTCTGTTTCCCAATATCTAAGTCCCCGCCTCTGATTCCCCAACTCTGATTCCCCACCTCTGATTCCCCAGCTCTGATTCCCCGCCTCTGATTCCCCGCATCTGATTCCCTGCATCTGATTCCAAGCCTCTGATTCCCTGCCTCTGATTCCCAATCTCTGATTCCCCACCTCTGATTCCCCATATCTGATTCCCCGCCTCTGTTTCCCCGCCTCTGATTCCCCACCTCTGTTTCCCCATATCTGATTCCCGGCCTCTTATTCCCCGCCTCTGATTCCCCACCTCTGATTCCCTACCTCTGATTCCCCATCTCCGATTCCGCACATCTGATTCCCTGCCTCTGATTCCCCGCCTCTGATTCCCTGCCTCTGATTCCGAACCTCTGATTCCCCACCTCTGATTCCCCATATCTGATTCCCCGCCTCTGTTTCCCCGCCTCTGATTCCCCTCCTCTGATTCCCCAACTCTAATTCCCCGCCTCTGATTCCCCAGCTCTGATTCCCCGTGTTTGATTCCCTGCCTCTGATTCCCTGCCCTGATTCCCCATCTCTGTTTCACCGCCTTTGATTCGCCACCTCTGATTCCCCATATCTGATTCCCCGCCTCTGTTTCGCCGCCTCTGATTCCCTGCCTCTGATTCCCAACCTCTGATTCCACACCTCTGATTCCCCATATCTGATTCCCCGCCTCTGTTTCCCCGCCTCTGATTCCCTGCCCTTGTTTCCCCATATCTGATTCCCTGCCTCTGATTCCCCAACTCTGATTCCCCGCCTCTGATTCCCCAGCTCTGATTCCCCGCCCCTGATTTCCCGTGTTTGATTCCCTGCCTCTGATTCCCAGCCTCTGATTCCCCATCTCTGATTCACCGCCTTTGATTCGCCACCTCTGATTCCACATATCTGATTCCCCACCTCTGTTTCCCCGCCTCTGATTCCCCGCCTCTGATTCTACATATCTCATTTTCCGCCTCTGAATCCCCATCTCTGATTCCCGGACTCTGATTCCCCACCTCTGATTCCCGGCCTCTTATTCCCAGCATCTGATACCCGGCCTCTGATTCCCGGCCTCTGATTCCCCGCTTCTGATTCTGATTCGCTGCCTCTGATTCCCCATCTCTGATTCCGCACATCTGATTCCCTGCCTCTGATTCCCCACCTCTGATTCCCCATATCTGATTTCCCGCCTCTGTTTCCCCGCCTCTGATTCCCCGCCTCTGTTTCCCCATATCTAATTCCCAACCTCTGATGCCCCAACTCTGATTCCCTGCCTCTGATTCCCCGCGTTCTATTCCCTGCCTCTGATTCCCCGCCTGTGATTCCCCATCTCTGATTCACCACCTCTGATTCCCCACCTCTGATTCCCCATATCTAATTCCCCGCCTCTGTTTGCCCGCCTCTGATTCCCCGCCTCTGTTTCCCCATATCTGATTCCCCGCCTCTGAATCCCCAACTCTGATTCCCTGCCTCTGATTCCCCAGCTCTGATTCCTCGCCTTTGATTCCCCCCGTCTGATTCCCAGCCTCTGAATCCCCGTGTCTGATTTCCTGCCTCTGATTCCCCACCTCTGATTCCCCATCTCTGATTCACAGCCTCTGATTCCCCACCTCTGATTCCCCATCTCGGATTCCGCACATCTGATTCCCTGCCTCTGATTCCCTGACTCTGATCCCCACCTCTGATTCCCAAGCTCTGATTCCCCGCCTCTGATTCCCCAACTCTGATTCCCCGCCTCTGATTCCCCAGCTCTGATTCCCCGCCTCTGATTCCCCATATCTCATTCCCCGCCTCTGATTCCCCATCTCTGATTCCCGGACTCTGATTCCCCACCTCTGATTCCCAGCCTCTTATTCCCGGCATCTGATTCCGGCCTCTGATTCCCGGCCTCTGATTCCCTGCTTCTGATTCTGATTCCCTGCCTTTGATTCCCCATCTCTGATTCCGAACATCTGATTCCCTGCCTCTGATTCCCCATCTCTGATTCCCCATATCTGATTCCCCGCCTCTGTTTCCCCGCCTCTGATTCCCCGCCTCTGTTTCCCAATATCTAAGTCCCCGCCTCTGATTCCCCAACTCTGATTCCCCACCTCTGATTCCCCAGCTCTGATTCCCCGCCTCTGATTCCCTGCATATGATTCCCTGCATCTGATTCCAAGCCTCTGATTCCCTGCCTCTGATTCACAACCTCTGATTCCCCACCTCTGATTCCCCATATCTGATTCGCAGCCTCTGTTTCCCCGCCTCTGATTCCCCGCCTCTGTTTCCCCATATCTGATTCCCGGACTCTGATTCCCCGCCTCTGATTCCCTGCCTCTGATTCCCCATCTCCGATTCCGCACATCTGATTCCCTGCCTCTGATTCCCCGCCTCTGATTCCCCGCCTCTGATTCCCTGCCTCTGATTCCCAACCTCTGATTCCCCACCACTGATTCCCCGTGTTTGATTCCCCGCCTCTGTTTCCCCGCCTCTGATTCCCCGCCTCTGATTCCCCAACTCTAATTCCCCGCCTCTGATTCCCCATATCTGATTCCCGCCTCTGTTTCCCCGCCTCTGATTCCCCGCCCCTGTTTCCCCATATCTGATTCCCTGCCTCTGATTCCCCAACTTTGATTCCCAGCCTCTGATTCCCCAGCTCTGATTCCCCGCCTCTGATTCCCCGTGTTTGATTCCCTGCCTCTGATTCCCGGCCTCTGATTCCCCATCTCTGATTCACCGCCTTTGATTCGTCACCTCTGATTCCCCATATCTGATTCCCCGCCTCTGTTTCCCCGCCTCTGATTCCCCATATCTCATTCCCCATATCTCATTCCCCGCCTCTGAATCCCCATCTCTGATTCCCGGACTCTGATTCCCCACCTCTGATACCCGGCCTCTTATTCCCGGCATCTGATTCCGGCCTCTGATTCCCGGCCTCTGATTCCCTGCTTCTGATTCTGATTCCCTGCCTTTGATTCCCCATCTCTGATTCCGCACATCTGATTCCCTGCCTCTGATTCCCCATCTCTGATTCCCCATATCTGATTCCCCGCCTCTGTTTCCCCGCCTCTGATTCCACGCCTCTGTTTCCCAACATCTAAGTCCCCGCCTCTGATTCCCCAACTCTGATTCCCCACCTCTGATTCCCCAGCTCTGATTCCCCGCCTCTGATTCCCCGCATCTGATTCCCTGCATCTGATTCCAAGCCTCTGATTCCCTGCCTCTGATTCCCAACCTCTGATTCCCCACCTCTGATTCCCCATATCTGATTCCCAGCCTCTGTTTCCCCGCCTCTGATTCGCCACCTCTGATTCCCCATATCTGATTCCCCGCATCTGTTTCCCCGCCTCTGATTCCCCGCCTCTGATTCCCCAGCTTCATTCCCCGCCTTTGATTCCCCCCGTCTGATTCCCAGCCTCTGAATCCCCGTGTCTGATAACCTGCCTCTGATTCCCCGCCTCTGATTCCCCATCTCAGATTCACCGCCTCTGATTCCCCACCTCTGATTCCCCATCTCTGATTCCGCACATCCGATTCCCTGCCTCTGATTCCCCGACTCTGATTCCCCACCTCTGATTCCCCAGCTCTGATTCCCCGCCTCTGATTCCCCAACTCTGATTCCCCGCCTCTGATTCCCCAGCTCTGATTCACCGCCTCTGATTCCCCGTGTTTGATCCCCTGCCTCTGATTCCCCAGCTCTGATTCCCCATCTCTGATTCACCGCCTTTGATTCGCCACCTCTGATTCCCCATATCTGATTCCTCGCCACTGTTTCCCCGCCTCTGATTCCCCGCCTCTGAATCCCCATATCTCATTCCACGCCTCTGATTCCCCATCTCTGATTCCCGGACTCTGATTCCCCACCTCTGATTCCCGACCTCTTATTCCCGGCATCTGATTCCGGCCTCTGATTCCCGGCCTCTGATTCCCTGCTTCTGATTCTGATTCCCTGCCTCTGATTCCCCATTTCTGATTACGCACATCTAATTCCCTGCCTCTGATTCCCCACCTCTGATTCCCCATATCTGAATCCCCGTCTCTGATTCCCCGCCTCTGTTTCCCCATATCTAAGTCCCCGCCTCTGATTCCCCAACTTTGATTCCCCACCTCTGATTCCCCAGCTCTGATTCCCCGCCTCTGATTCCCCACATCTGATTCCCCATACCTGATTCCCAGCCTCTGTTTCCCCGCCTCTGATTCCCCGCTTCTGTTTCCCCATATCTGATTCCCGGCCTCTGATTCCCCGCCTCTGATTCCCCGCCTCTGATTCCCTGCCTCTGATTCCCCATCTCCGATTCCGCACATCTGATTCCCTGCCTCTCATTCCCCGCCTCTGATTCCCCGTGTTTGATGCCCCGCCTCTGTTTCCCCGCCTCTGATTCCCCGCCTCTGATTCCCCAACTCTAATTCCCCGCCTCTGATTCCCCATATCTGATTCCCCGCCTCTGTTTCCCCGCCTCTGATTCCCCGCACCTGTTTCCCCATATCTTATTCCCTGCCTCTGATTCCCCAACTTTGATTCCCAGACTCTGATTCCCCAGCTCTGATTACCCGCCTCTGATTCCCGGCATCTGATTCCCTGCATCTGATTCCAAGCCTCTGATCCCCTGCCTCTGATTCCCAACCTCTGATTCCCCACCTCTGATTCCCGATATCTGATTCCCAGCCTCTGTTTCCCCGCCTCTGATTCCCCGCCTCTGTTTCCCCATATCTGATTCCCGGCCTCTGATTCCCCGCCTCTGATTCCCTGCCTCTGATTCCCCATCACCGATTCCGCACATCTGATTCCCTGCCTCTGATTCCCCGCCTCTGATTCCCCGCCGCTGATTCCCTGCCTCTGATTTCCAACCTCTGATTCCCCACCTCTGATTCCCCGTGTTTGATTCCCCGCCTCTGTTTCCCCACCACTGATTCCCCGCATCTGATTCCCCAACTCTAATTCCCCGCCTCTGATTCCCCATATCTGATTCCCCGCCTCTGTTTCCCCGCCTCTGATTCCCCGCCCCTGTTTCCCCATATCTGATTCCCTGACTCTGATTCCCCAACTTTGATTCCCAGCCTCTGATTCCCCAGCTCTGATTCCCCGCCTCTGATTCCCCGTGTTTGATTCCCTGCCTCTGATTCCCCGCCTCTGATTCCCCATCTCTGATTCACCGCCTTTGATTCTCCACCTCTGATTCCGCACATCTGATTACCTGCCTCTGATTCCCCACGTCTGATTCCCCATATCTGTTTCCCCGCCCCTGATTCCCCGCCTCTGTTTCCCCATATCTGATTATCCGCCTCTGATTCCCAACTATGATTCCCCGCCTCTGAATCCCCACGTCTGATTCCCTGCATCTGCTTCCCCGCCTCTGATTCCCCAACTCTGATTCACCGCCTCTGATTCCCCAGCTCTGATTCCCCGCCTCTGATTCCCCGTGTTTGATTCCCTGCCTCTGATTCCCGGCCTCTGATTCCGCATCTCTGATTCACCGCCTTTGATTCGCCACCTCTGTTTCCCCATATCTGATTCCCCGCATCTGTTTCCCCGCCTCTGATTCCCCGCCTCTGATTCCCCAGCTTCATTCCCCGCCTTTGATTCCCCCCGTCTGATTCCCAGCCTCTGAATCCCCGTGTCTGATAACCTGCCTCTGATTCCCCGCCTCTGATTCCCCATCTCAGATTCACCGCCTCTGATTCCCCACCTCTGATTCCCCATCTCTGATTCCGCACATCCGATTCCCTGCCTCTGATTCCCCGACTCTGATTCCCCACCTCTGATTCCCCAGCTCTGATTCCCCGCCTCTGATTCCCCAACTCTGATTACCCGCCTCTGATTCCCCAGCTCTGATTCACCGCCTCTGATTCCCCGTGTTTGATCCCCTGCCTCTGATTCCCCAGCTCTGATTCCCCATCTCTGATTCACCGCCTTTGATTCGCCACCTCTGATTCCCCATATCTGATTCCTCGCCACTGTTTCCCCGCCTCTGATTCCCCGCCTCTGATTCCCCATATCTCATTCCCCGCCTCTGATTCCCCATCTCTGATTCCCGGACTCTGATTCCCCACCTCTGATTCCCGACCTCTTATTCCCGGCATCTGATTCCGGCCTCTGATTCCCGGCCTCTGATTCCCTGCTTCTGATTCTGATTCCCTGCCTCTGATTCCCCATTTCTGATTCCGCACATCTAATTCCCTGCCTCTGATTCCCCACCTCTGATTCCCCATATCTGAATCCCCGTCTCTGATTCCCCGCCTCTGTTTCCCCATATCTAAGTCCCCGCCTCTGATTCCCCAACTTTGATTCCCCACCTCTGATTCCCCAGCTCTGATTCCCCGCCTCTGATTCCCCACATCTGATTCCCCATACCTGATTCCCAGCCTCTGTTTCCCCGCCTCTGATTCCCCGCTTCTGTTTCCCCATATCTGATTCCCGGCCTCTGATTCCCCGCCTCTGATTCCCCGCCTCTGATTCCCTGCCTCTGATTCCCCATCTCCGATTCCGCACATCTGATTCCCTGCCTCTCATTCCCCGCCTCTGATTCCCCGTGTTTGATGCCCCGCCTCTGTTTCCCCGCCTCTGATTCCCCGCCTCTGATTCCCCAACTCTAATTCCCCGCCTCTGATTCCCCATATCTGATTCCCCGCCTCTGTTTCCCCGCCTCTGATTCCCCGCCCCTGTTTCCCCATATCTTATTCCCTGCCTGTGATTCCCCAACTTTGATTCCCAGACTCTGATTCCCCAGCTCTGATTACCCGCATCTGATTCCCGGCATCTGATTCCCTGCATCTGATTCCAAGCCTCTGATCCCCTGCCTCTGATTCCCAACCTCTGATTCCCCTCCTCTGATTCCCGAGATCTGATTCCCAGCCTCTGTTTCCCCGCCTCTGATTCCCCGCCTCTGTTTCCCCATATCTGATTCCCGGCCTCTGATTCCCCGCCTCTGATTCCCTGCCTCTGATTCCCCATCACCGATTCCGCACATCTGATTCCCTGCCTCTGATTCCCCGCCTCTGATTCCCCGCCGCTGATTCCCTGCCTCTGATTTCCAACCTCTGATTCCCCACCTCTGATTCCCCGTGTTTGATTCCCCGCCTCTGTTTCCCCACCACTGATTCCCCGCATCTGATTCCCCAACTCTAATTCCCCGCCTCTGATTCCCCATATCTGATTCCCCGCCTCTGTTTCCCCGCCTCTGATTCCCCGCCCCTGTTTCCCCATATCTGATTCCCTGACTCTGATTCCCCAACTTTGATTCCCAGCCTCTGATTCCCCAGCTCTAATTCCCCGCCTCTGATTCCCCGTGTTTGATTCCCTGCCTCTGATTCCCCGCCTCTGATTCCCCATCTCTGATTCACCGCCTTTGATTCTCCACCTCTGATTCCGCACATCTGATTACCTGCCTCTGATTCCCCACGTCTGATTCCCCATCTCTGATTCCCCGCCTCTGTTTCCACGCCTCTGATTCCCCGCCTCTGTTTCCCCATATCTAATTCCCCACCTCTGATGCCCCAACTCTGATTCCCCGCCTCTGATTCCACAGCTCTGATTCCCCGCCTCTGATTCCCCGCATCCGATTCGCCATATCTGATTCCCCGCCTCTGTTTCCCCGCCCCTGATTCCCCGCCTCTGTTTCCCCATATCTGATTATCCGCCTCTGATTCCCAACTATGATTCCCCGCCTCTGAATCCCCACGTCTGATTCCCTGCATCTGCTTCCCCGCCTCTGATTCCCCAACTCTGATTCCCCGCCTCTGATTCCCCAGCTCTGATTCCCCGCCTCTGATTCCCCGTGTTTGATTCCCTGCCTCTGATTCCCGGCCTCTGATTCCGCATCTCTGATTCACCGCCTTTGATTCGCCACCTCTGATTCCCCATATCTGATTCCCCGCATCTGTTTCCCCGCCTCTGATACCCCGCCTCTGATTCCCCATATCTCATTCCCCGCCTCTGAATCCCCATCTCTGATTCCCGGACTCTGATTCCCCACCTCTGATTCCCGGCCTCTTATTCCCGGCATCTGATTCCGGCCTCTGATTCCCGGCCTCTGATTCCCTGCTTCTGATTCTGATTCCCTGCCTCTGATTCCCCATCCCTGATTCCGCACATCTGATTCCCTGCCTCTGATTCCCCACCTCTGATTCCCCATATCTGATTCCCCGCCTCTGTTTCCCCGCCTCTGATTCCCCGCCTCTGTTTCCCAATATCTAAGTCCCCGCCTCTGATTCCCCAACTCTGATTCCCCACCTCTGATTCCCCAGCTCTGATTCCCCGCCTCTGATTCCCCGCATCTGATTCCCTGCATCTGATTCCAAGCCTCTGATTCCCTGCCTCTGATTCCCAACCTCTGATTCCCCACCTCTGATTCCCCATATCTGAAATCCCCGCCTCTGTTTCCCCGCCTCTGATTCCCCACCTCTGTTTCCCCATATCTGATTCCCGGCCTCTTATTCCCCGCCTCTGATTCCCCACCTCTGATTCCCTACCTCTGATTCCCCATCTCCGATTCCGCACATCTGATTCCCTGCCTCTGATTCCCCGCCTCTGATTCCCTGCCTCTGATTCCGAACCTCTGATTCCCCACCTCTGATTCCCCATATCTGATTCCCCGCCTCTGTTTCCCCGCCTCTGATTCCCCTCCTCTGATTCCCCAACTCTAATTCCCCGCCTTTGATTCCCCAGCTCTGATTCCCCGTGTTTGATTCCCTGCCTCTGATTCCCTGCCCTGATTCCCCATCTCTGTTTCACCGCCTTTGATTCGCCACCTCTGATTCCCCATATCTGATTCCCCGCCTCTGTTTCGCCGCCTCTGATTCCCTGCCTCTGATTCCCAACCTCTGATTCCACACCTCTGATTCCCCATATCTGATTCCCCGCCTCTGTTTCCCCGCCTCTGATTCCCTGCCCTTGTTTCCCCATATCTGATTCCCTGCCTCTGATTCCCCAACTCTGATTCCCCGCCTCTGATTCCCCAGCTCTGATTCCCCGCCCCTGATTTCCCGTGTTTGATTCCCTTCCTCTGATTCCCCGCCTCTGATTCCCCATCTCTGATTCACCGCCTTTGATTCGCCACCTCTGATTCCACATATCTGATTCCCCACCTCTGTTTCCCCGCCTCTGATTCCCCGCCTCTGATTCTACATATCTCATTTTCCGCCTCTGAATCCCCATCTCTGATTCCCGGACTCTGATTCCCCACCTCTGATTCCCGGCCTCTTATTCCCAGCATCTGATTCCCGGCCTCTGATTCCCGGCCTCTGATTCCCCGCCTCTGATTCTGATTCGCTGCCTCTGATTCCCCATCTCTGATTCCACACATCTGATATTCTGCCTCTGATTCCCCACCTCTGATTCCCCATATCTGATTTCCCGCCTCTGTTTCCCCGCCTCTGATTCCCCGCCTCTGTTTCCCCATATCTAATTCCCAACCTCTGATGCCCCAACTCTGATTCCCTGCCTCTGATTCCCCGCGTTCTATTCCCTGCCTCTGATTCCCCGCCTGTGATTCCCCATCTCTGATTCACCACCTCTGATTCCCCACCTCTGATTCCCCATATCTAATTCCCCGCCTCTGTTTGCCCGCCTCTGATTCCCCGCCTCTGTTTCCCCATATCTGATTCCCCGCCTCTGAATCCCCAACTCTGATTCCCTGCCTCTGATTCCCCAGCTCTGATTCCCCGCCTTTGATTCCCCCCGTCTGATTCCCAGCCTCTGAATCCCCGTGTCTGATTTCCTGCCTCTGATTCCCCGCCTCTGATTCCCCATCTCTGATTCACAGCCTCTGATTCCACACCTCTGATTCCCCATCTCGGATTCCGCACATCTGATTCCCTGCCTCTGATTCCCCGCCTCTGATTCCCCATCTCTGATTCACAGCCTCTGATTCCACACCTCTGATTCCCCATCTCGGATTCCGCACATCTGATTCCCTGCCTCTGATTCCCTGACTCTGAACCCCACCTCTGATTCCCAAGCTCTGATTCCCCGCCTCTGATTCCCCAACTCTGATTCCCCGCCTCTGATTCCCCAGCTCTGATTCCCGGCCTCTGATTCCCCGTGTTTGATTCCCTGCCTCTGATTCCCCGCCTCTGATTCCCCATCTCTGATTCACCGCCTTTGATTCCCCACCTCTGATTCCCCATATCTGATTCCTCGCCTCTGTTTCCCCGCCTCTGATTCCCCGCCTCTGATTCCCCATATCTCATTCCCCGCCTCTGATTCCCCATCTCTGATTCCCGGACTCTGATTCCCCACCTCTGATTCCCAGCCTCTTATTCCCGGCATCTGATTCCGGCCTCTGATTCCCGGCCTCTGATTCTCTGCTTCTGATTCTGATTCCCTGCCTTTGATTCCCCATCTCTGATTCCGAACATCTGATTCCCTGCCTCTGATTCCCCATCTCTGATTCCCCATATCTGATTCCCCGCCTCTGTTTCCCCGCCTCTGATTCCCCGCCTCTGTTTCCCAATATCTAAGTCCCCGCCTCTGATTCCCCAACTCTGATTCCCCACCTCTGATTCCCCAGCTCTGATTCCCCGACTCTGATTCCCTGCATCTGATTCCCTGCATCTGATTCCAAGCCTCTGATTCCCTGCCTCTGATTCACAACCTCTGATTCCCCACCTCTGATTCCCCATATCTGATTCGCAGCCTCTGTTTCCCCGCCTCTGATTCCCCGCCTCTGTTTCCCCATATCTGATTCCCGGACTCTGATTCCCCGCCTCTGATTCCCTGCCTCTGATTCCCTATCTCCGATTCCGCACATCTGATTCCCTGCCTCCGATTCCACGCCTCTGATTCCCCGCCTCTGATTCCCTGCCTCTGATTCCCAACCTCTGATTCCCCACCTCTGATTCCCCGTGTTTGATTCCCCGCCTCTGTTTCCCAGCCTCTGATTCCCCGCCTCTGATTCCCCAACTCTAATTCCCCGCCTCTGATTCCCCATATCTGATTCCCCGCCTCTGTTTCCCCGCCTCTGATTCCCCGCCCCTGTTTCCCCATATCTGATTCCCTGCCTCTGATTCCCCAACTTTGATTCCCAGCCTCTGATTCCCCAGCTCTGATTCCCCGCCTCTGATTCCCCGTGTTTGATTCCCTGCCTCTGATTCCCGGCCTCTGATTCCCCATCTCTGATTCACCGCCTTTGATTCGGCACCTCTGATTCCCCATATCTGATTCCCCGCCTCTGTTTCCCCGCCTCTGATTCCCCGCCTCTGATTCCCCATATCTCATTCCCCGCCTCTGAATCCCCATCTCTGATTCCCGGACTCTGATTCCCCACCTCTGATTCCCGGCCTCTTATTCCCGGCATCTGATTCCGGCCTCTGATTCCCGGCCTCTGATTCCCTGCTTCTGATTCTGATTCCCTGCCTTTGATTCCCCATCTCTGATTCCGCACATCTGATTCCCTGCCTCTGATTCCCCATCTCTGATTCCCCATATCTGATTCCCCGCCTCTGTTTCCCCGACTCTGATTCCACGCCTCTGTTTCCCAACATCTAAGTCCCCGCCTCTGATTCCCCAACTCTGATTCCCCACCTCTGATTCCCCAGCTCTGATTCCCCGCCTCTGATTCCCCGCATCTGATTCCCTGCATCTGATTCCAAGCCTCTGATTCCCTGCCTCTGATTCCCAACCTCTGATTCCCCACCTCTGATTCCCCATATCTGATTCCCAGCCTCTGTTTCCCCGCCTCTGATTCCCCGCCTCTGATTCCCCAACTCTGATTCCCCACCTCTGATTCCCCAGCTCTGATTCCCCGCCTCTGATTCCCCGCCTCTGATTCCCCGCATCTGATTCCCTGCATCTGATTCCAAGCCTCTGATTCCCTGCCTCTGATTCCCAACCTCTGATTCCCCACCTCTGATTCCCCATATCTGAAATCCCCGCCTCTGTTTCCCCGCCTCTGATTCCCCACCTCTGTTTCCCCATATCTGATTCCCGGCCTCTTATTCCCCGCCTCTGATTCCCCACCTCTGATTCCCTACCTCTGATTCCCCATCTCCGATTCCGCACATCTGATTCCCTGCCTCTGATTCCCCGCCTCTGATTCCCTGCCTCTGATTCCGAACCTCTGATTCCCCACCTCTGATTCCCCATATCTGATTGCCCGCCTCTGTTTCCCCGCCTCTGATTCCCCTCCTCTGATTCCCCAACTCTAATTCCCCGCCTCTGATTCCCCAGCTCTGATTCCCCGTGTTTGATTCCCTGCCTCTGATTCCCTGCCCTGATTCCCCATCTCTGTTTCACCGCCTTTGATTCGCCACCTCTGATTCCCCATATCTGATTCCCCGCCTCTGTTTCGCCGCCTCTGATTCCCTGCCTCTGATTCCCAACCTCTGATTCCACACCTCTGATTCCCCATATCTGATTCCCCGCCTCTGTTTCCCCGCCTCTGATTCCCTGCCCTTGTTTCCCCATATCTGATTCCCTGCCTCTGATTCCCCAACTCTGATTCCCCGCCTCTGATTCCCCAGCTCTGATTCCCCGCCCCTGATTTCCCGTGTTTGATTCCCTTCCTCTGATTCCCCGCCTCTGATTCCCCATCTCTGATTCACCGCCTTTGATTCGCCACCTCTGATTCCACATATCTGATTCCCCACCTCTGTTTCCCCGCCTCTGATTCCCCGCCTCTGATTCTACATATCTCATTTTCCGCCTCTGAATCCCCATCTCTGATTCCCGGACTCTGATTCCCCACCTCTGATTCCCGGCCTCTTATTCCCAGCATCTGATTCCCGGCCTCTGATTCCCGGCCTCTGATTCCCCGCCTCTGATTCTGATTCGCTGCCTCTGATTCCCCATCTCTGATTCCACACATCTGATTCCCTGCCTCTGATTCCCCACCTCTGATTCCCCATATCTGATTTCCCGCCTCTGTTTCCCCGCCTCTGATTCCCCGCCTCTGTTTCCCCATATCTAATTCCCAACCTCTGATGCCCCAACTCTGATTCCCTGCCTCTGATTCCCCGCGTTCTATTCCCTGCCTCTGATTCCCCGCCTGTGATTCCTCATCTCTGATTCACCACCTCTGATTCCCCACCTCTGATTCCCCATATCTAATTCCCCGCCTCTGTTTGCCCGCCTCTGATTCCCCGCCTCTGTTTCCCCATATCTGATTCCCCGCCTCTGAATCCCCAACTCTGATTCCCTGCCTCTGATTCCCCAGCTCTGATTCCCCGCCTTTGATTCCCCCCGTCTGATTCCCAGCCTCTGAATCCCCGTGTCTGATTTCCTGCCTCTGATTCCCCGCCTCTGATTCCCCATCTCTGATTCACAGCCTCTGATTCCACACCTCTGATTCCCCATCTCGGATTCCGCACATCTGATTCCCTGCCTCTGATTCCCTGACTCTGAACCCCACCTCTGATTCCCAAGCTCTGATTCCCCGCCTCTGATTCCCCAACTCTGATTCCCCGCCTCTGATTCCCCAGCTCTGATTCCCGGCCTCTGATTCCCCGTGTTTGATTCCCTGCCTCTGATTCCCCGCCTCTGATTCCCCATCTCTGATTCACCGCCTTTGATTCCCCACCTCTGATTCCCCATATCTGATTCCTCGCCTCTGTTTCCCCGCCTCTGATTCCCCGCCTCTGATTCCCCATATCTCATTCCCCGCCTCTGATTCCCCATCTCTGATTCCCGGACTCTGATTCCCCACCTCTGATTCCCAGCCTCTTATTCCCGGCATCTGATTCCGGCCTCTGATTCCCGGCCTCTGATTCTCTACTTCTGATTCTGATTCCCTGCCTTTGATTCCCCATCTCTGATTCCGAACATCTGATTCCCTGCCTCTGATTCCCCATCTCTGATTCCCCATATCTGATTCCCCGCCTCTGTTTCCCCGCCTCTGATTCCCCGCCTCTGTTTCCCAATATCTAAGTCCCCGCCTCTGATTCCCCAACTCTGATTCCCCACCTCTGATTCCCCAGCTCTGATTCCCCGACTCTTATTCCCTGCATCTGATTCCCTGCATCTGATTCCAAGCCTCTGATTCCCTGCCTCTGATTCACAACCTCTGATTCCCCACCTCTGATTCCCCATATCTGATTCGCAGCCTCTGTTTCCCCGCCTCTGATTCCCCGCCTCTGTTTCCCCATATCTGATTCCCGGACTCTGATTCCCCGCCTCTGATTCCCTGCCTCTGATTCCCAACCTCTGATTCCCCACCTCTGATTCCCCGTGTTTGATTCCCCGCCTCTGTTTCCCAGCCTCTGATTCCCCGCCTCTGATTCCCCAACTCTAATTCCCCGCCTCTGATTCCCCATATCTGATTCCCCGCCTCTGTTTCCCCGCCTCTGATTCCCCGCCCCTGTTTCCCCATATCTGATTCCCTGCCTCTGATTCCCCAACTTTGATTCCCAGCCTCTGATTCCCCAGCTCTGATTCCCCGCCTCTGATTCCCCGTGTTTGATTCCCTGCCTCTGATTCCCGGCCTCTGATTCCCCATCTCTGATTCACCGCCTTTGATTCGCCACCTCTGATTCCCCATATCTGATTCCCCGCCTCTGTTTCCCCGCCTCTGATTCCCCGCCTCTGATTCCCCATATCTCATTCCCCGCCTCTGAATCCCCATCTCTGATTCCCGGACTCTGATTCCCCACCTCTGATTCCCGGCCTCTTATTCCCGGCATCTGATTCCGGCCTCTGATTCCCGGCCTCCGATTCCCTGCTTCTGATTCTGATTCCCTGCCTTTGATTCCCCATCTCTGATTCCGCACATCTGATTCCCTGCCTCTGATTCCCCATCTCTGATTCCCCATATCTGATTCCCCGCCTCTGTTTCCCCGACTCTGATTCCACGCCTCTGTTTCCCAACATCTAAGTCCCCGCCTCTGATTCCCCAACTCTGATTCCCCACCTCTGATTCCCCAGCTCTGATTCCCCGCCTCTGATTCCCCGCATCTGATTCCCTGCATCTGATTCCAAGCCTCTGATTCCCTGCCTCTGATTCCCAACATCTGATTCCCCACCTCTGATTCCCCATATCTGATTCCCAGCCTCTGTTTCCCCGCCTCTGATTCCCCGCCTCTGTTTCCCCATATCTGATTCCCCGCCTCTGAATCCCCAACTCTGATTCCCTGCCTCTGATTCCCCAGCTTCATTCCCCGCCTTTGATTCCCCCCGTCTGATTCCCAGCCTCTGAATCCCCGTGTCTGATAACCTGCCTCTGATTCCCCGCCTCTGATTCCCCATCTCAGATTCACCGCCTCTGATTCCCCACCTCTGATTCCCCATCTCTGATTCCGCACATCCGATTCCCTGCCTCTGATTCCCCGACTCTGATTCCCCACCTCTGATTCCCCAGCTCTGATTCCCCGCCTCTGATTCCCCAACTCTGATTCCCCGCCTCTGATTCCCCAGCTCTGATTCCCCGCCTCTGATTCCCCGTGTTTGATCCCCTGCCTCTGATTCCCCAGCTCTGATTCCCCATCTCTGATTCACCGCCTTTAATTCGCCACCTCTGATTCCCCATATCTGATTCCTCGCCACTGTTTCCCCGCCTCTGATTCCCCGCCTCTGATTCCCCATATCTCATTCCCCGCCTCTGATTCCCCATCTCTGATTCCCGGACTCTGATTCCCCACCTCTGATTCCCGACATCTTATTCCCGGCATCTGATTCCGGCCTCTGATTCCCGGCCTCTGATTCCCTGCTTCTGATTCTGATTCCCTGCCTCTGATTCCCCATTTCTGATTCGGCACATCTAATTCCCTGCCTCTGATTCCCCACCTCTGATTCCCCATATCTGAATCCCCGTCTCTGATTCCCCGCCTCTGTTTCCCCATATCTAAGTCCCCGCCTCTGATTCCCCAACTTTGATTCCCCACCTCTGATTCCCCAGCTCTGATTCCCCGCCTCTGATTCCCCACATCTGATTCCCCATACCTGATTCCCAGCCTCTGTTTCCCCGCCTCTGATTCCCCGCTTCTGTTTCCCCATATCTGATTCCCGGCCTCTGATTCCCCGCCTCTGATTCCCCGCCTCTGATTCCCTGCCTCTGATTCCCCATCTCCGATTCCGCACATCTGATTCCCTGCCTCTCATTCCCCGCCTCTGATTCCCCGTGTTTGATTCCCCGCCTCTGTTTCCCCGCCTCTGATTCCCCGCCTCTGATTCCCCAACTCTAATTCCCCGCCTCTGATTCCCCATATCTGATTCCCCGCCTCTGTTTCCCCGCCTCTGATTCCCCGCCCCTGTTTCCCGATATCTGATTCCCTGCCTCTGATTCCACAACTTTGATTCCCAGACTCTGATTCCCCAGCTCTGATTACCCGCCTCTGATTCCCGGCATCTGATTCCCTGCATCTGATTCCAAGCCTCTGATCCCCTGCCTCTGATTCCCAACCTCTGATTCCCCACCTCTGATTCCCTGCATCTGCTTCCCCGCCTCTGATTCCCCAACTCTGATTCCCCGCCTCTGATTCCCCAGCTCTGATTCCCCACCTCTGATTCCCCGTGTTTGATTCCCTGCCTCTGATTCCCGGCCTCTGATTCCGCATCTCTGATTCACCGCCTTTGATTCGCCACCTCTGATTCCCCATATCTGATTCCCCGCATCTGTTTCCCCGCCTCTGATTCCCCGCCTCTGATTCCCCATATCTCATTCCCCGCCTCTGAATCCCCATCTCTGATTCCCGGACTATGATTCCCCACCTCTGATTCCCGGCCTCTTATTCCCGGCATCAGATTCCGGCCTCTGATTCCCGGCCTCTGATTCCCTGCTTCTGATTCTGATTCCCTGCCTCTGATTCCCCATCCATGATTCCGCACATCTGATTCCCTGCCTCTGATTCCCCACCTCTGATTCCCCATATCTGATTCCCCGCCTCTGTTTCCCCGCCTCTGATTCCCCGCCTCTGTTTCATATTATCTAAGTCCCCGCCTCTGATTCCCCAACTCTCATTCCCCACCTCTGATTCCCCTGCTCTGATTCCCCGCCTCTGATTCCCCGCATCTGATTCCCTGCATCTGATTCCAAGCCTCTGATTCCCTGCCTCTGATTCCCAACCTCTGATTCCCCACCTCTGATTCCCCATATCTGATTCCCCGCCTCTGTTTCCCTGCCTCTGATTCCCCACCTCTGTTTCCCCATATCTGATTCCCGGCCTCTTATTCCCCGCCTCTGATTCCCCACCTCTGATTCCCTACCTCTGATTCCCCATCTCCGATTCCGCACATCTGATTCCCTGCCTCTGATTCCCCGCCTTTGATTCCCTGCCTCTGATTCCGAACCTCTGATTCCCCACCTCTGATTCCCCATATCTGATTCCCCGCCTCTGTTTCCCCGCCTCTGATTCCCCTCCTCTGATTCCCCAACTCTAATTCCCCGCCTCTGATTCCCCAGCTCTGATTCCCCGTGTTTGATTCCCTGCCTCTGATTCCCTGCCCTGATTCCCCATCTCTGTTTCACCGCCTTTGATTCGCCACCTCTGATTCCCCATATCTGATTCCCCGCCTCTGTTTCGCCGCCTCTGATTCCCTGCCTCTGATTCCCAACCTCTGATTCCACACCTCTGATTCCCCATATCTGATTCCCCGCCTCTGTTTCCCCGCCTCTGATTCCCTGCCCTTGTTTCCCCATATCTGATTCCCTGCCTCTGATTCCCCAACTCTGATTCCCCGCCTCTGATTCCCCAGCTCTGATTCCCCGCCCCTGATTTCCCGTGTTTGATTCCCTTCCTCTGATTCCCCGCCTCTGATTCCCCATCTCTGATTCACCGCCTTTGATTCGCCACCTCTGATTCCACATATCTGATTCCCCACCTCTGTTTCCCCGCCTCTGATTCCCCGCCTCTGATTCTACATATCTCATTTTCCGCCTCTGAATCCCCATCTCTGATTCCCGGACTCTGATTCCCCACCTCTGATTCCCGGCCTCTTATTCCCAGCATCTGATTCCCGGCCTCTGATTCCCGGCCTCTGATTCCCCGCTTCTGATTCTGATTTGCTGCCTCTGATTCCCCATCTCTGATTCCGCACATCTGATTCCCTGCCTCTGATTCCCCACCTCTGATTCCCCATATCTGATTTCCCGCCTCTGTTTCCCCGCCTCTGATTCCCCGCCTCTGTTTCCCCATATCTAATTCCCAACCTCTGATGCCCCAACTCTGATTCCCTGCCTCTGATTCCCCGCGTTCTATTCCCTGCCTCTGATTCCCCGCCTGTGATTCCCCATCTCTGATTCACCACCTCTGATTCCCCACCTCTGATTCCCCATATCTAAGACCCCGCCTCTGTTTGCCCGCCTCTGATTCCCCGCTTCTGTTTCCCAATCTCTGATTCACAGCCTCTGATTCCCCACCTCTGATTCCCCATCTCGGATTAAGCACATCTGATTCCCTGCCTCTGATTCCCTGACTCTGATCCCCACCTCTGATTCCCAAGCTCTGATTCCCCGCCTCTGATTCCCCAACTCTGATTCCCCGCCTCTGATTCCCCAGCTCTGATTCCCCGCCTCTGATTCCCCGTGTTTGATTCCCTGCCTCTGATTCCCCGCCTCTGATTCCCCATCTCTGATTCACCGCCTTTGATTCGCCACCTCTGATTCCCCATATCTGATTCCTCGCCTCTGTTTCCCCGCCTCTGATACCCCGCCTCTGATTCCCCATATCTCATTCCCCGCCTCTGATTCCCCATCTCTGATTCCCGGACTCTGATTACCCACCTCTGATTCCCAGCCTCTTATTCCCGGCATCTGATTCCGGCCTCTGATTCCCGGCCTCTGATTCCCTGCTTCTGATTCTGATTCCCTGCCTTTGATTCCCCATCTCTGATTCCGAACATCTGATTCCCTGCCTCTGATTCCCCATCTCTGATTCCCCATATTTGATTCCCCGCCTCTGTTTCCCCGCCTCTGATTCCCCGCCTCTGTTTCCCAATATCTAAGTCCCCGCCTCTGATTCCCCAACTCTGATTCCCCACCTCTGATTCCCCAGCTCTGATTCCCCGCCTCTGATTCCCTGCATCTGATTCCCTGCATCTGATTCCAAGCCTCTGATTCCCTGCCTCTGATTCCCAACCTCTGATTCCCCACCTCTGAATCCCCATATCTGATTCCCAGCCTCTGTTTCCCCGCCTCTGATTCCCCGCCTCTGTTTCCCCATATCTGATTCCCGGACTCTGATTCCCCGCCTCTGATTCCCTGCCTCTGATTCCCAACCTCTGATTCCCCACCTCTGATTCCCCGTGTTTGATTCCCCGTCTCTGTTTCCCCGCCTCTGATTCCCCGCCTCTGATTCCCCAGCTCTAATTCCCCGCCTCTGATTCCCCATATCTGATTCCCCGCCTCTTTTTCCCCGCCTCTGATTCCCCGCCCCTGTTTCCCCATATCTGATTCCCTGCCTCTGATTCCCCAACTTTGATTCCCAGCCTCTGATTCCCCAGCTCTGATTCCCCGCCTCTGATTCCCCGTGTTTGATTCCCTGCCTCTGATTCCCCGCCTCTGATTCCCCATCTCAGATTCACCGCCTCTGATTCCCCACCTCTGATTCCCCATCTCTGATTCCGCACATCCGATTCCCTGCCTCTGATTCCCCGACTCTGATTCCCCACCTCTGATTCCCCAGCTCTGATTCCCCGCCTCTGATTCCCCAACTCTGATTCCCCGCCTCTGATTCCCCAGCTCTGATTCCCCGCCTCTGATTCCCCGTGTTTGATCCCCTGCCTCTGATTCCCCAGCTCTGATTCCCCATCTCTGATTCACCGCCTTTAATTCGCCACCTCTGATTCCCCATATCTGATTCCTCGCCACTGTTTCCCCGCCTCTGATTCCCCGCCTCTGATTCCCCATATCTCATTCCCCGCCTCTGATTCCCCATCTCTGATTCCCGGACTCTGATTCCCCACCTCTGATTCCCGACATCTTATTCCCGGCATCTGATTCCGGCCTCTGATTCCCGGCCTCTGATTCCCTGCTTCTGATTCTGATTCCCTTCCTCTGATTCCCCATTTCTGATTCGGCACATCTAATTCCCTGCCTCTGATTCCCCACCTCTGATTCCCCATATCTGAATCCCCGTCTCTGATTCCCCGCCTCTGTTTCCCCATATCTAAGTCCCCGCCTCTGATTCCCCAACTTTGATTCCCCACCTCTGATTCCCCAGCTCTGATTCCCCGCCTCTGATTCCCCACATCTGATTCCCCATACCTGATTCCCAGCCTCTGTTTCCCCGCCTCTGATTCCCCGCTTCTGTTTCCCCATATCTGATTCCCGGCCTCTGATTCCCCGCCTCTGATTCCCCGCCTCTGATTCCCTGCCTCTGATTCCCCATCTCCGATTCCGCACATCTGATTCCCTGCCTCTCATTCCCCGCCTCTGATTCCCCGTGTTTGATTCCCCGACTCTGTTTCCCCGCCTCTGATTCCCCGCCTCTGATTCCCCATATCTGATTCCCCGCCTCTGTTTCCCCGCCTCTGATTCCCCGCCCCTGTTTCCCGATATCTGATTCCCTGCCTCTGATTCCACAACTTTGATTCCCAGACTCTGATTCCCCAGCTCTGATTACCCGCCTCTGATTCCCGGCATCTGATTCCCTGCATCTGATTCCAAGCCTCTGATCCCCTGCCTCTGATTCCCAACCTCTGATTCCCCACCTCTGATTCCCTGCATCTGCTTCCCCGCCTCTGATTCCCCAACTCTGATTCCCCGCCTCTGATTCCCCAGCTCTGATTCCCCACCTCTGATTCCCCGTGTTTGATTCCCTGCCTCTGATTCCCGGCCTCTGATTCCGCATCTCTGATTCACCGCCTTTGATTCGCCACCTCTGATTCCCCATATCTGATTCCCCGCATCTGTTTCCCCGCCTCTGATTCCCCGCCTCTGATTCCCCATATCTCATTCCCCGCCTCTGAATCCCCATCTCTGATTCCCGGACTCTGATTCCCCACCTCTGATTCCCGGCCTCTTATTCCCGGCATCTGATTCCGGCCTCTGATTCCCGGCCTCTGATTCCCTGCTTCTGATTCTGATTCCCTGCCTCTGATTCCCCATCCCTGATTCCGCACATCTGATTCCCTGCCTCTGATTCCCCACCTCTGATTCCCCATATCTGATTCCCCGCCTCTGTTTCCCCGCCTCTGATTCCCCGCCTCTGTTTCCCAAT
Source organism: Narcine bancroftii (assembly GCF_036971445.1). Lineage (NCBI taxonomy): Eukaryota > Metazoa > Chordata > Chondrichthyes > Torpediniformes > Narcinidae > Narcine > Narcine bancroftii. The sequence continues at coordinate 12,569,053 of NW_027211893.1, read as the reverse complement.
ATCTAAGTCCCCGCCTCTGATTCCCCAACTCTCATTCCCCACCTCTGATTCCCCAGCTCTGATTCCCCGCCTCTGATTCCCCGCATCTGATTCCCTGCATCTGATTCCAAGCCTCTGATTCCCTGCCTCTGATTCCCAACCTCTGATTCCCCACCTCTGATTCCCCATATCTGATTCCCCGCCTCTGTTTCCCCGCCTCTGATTCCCCACCTCTGTTTCCCCATATCTGATTCCCGGCCTCTTATTCCCCGCCTCTGATTCCCCACCTCTGATTCCCTACCTCTGATTCCCCATCTCCGATTCCGCACATCTGATTCCCTGCCTCTGATTCCCCGCCTTTGATTCCCTGCCTCTGATTCCGAACCTCTGATTCCCCACCTCTGATTCCCCATATCTGATTCCCCGCCTCTGTTTCCCCGCCTCTGATTCCCCTCCTCTGATTCCCCAACTCTAATTCCCCGCCTCTGATTCCCCAGCTCTGATTCCCCGTGTTTGATTCCCTGCCTCTGATTCCCTGCCCTGATTCCCCATCTCTGTTTCACCGCCTTTGATTCGCCACCTCTGATTCCCCATATCTGATTCCCCGCCTCTGTTTCGCCGCCTCTGATTCCCTGCCTCTGATTCCCAACCTCTGATTCCACACCTCTGATTCCCCATATCTGATTCCCCGCCTCTGTTTCCCCGCCTCTGATTCCCCGTGTTTGATTCCCCAGCTCTGATTCCCCGCCTCTGATTCCCCGTGTTTGATCCCCTGCCTCTGATTCCCCAGCTCTGATTCCCCATCTCTGATTCACCGCCTTTAATTCGCCACCTCTGATTCCCCATATCTGATTCCTCGCCACTGTTTCCCCGCCTCTGATTCCCCGCCTCTGATTCCCCATATCTCATTCCCCGCCTCTGATTCCCCATCTCTGATTCCCGGACTCTGATTCCCCACCTCTGATTCCCGACATCTTATTCCCGGCATCTGATTCCGGCCTCTGATTCCCGGCCTCTGATTCCCTGCTTCTGATTCTGATTCCCTGCCTCTGATTCCCCATTTCTGATTCGGCACATCTAATTCCCTGCCTCTGATTCCCCACCTCTGATTCCCCATATCTGAATCCCCGTCTCTGATTCCCCGCCTCTGTTTCCCCATATCTAAGTCCCCGCCTCTGATTCCCCAACTTTGATTCCCCACCTCTGATTCCCCAGCTCTGATTCCCCGCCTCTGATTCCCCACATCTGATTCCCCATACCTGATTCCCAGCCTCTGTTTCCCCGCCTCTGATTCCCCGCTTCTGTTTCCCCATATCTGATTCCCGGCCTCTGATTCCCCGCCTCTGATTCCCCGCCTCTGATTCCCTGCCTCTGATTCCCCATCTCCGATTCCGCACATCTGATTCCCTGCCTCTCATTCCCCGCCTCTGATTCCCCGTGTTTGATTCCCCGCCTCTGTTTCCCCGCCTCTGATTCCCCGCCTCTGATTCCCCAACTCTAATTCCCCGCCTCTGATTCCCCATATCTGATTCCCCGCCTCTGTTTCCCCGCCTCTGATTCCCCGCCCCTGTTTCCCGATATCTGATTCCCTGCCTCTGATTCCACAACTTTGATTCCCAGACTCTGATTCCCCAGCTCTGATTACCCGCCTCTGATTCCCGGCATCTGATTCCCTGCATCTGATTCCAAGCCTCTGATCCCCTGCCTCTGATTCCCAACCTCTGATTCCCCACCTCTGATTCCCTGCATCTGCTTCCCCGCCTCTGATTCCCCAACTCTGATTCCCCACCTCTGATTCCCCGTGTTTGATTCCCTGCCTCTGATTCCCGGCCTCTGATTCCGCATCTCTGATTCACCGCCTTTGATTCGCCACCTCTGATTCCCCATATCTGATTCCCCGCATCTGTTTCCCCGCCTCTGATTCCCCGCCTCTGATTCCCCATATCTCATTCCCCGCCTCTGAATCCCCATCTCTGATTCCCGGACTCTGATTCCCCACCTCTGATTCCCGGCCTCTTATTCCCGGCATCTGATTCCGGCCTCTGATTCCCGGCCTCTGATTCCCTGCTTCTGATTCTGATTCCCTGCCTCTGATTCCCCATCCCTGATTCCGCACATCTGATTCCCTGCCTCTGATTCCCCACCTCTGATTCCCCATATCTGATTCCCCGCCTCTGTTTCCCCGCCTCTGATTCCCCGCCTCTGTTTCCCAATATCTAAGTCCCCGCCTCTGATTCCCCAACTCTCATTCCCCACCTCTGATTCCCCAGCTCTGATTCCCCGCCTCTGATTCCCCGCATCTGATTCCCTGCATCTGATTCCAAGCCTCTGATTCCCTGCCTCTGATTCCCAACCTCTGATTCCCCACCTCTGATTCCCCATATCTGATTCCCCGCCTCTGTTTCCCCGCCTCTGATTCCCCACCTCTGTTTCCCCATATCTGATTCCCGGCCTCTTATTCCCCGCCTCTGATTCCCCACCTCTGATTCCCTACCTCTGATTCCCCATCTCCGATTCCGCACATCTGATTCCCTGCCTCTGATTCCCCGCCTTTGATTCCCTGCCTCTGATTCCGAACCTCTGATTCCCCACCTCTGATTCCCCATATCTGATTCCCCGCCTCTGTTTCCCCGCCTCTGATTCCCCTCCTCTGATTCCCCAACTCTAATTCCCCGCCTCTGATTCCCCAGCTCTGATTCCCCGTGTTTGATTCCCTGCCTCTGATTCCCTGCCCTGATTCCCCATCTCTGTTTCACCGCCTTTGATTCGCCACCTCTGATTCCCCATATCTGATTCCCCGCCTCTGTTTCGCCGCCTCTGATTCCCTGCCTCTGATTCCCAACCTCTGATTCCACACCTCTGATTCCCCATATCTGATTCCCCGCCTCTGTTTCCCCGCCTCTGATTCCCTGCCCTTGTTTCCCCATATCTGATTCCCTGCCTCTGATTCCCCAACTCTGATTCCCCGCCTCTGATTCCCCAGCTCTGATTCCCCGCCCCTGATTTCCCGTGTTTGATTCCCTTCCTCTGATTCCCCGCCTCTGATTCCCCATCTCTGATTCACCGCCTTTGATTCGCCACCTCTGATTCCACATATCTGATTCCCCACCTCTGTTTCCCCGCCTCTGATTCCCCGCCTCTGATTCTACATATCTCATTTTCCGCCTCTGAATCCCCATCTCTGATTCCCGGACTCTGATTCCCCACCTCTGATTCCCGGCCTCTTATTCCCAGCATCTGATTCCCGGCCTCTGATTCCCGGCCCCTGATTCCCCGCTTCTGATTCTGATTTGCTGCCTCTGATTCCCCATCTCTGATTCCGCACATCTGATTCCCTGCCTCTGATTCCCCACCTCTGATTCCCCATATCTGATTTCCCGCCTCTGTTTCCCCGCCTCTGATTCCCCGCCTCTGTTTCCCCATATCTAATTCCCAACCTCTGATGCCCCAACTCTGATTCCCTGCCTCTGATTCCCCGCGTTCTATTCCCTGCCTCTGATTCCCCGCCTGTGATTCCCCATCTCTGATTCACCACCTCTGATTCCCCACCTCTGATTCCCCATATCTAATTCCCCGCCTCTGTTTGCCCGCCTCTGATTCCCCGCTTCTGTTTCCCAATCTCTGATTCACAGCCTCTGATTCCCCACCTCTGATTCCCCATCTCGGATTCCGCACATCTGATTCCCTGCCTCTGATTCCCTGACTCTGATCCCCACCTCTGATTCCCAAGCTCTGATTCCCCGCCTCTGATTCCCCAACTCTGATTCCCCGCCTCTGATTCCCCAGCTCTGATTCCCCGCCTCTGATTCCCCGTGTTTGATTCCCTGCCTCTGATTCCCCGCCTCTGATTCCCCATCTCTGATTCACCGCCTTTGATTCGCCACCTCTGATTCCCCATATCTGATTCCTCGCCTCTGTTTCCCCGCCTCTGATACCCCGCCTCTGATTCCCCATATCTCATTCCCCGCCTCTGATTCCCCATCTCTGATTCCCGGACTCTGATTACCCACCTCTGATTCCCAGCCTCTTATTCCCGGCATCTGATTCCGGCCTCTGATTCCCGGCCTCTGATTCCCTGCTTCTGATTCTGATTCCCTGCCTTTGATTCCCCATCTCTGATTCCGAACATCTGATTCCCTGCCTCTGATTCCCCATCTCTGATTCCCCATATTTGATTCCCCGCCTCTGTTTCCCCGCCTCTGATTCCCCGCCTCTGTTTCCCAATATCTAAGTCCCCGCCTCTGATTCCCCAACTCTGATTCCCCACCTCTGATTCCCCAGCTCTGATTCCCCGCCTCTGATTCCCTGCATCTGATTCCCTGCATCTGATTCCAAGCCTCTGATTCCCTGCCTCTGATTCCCAACCTCTGATTCCCCACCTCTGAATCCCCATATCTGATTCCCAGCCTCTGTTTCCCCGCCTCTGATTCCCCGCCTCTGTTTCCCCATATCTGATTCCCGGACTCTGATTCCCCGCCTATGATTCCCTGCCTCTGATTCCCAACCTCTGATTCCCCACCTCTGATTCCCCGTGTTTGATTCCCCGTCTCTGTTTCCCCGCCTCTGATTCCCCGCCTCTGATTCCCCAGCTCTAATTCCCCGCCTCTGATTCCCCATATCTGATTCCCCGCCTCTGTTTCCCCGCCTCTGATTCCCCGCCCCTGTTTCCCCATATCTGATTCCCTGCCTCTGATTCCCCAACTTTGATTCCCAGCCTCTGATTCCCCAGCTCTGATTCCCCGCCTCTGATTCCCCGTGTTTGATTCCCTGCCTCTGATTCCCGGCCTCTGATTCCCCGTCTCTGATTCCCCATATCTCATTCCCCGCCTCTGAATCCCCACCTCTGATTCCCGGCCTCTTATTCCCGGCATCTGATTCCGGCCTCTGATTCCCGGTCTCTGATTCCCTGCTTCTGATTCTGATTCCCTGCCTTTGATTCCCCATCTCTGATTCCGCACATCTGATTCCCTGCCTCTGATTCCCCATCTCTGATTCCCCATATCTGATTCCCCGCATCTGTTTCCCCGCCTCTGATTCCACACCTCTGTTTCCCAATATCTAAGTCCCCGCCTCTGATTCCCCAACTCTGATTCCCCACCTCTGATTCCCCAGCTCTGATTCCCCGCCTCTGATTCCCCGCATCTGATTCCCTGCATCTGATTCCAAGCCTCTGATTCCCTGCCTCTGATTCCCAACCTCTGATTCCCCACCTCTGATTCCCCATATCTGATTCCCAGCCTCTGTTTCCCCGCCTCTGATTCCCCGCCTCTGTTTCCCCATATCTGATTCACGGCCTCTGATTCCCCGCCTCTGATTCCCCGCCTCTGATTCCCTGCCTCTGATTCCCCATCTCCGATTCCGCACATCTGATTCCCTGCCTCTCATTCCCCGCCTCTGATTCCCCGCCTCTGATTCCCTGCCTCTGATTCCCAACCTCTGATTCCCCACATCTGATTCCCCGTGTTTGATTCCCCGCCTCTGTTTCCCCACCTCTGATTCCCCGCCTCTGATTCCCCAACTCTAATTCCCCGCCTCTGATTCCCCATATCTGATTCCCCGCCTCTGTTTCCCCGCCTCTGATTCCCCGCCCCTGTTTCCCCATATCTGATTCCCTGCCTCTGATTCCCTGCCTCTGATTCCCCGCCTCTGATTCCCTGCCTCTGATTCCCAACCACTGATTCCCCACCTCTGATTCCCCGTGTTTGATTCCCCGTCTCTGTTTCCCCGCCTCTGATTCCCCGCCTCTGATTCCCCAGCTCTAATTCCCCGCCTCTGATTCCCCATATCTGATTCCCCGCCTCTGTTTCCCCGCCTCTGATTCCCCGCCCCTGTTTCCCCATATCTGATTCCCTGCCTCTGATTCCCCAACTTTGATTCCCAGCCTCTGATTCCCCAGCTCTGATTCCCCGCCTCTGATTCCCCGTGTTTGATTCCCTGCCTCTGATTCCCGGCCTCTGATTCCCCATCTCTGAATCACCGCCTTTGATTCGCCACCTCTGATTCCCCATATCTGATTCCACACCTCTGTTTCCCCGCCTCTGATTCCCCGCCTCTGATTCCCCATATCTCATTCCCCGCCTCTGAATCCCCACCTCTGATTCCCGGCCTCTTATTCCCGGCATCTGATTCCGGCCTCTGATTCCCGGCCTCTGATTCCCTGCTTCTGATTCTGATTCCCTGCCTTTGATTCCCCATCTCTGATTCCGCACATCTGATTCCCTGCCTCTGATTCCCCATCTCTGATTCCCCATATCTGATTCCCCGCATCTGTTTCCCCGCCTCTGATTCCACGCCTCTGTTTCCCAATATCTAAGTCCCCGCCTCTGATTCCCCAACTCTGATTCCCCACCTCTGATTCCCCAGCTCTGATTCCCCGCCTCTGATTCCCCGCATCTGATTCCCTGCATCTGATTCCAAGCCTCTGATTCCCTGCCTCTGATTCCCAACCTCTGATTCCCCACCTCTGATTCCCCATATCTGATTCCCAGCCTCTGTTTCCCCGCCTCTGATTCCCCGCCTCTGTTTCCCCATATCTAATTCCCGGCCTCTGATTCCCCGCCTCTGATTCCCCGCCTCTGATTCCCTGCCTCTGATTCCCCATCTCCGATTCCGCACATCTGATTCCCTGCCTCTCATTCCCCGCCTCTGATTCCCCGCCTCTGATTCCCTGCCTCTGATTCCCAACCTCTGATTCCCCACCTCTGATTCCCCGTGTTTGATTCCCCGCCTCTGTTTCCCCACCTCTGATTCCCCGCCTCTGATTCCCCAACTCTAATTCCCCGCCTCTGATTCCCCATATCTGATTCCCCGCCTCTGTTTCCCCGCCTCTGATTCCCCGCCCCTGTTTCCCCATATCTGATTCCCTGCCTCTGATTCCACAACTTTGATTCCCAGCCTCTGAATCCCCCAGCTCTGATTCCCCGCCTCTGATTCCCCGTGTTTGATTCCCTGCCTCTGATTCCCCGCCTCTGATTCCCCATCTCTGATTCACCGCCTTTGATTCCCCGCCTCTGATTCCCCGCCTCTGATTCTCCATATCTCATTCCCCGCCTCTGAATCCCCATCTCTGACTCCCGGACTCTGATTCCCCACCTCTGATTCCCGGCCTCTTATTCCCAGCATCTGATTCCAGGCCTCTGATTCCCGGCCTCTGACTCCCCGCTTCTGATTCTGATTCCCTGCCTCTGATTCCCCATCTCTGATTCCGCACATCTGATTACCTGCCTCTGATTCCCCACCTCTGATTCCCCATATCTGATTCCCCGCCTCTGTTTCCACGCCTCTGATTCCCCGCCTCTGTTTCCCCATATCTAATTCCCCACCTCTGATGCCCCAACTCTGATTCCCCGCCTCTGATTCCCCGCATTCGATTCCCCATATCTGATTCCCCGACTCTGTTTCCCCGCCCCTGATTCCCCGCCTCTGTTTCCCCATATCTGATTCCCCGCCTCTGATTCCCAACTATGATTCCCCGCCTCTGATTCCCCAGCTCTGATTCCCTGCCTCTGATTCCCCGCGTTCTATTCCCTGCCTCTGATTCCCCGCCTGTGATTCCCCATCTCTGATTCACAACCTCTGATTCCCCACCACTGATTCCCCATATCTAATTCCCCGCCTCTGTTTGCCCGCCTCTGATTCCCCGCCTCTGTTTCCCCATATCTGATTCCCCGCCTCTGAATCCCCAACTCTGATTCCCTGCCTCTGAATCCCCAGCTTCATTCCCCGCCTTTGATTCCCCCCGTCTGATTCCCAGCCTCTGAATCCCCGTGTCTGATAACCTGCCTCTGATTCCCCACCTCTGATTCCCCATCTCTGATTCCGCACATCCGATTCCCTGCCTCTGATTCCCCGACTCTGATTTCCCACCTCTGATTCCCCAGCTCTGATTCCCCGCCTCTGATTCCCCAACTCTGATACCCCGCCTCTGATTCCCCAGCTCTGATTTCCCGCCTCTGATTCCCCGTGTTTGATCCCCTGCCTCTGATTCCCCGCCTCTGATTCCCCATCTCTGATTCACTGCCTTTGATTCGCCACCTCTGATTCCCCTTATCTGATTCCTCGCCACTGTTTCCCCGCCTCTGATTCCCCGCCTCTGATTCCCCATATCTCATTCCCCGCCTCTGATTCGCCAGCTATGATTCCCCGCCTCTGATTCCCCGCGTCTGATTCCCTGCCTCTGATTCCCCGCCTCTGATTCCACATCTCTGATTCACCAGCTCTGTTTCCCCGCGTCTGATTCCCCGCCTCTGATTCCCCATCTCTGATTCCCCATCTCTGATTCCCCAATTCTGATTCCCCGCCTCTGATTCCCCAGCTCTGATTCCTCGCCTCTGATTCCCTTCCTCTGATTCCCAACCACTCATTCCCCACCTCTGATTTCCCATATTGATTCCCTGCGTCTGATTCCCCGCCTCTGATTCCCCAACTCTGATTCCCCGCCTCTGATTCCCCAGCTCTGATTCCCCTCCTCTGATTCCCCGTGTTTGATTCCCTGCCTCTGATTCCCGGCCTCTGATTCCCCATCTCTGATTCACCGCCTTTGATTCGCCATCTCTGATTCCCCATATCTGATTCCCCGCCTCTGTTTCCCCGCCTCTGATTCCCAGACTCTGATTCCCCACCTCTGATTCCCGGCCTCTTATTCCCGGCATCTGATTCAGGCCTCTGATTCCCGGCCTCTGATTCCCTGCTTCTGATTCTGATTCCCTGCCTCTGATTCCCCATCTCTGATTCCGCACATCTGATTCCCTGCCTCTGATTCCCCACCTCTGATTCCCCATATCTGACTCCCCGCCTCTGTTTCCCCGCCTCTGATTCCCCGCCTCTGTTTCCCAATATCTAAGTCCCCGCCTCTGATTCCCCAACTCTGATTCCCCACCTCTGTTTCCCCAGCTCTGATTCCCCGCCCCTGATTCCCCGCATCTGATTCCCTGCATCTGATTCCAAGCCTCTGATTCCCTGCCTCTGATCCCAACCTCTGATTCACCACCTCTGATTCCCCATATCTGAATCCCCGCCTCTGTTTCCCCGCCTCTGATTCCCCACCTCTGTTTCCCCATATCTGATTCCCCGCCTCTGAATCCCCAACTCTGATTCCCTGCCTCTGATTCCCCAGCTCTGATTCCCCGCCTTTGATTCCCCCCGTCTGATTCCCAGCCTCTGAATCCCCGTGTCTGATTTCCTGCCTCTGATTCCCCGCCTCTGATTCCCCATCTCTGATTCACAGCCTCTGATTCCCCACCTCTGATTCCCCATCTCGGATTCCGCACATCTGATTCCCTGCCTCTGATTCCCTGACTCTGAACCCCACCTCTGATTCCCAAGCTCTGATTCCCCGCCTCTGATTCCCCAACTCTGATTCCCCGCCTCTGATTCCCCAGCTCTGATTCCCGGCCTCTGATTCCCCGTGTTTGATTCCCTGCCTCTGATTCCCCGCCTCTGATTCCCCATCTCTGATTCACCGCCTTTGATTCCCCACCTCTGATTCCCCATATCTGATTCCTCGCCTCTGTTTCCCCGCCTCTGATTCCCCACCTCCGATTCCCCATATCTCATTCCCCGCCTCTGATTCCCCATCTCTGATTCCCGGACTCTGATTCCCCACCTCTGATTCCCAGCCTCTTATTCCCGGCATCTGATTCCGGCCTCTGATTCCCGGCCTCTGATTCCCTGCTTCTGATTCTGATTCCCTGCCTTTGATTCCCCATCTCTGATTCCGAACATCTGATTCCCTGCCTCTGATTCCCCATCTCTGATTCCCCATATCTGATTCCCCGCCTCTGTTTCCCCGCCTCTGATTCCCCGCCTCTGTTTCCCAATATTTAAGTCCCCGCCTCTGATTCCCCAACTCTGATTCCCCACCTCTGATTCCCCAGCTCTGATTCCCCGACTCTGATTCCCTGCATCTGATTCCCTGCATCTGATTCCAAGCCTCTGATTCCCTGCCTCTGATTCCCAACCTCTGATTCCCCACCTCTGATTCCCCATATCTGATTCCCAGCCTCTGTTTCCCCGCCTCTGATTCCCCGCCTCTGTTTCCCCATATCTGATTCCCGGACTCTGATTCCCCGCCTCTGATTCCCTGCCTCTGATTCCCTATCTCCGATTCCGCACATCTGATTCCCTGCCTCTGATTCCACGCCTCTGATTCCCCGCCTCTGATTCCCTGCCTCTGATTCCCAACCTCTGATTCCCCACCTCTGATTCCCCGTGTTTGATTCCCCGCCTCTGTTTCCCAGCCTCTGATTCCCCGCCTCTGATTCCCCAACTCTAATTCCCCGCCTCTGATTCCCCATATCTGATTCCCCGCCTCTGTTTCCCCGCCTCTGATTCCCCGCCCCTGTTTCCCCATATCTGATTCCCTGCCTCTGATTCCCCAACTTTGATTCCCAGCCTCTGATTCCCGGCCTCTGATTCCCCATCTCTGATTCACCGCCTTTGATTCGCCACCTCTGATTCCCCATATCTGATTCCCCGCCTCTGTTTCCCCGCCTCTGATTCCCCGCCTCTGATTCCCCATATCTCATTCCCCGCCTCTGAATCCCCATCTCTGATTCCCGGACTCTGATTCCCCACCTCTGATTCCCGGCCTCTTATTCCCGACATCTGATTCCGGCCTCTGATTCCCGGCCTCTGATTCCCTGCTTCTGATTCTGATTCCCTGCCTTTGATTCCCCATCTCTGATTCCGCACATCTGATTCCCTGCCTCTGATTCCCCATCTCTGATTCCCCATATCTGATTCCCCGCCTCTGTTTCCCCGCCTCTCATTCCACGCCTCTGTTTCCCAACATCTAAGTCCCCGCCTCTGATTCCCCAACTCTGATTCCCCACCTCTGATTCCCCAGCTCTGATTCCCCGCCTCTGATTCCCCGCATCTGAATCCCTGCATCTGATTCCAAGCCTCTGATTCCCTGCCTCTGATTCCCAACCTCTGATTCCCCACCTCTGATTCCCCATATCTGATTCCCAGCCTCTGTTTCCTCGCCTCTGATTCCCCGCCTCTGTTTCCCCATATCTGATTCCCCGCCTCTGAATCCCCAACTCTGATTCCCTGCCTCTGATTCCCCAGCTTCATTCCCCGCCTTTGATTCCCCCCGTCTGATTCCCAGCCTCTGAATCCCCGTGTCTGATAACCTGCCTCTGATTCCCCGCCTCTGATTCCCCATCTCAGATTCACCGCCTCTGATTCCCCACCTCTGATTCCCCATCTCTGATTCCGCACATCCGATTCCCTGCCTCTGATTCCCCGACTCTGATTCCCCACCTCTGATTCCCCAGCTCTGATTCCCCGCCTCTGATTCCCCAACTCTGATTCCCCGCCTCTGATTCCCCAGCTCTGATTCCCCGCCTCTGATTCCCCGTGTTTGATCCCCTGCCTCTGATTCCCCAGCTCTGATTCCCCATCTCTGATTCACCGCCTTTGATTCGCCACCTCTGATTCCCCATATCTGATTCCTCGCCACTGTTTCCCCGCCTCTGATTCCCCGCCTCTGATTCCCCATATCTCATTCCCCGCCTCTGATTCCCCATCTCTGATTCCCGGACTCTGATTCCCCACCTCTGATTCCCGACATCTTATTCCCGGCATCTGATTCCGGCCTCTGATTCCCGGCCTCTGATTCCCTGCTTCTGATTCTGATTCCCTGCCTCTGATTCCCCATTTCTGATTCGGCACATCTAATTCCCTGCCTCTGATTCCCCACCTCTGATTCCCCATATCTGAATCCCCGTCTCTGATTCCCCGCCTCTGTTTCCCCATATCTAAGTCCCCGCCTCTGATTCCCCAACTTTGATTCCCCACCTCTGATTCCCCAGCTCTGATTCCCCGCCTCTGATTCCCCACATCTGATTCCCCATACCTGATTCCCAGCCTCTGTTTCCCCGCCTCTGATTCCCCGCTTCTGTTTCCCCATATCTGATTCCCGGCCTCTGATTCCCCGCCTCTGATTCCCCGCCTCTGATTCCCTGCCTCTGATTCCCCATCTCCGATTCCGCACATCTGATTCCCTGCCTCTCATTCCCCGCCTCTGATTCCCCGTGTTTGATTCCCCGCCTCTGTTTCCCCGCCTCTGATTCCCCGCCTCTGATTCCCCAACTCTAATTCCCCGCCTCTGATTCCCCATATCTGATTCCCCGCCTCTGTTTCCCCGCCTCTGATTCCCCGCCCCTGTTTCCCGATATCTGATTCCCTGCCTCTGATTCCACAACTTTGATTCCCAGACTCTGATTCCCCAGCTCTGATTACCCGCCTCTGATTCCCGGCATCTGATTCCCTGCATCTGATTCCAAGCCTCTGATCCCCTGCCTCTGATTCCCAACCTCTGATTCCCCACCTCTGATTCCCGATATCTGATTCCCAGCCTCTGTTTCCCCGCCTCTGATTCCCCGCCTCTGTTTCCCCATATCTGATTCCCGGCCTCTGATTCCCCGCCTCTGATTCCCTGCCTCTGATTCCCCATCACCGATTCCGCACATCTGATTCCCCGCCTCTGATTCCCCGCCGCTGATTCCCTGCCTCTGATTTCCAACCTCTGATTCCCCACCTCTGATTCCCCGTGTTTGATTCCCCGCCTCTGTTTCCCCACCACTGATTCCCCGCATCTGATTCCCCAACTCTAGTTCCCCGCCTCTGATTCCCCATATCTGATTCCCCGCCTCTGTTTCCCCGCCTCTGATTCCCCGCCCCTGTTTCCCCATATCTGATTCCCTGACTCTGATTCCCCAACTTTGATTCCCAGCCTCTGATTCCCCAGCTCTGATTCCCCGCCTCTGATTCCCCGTGTTTCATTCCCTGCCTCTGATTCCCCGCCTCTGATTCCCCATCTCTGATTCACCGCCTTTGATTCTCCACCTCTGATTCCGCACATCTGATTACCTGCCTCTGATTCCCCACGTCTGATTCCCCATATCTGATTCCCCGCCTCTGTTTCCACGCCTCTGATTCCCCGCCTCTGTTTCCCCATATCTAATTCCCCACCTCTGATGCCCCAACTCTGATTCCCCGCCTCTGATTCCACAGCTCTGATTCCCCGCCTCTGATTCCCCGCATCCGATTCGCCATATCTGATTCCCCGCCTCTGTTTCCCCGCCCCTGATTCCCCGCCTCTGTTTCCCCATATCTGATTATCCGCCTCTGATTCCCAACTATGATTCCCCGCCTCTGAATCCCCACGTCTGATTCCCTGCATCTGCTTCCCCGCCTCTGATTCCCCAACTCTGATTCCCCGCCTCTGATTCCCCAGCTCTGATTCCCCGCCTCTGATTCCCCGTGTTTGATTCCCTGCCTCTGATTCCCGGCCTCTGATTCCGCATCTCTGATTCACCGCCTTTGATTCGCCACCTCTGATTCCCCATATCTGATTCCCCGCATCTGTTTCCCCGCCTCTGATTCCCCGCCTCTGATTCCCCATATCTCATTCCCCGCCTCTGAATCCCCATCTCTGATTCCCGGACTCTGATTCCCCACCTCTGATTCCCGGCCTCTTATTCCCGGCATCTGATTCCGGCCTCTGATTCCCGGCCTCTGATTCCCTGGTTCTGATTCTGATTCCCTGCCTCTGATTCCCCATCCCTGATTCCGCACATCTGATTCCCTGCCTCTGATTCCCCACCTCTGATTCCCCATATCTGATTCCCCGCCTCTGTTTCCCCGCCTCTGATTCCCCGCCTCTGTTTCCCAATATCTAAGTCCCCGCCTCTGATTCCCCAACTCTCATTCCCCACCTCTGAATCCCCAGCTCTGATTCCCCGCCTCTGATTCCCCGCATCTGATTCCCTGCATCTGATTCCAAGCCTCTGATTCCCTGCCTCTGATTCCCAACCTCTGATTCCCCACCTCTGATTCCCCATATCTGATTCCCCGCCTCTGTTTCCCCGCCTCTGATTCCCCACCTCTGTTTCCCCATATCTGATTTCCGGCCTCTTATTCCCCGCCTCTGATTCCCCACCTCTGATTCCCTACCTCTGATTCCCCATCTCCGATTCCGCACATCTGATTCCCTGCCTCTGATTCCCCGCCTCTGATTCCCTGCCTCTGATTCCGAACCTCTGATTCCCCACCTCTGATTCCCCATATCTGATTCCCCGCCTCTGTTTCCCCGCCTCTGATTCCCCTCCTCTGATTCCCCAACTCTAATTCCCCGCCTCTGATTCCCCAGCTCTGATTCCCCGTGTTTGATTCCCTGCCTCTGATTCCCTGCCCTGATTCCCCATCTCTGTTTCACCGCCTTTGATTCGCCACCTCTGATTCCCCATATCTGATTCCCCGCCTCTGTTTCGCCGCCTCTGATTCCCTGCCTCTGATTCCCAACCTCTGATTCCACACCTCTGATTCCCCATATCTGATTCCCCGCCTCTGTTTCCCCGCCTCTGATTCCCTGCACTTGTTTCCCCATATCTGATTCCCTGCCTCTGATTCCCCAACTCTGATTCCCCGCCTCTGATTCCCCAGCTCTGATTCCCCGCCCCTGATTTCCCGTGTTTGATTCCCTTCCTCTGATTCCCCGCCTCTGATTCCCCATCTCTGATTCACCGCCTTTGATTCGCCACCTCTGATTCCACATATCTGATTCCCCACCTCTGTTTCCACGCCTCTGATTCCCCGCCTCTGATTCTACATATCTCATTTTCCGCCTCTGAATCCCCATCTCTGATTCCCGGACTCTGATTCCCCACCTCTGATTCCCGGCCTCTTATTCCCAGCATCTGATTCCCGGCCTCTGATTCCCGGCCTCTGATTCCCCGCTTCTGATTCTGATTTGCTGCCTCTGATTCCCCATCTCTGATTCCGCACATCTGATTCCCTGCCTCTGATTCCCCAACTCTGATTCACCATATCTGATTTCCCGCCTCTGTTTCCCCGCCTCTGATTCCCCGCCTCTGTTTCCCCATATCTAATTCCCAACCTCTGATGCCCCAACTCTGATTCCCTGCCTCTGATTCCCCGCGTTCTATTCCCTGCCTCTGATTCCCCGCCTGTGATTCCCCATATCTGATTCACCACCTCTGATTCCCCACCTCTGATTCCCCATATCTAATTCCCCGCCTCTGTTTGCCCGCCTCTGATTCCCCGCCTCTGTTTCCCAATCTCTGATTCACAGCCTCTGATTCCCCACCTCTGATTCCCCATCTCGGATTCCGCACATCTGATTCCCTGCCTCTGATTCCCTGACTCTGATCCCCACCTCTGATTCCCAAGCTCTGATTCCCCGCCTCTGATTCCCCAACTCTCATTCCCCGCCTCTGATTCCCCAGCTCTGATTCCCCGCCTCTGATTCCCCGTGTTTGATTCCCTGCCTCTGATTCCCCGCCTCTGATTCCCCATCTCTGATTCACCGCCTTTGATTCGCCACCTCTGATTCCCCATATCTGATTCCTCGCCTCTGTTTCCCCGCCTCTGATACCCCGCCTCTGATTCCCCATATCTCATTCCCCGCCTCTGATTCCCCATCTCTGATTCCCGGACTCTGATTACCCACCTCTGATTCCCAGCCTCTTATTCCCGGCATCTGATTCCGGCCTCTGATTCCCGGCCTCTGATTCCCTGCTTCTGATTCTGATTCCCTGCCTTTGATTCCCCATCTCTGATTCCGAACATCTGATTCCCTGCCTCTGATTCCCCATCTCTGATTCCCCATATTTGATTCCCCGCCTCTGTTTCCCCGCCTCTGATTCCCCGCCTCTGTTTCCCAATATCTAAGTCCCCGCCTCTGATTCCCCAACTCTGATTCCCCACCTCTGATTCCCCAGCTCTGATTCCCCGCCTCTGATTCCCTGCATCTGATTCCCTGCATCTGATTCCAAGCCTCTGATTCCCTGCCTCTGATTCCCAACCTCTGATTCCCCACCTCTGAATCCCCATATCTGAATCCCAGCCTCTGTTTCCCCGCCTCTGATTCCCCGCCTCTGTTTCCCCATATCTGATTCCCGGACTCTGATTCCCCGCCTCTGATTCCCTGCCTCTGATTCCCAACCTCTGATTCCCCACCTCTGATTCCCCGTGTTTGATTCCCCGTCTCTGTTTCCCCGCCTCTGATTCCCCGCCTCTGATTCCCCAGCTCTAATTCCCCGCCTCTGATTCCCCATATCTGATTCCCCGCCTCTGTTTCCCCGCCTCTGATTCCCCGCCCCTGTTTCCCCATATCTGATTCCCTGCCTCTGATTCCCCAACTTTGATTCCCAGCCTCTGATTCCCCAGCTCTGATTCCCCGCCTCTGATTCCCCGTGTTTGATTCCCTGCCTCTGATTCCCGGCCTCTGATTACCCATCTCTGAATCACCGCCTTTGATTCGCCACCTCTGATTCCCCATATCTGATTCCCCACCTCTGTTTCCCCGCCTCTGATTCCCCGCCTCTGATTCCCCATATCTCATTCCCCGCCTCTGAATCCCCACCTCTGATTCCCGGCCTCTTATTCCCGGCATCTGATTCCGGCCTCTGATTCCCGGCCTCTGATTCCCTGCTTCTGATTCTGATTCCCTGCCTTTGATTCCCCATCTCTGATTCCGCACATCTGATTCCCTGCCTCTGATTCCCCATCTCTGATTCCCACATATCTGATTCCCCGCATCTGTTTCCCCGCCTCTGATTCCACGCCTCTGTTTCCCAATATCTAAGTCCCCGCCTCTGATTCCCCAACTCTGATTCCCCACCTCTGATTCCCCAGCTCTGATTCCCCGCCTCTGATTCCCCGCATCTGATTCCCTGCATCTGATTCCAAGCCTCTGATTCCCTGCCTCTGATTCCCAACCTCTGATTCCCCACCTCTGATTCCCCATATCTGATTCCCAGCCTCTGTTTCCCCGCCTCTGATTCCCCGCCTCTGTTTCCCCATATCTGATTCCCGGCCTCTGATTCCCCGCCTCTGATTCCCCGCCTCTGATTCCCTGCCTCTGATTCCCCATCTCCGATTCCGCACATCTGATTCCCTGCCTCTCATTCCCCGCCTCTGATTCCCCGCCTCTGATTCCCTGCCTCTGATTCCTAACCTCTGATTCCCCACCTCTGATTCCCCGTGTTTGATTCCCCGCCTCTGTTTCCCCACCTCTGATTCCCCGCCTCTGATTCCCCAACTCTAATTCCCCGCCTCTGATTCCCCATATCTGATTCCCCGCCTCTGTTTCCCCGCCTCTGATTCCCCGCCCCTGTTTCCCCATATCTGATTCCCTGCCTCTGATTCCCTGCCTCTGATTCCCCGCCTCTGATTCCCTGCCTCTGATTCCCAACCTCTGATTCCCCACCTCTGATTCCCCGTGTTTGATTCCCCGTCTCTGTTTCCCCGCCTCTGATTCCCCGCCTCTGATTCCCCAGCTCTAATTCCCCGCCTCTGATTCCCCATATCTGATTCCCCGCCTCTGTTTCCCCGCCTCTGATTCCCCGCACCTGTTTCCCCATATCTGATTCCCTGCCTCTGATTCCCCAACTTTGATTCCCAGCCTCTGATTCCCCAGCTCTGATTCCCCGCCTCTGATTCCCCGTGTTTGATTCCCTGCCTCTGATTCCCGGCCTCTGATTCCCCATCTCTGAATCACCGCCTTTGATTCGCCACCTCTGATTCCCCATATCTGATTCCCCACCTCTGTTTCCCCGCCTCTGATTCCCCGCCTCTGATTCCCCATATCTCATTCCCCGCCTCTGAATCCCCACCTCTGATTCCCGGCCTCTTATTCCCGGCATCTGATCCCGGCCTCTGATTCCCGGCCTCTGATTCCCTGCTTCTGATTCTGATTCCCTGCCTTTGATTCCCCATCTCTGATTCCGCACATCTGATTCCCTGCCTCTGATTCCCCATCTCTGATTCCCCATATCTGATTCCCCGCATCTGTTTCCCCGCCTCTGATTCCACGCCTCTGTTTCCCAATATCTAAGTCCCCGCCTCTGATTCCCCAACTCTGATTCCCCACCTCTGATTCCCCAGCTCTGATTCCCCGCCTCTGATTCCCCGCATCTGATTCCCTGCATCTGATTCCAAGCCTTTGATTCCCTGCCTCTGATTCCCAACCTCTGATTCCCCACCTCTGATTCCCCATATCTGATTCCCAGCCTCTGTCTCCCCGCCTCTGATTCCCCGCCTCTGTTTCCCCATATCTGATTCCCGGCCTCTGATTCCCCGCCTCTGATTCCCCGCCTCTGATTCCCTGCCTCTGATTCCCCATCTCCGATTCCGCACATCTGATTCCCTGCCTCTCATTCCCCGCCTCTGATTCCCCGCCTCTGATTCCCTGCCTCTGATTCCCAACCTCTGATTCCCCACCTCTGATTCCCCGTGTTTGATTCCCCGCCTCTGTTTCCCCACCTCTGATTCCCCGCCTCTGATTCCCCAACTCTAATTCCCCGCCTCTGATTCCCCATATCTGATTCCCCGCCTCTGTTTCCCCGCCTCTGATTCCCCGCCCCTGTTTCCCCATATCTGATTCCCTGCCTCTGATTCCACAACTTTGATTCCCAGCCTCTGATTCCCCCAGCTCTGATTCCCCGCCTCTGATTCCCCGTGTTTGATTCCCTGCCTCTGATTCCCCGCCTCTGATTCCCCATCTCTGATTCACCGCCTTTGATTCCCCGCCTCTGATTCCCCGCCTCTGATTCTCCATATCTCATTCCCCGCCTCTGAATCCCCATCTCTGACTCCCGGACTCTGATTCCCCACCTCTGATTCCCGGCCTCTTATTCCCAGCATCTGATTCCAGGCCTCTGATTCCCGGCCTCTGACTCCTCGCTTCTGATTCTGATTCCCTGCCTCTGATTCCCAATCTCTGATTCCGCACATCTGATTACCTGCCTCTGATTCCCCACCTCTGATTCCCCATATCTGATTCCCCGCCTCTGTTTCAACGCCTCTGATTCCCCGCCTCTGTTTCCCCATATCTAATTCCCCACATCTGATGCCCCAACTCTGATTCCCCGCCTCTGATTCCCCGCATTCGATTCCCCATATCTGATTCCCCGACTCTGTTTCCCCGCCCCTGATTCCCCGCCTCTGTTTCCCCATATCTGATTCCCCGCCTCTGATTCCCAAATATGATTCCCCGCCTCTGATTCCCCAGCTCTGATTCCCTGCCTCTGATTCCCCGCGTTCTATTCCCTGCCTCTGATTCCCCGCCTGTGATTCCCCATCTCTGATTCACAACCTCTGATTCCCCACCACTGATTCCCCATATCTAATTCCCCGCCTCTGTTTGCCCGCCTCTGATTCCCCGCCTCTGTTTCCCCATATCTGATTCCCCGCCTCTGAATCCCCAACTCTGATTCCCTGCCTCTGAATCCCCAGCTTCATTCCCCGCCTTTGATTCCCCCCGTCTGATTCCCAGCCTCTGAATCCCCGTGTCTGATAACCTACCTCTGATTCCCCACCTCTGATTCCCCATCTCTGATTCCGCACATCCGATTCCCTGCCTCTGATTCCCCGACTCTGATTTCCCACCTCTGATTCCCCAGCTCTGATTCCCCGCCTCTGATTCCCCAACTCTGATACCCCGCCTCTGATTCCCCAGCTCTGATTTCCCGCCTCTGATTCCCCGTGTTTGATCCCCTGCCTCTGATTCCCCGCCTCTGATTCCCCATCTCTGATTCACCGCCTTTGATTCGCCACCTCTGATTCCCCTTATCTGATTCCTCGCCACTGTTTCCCCGCCTCTGATTCCCCGCCTCTGATTCCCCATATCTCATTCCCCGCCTCTGATTCGCCAGCTATGATTCCCCACCTCTGATTCCCCGCGTCTGATTCCCTGCCTCTGATTCCCCGCCTCTGATTCCACATCTCTGATTCACCAGCTCTGTTTCCCCGCGTCTGATTCCCCGCCTCTGATTCCCCATCTCTGATTCCCCATCTCTGATTCCCCAATTCTGATTCCCCGCCTCTGATTCCCCAGCTCTGATTCCTCGCCTCTGATTCCCTTCCTCTGATTCCCAACCACTCATTCCCCACCTCTGATTTCCCATATTGATTCCCTGCGTCTGATTCCCCGCCTCTGATTCCCCAACTCTGATTCCCCGCCTCTGATTCCCCAGCTCTGATTCCCCTCCTCTGATTCCCCGTGTTTGATTCCCTGCCTCTGATTCCCGGCCTCTGATTCCCCATCTCTGATTCACCGCCTTTGATTCGCCATCTCTGATTCCCCATATCTGATTCCCCGCCTCTGTTTCCCCGCCTCTGATTCCCAGACTCTGATTCCCCACCTCTGATTCCCGGCCTCTTATTCCCGGCATCTGATTCAGGCCTCTGATTCCCGGCCTCTGATTCCCTGCTTCTGATTCTGATTCCCTGCCTCTGATTCCCCATCTCTGATTCCGCACATCTGATTCCCTGCCTCTGATTCCCCACCTCTGATTCCCCATATCTGACTCCCCGCCTCTGTTTCCCCGCCTCTGATTCCCCGCCTCTGTTTCCCAATATCTAAGTCCCCGCCTCTGATTCCCCAACTCTGATTCCCCACCTCTGTTTCCCCAGCTCTGATTCCCCGCCCCTGATTCCCCGCATCTGATTCCCTGCATCTGATTCCAAGCCTCTGATTCCCTGCCTCTGATCCCAACCTCTGATTCACCACCTCTGATTCCCCATATCTGTATCCCCGCCTCTGTTTCCCCGCCTCTGATTCCCCACCTCTTTTTCCCCATATCTGATTCCCGGCCTCTGATTCCCCGCCTCTGAATCCCCGCCTCTGATTCCCTGCCTCTGATTCCCCATCTCCGATTCCGCACATCTGATTCCCTGCCTCTGATTCCCAACCTCTGATTCCCCACCTCTGATTCCCCATATCTGATTCCCCGCCTCTGTTTCCCCGCCTCTGATTCCCCTCCTCTGAATCCCCAACTCTAATTCCCCGCCTCTGATTCCCCAGCTCTGATTCCCCGTGTTTGATTCCCTGCCTCTGATTCCCTGCCCTGATTCCCCATCTCTTTTTCACCGCCTTTGATTCGCCACCTCTGATTCCCCATATCTGATTCCCCGCCTCTGTTTTCCCGCCTCTGAATCCCTGCCTCTGATTCCCAACCTCTGATTCCACACCTCTGATTCCCCATATCTGATTCCCCGCCTCTGTTTCCCCGCCTCTGATTCCCTGCCCCAGTTTCCCCATATCTGATTCCCTGCCTCTGATTCCCCAACTCTGATTCCCCGCCTCTGATTCCCCAGCTCTGAATCCCCGCCTCTGATTTCCCGTGTTTGATTCCCTGCCTCTGATTCCCGGCCTCTGATTCCCCATCTCTGATTCACCGCCTTTGATTCGCCACCTCTGATTCCACATATCTGATTCCCCACCTCTGTTTCCCCGCCTCTGATTCCCCGACTCTGATTCTGATTCCCTGCCTCTGATTCCCCATCTCTGATTCCGCACATCTGATTCCCTGCCTCTGATTCCCCACCTCTGATTCCCCATATCTGATATCCCGCCTCTGTTTCCCCGCCTCTGATTCCCCGCTTCTGATTCTGATTCCCTGCCTCTGATTCCCCATCTCTGATTCCGCACATCTGATTCCCTGCCTCTGATTCCCCACCTCTGATTCCCCATATCTGATATCCCGCCTCTGTTTCCCCGCCTCTGATTCCCCGCCTCTGTTTCCCCATATCTAATTCCCAACCTCTGATGCCCCAACTCTGATTCCCTGCCTCTGATTCCCCGCGTTCTATTCCCTGCCTCTGATTGGCCAGTGATTCCCCATCTCTGATTCACCACCTCTGATTCCCCACCTCTGATTCCCCATATCTAATTCCCCACCTCTGTTTGCCCGCCTCTGATTCCCCGCCTCTGTTTCCCCATATCTGATTCCCCGCCTCTGAATCCCCAACTCTGATTCCCTGCCTCTGATTCCCCAGCTCTGATTCCCCGCCTTTGATTCCCCCGTCTGATTCCCAGCCTCTGAAACCCCGTGTCTGATTTCTTGCCTCTGATTCCCCGCCTCTGATTCCCCATCTCTGATTCACAGCCTCTGATTCCCCACCTCTGATTCGCCATCTCTGATTCCGCACATCTGATTCCCTGCCTCTGATTCCCCGACTCTGATCCCCACCTATGATTCCCCAGCTCTGATTCCCCGCCTCTGATTCCCCAACTCTGATTCCCCGCCTCTGATTCCCCAGCTCTGATTCCCCGCCTCTGATTCCCCGTGTTTGATTCCCTGCCTCTGATTCCCCGCCTCTGATTCCCCATCTCTGATTCACCGCCTTTGATTCGCCACCTCTGATTCCCCATATCTGATTCCTCGCCTCTGTTACCCCGCCTCTGATTCCCCGCCTCTGATTCCCCATATCTCATTCCCCGCCTCTGATTCCCCATCTCTGATTCCCGGACTCTGATTCCCCACCTCTGATTCCCGGCCTCTTATTCCCGGCATCTGATTCCGGCCTCTGATTCCCGGTCTCTGATTCCCTGCTTCTGATTCCCCGCCTCTGATTCCCCGCCTCTGTTTCCCCATATCTAAGTCCCGGCCTCTGATTCCCCAACTTTGATTCCCCACCTCTGATTCCCCAGCTCTGATTCCCCGCCTCTGATTCCCCGCATCTGATTCCATGCATCTGATACCCAGCCTCTGATTCCCAGCCTCTGATTCCCAACCTCTGATTCCCCACCTCTGATTCCCCATATCTGATTCCTCGCCTCTGTTTCCCCGCCTCTGATTCCCCGCCTCTGATTCCCCATATCTGAATCCCCGCCTCTGTTTCCCCGTCTCTGATTCCCCGCCTCTGTTTCCCCATATCTAAGTCCCCGCCTCTGATTCCCCAACTTTGATTCCCCACCTCTGATTCCCCAGCTCTGATTCCCCGCCTCTGATTCCCCACATCTGATTCCCCATACCTGATTCCCAGCCTCTGTTTCCCCGCCTCTGATTCCCCGCTTCTGTTTCCCCATATCTGATTCCCGGCCTCTGATTCCCCGCCTCTGATTCCCCGCCTCTGATTCCCTGCCTCTGATTCCCCATCTCCGATTCCGCACATCTGATTCCCTGCCTCTCATTCCCCGCCTCTGATTCCCCGCCTCTGATTCCCTGCCTCTGATTCCCAACCTCTGATTCCCCACCTCTGATTCCCCGTGTTTGATTCCCCGCCTCTGTTTCCCCGCCTCTGATTCCCCGCCTCTGATTCCCCAACTCTAATTCCCCGCCTCTGATTCCCCATATCTGATTCCCCGCCTCTGTTTCCCCGCCTCTGATTCCCCACCCCTGTTTCCCCATATCTGATTCCCTGCCTCTGATTCCCCAACTTTGATTCCCAGACTCTGATTCCCCAGCTCTGATTCCCCACCTCTGATTCCCCGCATCTGATTCCCTGCATCTGATTCCAAGCCTCTGATCCCCTGCCTCTGATTCCCAACCTCTGATTCCCCACCTCTGATTCCCCATATCTGATTCCCAGCCTCTGTTTCCCCGCCTCTGATTCCCCGCCTCTGTTTCCCCATATCTGATTCCCGGCCTCTGATTCCCCGCCTCTGATTCCCTGCCTCTGATTCCCCATCACCGATTCCGCACATCTGATTCCCTGCCTCTGATTCCCCGCCTCTGATTCCCCGCCGCTGATTCCCTGCCTCTGATTTCCAACCTCTGATTCCCCACCTCTGATTCCCCGTGTTTGATTCCCCGCCTCTGTCTCCCCACCACTGATTCCCCGCCTCTGATTCCCCAACTCTAATTCCCCGCCTCCGATTCCCCATATCTGATTCCCCGCCTCTGTTTCCCCGCCTCTGATTCCCCGCCCCTGTTTCCCCATATCTGATTCCCTGACTCTGATGCCCCAACTTTGATTCCCAGCCTCTGATTCCCCAGCTCTGATTCGCCGCCTCTGATTCCCCGTGTTTGATTCCCTGCCTCTGATTCCCCGCCTCTGATTCCCCATCTCTGATTCACCGCCTTTGATTCGCCACCTCTGATTCCCCATATCTGATTCCCCACCTCTGTTTCCCCGCCTCTGATTCCCCGCCTCTGATTCTCCATATCTCATTCCCCGCCTCTGACTCCCCATCTCTGATTCCCGGACTCTGATTCCCCACCTCTGATTCCCGGCCTCTTATTCCCGGCATCTGATTCAGGCCTCTGATTCCCGGCCTCTGATTCCCTGCTTCTGATTCTGATTCCCTGCCTCTGATTCCCCATCTCTGATTCCGCACATCTGATTCCCTGCCTCTGATTCCCCACCTCTGATTCCCCATATCTGACTCCCCGCCTCTGTTTCCCCGCCTCTGATTTCCCGCCTCTGTTTCCCAATATCTAAGTCCCCGCCTCTGATTCCCAACCTCTGATTCCCCACCTCTGATTCCCCATATCTGATTCCTCGCCTATGTTTCCCCGCCTCTGATTCCCCGCCTCTGATTCCCCATATCTGAATCCCCGTCTCTGTTTCCCCGTCTCTGATTCCCCGCCTCTGTTTCCCCATATCTAAGTCCCCGCCTCTGATTCCCCAACTTTGATTCCCCACCTCTGATTCCCCAGCTCTGATTCCCCGCCTCTGATTCCCCACATCTGATTCCCCATACCTGATTCCCAGCCTCTGTTTCCCCGCCTCTGATTCCCCGCTTCTGTTTCCCCATATCTGATTCCCGGCCTCTGATTCCCCGCCTCTGATTCCCCGCCTCTGATTCCCTGCCTCTGATTCCCCATCTCCGATTCCGCACATCTGATTCCCTGCCTCTCATTCCCCGCCTCTGATTCCCCGCCTCTGATTCCCTGCCTCTGATTCCCAACCTCTGATTCCCCACCTCTGATTCCCCGTGTTTGATTCCCCGCCTCTGTTTCCCCGCCTCTGATTCCCCGCCTCTGATTCCCCAACTCTAATTCCCCGCCTCTGATTCCCCATATCTGATTCCCTGCCTCTGTTTCCCCGCCTCTGATTCCCCGCCCCTGTTTCCCCATATCTGATTCCCTGCCTCTGATTCCCCAACTTTGATTCCCAGACTCTGATTCCCCAGCTCTGATTCCCCACCTCTGATTCCCCGCATCTGATTCCCTGCATCTGATTCCAAGCCTCTGATCCCCTGCCTCTGATTCCCAACCTCTGATTCCCCACCTCTGATTCCCCATATCTGATTCCCAGCCTCTGTTTCCCCGCCTCTGATTCCCCGCCTCTGTTTCCCCATATCTGATTCCCGGCCTCTGATTCCCCGCCTCTGATTCCCTGTCTCTGATTCCCCATCACCGATTCCGCACATCTGATTCCCTGCCTCTGATTCCCCGCCTCTGATTCCCCGCCGCTGATTCCCTGCCTCTGATTTCCAACCTCTGATTCCCCACCTCTGATTCCCCGTGTTTGATTCCCCGCCTCTGTCTCCCCACCACTGATTCCCCGCCTCTGATTCCCCAACTCTAATTCCCCGCCTCCGATTCCCCATATCTGATTCCCCGCCTCTGTTTCCCCGCCTCTGATTCCCCGCCCCTGTTTCCCCATATCTCATTCCCTGACTCTGATTCCCCAACTTTGATTCCCAGCCTCTGATTCCCCAGCTCTGATTCCCCGCCTCTGATTCCCCGTGTTTGATTCCCTGCCTCTGATTCCCCGCCTCTGATTCCCCATCTCTGATTCACCGCCTTTGATTCGCCACCTCTGATTCCCCATATCTGATTCCCCACCTCTGTTTCCCCGCCTCTGATTCCCCGCCTCTGATTCTCCATATCTCATTCCCCGCCTCTGACTCCCCATCTCTGATTCCCGGACTCTGATTCCCCACCTCTGATTCCCGGCCTCTTATTCCCAGCATCTGATTCCAGGCCTCTGATTCCCGGCCTCTGATTCTGATTCCCTGCCTCTGATTCCCCATCTCTGATTCCGCACATCTGATTACCTGCCTCTGATTCCCCACGTCTGATTCCCCAAATCTGATTCCCCGCCTCTGTTTCCACGCCTCTGATTCCCCGCCTCTGTTTCCCCATATCTAATTCCTCACCTCTGATGCCCCAACTCTGATTCCCCGCCTCTGATTCCACAGCTCTGATTCCCCGCCTCTGATTCCCCGCATTCGATTCCCCATATCTGATTCCCCGCCTCTGTTTCCCCGCCCCTGATTCCCCGCCTATGTTTCCCCATATCTGATTATCCGCCTCTGATTCCCAACTATGATTCCCCGCCTCTGAATCCCCGCGTCTGATTCCCTGCCTCTGCTTCCCCGCCTCTGATTCCCCAACTCTGATTCCCCGCCTCTGATTCCCCAGCTCTGATTCCCCGCCTCTGATTCCCCGTGTTTGATTCCCTGCCTCTGATTCCCGGCCTCTGATTCCCCATCTCTGATTCACCGCCTTTGATTCGCCACCTCTGATTCCCCATATCTGATTCCCCGCATCTGTTTCCCCGCCTCTGATTCCCCGCCTCTGATTCCCCATATCTCATTCCCCGCCTCTGAATCCCCATCTCTGATTCCCCGACTCTGAATCCCCACCTCTGATTCCCGTCCTCTTATTCCCGGCATCTGATTCCGGCCTCTGATTCCCGGCCTCTGATTCCCTGCTTCTGATTCTGATTCCCTGCCTCTGATTCCCCATCTCTGATTCCGCACATCTGATTCCCTGCCTCTGATTCCCCACCTCTGATTCCCCATATCTGACTCCCCGCCTCTGTTTCCCCGCCTCTGATTCCCCGCCTCTGTTTCCCAATATCTAAGTCCCCTCCTCTGATTCCCCAACTCTGATTCCCCACCTCTGATTCCCCAGCTCTGATTCCCCGCCTCTGATTCCCCGCATCTGATTCCCTGCATCTGATTCCAAGCCTCTGATTCCCTGCCTCTGATTCCCAACCTCTGATTCCCCACCTCTGATTCTCCATATCTGATTCCCCGCCTCTGTTTCCCCGCCTCTGATTCCCCACCTCTGTTTCCCCATATCTGATTCCCGGCCTCTTATTCCCCGCCTCTGATTCCCCACCTCTGATTCCCTACCTCTGATTCCCCATCTCCGATTCCGCACATCTGATTCCCTGCCTCTGATTCCCCACCTCTGATTCCCTGCCTCTGATTCCGAACCTCTGATTCCCCACCTCTCATTCCCCATATCTGATTCCCCGCCTCTGTTTCCCCGCCTCTGATTCCCCTCCTCTGATTCCCCAACTCTAATTCCCCGCCTCTGATTCCCCAGCTCTGATTCCCCGCGTTTGATTCCCTGCCTCTGATTCCCTGCCCTGATTCCCCATCTCTGTTTCACCGCCTTTGATTCGCCACCTCTGATTCCCCATATCTGATTCCCCGCCTCTGTTTCGCCGCCTATGATTCGCTGCCTCTGATTCCCAACCTCTGATTCCACACCTCTGATTCCCCATATCTGATTCCCCGCCTCTGTTTCCCCGCCTCTGATTCCCTGCCCTTGTTTCCCAATATCTGATTCCCTGCCTCTGATTCCCTAACTCTGATTCCCCGCCTCCGATTCCCCAGCTCTGATTCCCCGCCCCTGATTTCCCGTGTTTGATTCCCTGCCTCTGATTCCCCGCCTCTGATTCCCCATCTCTGATTCACCGCCTTTGATTCGCCACCTCTGATTCCACATATCTGATTCCCCACCTCTGTTTCCCCGCATCTGATTCCCCGCCTCTGATTCTCCATATCTCATTTTCCGCCTCTGAATCCCCATCTCTGATTCCCGGACTCTGATTCCCCACCTCTGATTCCCGGCCTCTTATTCCCAGCATCTGATTCCCGGCCTCTGATTCCCGGCCTCTGATTCCCCGCTTCTGATTCTGATTCGCTGCCTCTGATTCCCCATCTCTGATTCCGCACATCTGATTCCCTGCCTCTGATTCCCCACCTCTGATTCCCCATATCTGATTTCCCGCCTCTGTTTCCCCGCCTCTGATTCCCCGCCTCTGTTTCCCCATATCTAATTCCCAACCTCTGATGCCCCAACTCTGATTCCCTGCCTCTGATTCCCCGCGTTCTATTCCCTGCCTCTGATTCCCCGCCTGTGATTCCCCATCTCTGATTCACCACCTCTGATTCCCCACCTCTGATTCCACAGCTCTGATTCCCCGCATCCGATTCCCCATATCTGATTCCCCGCCTCTGTTTCCCCGCCCCTGATTCCCCGTCTCTGTTTCCCAGCCTCTGATTCCCCGCCTCTGATTCCCCAGCTCTAATTCCCCGCCTCTGATTCCCCATATCTGATTCCCCGCCTCTGTTTCCCCGCCTCTGATTCCCCGCCCCTGTTTCCCCATATCTGATTCCCTGCCTCTGATTCCCCAACTTTGATTCCCAGCCTCTGATTCCCCAGCTCTGATTCCCCGCCTCTGATTCCCCGTGTTTGATTCCCTGCCTCTGATTCCCGGCCTCTGATTCCCCATCTCTGAATCACCGCCTTTGATTCGCCACCTCTGATTCCCCATATCTGATTCCCCACCTCTGTTTCCCCGCCTCTGATTCCCCGCCTCTGATTCCCCATATCTCATTCCCCGCCTCTGAATCCCCACCTCTGATTCCCGGCCTCTTATTCCCGGCATCTGATTCCGGCCTCTGATTCCCGGCCTCTGATTCCCTGCTTCTGATTCTGATTCCCTGCCTTTGATTCCCCATCTCTGATTCCGCACATCTGATTCCCTGCCTCTGATTCCCCATCTCTGATTCCCCATATCTGATTCCCCGCATCTGTTTCCCCGCCTCTGATTCCACGCCTCTGTTTCCCAATATCTAAGTCCCCGCCTCTGATTCCCCAACTCTGATTCCCCACCTCTGATTCCCCAGCTCTGATTCCCCGCCTCTGATTCCCCGCATCTGATTCCCTGCATCTGATTCCAAGCCTTTGATTCCCTGCCTCTGATTCCCAACCTCTGATTCCCCACCTCTGATTCCCCATATCTGATTCCCAGCCTCTGTTTCCCCGCCTCTGATTCCCCGCCTCTGTTTCCCCATATCTGATTCCCGGCCTCTGATTCCCCGCCTCTGATTCCCCGCCTCTGATTCCCTGCCTCTGATTCCCCATCTCCGATTCCGCACATCTGATTCCCTGCCTCTCATTCCCCGCCTCTGATTCCCCGCCTCTGATTCCCTGCCTCTGATTCCCAACCTCTGATTCCCCACCTCTGATTCCCCGTGTTTGATTCCCCGCCTCTGTTTCCCCACCTCTGATTCCCCGCCTCTGATTCCCCAACTCTAATTCCCCGCCTCTGATTCCCCATATCTGATTCCCCGCCTCTGTTTCCCCGCCTCTGATTCCCCGCCCCTGTTTCCCCATATCTGATTCCCTGCCTCTGATTCCACAACTTTGATTCCCAGCCTCTGATTCCCCCAGCTCTGATTCCCCGCCTCTGATTCCCCGTGTTTGATTCCCTGCCTCTGATTCCCCGCCTCTGATTCCCCATCTCTGATTCACCGCCTTTGATTCCCCGCCTCTGATTCCCCGCCTCTGATTCTCCATATCTCATTCCCCGCCTCTGAATCCCCATCTCTGACTCCCGGACTCTGATTCCCCACCTCTGATTCCCGGCCTCTTATTCCCAGCATCTGATTCCAGGCCTCTGATTCCCGGCCTCTGACTCCTCGCTTCTGATTCTGATTCCCTGCCTCTGATTCCCCATCTCTGATTCCGCACATCTGATTACCTGCCTCTGATTCCCCACCTCTGATTCCCCATATCTGATTCCCCGCCTCTGTTTCCACGCCTCTGATTCCCCGCCTCTGTTTCCCCATATCTAATTCCCCACCTCTGATGCCCCAACTCTGATTCCCCGCCTCTGATTCCCCGCATTCGATTCCCCATATCTGATTCCCCGACTCTGTTTCCCCGCCCCTGATTCCCCGCCTCTGTTTCCCCATATCTGATTCCCCGCCTCTGATTCCCAACTATGATTCCCCGCCTCTGATTCCCCAGCTCTGATTCCCTGCCTCTGATTCCCCGCGTTCTATTCCCTGCCTCTGATTCCCCGCCTGTGATTCCCCATCTCTGATTCACAACCTCTGATTCCCCACCACTGATTCCCCATATCTAATTCCCCGCCTCTGTTTGCCCGCCTCTGATTCCCCGCCTCTGTTTCCCCATATCTGATTCCCCGCCTCTGAATCCCCAACTCTGATTCCCTGCCTCTGAATCCCCAGCTTCATTCCCCGCCTTTGATTCCCCCCGTCTGATTCCCAGCCTCTGAATCCCCGTCTCTGATTCCACATCTCTGATTCACCAGCTCTGTTTCCCCGCGTCTGATTCCCCGCCTCTGATTCCCCATCTCTGATTCCCCATCTCTGATTCCCCAATTCTGATTCCCCGCCTCTGATTCCCCAGCTCTGATTCCTCGCCTCTGATTCCCTTCCTCTGATTCCCAACCACTCATTCCCCACCTCTGATTTCCCATATTGATTCCCTGCGTCTGATTCCCCGCCTCTGATTCCCCAACTCTGATTCCCCGCCTCTGATTCCCCAGCTCTGATTCCCCTCCTCTGATTCCCCGTGTTTGATTCCCTGCCTCTGATTCCCGGCCTCTGATTCCCCATCTCTGATTCACCGCCTTTGATTCGCCATCTCTGATTCCCCATATCTGATTCCCCGCCTCTGTTTCCCCGCCTCTGATTCCCAGACTCTGATTCCCCACCTCTGATTCCCGGCCTCTTATTCCCGGCATCTGATTCAGGCCTCTGATTCCCGGCCTCTGATTCCCTGCTTCTGATTCTGATTCCCTGCCTCTGATTCCCCATCTCTGATTCCGCACATCTGATTCCCTGCCTCTGATTCCCCACCTCTGATTCCCCATATCTGACTCCCCGCCTCTGTTTCCCCGCCTCTGATTCCCCGCCTCTGTTTCCCAATATCTAAGTCCCCGCCTCTGATTCCCCAACTCTGATTCCCCACCTCTGTTTCCCCAGCTCTGATTCCCCGCCCCTGATTCCCCGCATCTGATTCCCTGCATCTGATTCCAAGCCTCTGATTCCCTGCCTCTGATCCCAACCTCTGATTCACCACCTCTGATTCCCCATATCTGTATCCCCGCCTCTGTTTCCCCGCCTCTGATTCACCACCTCTGATTCCCCATATCTGTATCCCCGCCTCTGATTCCCCGCCTCTGATTCCCCGCCTCTGATTCCCTGCCTCTGATTCCCCATCTCCGATTCCGCACATCTGATTCCCTGCCTCTGATTCCCAACCTCTGATTCCCCACCTCTGATTCCCCATATCTGATTCCCCGCCTCTGTTTCCCCGCCTCTGATTCCCCTCCTCTGAATCCCCAACTCTAATTCCCCGCCTCTGATTCCCCAGCTCTGATTCCCCGTGTTTGATTCCCTGCCTCTGATTCCCTGCCCTGATTCCCCATCTCTTTTTCACCGCCTTTGATTCGCCACCTCTGATTCCCCATATCTGATTCCCCGCCTCTGTTTTCCCGCCTCTGAATCCCTGCCTCTGATTCCCAACCTCTGATTCCACACCTCTGATTCCCCATATCTGATTCCCCGCCTCTGTTTCCCCGCCTCTGATTCCCTGCCCCAGTTTCCCCATATCTGATTCCCTGCCTCTGATTCCCCAACTCTGATTCCCCGCCTCTGATTCCCCAGCTCTGAATCCCCGCCTCTGATTTCCCGTGTTTGATTCCCTGCCTCTGATTCCCGGCCTCTGATTCCCCATCTCTGATTCACCGCCTTTGATTCGCCACCTCTGATTCCACATATCTGATTCCCCACCTCTGTTTCCCCGCCTCTGATTCCCCGACTCTGATTCTGATTCCCTGCCTCTGATTCCCCATCTCTGATTCCGCACATCTGATTCCCTGCCTCTGATTCCCCACCTCTGATTCCCCATATCTGATATCCCGCCTCTGTTTCCCCGCCTCTGATTCCCCGCTTCTGATTCTGATTCCCTGCCTCTGATTCCCCATCTCTGATTCCGCACATCTGATTCCCTGCCTCTGATTCCCCACCTCTGATTCCCCATATCTGATATCCCGCCTCTGTTTCCCCGCCTCTGATTCCCCGCCTCTGTTTCCCCATATCTAATTCCCAACCTCTGATGCCCCAACTCTGATTCCCTGCCTCTGATTCCCCGCGTTCTATTCCCTGCCTCTGATTGGCCAGTGATTCCCCATCTCTGATTCACCACCTCTGATTCCCCACCTCTGATTCCCCATATCTAATTCCCCACCTCTGTTTGCCCGCCTCTGATTCCCCGCCTCTGTTTCCCCATATCTGATTCCCCGCCTCTGAATCCCCAACTCTGATTCCCTGCCTCTGATTCCCCAGCTCTGATTCCCCGCCTTTGATTCCCCCGTCTGATTCCCAGCCTCTGAAACCCCGTGTCTGATTTCTTGCCTCTGATTCCCCGCCTCTGATTCCCCATCTCTGATTCACAGCCTCTGATTCCCCACCTCTGATTCGCCATCTCTGATTCCGCACATCTGATTCCCTGCCTCTGATTCCCCGACTCTGATCCCCACCTATGATTCCCCAGCTCTGATTCCCCGCCTCTGATTCCCCAACTCTGATTCCCCGCCTCTGATTCCCCAGCTCTGATTCCCCGCCTCTGATTCCCCGTGTTTGATTCCCTGCCTCTGATTCCCCGCCTCTGATTCCCCATCTCTGATTCACCGCCTTTGATTCGCCACCTCTGATTCCCCATATCTGATTCCTCGCCTCTGTTACCCCGCCTCTGATTCCCCGCCTCTGATTCCCCATATCTCATTCCCCGCCTCTGATTCCCCATCTCTGATTCCCGGACTCTGATTCCCCACCTCTGATTCCCGGCCTCTTATTCCCGGCATCTGATTCCGGCCTCTGATTCCCGGTCTCTGATTCCCTGCTTCTGATTCCCCGCCTCTGATTCCCCGCCTCTGTTTCCCCATATCTAAGTCCCGGCCTCTGATTCCCCAACTTTGATTCACCACCTCTGATTCCCCAGCTCTGATTCCCCGCCTCTGATTCCCCGCATCTGATTCCATGCATCTGATACCCAGCCTCTGATTCCCAGCCTCTGATTCCCAACCTCTGATTCCCCACCTCTGATTCCCCATATCTGATTCCTCGCCTCTGTTTCCCCGCCTCTGATTCCCCGCCTCTGATTCCCCATATCTGAATCCCCGCCTCTGTTTCCCCGTCTCTGATTCCCCGCCTCTGTTTCCCCATATCTAAGTCACCGCCTCTGATTCCCCAACTTTGATTCCCCACCTCTGATTCCCCAGCTCTGATTCCCCGCCTCTGATTCCCCACATCTGATTCCCCATACCTGATTCCCAGCCTCTGTTTCCCCGCCTCTGATTCCCCGCTTCTGTTTCCCCATATCTGATTCCCGGCCTCTGATTCCCCGCCTCTGATTCCCCGCCTCTGATTCCCTGCCTCTGATTCCCCATCTCCGATTCCGCACATCTGATTCCCTGCCTCTCATTCCCCGCCTCTGATTCCCCGCCTCTGATTCCCTGCCTCTGATTCCCAACCTCTGATTCCCCACCTCTGATTCCCCGTGTTTGATTCCCCGCCTCTGTTTCCCCGCCTCTGATTCCCCGCCTCTGATTCCCCAACTCTAATTCCCCGCCTCTGATTCCCCATATCTGATTCCCCGCCTCTGTTTCCCCGCCTCTGATTCCCCACCCCTGTTTCCCCATATCTGATTCCCTGCCTCTGATTCCCCAACTTTGATTCCCAGACTCTGATTCCCCAGCTCTGATTCCCCACCTCTGATTCCCCGCATCTGATTCCCTGCATCTGATTCCAAGCCTCTGATCCCCTGCCTCTGATTCCCAACCTCTGATTCCCCACCTCTGATTCCCCATATCTGATTCCCAGCCTCTGTTTCCCCGCCTCTGATTCCCCGCCTCTGTTTCCCCATATCTGATTCCCGGCCTCTGATTCCCCGCCTCTGATTCCCTGCCTCTGATTCCCCATCACCGATTCCGCACATCTGATTCCCTGCCTCTGATTCCCCGCCTCTGATTCCCCGCCGCTGATTCCCTGCCTCTGATTTCCAACCTCTGATTCCCCACCTCTGATTCCCCGTGTTTGATTCCCCGCCTCTGTCTCCCCACCACTGATTCCCCGCCTCTGATTCCCCAACTCTAATTCCCCGCCTCCGATTCCCCATATCTGATTCCCCGCCTCTGTTTCCCCGCCTCTGATTCCCCGCCCCTGTTTCCCCATATCTGATTCCCTGACTCTGATGCCCCAACTTTGATTCCCAGCCTCTGATTCCCCAGCTCTGATTCGCCGCCTCTGATTCCCCGTGTTTGATTCCCTGCCTCTGATTCCCCGCCTCTGATTCCCCATCTCTGATTCACCGCCTTTGATTCGCCACCTCTGATTCCCCATATCTGATTCCCCACCTCTGTTTCCCCGCCTCTGATTCCCCGCCTCTGATTCTCCATATCTCATTCCCCGCCTCTGACTCCCCATCTCTGATTCCCGGACTCTGATTCCCCACCTCTGATTCCCGGCCTCTTATTCCCGGCATCTGATTCAGGCCTCTGATTCCCGGCCTCTGATTCCCTGCTTCTGATTCTGATTCCCTGCCTCTGATTCCCCATCTCTGATTCCGCACATCTGATTCCCTGCCTCTGATTCCCCACCTCTGATTCCCCATATCTGACTCCCCGCCTCTGTTTCCCCGCCTCTGATTTCCCGCCTCTGTTTCCCAATATCTAAGTCCCCGCCTCTGATTCCCAACCTCTGATTCCCCACCTCTGATTCCCCATATCTGATTCCTCGCCTATGTTTCCCCGCCTCTGATTCCCCGCCTCTGATTCCCCATATCTGAATCCCCGTCTCTGTTTCCCCGTCTCTGATTCCCCGCCTCTGTTTCCCCATATCTAAGTCCCCGCCTCTGATTCCCCAACTTTGATTCCCCACCTCTGATTCCCCAGCTCTGATTCCCCGCCTCTGATTCCCCACATCTGATTCCCCATACCTGATTCCCAGCCTCTGTTTCCCAGCCTCTGATTCCCCACCTCTGATTCCCCAGCTCTGATTCCCCGCCTCTGATTCCCCGCATCTGATTCCCTGCATCTGATTCCAAGCCTCTGATTCCCTGCCTCTGATTCCCAACCTCTGATTCCCCACCTCTGATTCTCCATATCTGATTCCCCGCCTCTGTTTCCCCGCCTCTGATTCCCCACCTCTGTTTCCCCATATCTGATTCCCGGCCTCTTATTCCCCGCCTCTGATTCCCCACCTCTGATTCCCTACCTCTGATTCCCCATCTCCGATTCCGCACATCTGATTCCCTGCCTCTGATTCCCCACCTCTGATTCCCTGCCTCTGATTCCGAACCTCTGATTCCCCACCTCTGATTCCCCATATCTGATTCCCCGCCTCTGTTTCCCCGCCTCTGATTCCCCTCCTCTGATTCCCCAACTCTAATTCCCCGCCTCTGATTCCCCAGCTCTGATTCCCCGCGTTTGATTCCCTGCCTCTGATTCTCTGCCCTGATTCCCCATCTCTGTTTCACCGCCTTTGATTCGCCACCTCTGATTCCCCATATCTGATTCCCCGCCTCTGTTTCGCCGCCTATGATTCGCTGCCTCTGATTCCCCACCTCTGATTCCACACCTCTGATTCCCCATATCTGATTCCCCGCCTCTGTTTCCCCGCCTCTGATTCCCTGCCCTTGTTTCCCAATATCTGATTCCCTGCCTCTGATTCCCTAACTCTGATTCCCCGCCTCTGATTCCCCAGCTCTGATTCCCCGCCCCTGATTTCCCGTGTTTGATTCCCTGCCTCTGATTCCCCGCCTCTGATTCCCCATCTCTGATTCACCGCCTTTGATTCGCCACCTCTGATTCCACATATCTGATTCCCCACCTCTGTTTCCCCGCATCTGATTCCCCGCCTCTGATTCTCCATATCTCATTTTCCGCCTCTGAATCCCCATCTCTGATTCCCGGACTCTGATTCCCCACCTCTGATTCCCGGCCTCTTATTCCCAGCATCTGATTCCCGGCCTCTGATTCCCGGCCTCTGATTCCCCGCTTCTGATTCTGATTCGCTGCCTCTGATTCCCCATCTCTGATTCCGCACATCTGATTCCCTGCCTCTGATTCCCCACCTCTGATTCCCCATATCTGATTTCCCGCCTCTGTTTCCCCGCCTCTGATTCCCCGCCTCTGTTTCCCCATATCTAATTCCCAACCTCTGATGCCCCAACTCTGATTCCCTGCCTCTGATTCCCCGCGTTCTATTCCCTGCCTCTGATTCCCCGCCTGTGATTCCCCATCTCTGATTCACCACCTCTGATTCCCCACCTCTGATTCCACAGCTCTGATTCCCCGCATCCGATTCCCCATATCTGATTCCCCGCCTCTGTTTCCCCGCCCCTGATTCCCCGTCTCTGTTTCCCCGCCTCTGATTCCCCGCCTCTGATTCCCCAGCTCTAATTCCCCGCCTCTGATTCCCCATATCTGATTCCCCGCCTCTGTTTCCCCGCCTCTGATTCCCCGCCCCTGTTTCCCCATATCTGATTCCCTGCATCTGATTCCCCAACTTTGATTCCCAGCCTCTGATTCCCCAGCTCTGATTCCCCGCCTCTGATTCCCCGTGTTTGATTCCCTGCCTCTGATTCCCGGCCTCTGATTCCCCATCTCTGAATCACCGCCTTTGATTCGCCACCTCTGATTCCCCATATCTGATTCCCCACCTCTGTTTCCCCGCCTCTGATACCCCGCCTCTGATTCCCCATATCTCATTCCCCGCCTCTGAATCCCCACCTCTGATTCCCGGCCTCTTATTCCCGGCATCTGATTCCGGCCTCTGATTCCCGGCCTCTGATTCCCTGCTTCTGATTCTGATTCCCTGCCTTTGATTCCCCATCTCTGATTCCGCACATCTGATTCCCTGCCTCTGATTCCCCATCTCTGATTCCCCATATCTGATTCCCCGCATCTGTTTCCCCGCCTCTGATTCCACGCCTCTGTTTCCCAATATCTAAGTCCCCGCCTCTGATTCCCCAACTCTGATTCCCCACCTCTGATTCCCCAGCTCTGATTCCCCGCCTCTGATTCCCCGCATCTGATTCCCTGCATCTGATTCCAAGCCTTTGATTCCCTGCCTCTGATTCCCAACCTCTGATTCCCCACCTCTGATTCCCCATATCTGATTCCCAGCCTCTGTTTCCCCGCCTCTGATTCCCCGCCTCTGTTTCCCCATATCTGATTCCCGGCCTCTGATTCCCCGCCTCTGATTCCCCGCCTCTGATTCCCTGCCTCTGATTCCCCATCTCCGATTCCGCACATCTGATTCCCTGCCTCTCATTCCCCGCCTCTGATTCCCCGCCTCTGATTCCCTGCCTCTGATTCCCAACCTCTGATTCCCCACCTCTGATTCCCCGTGTTTGATTCCCCGCCTCTGTTTCCCCACCTCTGATTCCCCGCCTCTGATTCCCCAACTCTAATTCCCCGCCTCTGATTCCCCATATCTGATTCCCCGCCTCTGTTTCCCCGCCTCTGATTCCCCGCCCCTGTTTCCCCATATCTGATTCCCTGCCTCTGATTCCACAACTTTGATTCCCAGCCTCTGATTCCCCCAGCTCTGATTCCCCGCCTCTGATTCCCCGTGTTTGATTCCCTGCCTCTGATTCCCCGCCTCTGATTCCCCATCTCTGATTCACCGCCTTTGATTCCCCGCCTCTGATTCCCCGCCTCTGATACTCCATATCTCATTCCCCGCCTCTGAATCCCCATCTCTGACTCCCGGACTCTGATTCCCCACCTCTGATTCCCGGCCTCTTATTCCCAGCATCTGATTCCAGGCCTCTGATTCCCGGCCTCTGACTCCCCGCTTCTGATTCTGATTCCCTGCCTCTGATTCCCCATCTCTGATTCCGCACATCTGATTA
Organism: Narcine bancroftii; assembly: GCF_036971445.1. Classification (NCBI taxonomy): domain Eukaryota; kingdom Metazoa; phylum Chordata; class Chondrichthyes; order Torpediniformes; family Narcinidae; genus Narcine; species Narcine bancroftii. Next base: position 12,531,392 of record NW_027211893.1, on the reverse strand, counting down.
CCTGCCTCTGATTCCCCACCTCTGATTCCCCATATCTGATTCCCCGCCTCTGTTTCCACGCCTCTGATTCCCCGCCTCTGTTTCCCCATATCTAATTCCCCACCTCTGATGCCCCAACTCTGATTCCCCGCCTCTGATTCCCCGCATTCGATTCCCCATATCTGATTCCCCGACTCTGTTTCCCCGCCCCTGATTCCCCGCCTCTGTTTCCCCATATCTGATTCCCCGCCTCTGATTCCCAACTATGATTCCCCGCCTCTGATTCCCCAGCTCTGATTCCCTGCCTCTGATTCCCCGCGTTCTATTCCCTGCCTCTGATTCCCCGCCTGTGATTCCCCATCTCTGATTCACAACCTCTGATTCCCCACCACTGATTCCCCATATCTAATTCCCCGCCTCTGTTTGCCCGCCTCTGATTCCCCGCCTCTGTTTCCCCATATCTGATTCCCCGCCTCTGAATCCCCAACTCGGATTCCCTGCCTCTGAATCCCCAGCTTCATTCCCCGCCTTTGATTCCCCCCGTCTGATTCCCAGCCTCTGAATCCCCGTGTCTGATAACCTACCTCTGATTCCCCACCTCTGATTCCCCATCTCTGATTCCGCACATCCGATTCCCTGCCTCTGATTCCCCGACTCTGATTTCCCACCTCTGATTCCACAGCTCTGATTCCCCGCCTCTGATTCCCCAACTCTGATACCCCGCCTCTGATTCCCCAGCTCTGATTTCCCGCCTCTGATTCCCCGTGTTTGATCCCCTGCCTCTGATTCCCCGCCTCTGATTCCCCATCTCTGATTCACCGCCTTTGATTCGCCACCTCTGATTCCCCTTATCTGATTCCTCGCCACTGTTTCCCCGCCTCTGATTCCCCGCCTCTGAATCCCCATATCTCATTCCCCGCCTCTGATTCGCCAGCTATGATTCCCCGCCTCTGATTCCCCGCGTCTGATTCCCTGCCTCTGATTCCCCGCCTCTGATTCCACATCTCTGATTCACCAGCTCTGTTTCCCCGCGTCTGATTCCCCGCCTCTGATTCCCCATCTCTGATTCCCCATCTCTGATTCCCCAATTCTGATTCCCCGCCTCTGATTCCCCAGCTCTGATTCCTCGCCTCTGATTCCCTTCCTCTGATTCCCAACCACTCATTCCCCACCTCTGATTTCCCATATTGATTCCCTGCGTCTGATTCCCCGCCTCTGATTCCCCAACTCTGATTCCCCGCCTCTGATTCCCCAGCTCTGATTCCCCTCCTCTGATTCCCCGTGTTTGATTCCCTGCCTCTGATTCCCGGCCTCTGATTCCCCATCTCTGATTCACCGCCTTTGATTCGCCATCTCTGATTCCCCATATCTGATTCCCCGCCTCTGTTTCCCCGCCTCTGATTCCCAGACTCTGATTCCCCACCTCTGATTCCCGGCCTCTTATTCCCGGCATCTGATTCAGGCCTCTGATTCCCGGCCTCTGATTCCCTGCTTCTGATTCTGATTCCCTGCCTCTGATTCCCCATCTCTGATTCCGCACATCTGATTCCCTGCCTCTGATTCCCCACCTCTGATTCCCCATATCTGACTCCCCGCCTCTGTTTCCCCGCCTCTGATTCCCCGCCTCTGTTTCCCAATATCTAAGTCCCCGCCTCTGATTCCCCAACTCTGATTCCCCACCTCTGTTTCCCCAGCTCTGATTCCCCGCCCCTGATTCCCCGCATCTGATTCCCTGCATCTGATTCCAAGCCTCTGATTCCCTGCCTCTGATCCCAACCTCTGATTCACCACATCTGATTCCCCATATCTGTATCCCCGCCTCTGTTTCCCCGCCTCTGATTCCCCACCTCTGTTTCCCCATATCTGATTCCCGGCCTCTGATTCCCCGCCTCTGATTCCCCGCCTCTGATTCCCTGCCTCTGATTCCCCATCTCCGATTCCGCACAAATGATTCCCTGCCTCTGATTCCCAACCTCTGATTCCCCACCTCTGATTCCCCATATCTGATTCCCCGCCTCTGTTTCCCCGCCTCTGATTCCCCTCCTCTGAATCCCCAACTCTAATTCCCCGCCTCTGATTCCCCAGCTCTGATTCCCCGTGTTTGATTCCCTGCCTCTGATTCCCTGCCCTGATTCCCCATCTCTTTTTCACCGCCTTTGATTCGCCACCTCTGATTCCCCATATCTGATTCCCCGCTTCTGTTTTCCCGCCTCTGAATCCCTGCCTCTGATTCCCAACCTCTGATTCCACACCTCTGATTCCCCATATCTGATTCCCCGCCTCTGTTTCCCCGCCTCTGATTCCCTGCCCCAGTTTCCCCATATCTGATTCCCTGCCTCTGATTCCCCAACTCTGATTCCCCGCCTCTGATTCCCCAGCTCTGAATCCCCGCCTCTGATTTCCCGTGTTTGATTCCCTGCCTCTGATTCCAGGCCTCTGATTCCCCATCTCTGATTCACCGCCTTTGATTCGCCACCTCTGATTCCACATATCTGATTCCCCACCTCTGTTTCCCCGCCTCTGATTCCCCGACTCTGATTCTGATTCCCTGCCTCTGATTCCCCATCTCTGATTCCGCACATCTGATTCCCTGCCTCTGATTCCCCACCTCTGATTCCCCATATCTGATATCCCGCCTCTGTTTCCCCGCCTCTGATTCCCCGCTTCTGATTCTGATTCCCTGCCTCTGATTCCCCATCTCTGATTCCGCACATCTGATTCCCTGCCTCTGATTCCCCACCTCTGATTCCCCATATCTGATATCCCGCCTCTGTTTCCCCGCCTCTGATTCCCCGCCTCTGTTTCCCCATATCTAATTCCCAACCTCTGATGCCCCAACTCTGATTCCCTGCCTCTGATTCCCCGCGTTCTATTCCCTGCCTCTGATTGGCCAGTGATTCCCCATCTCTGATTCACCACCTCTGATTCCCC